>NC_057854.1:103222518-103878018 GCF_015237465.2 Chelonia mydas
CTGTAACTGACCGAGTGTGACATGGTCCCACACGCGGTGTCGGACACGCAGACCCTGGCTCACCGGCAGGGTGGGAGCCGGGTTTAACCGCCCCTCGAACCGTGGCCTGAGCTCTGCAGCCCCGTGTCCCCGAACGCCGCACGCGCTGAAGTGGTCGTGGTGTTTAACTTCGCCATGGTGCTGCTCATCTTCCCGGCCATCCTGAGCCTGGACCTGCACCGGCGCCAGGACCAGCGGCTCGACGTCCTCTGCTGTTCTACAGGTGCGGCACGCAGGGCAGAGCCAGGCCCGTGCCGTGCTCCGGGAGAGGGTCGGGAGAGGGGGGGCCAGAGGCAGAACCAGGCCCGTGCCATGCTCGGGAGGGGGCCGGGGTCGCCCAGGGCAGAGCCAGGCCCGTGCCATGCTCCGGGAGAGGGTCGGGGGGGGGGCCAGGGCAGAGGCATGCCCGTGCCATGCTCCGGGAGAGGGTCCGGCGGGGACCAGGGCAGAGCCGGGCCCGTGCCGTGCTCCGGGAGGGGGGCCAGGGGAGGCATAGGGGCAGAGCCGGGCCCGTGCCATGCTCGGGAGAGGGTCCAGGGGGGCCCAGGGCAGAACCGGGCCCGTGCCATGCTCCGGGAGAGGGTTCCGGGGGGGCCCAGGGCAGAGCCAGGGCCCGTGTCGTGCTCCGAGGAGAGAGTCGGGGGGGGGGGGCCCAGGGCAGAGCAGGCCCATGCCGTGCTCCGGGAGAGGGTCTGGGGGGGGACCAGGGCAGAGCCAGGCCCGTGCCGTGCTCCGGGAGAGGGTCTGGGGGGGCCCAGGGCAGAGCCGGGCCCGTGCCGTGCTCCGGGAGAGGGTCCGGGGGGGGCCCAGGGCAGAGCTGGGCCCGTGCTGTGCTCTGGGATGGGGCTGGGGACACCCAGGGCAGAGCCGGGCCCGTGCCAGCTCCGGGAGGGGGGCGATAGGCAGCAGAGCCCACGTGCCTGGCACAGCTGGGCCCAAGCCTGAGCCGCAGTCAGCCCCTGTGCGGATCCTCTGCCGCGCCAGAATCGGGGCCAGCTGGCAGGGCTAAGCAGTGGCTCAGAGGTGCTGGGGCCTTGCCCCCCGGCTTGAGCACAGCTGGGTGCCTTCTTGGGGCGGCCAGGAGGGGTCGCTCCAGGGAGAATCCCACTCCCTGCCTAAGCGGGGGCGGTGCTGTGCCCCAGCAGGGGCGCATGCCAGCGTGGGGCGGGACCACCAGGGAGCCGTGCCGTGGGCAGAGGGGCGCCTATCACATCTCACTGAACGTCCCCGGTCCTCCTCCCCCAGCCCGTGCTCCTCCGCGTCATCCAGATCCAGCCGCAGGAGTTCGCCGACGCCCAACGAGAACCATGCCTCCCACCCTCACCCTACGGGCACCCGGCCGTGGCCACCCGCACCCAGATCACCACCACGGTGCAGGCCTTCACCTGCTGCGACCCCTCGGGCCGGCACATTGTCACCATCCTGCCACCCACCGCCCAGGTCTGCACCGCGCCCGCCGTGCCGCTGTCCCCCGCCGACCCGCTGGGCTCCCAGCTCTTCGCCCCGGCCAGCTCCACCCGCGACCTGCTGGACGGGGCCAAGGGGGGCCGGGAGTGCGGGCCACTGCCCCTGTGCCGCTGGAATCTGGCCGACTTCGCCAGGGAGAAGTACGCCCCCCTCCTGCTGCAAACCCAGACCAAGGTAGGGGGGCTGGGCCTGCCGCCCCCGGCTCACGTCGGCCCTCATCCCCCTGGGGAGCGGTGCAAGGTGGGGGGGCTGGAGGCGGACGCTGGCCGTGCTGGGGAGCTTGGGGACTGGGGCTAACTCCCAGGCTCGGCAGGGGAATGCTGGGGGGCTCCCTGCCGCTGGGGGTTTGGGGGGCACCCGGGCATGGGGGAGGTGCTGGGGTGACTCCCTGGCACTGTGGCACACTGGGAGGGCGCCCTGAGAGCTGGCATGAGGACCCTGGCCACTGGGGTTGGGAGGCTCCCTGGCACTCTGGGGGGAGCTGGGTGCCCACTGCTTGCTGTGGGCCTGTGCGGCAGGGCAGGGCCTGGTGCCCGGGCAGGGCGGGGGGTCTGTGCCGGGGTGGCTCTGCCCTGCCCAGGGGGTGCCCGGCACAGACTGACAGGCTCCCCGTCCCCAGGGCATCGTGGTGCTGCTGTTCCTGGCGCTGCTGGGGCTCACCCTGTACGGCACCACGCTGGTGCACGACGGGCTGTACCTGACGGACCATCGTGCCGCGGGGCACCAAGGAGCATGCCTTCATCGCACCCAGGCCAAGTACTTCTCCTTCTACCACGTCTTCATCGCCACCCAGGGCGGCTTCCACTACCCCAGCTCGCAGGAGGCGCTGTACGGCCTGCACCGGGCCCTGGGCGGCCTGCCACACGTGGTGCGCGACCGCGCCCGCCAGCCGCCCAAGATGTGGCTGCACTACTTCCAGGACTGGCTGCGAGGTGAGGGCCCGGCTGGCCCCCGCCTGCCCTGCCTGCCCCGATGCCAGCCTCCGCCTGCCTGGCTGGCCCCCGCCTGCCCTATGTGCCCCCTGCCGGCCTCCGCCTGCCCTGCCTGCCCCGATGCCAGTCTCCGCCTGCCCGGCTGGCCCCCGCCTGCCCTGCCTGACCCTATGCCAGCCTCCGCCTGCCCTGCCTGCCCCCGCCTGCCCTGTGTGCCCCCTGCCAGCCTCCGCCTGCCCTGCCTGCCCCCACCTGCCCGGCTGGCCCCCGCCTGCCCCCGCCTGCCCTGTGTGCCCCCTGCCGGCCTCCGCCTGCCCCCGCCTGCCCTGTGTGACCCCTGCCTGTCCCCGCCTGCCCTGTGTGCCCCCTGCCGGCCTCCGCCTGTCCCCGCCTGCCCTGTGTGACCCCTGCCGGCCCCCGCCTGTCCTGTGGGCCCCCTGCCAGCCTCCGCCTGCCCCCGCCTGCCCTGCATGCCCCTGCCGGCCTCCATGTGCCCTCACTGGCCTCCACCTGCGCCCGTCTGCCCTGCGTGTCCCTGCCAACCTCCATCTGTCCCTGTCCGCCCCGCCATCCCCTCTCTGCATCGCCGGTCCCACCTGCAGATGAGCTGGTGACGGGAAACGAGAGCATCAGTAGGACGGGCCAGGAGGGGGCACCCAGAGCAGGGCCAGCCCCTGGGCTTGGTGGGGTCCTGCTGCCGGCCCATGGGTTTGGCTGGCATGGTTTGGATAACCTGTCCCCGCGTGTCTCTAAATCTGGGGGGAGCAGCCATGGTACCTGCATGTAGGCTGTCACGCACCCAGGCCTGGGCTCTCACACCAGAGTTCTGTGCCCCGTGGCCGCAGCCTGGGGCCCGCATGTGGACAGCGCCTCTCTTGCACACGGGCCCACCCGTCCCGTGCCCGCTCTGCCCTGCTGCGGCCATGGCTCTGGGCAGCACTCGCTCAGGTTACGGAGCAGGAGCAGGGGGTGGGCATGGAGGTGCCCAGGGGCCAGCTCAGCCAGACAGGACGGGCAGCCCTGCCCCGAGGGCACAGCCCTGCCCATCCGGCTTCGCTGTCCCGTGGCTGGGAAGGGCCATGCAGCGTGGGGAGGTCTCCGTCCGTCCCTATAAGCCCTGCACTCTGTCCCCAGGCCTGCAGGCCGCCTTCGACAAGGAGTGGCAGGCCGGGCGCATCACCCGCGACAGCTACCGGAACGGCTCCGAGGACGGCGCGCTGGCCTACAAGCTGCTCATCCAGACGGGCGACAAGAAGGAGCCGTTCAACTACAATCAGGTGAGCCGGCCCGTGCCCGGCCCTGCCCAAGAGCCTGGCGTGGCCCTGAACTCATCTCTGAGCCAGCCTGGCCGCAGCTCACCCCGTGCCCGGCCCCACCGAGAGCCTGGCGTGGCCCTGATCTCGTCTCTGAGCCGGCCTGGCCGCAGCTCACCCCGTGCCCGGCCCCGCCAAGAGCCTGGCGTGGCCCTGAACTCGCCTCTGAGCCGGCCTGGCCGCAGCTCACCCCGTGCCCGGCCCCACCGAGAGCCTGGCGTGGCCCTGATCTCGTCTCTGAGCCGGCCTGGCCGCAGCTCACCCCGTGCCCGGCCCCACCGAGAGCCTGGCGTGGCCCTGATCTCGTCTCTGAGCCGGCCTGGCCGCAGCTCACCCCGTGCCCGGCCCCGCCAAGAGCCTGGCGTGGCCCTGAACTCGCCTCTGAGCCGGCCTGGCCGCAGCTCACCCCGTGCCCGGCCCCGCCCGAGAGCCTGGCGTGGCCCTGAACTTGTCTCTGAGCCGGCCTGGCCGCAGCTCACCCCGTGCCCGGCCCCGCCGAGAGCCTGGCGTGGCCCTGAACTCGCCTCTGAGCCGGCCTGGCCGCAGCTCACCCCGTGCCCGGCCCCGCCCGAGAGCCTGGCGTGGCCCAGAACTTGTCTCTGAGCCGGCCTTGGCCGCAGCTCACCCCGTGCCCGGCCCCGCCGAGAGCCTGGCGTTGCCCCGAACTCGCCTCTGAGCCGGCCTGGCCGCAGCTCACCCCGTGCCCGGCCCCGCCCGAGAGCCTGGCGTGGCCCTGAACTCGCCTCTGAGCCGGCCTGGCCGCAGCTCACCCGTGCCCGGCCCCGCCCGAGAGCCTGGCGTGGCCCTGAACTCGCCTCTGAGCCGGCCTGGCCGCAGCTCACCCCGTGCCCGGCCCCGCCGAGAGCCTGGCGTGGCCCTGAACTCATCTCTGAGCCGGCCTGGCCGCAGCTCACCCCGTGCCCGGCCCCGCCCGAGAGCCTGGCGTGGCCCTGAACTCGTCTCTGAGCCGGCCTGGCCGCAGCTCACCCCGTGCCCGGCCCCGCCGAGAGCCTGGCGTGGCCCTGAACTCGTCTCTGAGCCGGCCTGGCCGCAGCTCACCCCGTGCCCGGCCCCGCCGAGAGCCTGGCGTGGCCCTGAACTCGCCTCTGAGCCGGCCTGGCCGCAGCTCACCCCGTGCCCGGCCCCGCCCGAGAGCCTGGCGTGGCCCTGAACTCGCCTCTGAGCCGGCCTGGCCGCAGCTCACCCCGTGCCCCGGCCCCGCCGAGAGCCTGGCGTGGCCCTGAACTCGCCTCTGAGCCGGCCTGGCCGCAGCTCACCCCGTGCCCGGCCCCGCCCGAGAGCCTGGCGTGGCCCTGAACTCGCCTCTGAGCCGGCCTGGCCGCAGCTCACCCCGTGCCCGGCCCCGCCGAGAGCCTGGCGTGGCCCTGAACTCGCCTCTGAGCCGGCCTGGCCGCAGCTCACCCCGTGCCCGGCCCCGCCCGAGAGCCTGGCGTGGCCCTGAACTCGCCTCTGAGCCGGCCTGGCCGCAGCTCACCCCGTGCCCGCCCCGGCCGAGAGCCTGGCGTGGCCCTGAACTCGCCTCTGAGCCGGCCTGGCCGCAGCTCACCCCGTGCCCGGCCCCGCCGAGAGCCTGGCGTGGCCCTGAACTCGTCTCTGAGCCGGCCTGGCCGCAGCTCACCCCGTGCCCGGCCCCGCCGAGAGCCTGGCGTGGCCCTGAACTCGCCTCTGAGCCGGCCTGGCCGCAGCTCACCCCGTGCCCGGCCCCGCCCGAGAGCCTGGCGTGGCCCAGAACTTGTCTCTCAGCCGGCCTGGCCGCAGCTCACCCCGTGCCCGGCCCCGCCCGAGAGCCTGGCGTGGCCCTGAACTCGCCTCTGAGCCGGCCTGGCCGCAGCTCACCCCGTGCCCGGCCCCGCCCGAGAGCCTGGCGTGGCCCAGAACTCGTCTCTGAGCCGGCCTGGCCGCAGCTCACCCCGTTGCCCGGCCCCGCCGAGAGCCTGGCGTGGCCCTGAACTCGCCTCTGAGCCGGCCTGGCCGCAGCTCACCCCGTGCCCGGCCCCGCCCGAGAGCCTGGCGTGGCCCTGAACTCGCCTCTGAGCCGGCCTGGCCGCAGCTCACCCCGTGCCCGGCCCCGCCCGAGAGCCTGGCGTGGCCCTGAACTCGCCTCTGAGCCTGCCTGGCCGCAGCTCACCCCGTGCCCGGCCCCGCCCGAGAGCCTGGCGTGGCCCTGAACTCGCCTCTGAGCCGGCCTGGCCGCAGCTCACCCCGTGCCCGGCCCCGCTGAGAGCCTGGCGTGGCCCTGAACTCGCCTCTGAGCCGGCCTGGCCGCAGCTCACCCCGTGCCCGGCCCCGCCCGAGAGCCTGGCGTGGCCCAGAACTCGCCTCTGAGCCGGCCTGGCCGCAGCTCACCCCGTGCCCGGCCCCGCCCGAGAGCCTGGCGTGGCCCTGAACTCGCCTCTGAGCCGGCCTGGCCGCAGCTCTCCCCGTGCCCGGCCCCGCCCGAGAGCCTGGCGTGGCCCTGAACTCGCCTCTGAGCCGGCCTGGCCGCAGCTCACCCCGTGCCCGGCCCCGCCCGAGAGCCTGGCGTGGCCCTGAACTCGCCTCTGAGCCGGCCTGGCCGCAGCTCACCCCGTGCCCGGCCCGCCGAGAGCCTGCGTGGCCCTGAACTCGTCTCTGAGCCGGCCTGGCCGCAGCTCACCCCGTGCCCGGCCCCGCCCGAGAGCCTGGCGTGGCCCTGAACTCGTCTCTGAGCCGGCCTGGCCGCAGCTCACCCCGTGCCCGGCCCCGCCCGAGAGCCTGGCGTGGCCCTGAACTCGTCTCTGAGCCGGCCTGGCCGCAGCTCACCCCGTGCCCGGCCCCGCCGAGAGCCTGGCGTGGCCCTGAACTCGCCTCTGAGCCGGCCTGGCCGCAGCTCACCCCGTGCCCGGCCCCGCCCGAGAGCCTGGCGTGGCCCTGAACTCGCCTCTGAGCCGGCCTGGCCGCAGCTCACCCCGTGCCCGGCCCCGCCCGAGAGCCTGGCGTGGCCCAGAACTTGTCTCTCAGCCGGCCTGGCCGCAGCTCACCCCGTGCCCGGCCCCGCCGAGAGCCTGGCGTGGCCCTGAACTCGCCTCTGAGCCGGCCTGGCCGCAGCTCACCCCGTGCCCGGCCCCGCCCGAGAGCCTGGCGTGGCCCTGAACTCGCCTCTGAGCCGGCCTGGCCGCAGCTCACCCCGTGCCCGGCCCCGCCGAGAGCCTGGCGTGGCCCTGAACTCGCCTCTGAGCCGGCCTGGCCGCAGCTCACCCCGTGCCCGGCCCCGCCGAGAGCCTGGCGTGGCCCTGAACTCATCTCTGAGCCGGCCTGGCCGCAGCTCACCCCGTGCCCGGCCCCGCCGAGAGCCTGGCGTGGCCCTGAACTCGTCTCTGAGCCGGCCTGGCCGCAGCTCACCCCGTGCCCGGCCCCGCCCAAGTGCCTGGCGTGGCCCTGAACTCGCCTCTGAGCCGGCCTGGCCGCAGCTCACCCCGTGCCCGGCCCCGCCCGAGAGCCTGGCGTGGCCCTGAACTCGCCTCTGAGCCGGCCTGGCCGCAGCTCACCCCGTGCCCGGCTCCGCCCGAGAGCCTGGCGTGGCCCTGAACTCGCCTCTGGGCCGGCCTGGCCGCAGCTCACCCCGTGCCCGGCTCCGCCCGAGAGCCTGGCGTGGCCCTGAACTCGCCTCTGAGCCGGCCTGGCCGCAGCTCACCCCGTGCCCGTCTGCTCCCCGCAGCTCACCACGCGCCGGCTGGTGGACGAGAACGGCATCATCCCCCCGGAGACCTTCTACATCTGCCTGACCGTGTGGGTGAGCAACGACCCGCTGGGTGTCGCCGCCTCCCATGCCAACTTCTACCCCCCGCCGCCCGAGTGGATGCACGACAAGTACGACGCCACCGGCGAGAACCTGCGAAGTGAGTGCAGCCGCGGGCACGCCTGGGCACACGTGGGCACATGCAGACTGGGCACGTGCCAGCGCACCACGCAAGGTCCTGCCAGGCACCCCCCTGCACCAGCGCCCCACACGGGGTCCTGCCAGATACCCCCCACATGCCACACAGGGTCCAGGCAGACGCCCCCCACACGCCATGCAGGATCCAGCCAGGCACACCCCGCCGTGCCAGCGCCCCACACGGGGTCCTGCCGGGCACGCCCTCAAGCGTCACACAGGGTGCAGCCGGGCACCTCCCCCACGCCAGTGTGCCACGCAGGGTCCAGCCGGGCACACCAGCTGGCACTCTGGCTGTGCTGAGCGACCCGTTCCAGAGTTGCCCCCCAACTGGGCTGGCCCGGGCGCCGGCGTGGGAGGAGGAAGGGGGCAGTGTCGGGGGGCAGGGGCCGTGGAATCCCCCTGCCTGACCTCTGACTGCCCCCTCTCCCCCCCAGTCCCCGCAGCCCAGCCCCTGGAGTTCGCCCAGTTCCCCTTCTACCTGAGCGGCCTGCGCCAGACCGCGGACTTTGTGGAGGCCATCGAGAGCGTGCGGGCCGTGTGCGAGGAGGCGGCCCGGGAGCGCGGCGTGGCCAGCTACCCCAGCGGCTACCCCTTCCTCTTCTGGGAGCAGTACATCGGCCTGCGCCGCTGGTTCCTGCTGGCCATCAGCATCGTGCTGGCCTGCACCTTCCTGGCGTGTGCCCTGCTGCTGCTCAACCCCTGGACCGCCGGCATCATCGTGAGTGCGCCCAGACGCCACGGGGATGGGCACGGGGTGGGGAGCACCACGGGGTGGGATCCAGACGCCGCCCAGCCCCCCGGGATCTCCAGGACCCCACAGCCAGCACGTCCCCTGCCCTGCCCTCTGGCCCATCAGCCTTTCCCACTGGCCCTGCAGCTGTCACTCGAGACCTCACCGGGGGTGCCTTGTTTGCGGATGGACCCCCAGCCCCCAGGTGCCCCCGAGCGCCCACAGGGGCTGGAGCACAGTCCAGTGCTTCCCGAGTGTCTCCAGGGGGTGACCGGGAGCTCCCAAGGCCAGGGTGGAGAACGGACCAGGACAGGCTGGCCTGGCCTGGCTTCCACCCCCTGGCACCGGCGCTCTCCCAGCCTGGGGGCCTCCCGCCAGGGCAGGTGCTTTCAGGCCCTGACCCTGCAGTCGGTTCTGCTGCCCCGAGTGCTGACCCCTGGGCCCCAGGTGAGCGGATCCGATTGGGGTTGGGGGGGGTTCGTTCCAAATACCCCCCGCCCAACCTGGCGCCCCAGACCAGCCCCCCTGCTTGAGGTAGGCCCTCCCCATCGGCATGTCCCTTCACACACCCATGGTGCCCTTTCCCAGGGTGGCTGGGCAAAGCGTCTGTAATTGGTATCATTCACAGCAATAGGGCACCCATCGCCCTGGCATCTGGGCTCTTGTGTGGGGCAGAGTGGGTGGCTGCCATGGGGCAGTGCAGTGGGGCAGACAGGAGGGTGCAGAGTGCTGCAGCAGGTGCAGTGGGGCAGGGCAGTGGAGTGGATACAGTGAGGCAGGGCAGTGGGGCAGCGCCGTGGGGCGGATGCAGTGGGGCAGGGCAGTGGAGCGGATGCAGTGGGGCAGGGCAGTGGGGCAGGGCCGTGGGGCGGATGCAGTGGGGCAGTGCAATGGAGAGGATACAGTGCGGCGGATGCAGTGGGGCAGTGCCGTGGGGCGGATGCAGTGGGGCAGGGCCGTGGGGCAGCGCCGTGGGCGGATGCAGTGGGGCAGCGCAGTGGGGCGGATGCAGTGGGGCAGCGCCGTGGGGCGGATGCAGTGGGGCAGGGCAGTGGAGCGGATGCAGTGGGGCAGCGCCGTGGGGCCGATGCAGTGGGGCAGGGCCGTGGGGCGGGCCCTGCTCTCTGACTGACTCTCCCCCGTGCCCGGCAGGTGGCCGTGCTGGCCATGATGACGGTGGAACTCTTCGGGATCATGGGGCTGATGGGCATCAAGCTGAGCGCCATCCCGGCCGTGATCCTCATCGCCTCGGTGGGCATCGGCGTCGAGTTCACCGTCCACGTGGCCCTGGTGAGTCGGTGCCGCTCGCCCACGGGTGGGCAGAGCCTGGGCCAGCAGGGCTAGGCCCCCTGGGGGAGGCTGAGCCACCACCCCCAGCTCAGCCCCACGAGGTGGGGGGAAGCCCATTTGGGCCAGGGCAGCACCTGTTCTGGCATCGCCCCCTACTGAGCACCGTCCCCCTGAGCCCCCCAGCCTGGGGGTGTCCAGCCAGCCCAGGCCCCAGGGGAGAGGGGCAGGGGCAGTCTGTCCTGCTGGCCCTGGGAGGGGTTGGGGAGGGGCAGGGGCAGTCTGTCCATCCGGCCCCAGGGGGGAGGAGCAGTGTCAGTCCGTCCGGTCCCAGGGGGGAGGGGCAGGGTCAGTCTGTCCGTCCGGCCCCAGCGGGGAGGAGCAGGGTCAGTCTGTCCATCCGGCCCCGGGCGGGAGGGTCAGGGTCAGTCTGTCCGTCCGGCCCCGGGCGGGAGGGGCAGGGTCAGTCTGTCCGTCCGGCCCCGGGCGGGAGGGGCAGGGTCAGTCTGTCCGTCCGGCCCCAGGGGGGAGGGGCAGGGTCAGTCTGTCCATCCGGCCCCGGGCGGGACGGGCAGGGTCAGTCTGTCCGGCCGGCCCCAGAGGGGAGGGGCAGGGTCAGTCCGTCTGGTCCCAAGGGGGAGGGGCAGGGTCAGTCTGTCCGTCCGGCCCCAGGGGGGAGGGGCAGGGTCAGTCTGTCCGGCCGGCCCCGGGCGGGAGGGGCAGGGTCAGTCGGTCCGGCCCCGGGCGGGAGGGGCAGGGTCAGTCTGTCTGGTCCCAGGGGGGAGGGGCAGGGTCAGTCTGTCCGGCCGGCCCCGGGCGGGAGGGGCAGGGTCAGTCCGTCTCCCCGCCCGCCCCGGCCCAGAGCTGAGCCGTGTGTCCTCCCACAGGGGTTCCTGACGGCCATGGGCAGCCGGACGCTGCGCTCGGCCCTGGCCCTGGAGCACACGCTGGCGCCCGTGCTGGACGGGGCGCTCTCCACGCTGCTGGGCCTGCTCATGCTGGCCGGCTCCGAGTTCGACTTCATCCTGCGGTACCAGCGCGGGGGAGGCCAGAGCAGCTCTTTAGCTCAGCCCTGGGTGTAGATACAGGGGGCCCGGGGGTGCCCAGGAGTGGGTGTGGGCATGGGCACGTGTGGAGGGGTGCCCAGGGATGGGTGTGCATGTGGGTGAGTGTGCAGGGGTGTGGGGTGTGTGCACATGGGTGAGTGTGCAGGGGTGAGCATGCAGGGTGCCCGGGGTGGTGTGCACGCACGCGTGTAGGTGAGCGTGCAGGAATGTGTGTGTGAGCAAGCGTGCAGGCGTGGGGGCGGATGAGCATGTGGGGGTGTGTGGGGGGCTGGTGGGGGTGAGCGTTCGGGGGGTGGGCATGGATGAGCATGTGGGGGGGGTGTGGGCATGGGCAAGTGTGCAACAGTGTGTGGGGGTGTGTGTAAGCATTGTGGGGTGCCTGGAGGTGTGGGTGTACATGGGCATGCTTAGAAGTGTGGGTGCATGCAGGTATGCCCGGGGGGATGTATGGTGTGTGTGAGCGTGCAGGGGTGTGGGGGGCATGTGCGAGCGTGCAGGGGTTCCTGGGGGTGTAGGTGCATGCGGGCGTGTTCGGGGGGATGTATGGGTGTGCGTGAGTGTGGGGGGGGCATGTGCGAGCGTGCAGGGGTTCCTGGGGGTGTAGGTGCATGCGGGTGTGTTCGGGGGGATGTATAGGTGTGTGTGAGCGTGCAGGGGTGTGGGGGGCATGTGCGAGCATGCAGGGGTTCCTGGAGGTATAGGTGCATGCGGGTGTGTTCGGGGGGATGTATAGGTGTGTGTGAGCGTGCAGGGGTTGGGGGGCATGTGCGAGCGTGCAGGGGTTCCTGGGGGTGTAGGTGCATGCGGGTGTGTTCGGGCGGATGTATAGGTGTGTGTGAGCGTGCAGGGGTGTGGGGGGCATGTGCGAGCGTGCAGGGGTTCCTGGGGCTGTAGGTGCATGCGGGTGTGTTCGGGGGGGATGTATGGGTGTGTGTGAGCGTGCAGGGATGCATGGGGGCAGCGGTGTTAGGAGGCCAGGCAGAGAGGCCGCGCTAGGGCAGCAGGGCAGGGTGGGGTCATGGGGTGGGGGGCGCAAGGCCCCACTGTGCTGGGTTCTCTACGCCCCCCAGGCCCATTTGCCTCTGCGATGCTCCTACCCTGCCTGTCAGGGCTGAGGGGGTGGGCGGGCTCTGTTTGCAAAGCATGCTGGGATGCCCTGTGCCCATGGCACTGCTGGGCTCCTCTCACCACGTCTCCTCTGCCAGGTATTTCTTTGCCGTGCTCACCGTCCTGACCGTCTTGGGCCTCCTGAATGGCCTGGTGCTGCTGCCCGTCCTGCTGTCGGTCATCGGGCCCCCGGCCGAGGTGAGAGCCCCCCACCCACACTGAGCCACAGCCCCCCTGCAATGGGGCCTGGCAGGGAGTGGAGCCTAGTGCTTGAAGAGGGGCGTGGCCACCAGGATGCCTGGGTTCATTCCCAAGTCTGCCTCTGCCTTGCTGGGTGCCAGGGTCAGATGGGGGGAGGGGGAAACAGTGGTCTGTGCCTCACACTGGCTCCGCCCACACCCACAGGCTCCACCCACAAGCCCATGGGAACTAGGAGTTTCTTGGAGAATGATCAGTGCTGAGGTTAAAGTGACCACCATTAGGTTTCAGAGTTAACGCTTCATTGAGCTGGACCGGGGACACCTCTCCCAAAGCTGCCTCTGTGTAGGCCTGGAGCCCATTCAGAAGGGCCGGCCCTGGCTCTGATGGTGCCCCCAGCCCGGTTCCCTGTACCCTCTGGGCATCCCGTTGCCTTCCCGTCTCACCCTGCGCCCTCCTCTCACCCAGGTCATCCCGGTGGATAATGGCAGCCGCCTGCCGTCACCAGAGCCCATCCCCCCGCCCATCAGCCATCACGGCTTCTACATGCGGCCGCCCCCAGCCTGGCCTGGCGCCTTTGCGGACTCCTCGAACTCGGAGTACTACTCGGAGAGCACCGCGGGCTCGGGGCTGGCCCACGCCCAGCCCTACGACCCCGGCGCCTACATCCTGCCGCCCGCCCCAGCCCGGGTCCTGGTGCAGGCCGGCAAGAATCCCAGCTTCCCCACCATCACGGTGAGTGCAGGCGCGGTGCCCGTCCCGCTCAGTCCCTGCCAGACAGCGCCAGCCCCACCCGCCCACGGAGCTCTGTCAGGCCGTGCCCCCGCCGGGCTCTGGAAGGGAGCGTGTGGTAGGGGTTAGAGCGGGGCGGGGGGTGGCACCCAGGGCTTGGCTGGACGGTCTGTGAGTGCCGGGGAGCGGAGGGAGCTCTTGTCCTCAGGCCCCCCCCGGGTGTGGACTCTGGCTGCCCCGTTAGCAGCCCCCCCGCCCCCTTCTTTGCCCACTGGACTCACGGGAGTCTCTGCCCTGCACAGGTGGTGAAAACCTACCCGGAGAACCAGGAGCCGCCGGGGAAGAAGGAGCCACCGAGCACCAACCAGCCCCTGCCTGCCAGCGACCCCCTCCCATTGGCCGGCCCGGATCTCAGGGACTTGCCCCAGCACAGACTGCCCCGGCCCGGCCCCCCTGGAGCCAGGACAGCCCCACCCCGAGCCCCCCGGCCCCTGCGGACTGCCCTCCCCGCCTACAGCGGCAGCTACGCCACGGTGATGGCCACGGCCTCCGTGACGCTGGCCCTGCACCCTCCCCTGCCAGGCTCCTTGCAGGGTTACACCCACGAGAGCTACGAGGACAGCGAGTCGGACTGCCCGGAGGAGCCCGGCCTGCCCGCCTGCAACGCCCACGGCTGGGCCACACCCGAGAGCCGCGCACTACACCACCCGGGACGGGCAGAGGGCTCCGCGAGGCCCTAGGTGAGCCCGGGGACTGAGCCCTGTGCCAGGGGCTCCTTTGCCCCCCACCCTGCCAGGCAGGGCCAGCGCCCGGCCGCCCCTGGCGTTACCTTGGGGCCAGCACTGCCCCTTGGGGTAAACTCCCTGCGCATTAGCGCACCCGGGCGCTGCGAGGCAATTTGATGCCAAAGCAGCGGCTGTGTAAACCCCCCACACACATATACACAGACGGTGCCTGTCTGCACGCTCCCAGGGGGCTCGCACGCTTGTGCCCATAGACAGGGACACGGTGCACGCCCGCTCGCACACACAGACGGTGCATGTCCGCACGCTCCCAGGGGGCTCGCACGCTTGTGCCCACAGACAGGGACACGGTGCACACCCGCTCGCACACACAGACGGTGCCTGTCTGCACGCTCCCAGGGGGCTCGCACGCTTGTGCCCGCAGACAGGGACACGGTGCACGCCCGCTCGCACACACAGACGGTGTATGTCCGCATGCTCCCAGGGGGCTCGCACGCTTGTGCCCACAGACAGGGACACGGTGCACGCCCGCTCGCACACACAGACGGTGCATGTCCGCACGCTCCCAGGGGGCTCGCGCACTTGTGCCCACAGACAGGGACATGGTGCACGCCCGCTCGCACACACAGAGGGTGCCCACACGTACACACCGGGTGGATGCACGCACAGACAGTGCATGTCCGCACCTACCTAGCGGACTTGCACACTCGTGCCCGCAGACAGGGACATGCGCAGGGTGCACGCCTGCCCATGCACACGCGGGCCACGGAGCGTGTCGACTCCACGGGTGCTCGTGGCGTGTGGGAGGCCCCTGCGGACAGATGCCTTGGAGAAGCCAGCAGAGCTGTAGCCCTGTTGGGGATCCGGCTAACCCGGCTGTCTTGTGTCTCCGCACAGGTTGCCCCGGGAAGCGCCGTGGTTCCTAGCCGAGGCCTGCCGTGCGGCCGGCTCCAGCTCCCGTGCCCAGGGAGCGGCAGAGCGGAGAGACGCGGCGAGCGCTGGCACCCGTGCGTGGATGCCAGCTGAACACTGAGCTGGAGCGAGCTGTTGGACGGGTGACCTGCGCCTGGCGCTGCCAGCAGGGGCAGTGCCCACGGGCGGGGGCAGGAGCGGGGCTGCCGCCATCCCTGCATTTGCTGCTATTCCCCAGTGATTAATTATTCTTATTTTATTATTATTGCTCCGCGCTGGGACGGAGATCTGCCCTGACCTCACCTGGCAGCGCCCCGAGCCCCGCAGCAGGCGATGGCTGCCCCGGGCTTGGGGGCACAGCTGAGCCTTTGGGGGAATCGCTGCATCAAGGTTTCTATGCAAGGTGTGTGTGAACGGGCTGGCCCCTCAGCCATTCCCTTTCCCCACTCCCCCCAGCTGTCCCCCACTCCAGTGTTCCCAGGTCAGGTCCCTGCCCAAGCGGGTTGTCCCGGGGCTCTGCACCCCGCACTGGCAGGGGCAGGAAGCCGCCCGTTATGCGTATGCCCTGGGGCTGGGGGTGCTTAGCGGATCCCTTGGGCAGGAGCCGGGGCCGTGCCCTGCTGCCCTGCCCCCAGCACTGAGTCGTGGGGCTCCCCAGGAGACCGGGGCAGGGAGCAATTGTGTCTGGGAAGAGGCCCAGCAACGCCCCCAACAGGGGAATGAGATGCCGGCCCCAGTGGGGAGACCCGACCCCTCCCTGGCCTGGGATGGGAGCGTCGGGGGGAGCTTCCCTTCCCCTGCTGCAGGGGGCTGAGCTCTGGCCCAGGGGGCGCCCTGGACTCAGGCGAGGGGCTGGAACAGGAGCCGTGTCCCCCCGACCCTGGGAGATGGGAACGGCCCTGACCCTAGTTACTGAAAAGGGAAACTCTCGCTCACAGAGTAGGACATTTTCTCACTTTAACACCTAAATCCTGACTCCAGCGGGGCCTAATGAATAGAGCGCTGGCCTGGGCCTCAGGACACCTGGGTTCTTCTCCCCGCTCCTTGGGAAAAGTACTCCCTTCCTCCCTGCCTCAGTTTCCCCATGGGGACAACGCTACCCATCCTCCTTTGTAAATGGCTGTGAGACCGAACTGTGAGGGCTCCTCCTGTGTGTCCTGGCAGGAAGCGGATCTGGGGCAAATTGGAGCGGGATGTGCTCCCCCATACAAGCCCATCCAAGGCCTAGGTACCCCATATGTCTCACTGACGCCCTTTATGGGGTCCCTTGATGCTGCCCGATGGAAGTTGACTGGTGGGGGAGGGGTGTATTCCAAACACCCTTGTGCAATTGCACAACTCCCCTGCATGGCCCCCCCCCCACACACACACACCCCACACCCGCCTGGGCACTTGCAGCCAGATCAGGGAGCCTTTGAAAAACAGAAACCTGCCCCCTAGGATGGGCTTTTCCCCCACTGCCTGCCAGGCCCCGATCCTGTGGCTGGGGCCACTCGCTGGAGGCAGGCAGAGATCAGCTGGGCTCCCAGGGGGTTGGTGTGGAGTTGCTGGCCCTTGCCTCTCCGTTCCCCGGCACTTTAAAACCCCCTCCGGCCCCAAGGTCCCCATCAGCCCCGCCTGGGGCTTGCCTTTGGGTTCCTTGCCCAGGGCGGCGACGGGGGCCTGGTCCAACCGGCAGCTTCTCAGCGATTGTCCCCGCCTGGGCCAGTGGGTGTGGCTGGTGGAAGTAACTCAGCCGTCAGTACGGCGTGGAGCTGGGGTACCCACTGCCCTGAGCCGCCAAGCGGCGTGCCTGCCCCCGGCGCCCCCTGAGACATAGGGGGCAGGTGGGGCGCGCGGTGCCCCGGCCCCAGTCGGGCCATGCCATATAAATTATTTATATTACAAAGAAGAAAGGTTTATTTTTGTAGTTTGTACAGACCCTTAGCCGTGGGCTGGAAGGTTTATTTTTAAAGAGTAAAATATATATTGTCTATCCCGGATCTGCTGGTGTCCCGGCCTCGTTCTTCGTCTGGCCCGTGAGAGTGTGTGTGTGTGTGTGTGTGTGTGGAGCCGGGGGGGGGGTGAGTGTGGGGATCTCTGCAGGTTGCAGGGGGGGGAGGCCGGGGGGGGCAGCCTTAGTGAATGCACATGTGTGTGGGGACACATTTGTGGCAGGGCAGTGTGTGCGCCCGATGTATGTTTGGGGTGGGGTGTTTTGGGCAGTGTGTACATGGCTGTGTGGAGGTAGGGGAGCATTCACAAAGCTGGGGGGCTACTGTGGGGGGTGGCTGTAGAGGACAGTGGGGGCAGTGTGTGTATGGGGGGGTCTAGAGGGCACAGGCTGGGGGGCAGTGTGTGTATGGGGGGGTCTAGAGGGCACAGGCTGGGGGGCAGTGTGTGTATGGGGGCTCTCGGGGGGTGCGCTGCCCACTTGGCTCGCAGCTGGCCCCAGGCTCGCAGGCTGACTGGGGGCATGGGGGCCGGATCTCCCCCCAGTGACTGATGGGGGGGTCAGGCTCCCCAGCCAGGCACGGACGGTGCTGGGGGACCTGGGCTGGCTCCTGCCAGGCGGGCGGCCGTGGCCCTGTGCCCCGATTCCATGGGCAAACACTGCCCCCTGCAGGCCCTGTGCTCACCTGCATGTGGGCCCAGGGGCCCGGCACTGCCAGGTGTGTGTGTGTGTGGGGGGGGTTACAGGGGCTGTTTTAAGGTGTGTGATGCACCCCTGATGTGACCCACATGACCAGGGTTTACGGCACCAGGGCCCCTGCTGGGGGTGGGTGAGGTTTAACCACCACCCCCCCGCCCCCCAGCTGGGGAGGACTTTCAGCCCACCCAGCCGGGCCAGGCCGAAGGGCTGCACTTGGCTCTAGGCTGGCATGTGCCCATTGATGAGCCAGCTGGAGCTGAAGGTGCTGGCAAGCTGGGCAGACACCCGGCCCGAGCGCTGGCCCGTGTAGCCCCTGAGCGCGGTGTAGGCCCTGCCATGCCACGGGGCGCCCCACACCGCGAGCGGCACGAGGGGACACTGGCCGGCTGCCACGGGGCCAGCGAACTGTCGGCGCCCAGTGAGCCAATGCAGTGCCTGAAGCCGAGCCGTGCGGTGCAGCAAGGGGCCCCAGGGACCCGGCTGGCGCTGCATTGACACGGCGCCCATTCGCGAGCCCCAAAGCCGCCGGCAGCTCTGCAAAGTGCTGGGGGGCGCCGGGATCCGGCCAAATGAACTGGTGGGGGGCATGAGACCCTTTAGTCCCACCGTTGCCCTGTGCTTAGAGGCAGCGGTTCTAGCCCAGCGCTGGGAGGGGAGTGGGGCCCTGTGGTTAGAGCAGAGCAGCTGGGCGCCAGGACGCCTGGGTTCTAGCCCTCTGCCTAGTTCCAGAATCTTGTGCGGGGCAAAAGCAAGGGGCGGGGCTGAACCGCTCACCAGGTGTGTGTGTGTGTGGGGGGGGGTGGCATCAGACACTGGCCACGTTGTGAACAGGAATGGGGGGGGGGGGGAGCTGGACATCAACTGTGCGAGGAAGCAGTTGTGCAAGTGCATGAAAATACCAGTAATGACTGGCTGAGCGCCCCCCCCCCCAACTCATCACACACAGGGCCCCGCCCAGCGCTAGCCCGCAGGACAGAGCTGGGCGCCCCAGAAATGTGGGTCAGGCCCATAGTGTGATCAGTGAGGGGCTGGGGGTGCCAGACCCCTGTGCAGAGCTGGGCGGACTGGGGTGGGGGGAGATGCCAGGGCTCCTGTCCAGCCACTCTTTGGTGGCAGGGTCTTTTCCTGCTGGTTAAAGGCACCAGCTGGCTCAGCCTGGGACTGATGCTGCCTGCCTGGCTCCAGGCCCTGGCCATGCAATGAGTTTGGGGCGCTCAGCCCTGACAGTGGGGGGCGAGGTGGTCCCGGCACACCCACCCCGGTCCCACGGCTGGAGGGAATGAATGGCCCCATCAGGCCCGGGAAGGGAGGCAGGTGCTGCCCCTCCCCGGGCTGCGTGTGCCATCAGGGAGTGCACCAGTTCGCAGAGGGGGCAGGTGTCAGCACCAGGCAGGGCAAGCGCTGGACGAGACCCCTCCAGCCCAGGGACTCTGCCCTGCCCAGCAGACGCCAGCCCAATGCGCACCCTTGCCATGGGGCTGCTGGGCTGTGCATGGGCCCGAGGGGTAAGAGATCCCCTCCCCCCCAGGGCCTGGGGGGGGGGCACGAGCCTTCACTGGGCAGGGGCTCCCAGCACTTGCACCTTCTCCCCACAAGGGGGCAGCAGATGCTCACACACTGGGCTTGGGGCCCCCCCCCCAGCCAGTGCCCCACTTGCATCCCCAGCTGCCCGTGGCCCCATTCTGCTCCCCCCTCCCCCCACGTGCCAGTGCTGAGTGGCAGGGGCCTCCTCTGACCTTCCTGCCCTCTGCAGCTAGCACTGGGTTGCATGCAGGGCTCCTAGGCTGGCTTCTGCGGCTGGGCTGGATGCCTACCATGCTGCCCCATTGCCCTGACAAGGGCGGGGCCCTCCCAGTGCTGCCATGGGGTGGCTGTACAGCCCTGCAACCAGGGGGCCCCTTGCCCAGGGGAGGACAGCAGCAGTCAGCACGCTTCTCTCCCCACCGCTTCCGAGGCTGCCAGGCCTACACTGCCCGGTCCCAGCAGCCCTCCCCACCCCCAAGCAGGCAGCTCCTTGGTGCCAAACCAAGTGTGCTGAGCCCAGCAAACTCACCGCATGTGTGACACCAGGAACTCTGGTGCAGGCAAGCAGCTGCCATGGGCGGCGCCGTCAGGGAACGGACTTTGAGAGGCCTCCGTGTGGGTTCGGGCCACCATTGTCCCCAGCCCGCCGAGCCGGCCCCACTCCTGAACTGGGCTCAGCGGGGCCTCAGCAGACAGAGCAGAGATGGGGCAAAAAGGCCATGGGGGGAGCAGGAGCCACTCACAAGCCAGCCAGAAGGTGGGGGGTGGGGGGAGGAGCAGGAACCCGAAGAGAAAGCCTCGGGCTCCTGCCCCAGGCTCTCCCACCGTCACCTCGTCACTCATGCGCGCTGGGCCTCAGTTTTCCCATCCGGAAAATGGGGTTGATGGCGCTTCCCTGCTCGCACGAGCCTTGGGAGGAGAAGGACAGTGAAGATTAGGAAGACGCTTGGACAGTGGGGTAGTGGCGGAGGGACCGGCGGGGGGGGGGCATGTTAGCACCGCCGTTTGGGATGGAGCCTGTTTGGAAAGAAAACACGTCCCTAAAGGCATCACAAACCAGCCCTGTTCAGGGAGAACGGTCTGAATATTTCATGGAGCCGAGTTTTTTCCTCCCTATGTATCCCCCCGACCCTGCGCCAGCCCCATCTCTGCCCTTGCTCCGGCCCTTCTTCCTCCCCGCCCCACAATTAAACTGCTCCTACCCGCCCCGCTCCTCTCTCAAGCACAGCCAGAGAAACGTCCAGTTTCCGCTCCAGCGGGAGGCCGCGGACGGCTGTCCGGGCTGCCGTCCTCTCCCCCGCCGCCGACACGGCGCGTCCCCACAGCCGCCCGGGGACACAGGGGCTCCCCGCCGACTTGACAAGCCAGCAGGGTCGTGAGCGACCCAGCCTAACTCACAGCCCTCGGCGGCCGGGCTGGGCCGTGCCCACCCCTTGGGTAGCGCTGGGAGGCGCGCCGGGCGGGGGCCGCGGCCCCCTTTGGAAGTCGGGCTCCGGGCCCCGAGACGCTCCCATCGCCCTGTCCTTCTGCCCCAGTCAGGCGTCTCCCGTCGGTGTCGGTGTCCCGCACAAGGCGGGAGCTGGGTGCGGCCTGGACTCACAAGTCGCCATTGCTCCGTCCGTGGGGGGGTGTGAAAAGGAAACCCGCTCCCAAGCCCACCTAACCCCCGTCAGGGCACTCGGGCAATGGAAAAATCCTGCTCCACCCCGGCGCTGTGCCAGGCCAGCCTGGCGTCTGTCACCCCAGGTGGCGGGTACGAAGACAGAGACTGGCCGGTTTCCGAGTAGCCGCCCGGCTCGTCTGTGTCCGCAGAAAGAACTGGGGGACTTGTGGCACCCTAGAGACGCATCCGATGAAGCGAGCTGTCGCCCACGGACGCTCACGCTCAAACAAAGGGGTTGGTCTCTACGGTGCCACAAGGCCTAAGGGAAGGTCTCCCGGGGGCCGAGCGAATCGCAGGCTTCGTGCTGCGGGGGCAGGAGGAGCCCGAGAGGGGCCAGGGGCGGACAAGCGGCTCCGCTCGGGCGGACAGAGGGGACCGCAGCGAAGCCCCCGCGGGAAGACGAGGCGGCTTCGGCAAACCGAGAACCGCGACAGCGCAACCCAGGGGCGGACAACACGCGGCGCGGAGCCCCCGGCGCGTTTCTGTTCTGCCTTTGACCGATCGCCAGGGGAGAGCGCGAACGCAGTCCCCCACTACCACAAATTATGCAGTCGAGTTTCCCGCATTTGGGGAAATCGCAGGGGTCAGCACACCCGCAGTGCAATGGATGAGCCTCGCCCTGGGAAAACCACCTTCGTGATCATGGTGTCTCCCCTGCCAGGTAAGTATGAGTTGCGCGGCCCCAGCCGCCGCCCGCCCTCGCTCGCCCCGCACTCTCAACCCACGGTGGGGCCCGCCGCGACACGCCCGCCGGACCCGCCCACGCCGGCCCCCACTGCCGCGACATGCCCGAGGGTGTCCCCGGGGCCCCCGCCGAGCCCCGCCTGCCAAATTCGGGCCCGGCTCGGCAGCCAGCTCCCGCTCCCACAAGGCTCTGCGCGCACACACATCTGCATACGGGCTGCCGCGGCTCCGCCCCTCCGATCGGGCCCCTCCCCCTGCCGTCCCGGCCCGGCTCTTCAGCGCTATGGGGGATTAATCCGGGGGGGGGCTGTGCCCACTGAGCCAGGGCGGCGGGGAGATCTCAGCGAGGCCGGGGCTCCCTGCCCCACTCCTGGCACGGTCATGGGGGGGCAGCTTCTCAACCCCCAACAGCATCTGGGTGTCAGCTGGGGGCATGACCCAGACCCCAGCGCCTGTCCCCATCCCTGCCCTACAGGAGCGCGCCCTGCAGCTGGGGCGGGCCTGGCACCCAAGGGGTTACAGCTGCTGGGGACAGGGGGCACAGGTTTGAATCCCCCCCACCCCGGGCTGCGGGGGCAGCAACCACAGAAGATCAGGGTTGGAAGGGACCTCAGGAGGGCATCTAGTCCAACCCCCTGCTCAAAGCAGGACCGATCCCCAATTTTTGGCCCAGATCCCTAAATGGCCCCCTCAAGGATTGAACTCACAACCCTGGGTTTAGCAGGCCAATGCTCAAACCACTGAGCTATCTTCCTCCCCAATTCACTATCTCCCCTCCCCCCGGACTAGGGAGAGGGTCACTCCCCAACTCAGCTTCCCCCAGCTCCCTGCACCCCAAGCCTGCCCTGCTGCCCCTCCCGCCCCACTGAGGGCTGTGTGTGGACAGCCCCCCCCCCGCCCTCGCAGGCCTGAGCTGGTTCCTTGGGGCAGGGGCTCCAGCACGGCGAGTCCCCGGCAGGGTAGCGGCTGGCTCCTCGCAGCACCCAAGGGATCCCGGCTGGTGGGGGCGGGGTGCGGGCAGCTCCTCCTTTGTCCCAGGCATCACCTCCACTGGGAGCAGAACCCGGGCAGGGGGTTTCGGGGCAGGTGCCGGAGGCAGCAGGTTTCCCCCACCCCGCCCAGCTGTGTGTCAGGCTAGCCCCAGCCCCAGCCCGGTTTCTATGGTGCCGTAAAGGGACTGGCGCGTGTTTCACCCCCCACCCCCTGCCAGAGAGATAAGGAGGCAGCTGCTGGAGTAACCTCTGTCCCCACCCTGGCCAGGCTGGGCAGTGGCGTGAATGGGGGCCCTGCACCCCACTCCTCATGGCCTTTGGACTCCAGAGTCACTGGGAGCAAAGGGCTCAGCGGGGGGGGAGGGAGGGCCCTGAGGATGGGCAACACCCAGGGCCAACCCCAGGCTTGAAAAAGATCAGAAAAACAGGGCCAGGGTTGCAGGGGCTGCGGATCGGGAGTGAGGGGCACCGGCAGAGCTATGGGGGTGCCCAGGGCTGGGATAGCGGGGGCTGCAGGTCGGGAGTGAGGGGCACCGGTAATGCCAGCCAAAGTCAGGCCGGCAGAACAGCAGGGGTGCTGGAGGCTGTGGCTGGGAAAGTGGGGGGCGCAGGCAGAGCTGGGGGGTGCACACAGGGCCCCAGCTCTCACTCAGCAGCTGGAATAACTCACTCATTAAAGCCAAGGAGTCCCCCCGCCCCGGCCCCACACCTGGCTCCAGAGGTCCTGCACCGGGGCAGCAAGCCGGCGCCTGGGGTGGGGTGTCAGGGCTCGTCACAGCTTCTCAGCTCTGGGGCTACCTGGCCGGGTGAGGGGGCAGGTCCCGCAGGGGCAGGGCCGGGGAGCCCTGTGGCCTCCTGTGGGGCAGGGTGCAGGGCTGCGTCATTCAGGTGCTGATCGCTCAGCTCCAGGGGGACCTGGTCAGGGGAAAATCAAGGGCCCAATCCTGTCCTGGCCCTGCCCATTGGGCCTAATCCTGCCCCAGTCCTGCTGACCAGTTACCCCTGTGCACAGTGAGTGTAAATGACTCTCTGAGGTGCAATGTGCTGGAGGAGCAGCCCCTTCGACCCAGCATCTGGGGCTGCCACCTCTGAGGTCCCAAAGCACCAGGCCCCGCGGGTGCTGCTGTAGCCCACAGGCAGGGCTGCTGGCCGCGGGCACTGAGCACCCTGACAGTTCCCAGGCCAGCTACCTGACTAGCACGACACTCCTGTGACCACGTGGGCAGGTGGCAGCCCTCCTGGCATGCCAGGCTCTGGTGCCTCTGATCCCGGCGCTGCCTGGAGCCCCTTCCCCTGAGCCGTGTCCGCACAGGTTCCGCCAGCCGCCCAGCACAGCCACAACTGACCCCAGCGCAGGGCGACTGGAGCGTGAGTCATCCCAGTGCGGCTGCGTCAGGGGCTGGATCGCCTCGCTGCCAAGGCCCAGGGCTGCTCCGACCTCTCCCCGCCTCAGCCGATGAGTCAGTGCATGCCAGAGGGCTCCGGCAGGGCTTCCCTGCGGGCACCCAGCCAGGCCTCAGCTCCACGGCCACTTAGCAACCCACACCCCAAACACACATGGCCTGCAGCCGGCCCCTCCTCGCCACAGGGCCTGCACTCAGCTGCTGTGCCCCCCCCCCCCAAGCCATGGCCACAGCAGGGCGTGGTGCCCCCCGGGAGCCATGGCCACAGCAGGGCTTGCTGCCCCCCTGGTGCCATGGCCACAGCAGGGCGCGGTGCCCCCCGGGAATCATGGCCACAGCAGGGCTTGCTGCCCCCCCAGACCCATGGCCACAGCAGGGCGTGGTATCCCCCCAGCAGATCATACTGCCCCCCCCAGCTAACCCCCACACTGGGGCACTAGGGTCAGGGAAGGCTCCCCTCTACCACAGCGCCCCCTAGCTCTGCACGGCCCTGGAAGGGCATCACCCCCCACTGAATCGCCATCACCACGTCATCCTGCTGTGTCCCAGCCAGGTCCTGCCCCAGCCTCACCCTTCTGAGCCTGGGCACTCGCGGCAGGCCCAGCCCCCCGGCTGCAGCCTTGGCTGAGGCCCCCACCCCCATCTCACCCGTGGTCTTTGCCAGCTCCCTCTCGGCTGCCAAGACCCTGGGTGTGAGCAGGAGCAAAGTCCCTGAACTTGGCCTGCCCTGGCCGGACACTCCGGAGGTCCCTGGCAAAGAAGCCAGAAATCCAGCAGCGGCCCTGGGCTGAGCTAAAAATCCCCTGGGCCAACCCAGGGGCTCAGCTGCCAGTTCCTAGGGCGCCAAGAATAGACTGTCACGTCCCTGGCCTGGGGCCTGGGAACGAGGAGCTGGACTAGGGCCCCCGCCCTGCCTGCAGGAGACAAGCTGGACCCCCTGGGTGGAGGCCTGCCAGGCAGCCAAGCTCCAGCAGCTCCCAAGGCCTGAGCCCGGCACGTCCCGCTGGCGCCCACGGGCTGGCCTGGTCCCTTCCCCATGGAGGCCACTGAGCCCTCGTCCCCCGTCGATGCCTGGCCCAGAGCCCTTGGGCTCAGCGTGCTGGCAGTCGGGTTGTGTAGCACCCCTCTGTCGGGTCACAGGGCCGTGTCCCTGCTGCCCCGTGCCCCCTGGACAGGGTGGGCATGCAGGGCAGCACATCCCGGCATTGGCTCCCATGGGCCCCGGAGGAACTGACTGTCCTAGGCAATCCTGGCCTCAGTGTCCCCACCTGGCTGAAGAAGGGAACGCTGTACTGGCTCCCCGGGCTGGGCGGGCCCCTCACCTTTGCCTCTGGTGTCTCTGGGCAGCAGGGCAGAGCGCTGCTGGGAGTGGAGGCAGCCTGCTGCCCTGGCTCTGCCCACCCCGAGGGGCTAGCTGCAGGCCAGGTGGAGGTGACCGCATCGAGCGCAGACCCAGAGCCAGCGAGGCAGGGCGTGGGGCGGAAGAGGTGCCAAGGGCTCGTCGAGCTGCACCAGGCCCAGGCTAGGCTGGGCCACGAGCTTGCTGGGGTCCCTGGAGGTCGAGACCCATCAGTGCCACAGGGATGGCTCAGCGCCGGCCTCGGGATCCAGCGCCTTGCACTGACCCTGAGTGGCTGCTGCTACGTGTGATGGGCAGAGAGTGCAGGGAGCTGGGCAGCCTAGACCGACAGATGGGGGGGCCGGTCTGGCCGTGCTGCACTGTGCCCGCTGCTGTTACCCACCCAGCTGGCAGGCGTCCTTGCTACCAGCGTTGGGGGACCCCATCTCCGGTGCCACCCCTCTGTGGGCTCTGGCTGGTCTCAGCCTGGCAGCCCTGCCATAGATAGGGAAACTGAGGCACAGAGCAAGCGCACAACTTCCCTGAGGTCCCACAGGGGGCCGGTGGCAGGGCAATGAACCCAGGAGTCCGGACCCCCAGCAGGGGCTACAGTCACAAAGGGGAGCCTGCTGTCCCAGGGGCTTTCCCAGGCAGAGCTCCAGCGGGAGGCCCCTTGCCCCCACCCCGACTCACCCAGGGATGTGGGGTGCAGGGACATGGGGTGCTTGCCATAGGCCGTCAATGGGCAACTCCCCCCCAGACCCCCTTAGTCTATCTCTGCAGCCCCCTGCTAGCTCAGCCCTGGGCTTTACCCACCACCAGCTCTGCTGGTGCCCCTCACTCCCGACCCGCAGCTCCCTGCTAGCCCAGCCCTGGGCTCCCCCCAGCTCTGAGGCGTTGCTGAAATCAAGACGCTGACTCAGCAATGAGCTCCATGGAGATGTATTGATCCTGCCTGCAGTGCAGGGCAGCCCCAGGGCCCCCAGTGACCCCCCTGAGGCCTTGCCCAGCATGTGCCAGGGCTGGCCCCCTCCTTTGGTGGCCCTGTGACTTGGTGAGAGGCATGGCCCTGGGGCTTGTGGGCATCCAACCCCCGCCCGGGATCCTACACACGCTGGAGAGGCAGGGCCTGTGCACAAAGGGGCTGGAAAGCAGCTAGCAACCCAAGCCGGGGCTCCCTCCGGCTCAGGGGGGTCCCTGGGCAGCACACACCCCAGGGTAGACAGGAGGGGGCTTGCCCACCAGGCTGGGCCCTCTGGCTAGTCTGGGCTGCCAGCTAGCCCTTGTTACAGCCCAGGTGTACATTAGAGCAGCCCCTGGGCTGCTGTAGCTGGCCCCGGGCTGCAGGAGGTACTAACCTGACCTTCCCCAGCTCCACACGAGGTCAGGCTCAGACGTGAGGCGTTGTGGGCAGGCTGAGCTTAGCACAATGCCCCGGCTGCTGTGGGGCGCAGCATGGCTGGGACAGCCCCCATCTCAGCTGTGCCCCCCCCCCCCCCCCCGCACGCAGGACAATGGCCGCCCTGATCCTGGCCCGGCACTGCCTGGGATGGGCCAGGCCTGCCCCCAGCTCTGGCATGTCGGGGGCACAAGACCAGCGGTGTCCTGGGAAGTTCGCTTTGCCCGTCACTCGTCCCAGAGACGCAGGAACAGCCTCTCCCTGCCCCCGGGCAACGCCCGGCGCCCGCCGCTGACTGCCGCCCCTCACTGGAGGTAGCTGTGGTGCTCCCGGGGCTGGGTGCCCCTGCGGCACTGGTACAGATGGGAGGGCGCCCCTCTCCCCCTCCTCAGCGCGTGGCACTTCCAGGCCTCAGCGATGCACTCGACCTGCGGGGGTGACAACAGGCTGCTGCAAGGCCGGCCGGTCCCAGCCATGCCAGGGCTGTCCCTGGGCACGCAGCTCGCAGCGGGGCCCAGCCGGACACGGGACTGGCACCAGGGGGTTTGGGGCCGTGGGGCAGGACAGGGCTGCAAGAGGCACCAAGAAGTGACAGGGACGGAGACGGCGATAGGGCTGGTGCCTGGCGCAGGGGGATGTGGGGCAGGCGTCTGGGTCAGTGCCGCAAACGTCCCTGCTTCTCCCCAGCAGCAGCTTCCTGACCCCAGTCCCTTGGCATCTCTCACCAGCCTATCCCCGTCCTGGGGGCACTGTCCAGACCGTCCCCAGGGGCTGGCCCAAGGGCCTGGAGCAGGTCCCATGGGGCTCAGCCCCCGTCCCCAAATGCCTTAGGCTGGCCAGGCCTTCCCAAGGGCCTGATCTCAGCCAGGGGTGAGTGGACAGACGGACACAGACACAGATGGGGTGCATGGACAGATGGACACAGACAGATGGACATAGACAGATGGATATAGACAGCCAGGGCCGCACAGACAGACAGACGGACACAGACACAGCTGGGGAGCGTGGACAGCCAGATGGACACAGACAGATGGACACAGAGACAGCCCGGGTCCATGGACAGACAGACACAGACAGACGGACACAGCCGGGGCCCATGGACAGACAGACAGATACAGACGGACACATCCAGACGGACACAGATGGGAGGTCACAGACGGACGGACACAGAGACAGCCAGGGCCCATGGACAGACAGATGGACACAGCCAGCCGGACACAGACAGACAGACACCGAGACAGATGGGGCCAAAGGACAGCCGGACAGACACAGCCGGACAGACGCAGCCAGCTGGCCCCTCACCGGGATGAGCGGGTCCCTCTGGTTGTGGCTCTCCAGGGCTGCCAGCTCGCGGGGCGAGAGCAGGGGCAGGCGGAGCTCGCGCACCGGCCCTGCTGCCACCTCGGCCACCGGCCGCTCCAGGACGGCCTGGAACAGGAGTGCAGAGTCAGGGGCCGGATCCATGACCCGGAGAGCCGGGGCGGGGAGGATCTGGGCAGCCGGAGGGGGGGGATGCGATCTGGGGCCTTTGACCCCGGGGTGGCAGGGCCCCCCAGCTCTTTGGCAGCCGGCAGGAGATGGGCCGGGGGTCTCGGCCAGGTTCCCAGGTGATGGGGGCCCATGTCACCAGCCACCACCATCCGCCCTCCTGTGTGCCCGGCCCTCCAGCGGCCAGTCCCCCCCAGGCATCCCAAGGGACAGAGCCCTGGCATCTCGCCCCCCAGGGCAGACAGGGGAGCACTGAGGGCTGGGCAGGGACTGGCATCACCTGTGCTTGTGCCCCAGAGATTGGGTCCTGGGTGGGGGACACCCCTGGGGCCCTGTGCTCTGCTTCTCCAGGGTGGGCTGGGGTGGGTGGGGGCTGGCAGCCAGGATGCCTGGGTTCTATCCCCAGCTCTGGGAGGCGAGGGGAGGGGAGGGCAGTGGGATCTATAGGAGTGGGGCGGAGGGATCTGGCAGCCAGGACGCCTGGTTCTCCCCCGGCTCTGGGTGGGGAGTGGGGTCTATGGGTTAGAGTCGGGGGAGTTCATTCCCAGCTCTGCCATGCACTCACTGGGTGACCGGGGGCACATCCCACCCCCCGCACGCCAGGGAACAACCCCTGCCAGCCTCCCTGTGGTGGGGGCTGAGAAAGCCCCTAGCTGGGTGAGCCCCAGCTCCTGGCCCTGGGGCTGCCGGCACTCACCGAGCTGACGTGGGCCCATTCCCGCACAGCCCGGATCAGGTCCGGCTCGTCGATGGCCAGCCGGTCGCTCTGCAGCACGACCCCCAGCGCCGTGCCCGACAGCTCGTGGAAGCCCCGTGTCTGCACCACCTCCTGGGGTGCCACAAACGGGCCCGGTCACCCCTGGCAGCCTGGGAGCGGGGCTGGTCCCACCTGGCATGGGGCGGGCCCAGAACCCCGCCCCACAACTGCCGGGCATGTACCTGCCGCCCACCCCTCCCATCGTCCCTGTCCTACTGCCCCCCTGACCCGCCCCCTCTGCCCTGCCCCTGTCCTGCCACGCCTCTGCTCCACCCTGCCCCATCCTGCCACCCCTCTGACCCACCCCACCCTCATCCCCCCTCTGCCCTGCCCCATCCCACCACCCCTCTGCTGCACCCCACCCGAGGGAGCTCAGACTCATCGACCTTGAGGGCAGAAGGGGCCCTGGGAACCCCACGTGACCCAGCTCTCCTCGCCCAGCACCCCCTGCGTGACCCAGACCCATTCGCCCAGTGCCCCTGCGTGACCCAGACCCATTCGCCCAGCACCCCCTGAGTGACCCAGACCCATTCGCCCAGTGCCCCTGCGTGACCCAGACCCATTCGCCCAGCACCCCCTGAGTGACCCAGACCCATTCGCCCAGTGCCCCTGCGTGACCCAGACCCATTCGCCCAGCACCCCCTGAGTGACCCAGACCCATTCGCCCAGTGCCCCTGCGTGACCCAGCACCCGCTGCCCATGGCCATCTGGGGCATCCTACCCCCCGGGGCCCTGCACTGACAGG
Source organism: Chelonia mydas (assembly GCF_015237465.2). Classification (NCBI taxonomy): domain Eukaryota; kingdom Metazoa; phylum Chordata; order Testudines; family Cheloniidae; genus Chelonia; species Chelonia mydas. The sequence goes on from NC_057854.1 coordinate 103,251,588, forward strand.
GCCAGCCTGGCCTGTGCCCCCCTGCCTGGGGCGACCCCCCTTCTCTTGGCTGCTCAGGGCTGGTTCCACGTGGGGCCCTGGCCGCATGCTGAGTCTGCCGGCGGGGCGTGGGGGTATTGCCAGAGCTCATGGGGGGGCAGGCCCATGCACAGCGCTGAGGCCCTGGGCCCCCCCTCGCTCCCTGAGTGCCCATACCCGCGTGTGGTCCTCCACGAACACCAGGCAGTGCTGCTGCAGGTCCATCTGTCCGTAGGTCACAGCCGCCTGCAGGGAGAGCACAGACAGACAGCCGGAGTCAGCTGGAGACGGGGGCATGGCACACCAGGGGGCTGCGGGTCGGGAGTGAGGGGCACCGGCGGAGCCGGGGGGGAGCCCAGGGCTGGGCTAGCAGGGGGCTGCGGGTCGGGAGTAAGGGGCAAGGGCGGAGCCGGGGGGGAGCCCAGGGCTGGGCTAGCAGGGGGCTGCGGGTCGGGAGTGAGGGGCACTGGCAGAGCCGGGGGGGAGCCCAGGGCTGGGCTAGCAGGGGGCTGCGGGTCGGGAGTGAGGGGCACTGGCAGAGCCGGGGGGGGAGCCCAGGGCTGGGCTAGCAGGGGGCTGCGGGTCGGGAGTAAGGGGCACCGGCGGAGCTGGGGGTCGGGGGTGTCTGACTAGCACCTGCCTACAATCGCTCAGTCTCACGAGCTCTAGGATTCGCCACGTCTCCCCACGCAGCCGGTGGAGCCCAGCGCTCGGTGCCCGCTGGGGCATTGTCACCCTGGCGGCCTTCGCTGGGAGGGAAACGGGGCCATGAGCCTCTCGTTGGGAGCGTCACCCTGGGAGCCCCAGGCTCAGCTCAGCTCTGCTGGGGGGCCGCAGGGACATGGGCTCGGGGGTGGCAGGCAGCACCCCCTTGCGCTTCCCAGCAGGGAGGCTGCCCCGCCCCAGGGAGCCTGCGGGTCAGGGCCGCACAAGGGCCGGGCGGTTTTGCAGGGATCCCCGCCCCAAAGAGATCCCAGGATCGCTGCACCCTCAAGGCACTGGGCAAGGGTTGGGGGAGCCCAGCGAGGCTGCTGCTCCGTTGGGGGGGGCAGAGGGGAGCGTTGCCAGGGCCGGGAACCCCTGGCACTGCCCCTGGTGTCTCTCCGGGCACCTGCGACGGCAGAGAGTGAGCCGGGGGGCGGGGGGTCCGTGACTGGGGCTGGAGCTGTCACTTGTGGGGCACTGCCAACACCCACAGGTACAATGTACCCCTGCCACACACAGCACACAGACACACACACCCAGCAGTGCTGTGCACACAGGGCACCCAGACACCGACACACACACGGCACAGAAATACAACACACGGCACCACAATTCACACATGGCACCGAGACACACACCCAGAGCACAGACACCCAGAGGTACAACCCACAGCTCTACAAATCACACACAGCACACACAGCCGTACAGTGCACACGCAGCGCACACACACACACACGCACGCACATGCCCTGCCTCGGACGGGATCTCAGCCTGTCCTGTTCTCCAGCCTCAGCAGGGCTTTGGGCCACCAGCCGCTCCGAGGGACGGGGCATGAGCCGTGCCACCCGGCAGTCGTGCCCGCCTGGCATTCAGTGGGGCCAGATCCTTGGTTCCTGTGAAGGTCGGTCCCGAGGGATTTACACGGTTTGTAGGGGCGCCAGCAGGGGGCGCCCCAGGGCCGGGCTGGAGCATGGAGCTGCTCCCCCAGCCAGCACAGTCGGGAGCAGCCCCAGCGCTCGGTTTCACACCGCGCTTGGCCACCGCTGTGACTGGCACCCTCAGCACGACCGGCTTGCTCCGGCCCACGGCCCGGGCCAGCTCTGCCCCCCCCAGCCAGGGGGGTCTCGCGGATCCCCGTCCCCAGCCAGCTCGGCTCGGCCGTGGCACCGGCTCCTCGGGGAGCGGCTCCCTTCCCAGCCCATTGCGCCCCTGAGCAGTGCGTGGCGGGGCCGGGGTGACAAGATGGCTGGGCCGACGAGGGCACGTGGCCGATCGGAGCCAGCTCGCAGCGAATACCCCAACGGACGGTGGCGGGCACAGGGTGGGGAGGGCTCTGAGTCCGACAGAGACTTCTCTGCCAGCTGTCTGGCTGCGCTGGGCCTAACCCATCGCCCGGTTTGGGGTGGGGAAGGAATTTCCCCCCGGCTCAGCTTGGCAGAGACCTGGCTGCAGCGTGGGGCCCGGGTCACTCGCTGGTTTGAACTAGGGTCAATGGGGGGTCTCGGGAAGTCTCGAACCCATGGCTAGAGGGGCAGTGACTCAGCCAGAGGTTCTGGGTGTGTTGCAGGTTCTGCGCCCTGCCATGGCAGATCGCGCCGGTCCCGTCTGGCCTTGAAGCCGAAGAGGCTGTGAGGGCAGTGGCTTTGCTGGGTCTAGGCCCCCGCATCACCCCGGCTCCCCGACCCCTGTCCTCACCCCCCATGACACAGTCTCTCTGGGTGGGGGAGGGTGAGCCGAGAGGTCTCCAGCTGCCCCAGCACGGCCTGTCCAATGCCTGTAACCAGCTCGCTGGCCTGGTACCCTCCCCCGGGCACACCCCTGCGCCCAGGGGGCCCCTGCCTTTCCCATCTAGTGCCAGGCACCTACGCTGGCTACACGACGCACGATAGCGCCACCCCTGCCGGCAGGGAGCCCACTGCCTACAGCCCGGGGCAGGGCAGGCAGATGGGGGGCAGGACGCGGACCCCACGCTCGGGCTGGGGTGTAGAATCATAGACCCACATGGGTAGACGGGACCGCCAGGATCATCTAGTCTCCTCTCGGAAACCCCCAGCGAAGGACCTGCCATCATGCCACGACCTCCCGAGGCCTCTGCTCCATGGGCCGACTGGCCTTCTGGTTAGGACGTTTGGCCTGAGGTTTAACCTGCATCTGCTCTGCTGTTGTTTGAACCCATCGCCTCTTGTCCTGCCCTCTGGGGCAAGAGAGAAGAACTTTTCTCCGTCTCTTTTATGGCAGCCTTTCACGTGTTTGAAGACGCTATCCTGTCCCCCCTTAATCTCCCCTTTTCCACACTAAACGCACCCCATTCCCTCAGCCTCTGCTCCCATGGCTGCCTTCCACCCCGTGAGCGTCTCTGTCGCTCGCCTCTGGATCCTTTCAGTTTCTCTCCACCCCTGCTATACGGCGGGGACCAAAGCTGGACGCCGTCCTCCCCTCCCCTCCCGGGGCCTGCACGCACTGCCTCTGCTAATGCAGCCCACCCGTGCATTGGCGTTTTCTGCAACAGCGTCGCGTGGCTCGCTCGTGCCGAGGGCGCGATTTGCTACCACATGGGCTGGAAGGGAAGCAACAACCGGGCTGGGGCCGAGCGCACCCTGACGCTGCCCCCGTGCGCGTGGGCGCACCCAGCCAGGTGTGTATGTACGTGTGTGTCTGTGTGTGTACCTGGCTCTGTGTGTATGTCTGTATCTCACCCCGCGCGTGGGCACACACCACGTGGGTGCCTGCCTGTGTGTGTACCTGGCGGTGTGCGTCTGTTGTGACACTGTTCGCCCAGTTGTTTTGAGGACAAACAGTCCCAGCCGCTTTTCCTGTCCCTGCTCCGGGGCTGGGTGACCACAGCCCGAGCACGTATTTAAGTTCTAACACCGCCAGGCAAAGGCCTCCCCGCCGCAGGGTAAACAGGAAACGCCTGACTTGCCACAGCAGCGATGTCAGCACAGCCGCGAACACACCGGGGGGAGCGGAGCGCCAGGGGCCCGGCACAGCCGCGAACACACCGGGGGGAGCAGAGCACCAGGGGCCCAGCCGCAAACACACTGGGGGGAGCGGAGCACCAGGGGCCCGGCACGGCCGCCAACACACCGGGGGAGCAGAGCGCCAGGGGTCCAGCACGGCCGCGAACACACCGGGGGGAGCAGAGCGCCAGGGGCCCAGCCGCAAGTACACTGGGGGGAGCGGAGCACCAGGGGCCCGGCACGGCCGCGAACACACCAGGGGAGCAGAGCGCCAGGGGCCCAGCCGCAAGTACACTGGGGGGAGCGGAGCACCAGGGGCCCGGCACGGCCGCGAACACACCGGGGGGAGTGGAGCGCCAGGGGCCCGGCACGGCCGCGAACACACCGGGGGAGCAGAGCGCCAGGGGCCCAGCCGCAAGTACACTGGGGGGAGCGGAGCACCAGGGGCCCGGCACGGCCGCGAACACACCGGGGGGAGTGGAGCGCCAGGGGCCCGGCACGGCCGCGAACACACCGGGGGAGCAGAGCGCCAGGGGCCCAGCCGCGAACACACCGGGGGGAGCAGAGCGCCAGGGGCCCAGCCGCGAACACACCGGGGGGAGCAGAGCGCCAGGGGCCCGGCCGCAAACACACTGGGGGGAGCAGAGCGCCAGGGGCCCGGCACGGCCGCGAACACACCGGGGGAGCAGAGCGCCAGGGGCCCGGCCGCGAACACACCGGGGGGAGCAGAGCGCCAGGGGCCCAGCCGCGAACACACCGGGGGAGCAGAGCGCCAGGGGCCCGGCACGGCCGCGAACACACCGGGGGAGCAGAGCGCCAGGGGCCCGGCCGCGAACACACCGGGGGGAGCAGAGCGCCAGGGGCCCGGCTGCGAACACACCGGGGGGAGCGGAGCACCAGGGGCCCAGCACGGCCGCGAACACACCGGGGGAGCAGAGCGCCAGGGGCCTGGCCGCGAACACACCGGGGGGAGCAGAGTGCCAGGGGCCTGGCCGCGAACACACCGGGGGGAGCAGAGTGCCAGGGGCCCGGCCGCGAACACACCGGGGGGAGCAGAGCGCCAGGGGCCCAGCCGCGAACACACCGGGGGGAGCGGAGCACCAGGGGCCCGGCACGGCCGCGAACACACCGGGGGAGCAGAGCGCCGGGGGAGCAGAGCGCCAGGGGCCCGGCCGCGAACACACCGGGGGGAGCAGAGCGCCAGGGGCCCGGCACGGCCGCGAACACACCGGGGGGAGCAGAGCGCCAGGGGCCCAGCACAGCCGCGAACACACCGGGGGGAGCAGAGCGCCAGGGGCCCGGCCGCGAACACACGGGGGGGAGCAGAGCGCCAGGGGCCCGGCACGGCCGCCAACACACCGGGGGGAGCAGAGCGCCAGGGGCCCGGCACGGCCGTGAACACACCGGGGGGAGCAGAGCGCCAGGGGCCCAGCCACGAACACACCGGGGGGAGCAGAGCGCCAGGGGCCCGGCACGGCCGCGAACACACCGGGGGAGCAGAGCGCCAGGGGTCCGGCACGGCCGCGAACACACCGGGGGGAGCAGAGCGCCAGGGGCCCAGCACAGCCACAAACACACCGGGGGCAGCAGAGCGCCAGGGGCCCGGTCGCGAACACACCGGGGGAGCAGAGCGCCAGGGGCCCGGCACAGCCGCGAACACACCAGGGGGAGCAGAGCGCCAGGGGCCTGGCCACGAACACGCCTGCCACAGTCCCCCAACAATGGCATGACCGTTAACCCCCTCCGACTGGGCCCAGCACCCCCTGCCCCTCCCACCCTGGCACTCCCTGACCCCTGGTGCAGCCCTAACCTCACCCCACCCGCAGCTGCCAAACCCCTCTCCCGCCCCCAGGGACGGGCTGCCCCCACCAGCCTCTCGGCGATGCCCAGTGCCCCTCAGCAAACAGCTCTGCAGCCCAGACACCCTGATCCCAAAGCCATGGTCAGGAGCCCAGCAAGCGTCCCCAGCAGACCCCACCCACCTCTGCCTAGCTGACAGGCTGGGATGCCCGGCTGCCCTGTAACGGAGGGTGGGTGCTGACTGTCTGGGTGGTGATGCTCCTACCCTGCCAGCCCTGCCCGGGGCAGGGAGGGGGCTCCGTGCCACTGAGGTGTGGTCAGGTGCCCTGGCACCAAGCCTGGGGTTATTTGTGTGCCGCACCATCACAGGTCATGCCGCAGTGCCAGGGAACGTCTGCAGCCAAAGCCGGGGAAATGGGCACCCGTGCCATCCATCGGGGAGGCACTGGAGTCCGGGTGAGTACCGCCAAACCCTGCCTGCCACGCATGGCTGGTGAGGGCCAGCTGGCCGGGCTCTCACCTGGGTGCCCATCACCACAGCATTTGGGTGTCATGAGCTGGGCACGAGCAGAACAGTAAGGACAGCAGGTAAAGGTACCTGGGCCCACACGTACGAAGGAGACCAGGCCCTGCGGGCTCCGGGCAGGGGCACTGTCCAGACGGATCCAGCTTGGCTGAGTGAAATCCCTTCCAGCTGCAAAATCGGTCCTAGCAGCCAGCGACGCCCCAAGAGTGATGCCAGGGAGCCAGGCCTGGATGGGGGGTGTCCCGGCGTCCCCGGGCGATGCTCTGGGACTGCTCCCTACGAAGCCAGGCAGGACTCTGGGGAAGTCTCCTCTCTGGGAGCAGCCTGTCTGCAGGACACACAGCTCACCCGGCTCCACCTTCCTGGGTCTGACCTCGGAGCATTCAGCCTCCTCTGCCCCTCCGTGCGCTTCCCACAGTGAAACCGCCCAGGCGGGGTCCTGGGGAAGCCAGAGGGTCCTGCCCCCCAACTCCGCAGTCAGACGGGACTCTCAGCCAGCCGGTAAAACAGAAGGTTTATTAGACGACAGGGACATGGTCTAAAACAGAGCTTGTAGGTGCAGAGAACAGGACCCCTCAGCTGGGTCCATTTTGGGGGGCAGGGAGCCAGACAACCACATCTGCACTTCACTCCACGTCCCCAGCCAGCCTCAAACTGCAATTCTCCCCAGCCCCTCCTCCTCTGGGCTTTGTCCCTTTCCCGGGCCAGGAGGGCACCGGATTCCTTTGTTCTCCAACCCTTTATCTCTCACCTTGCAGGGGGGAAAGGCCCAGGCCATCAGTTGCCAGGAAACAGGGTGTCGGCCATTTATGTACCCTGGCCCTGTGCTCTGCAACAATTGCACCCCCTTATCCCACTACCTAGAGACTTAAGAACTGCCTAGGGGAAACTGAGGTACCCCTACAATATTCAAAGGAAACATTAAGAACAGTTCCACTTCGTCACAGGGGGCACCCCACAGCAGCTGCATTAGCCGCAGTCTCAGAGAGGGTGGCTGTCCCCAGCACCCCACAGCGAAATGCCCCCCATCTGGGTGCAGACCCGGTCTGGGCTCCACGGCTCGACAGGGAGACACAGCAGCCCCTGCCACAGATCACCCCACAGCTGCTGGCACTGCTGGAAAGAGGGAATTCCTGGGCGGCTGGCTCTGTCCCAGGCCAGACGATCCCTCACCCTGCTCTGTGGGGGGTATTGGGGGCCGTGCCCAGGGCAGAGCTGGCCCATAGACCTGTCTGGTCCCAGCCCCATCTCTACCCTGGGACCTTCGGCGCTGTTCTCCCCCCACGTAGCTGAGACCTTGACAGTCCGCACACCCTCTCCCGCCAGGAGCCACCCACCCATGGGGCAGCGCGGAGCTGGGGGGAGGGGCTGCTCCACAACTGAGTGACAGAGTCGAGGTCAGGGACCTCGGTGGGGCCACTGACATGGGACCAGACAGCAGGGGGAGGGGCACCGAGCTGGGGCCTGGCTAAGCCCTGCACCCCCAGGGACGGGAATGGTGCCGTACAGGCTCCCAGCCAGCTGCAGAGGGCGAGAGCAGCTCTCCCCTGCGCGGGCGGCAAGGCCTGGTGGGAGGGGTCTGTGCACATTGCAGCCGAACCTGCCCTGGAAGGGGAGCCAGGGGAACCCCCCTGCGGGCGGCTCCTCCCCCCGCCAGACGGATTGTTCCACGCGCCGGGGCCCAACCGTCACTTTCCAGGGCACCTGATGCCGGTTTCCCCTCCTGCTTCTTTCCGCCGAGCAGCGCTTCACGTGGTGCCAGCCGCCCGCCCGCGCCAGGGAAACCCTGCTGAGACAGACCTGCCCCAGCCGCATGACAGCAACCACAGAGCCGGGCGCCGGGGGAAAGCTGCCAGCGGAGAGAACAACGAGTGCAAAGGCTTCCGCTAGGGCCTGTTCAGGGAGGGCTCCCATCCGGGTCTGACAGCACCAGGACTCCATTGGCTACCAGGCACCCAGCCCAGCTCAGACCCACTGAGGCATGCGGCAAGCCCGGGAGCACAGAAACGCCAGCTCCTCCACTGAGTGGTAGCAGGCGCCCGGGGCCTGGTGGCTTCCCAGTGCAGGAGAAATCTGTGACGCAAAGTCAGGGTCTATTCAAAGTGCAATTGGCTTATTTACCCACCTGCACCCGGCCTGGACCAGAGCGGGTCACAACCAGCATGCGGGGAAATCCCAGCTCCCAGGGAGCAACCGCCTCAAGCCTTGACTCTAATCAGAGCCCAAGGCAGAGAGCAACGCTGCCGCGGCTTGCTCAGCTGCCTCTGCACAGAACCAGGGCCTCACCCCGCAGCTTGTCTGCCCAAGACTGAACACTTGCTCGTGCGCTTGGCAGACTGTGTATCAGCGCCCCCCGGTAACGCCTGCCAGGACCATACACACAACAAGAGCCCATGTGGAATGTGCTGGCCTCAGAAACCTCAGAAGGCAACGTCCTCAGGACAGGGGGCGGCTGTAGCTGAAGAGATTGATCATTGGTCCAGCCAGCCCAGGGGCAGCTCCCCAACAGCGGCCAGTTCTGGCCGCACAAATGCGCCTCGTTCCTAGGTGACGAGCAGGGGAGTGTTTCCCTCGGCTCAGTTCATGCCCTGAGCACCAGCAGCTCCTGGCAGGCTGAACTCTGAGCCCTGCTTCAGGCAACAATCCCTTCAATTTTAATTGGCCTGAGTGAGGGGCACCCACAGAGCTGGGCTGGGGAGCCCAGGCTGGAAGAGCAGGGGGCTGCGGGTCGGGAGTGAGGGGCACCGGCAGAGCTGGGCTGGGGAGCCCAGGCTGGAAGAGCAGGGGGGCTGAGGGTCAGGAGTGAGGGGCAACGGCAGAGCTGGGAGTGGGGAGCCCAGGCTGGGATAGCGGGGGGCTGCGGGTCGGGATTGAGGGGCACCGGCAGAGCTGGGGGAGGGGAGCCCAGGCTGGAAGAGCAGGGGGCTGCGGGTCGGGAGTGAGGGGCACCGGCAGAGCTGGGGGAGGGGAGCCCAGGCTGGAAGAGCAGGGGGCTGCGGGTCGGGAGTGAGGGGCACCGGCAGAGCTGGGGGCGGGGGAGCCCAGGCTGGAAGAGCAGGGGGGCTGCGGGTCGGGAGTGAGGGGCACCGGCAGAGCTATGGGGAGGGGAGCCCAGGCTGGAAGAGCAGGGGGGCTGCGGGTCGGGAGTGAGGGGCACCGGCAGAGCTGGGGTGGGGAGCCCAGGCTGGAAGAGCAGGGGGGCTGCGGGTCGGGAGTGAGGGGCACCGGCAGAGCTGGGGTGGGGAGCCCAGGCTGGAAGAGCAGGGGGCTGCGGGTCGGGAGTGAGGGGCACCGGCAGAGCTGGGGGAGGGGAGCCCAGGCTGGAAGAGCAGGGGGCTGCGGGTCGGGAGTGAGGGGCACTAGCAGAGCTGGGGGTGGGGAGCCCTGGGCTGGGATAGCGGGGGGCTGCGGGTCGGGAGTGAGGGGCACCGGCAGAGCTGGGGTGGGGAGCCCAGGCTGGGATAGCGGGGGGCTGCGGGTCGGGAGTGAGGGGGACCGGCAGAGCTGGGGAGACCCACGAACCGGGTGCGGTGCGGCTCTGTGCACGGCTCTGCCGCAGCCCCGGCGCAATGGATCGAATTCAGCTCCCAGCGTCAGACAAGCGGCAAGCCAGGCTCTGTGGCCGGCGAACAGTGGGGCCTAAGGGGTGGTCCCTCGAGGCAGGTGGGGGGCTGCGCTGTCAGCCTGATGCCATGCTCCGGCTACCAGCCTGAGGCCCGGGCAGGGGGCAGGCTGACGCAGACCCACAGCGGGGCGGCTCAGCTGCCGGCCTTCGCTCCAATCTGCCACGGTGCCCCCTGCGCCCAGCCAGGCGCCCGCTGCCGCCATGGGGGGGTGCAGCAGGGGAGCTGGTCCAGCAGGGCCAGGGCAGGACTCGGGGAAAGGGAGAAAGGAGCTGGGCAAAGCCAGTTTCCAAGGGCTCCCTAAGGAGCCATCGGGGGAGCAGAGCCTTCTTCATGGGGGTGCAGCTCAGCCATTGGCCCTCTGGCCTGCCCGTGGTGCCCGGTGCCCAGGCCAGAGTAGGCCAGCGGGGCACCGTCAGCCTGGCTGCTCTGTGAGCCAACAGGGGGTCCGATCTCCAGGCCCAGGCCTATGGTACTGCCAGGCAGCTCTGGGGCACAGAGTCCTGCCTGTCCGTGTCTCGCGGCCACGCTGGTCATGTCCAGCCCTCCTCAGTCAGCGGGACGGGTGGGGGGAATGATGCCCGCGAGGGGTAGTTCTCACCCAGGCAGTGCTGGGCAACAGAGCCCCCTCTGGGGTGGTGCAGCTCGGCTGGGAACCAATGGCTACGTTATCAGGGACCCAGCAGTCTGCCAGCGTCAGCGAGGGGAGAATCAGGCCCTTTGAGCGACTCCTGATTGCACCAGCGCAGGCCCCGTGGCTATTGGGAGCAGCGTTTCGGTGGAACAGAAACCCCGGCGTCAGCATGTTGCCCGGGGCCTCCTCCTCGCCGCCAACCCTGCTCTGAGCCACTCTCTGAATCAATCAGCGACCGAGAGCAGCTTGCAGACCGAGGGGGAAAATCTCCCTGCACCATGGAAAGCTGCCACCCTCCCCTCCCCAGCTCTGCCCTCACAGACCTGGTGGCCTCGCTGACTCTCCTCCGGCAAAGCCAGGGCTTCCTGCCAGCTCCCAGCTGAGAGCAGGGCCCCCTGCACCGGGTGCTGTACAGAGGGACAGACAGCTCCTGCCCCAAAGAGCTCCTCAACACGGAGTGGGAGGGGAAACTGAGACATGGGGAGGGGGAACGACGTGACCAAGTTCCCCCAGCAGGCCAGTGGGAGATCCAGGAATAGGAGCCAGGTCTCTGGAGAGCCAGCCCAGTGCTCTACTCACTGGGCATCACTGCCTCTGTGTCAGTGCCTGCTCTCAGCCCTCCCCCGCCCTGCAGAGGCAACCTCAGCTCTGGTGGGGGAGCCGGAAGCAGCCCAGGTGGAGGGGTGCATCTCCCAGGAGGCCATGGCATCGCCAGCCTGCTCCGAAGCAGGTCTCTGGAGATCGGCTGCAAGGAGCGGCTTTGTGCCTCAGTTTCCGCTCCTCGCTCAGCTGGCTCCTGTGGCCAGACAGAGCAGGGAATGCCCAGCTGAGCAGGGTGGGGAACACCCCAGTGCCGCCAGAGGGCTTTATTCAGGGCCTGATCCTGCCAGGTCTTGAACAGCTCCCCCCTGGTGCTCAGTGGCTCAGAGGATCGGGCCCGGAGGCTGACCTGGCCGGACATGTTCAGGTTTCTTCGGCCAAAGGGTGACACCGGTGGGTTGCTCCCAGCTCAGCCTGGACGTGATCAACCTGCCATGGGGCCTGCCAGCCCTCGGTGTCAAACATGGGGGTTGACGTGCCCCCGTTTTGACCTTGGGAACATTCCACATCACCTGCCCGGGACCTGCAGCCCCCCTGCACAGGGGCCCAGGGATGAGAGGCTCAGCTCCCTCCCCTGGGGGGGCAATGACCCCCCCAAAAGGTGGGGTCCCCGGCCCTGAGTCTCAGAAGCAATACAGAGGCTGGAGCAGCTCCTCCTGTCCCCCCTTGCCCAGCAGCAAGAGCCCTCTCCTCCCACACCTGCCAGGGTCTGGCACTGCTCCCTGGGACTCCCCTGGCCCTTGGCGCCACCTCTCGTGTCCCATCTGCCGCTGAGCCCCCAGGCCCTGCTGGGACACTCACCGAGAGCGGCGCTCACCTCCCAGGGCAGGCCCAGCGGCCCCAGCCAGGACACTCACCGAGAGCGGCGCTCACCTCCCAGGGCAGGCCCAGCGGGGCCCAGCCAGCCAAGGCAGGATTGTTCCCTGTCTCGCGGCGTCTAATGCTCCAGCCAGCATCCCCGCTGACATGAACCGGCAGCGCCCACAAGGCCGAGGCCCAGGACGGGCTGGCTGGGGAGCTCACCCTGCCGCTAGCCACGCCGGCCCCAGGCTGGGCCATGCCCGCCGCCCGTCAGTCTCTGGCTGCCATGCCGGCCCCTTCCCAGCCACGGACGCTGCAGCTCGGCCCAGGCCCTGCTGAGCCGCCAGCGGGCATTTCCCTCAGCGGGGCCAGGCGCCACCAGAGGGGAAAGCGACTGTGGGTTTGGGGCTGAGCTGTCTGGGTGCGGCTCTGGCTGCGCTGCACGGCAGACCCGTGACCAGGTTGTCTGGCCCGTTTGTTCTTAATGTTTCCTCTGAATATTGTGGGGATGCCTCAGTCTCCCCTAGGCAGTTCTTAAGTATCTAGGGGGTGGGGTAAGGGTGTATGATCATTGCAGAGCCCTAGAGGGCAGGTGTGTGCAGGGGTCTGGACACAGAGAATGGCCGACACCCTGTTTCCTGGCCACTGATGGCCTGGGCCCTTCCCCCCTGCAAGGTGAGAGCTAAAGGGTTGGAGAACAAAGGAATCAGGTGACCTCCTGGCCCGGGAAAGGGACAAAGCCCAGAGGGGGGGGGGGCTGGAGGGAGTTTCAGTTTGGGGCTGGTTGGGGACATGGAGTGAAGGACAGACGTGGTTGTCTGGCTCACTGACCCCCAAAATGGACCCGGCTGAGGGTCCTGTTCTCTGCACCGACAAGCTCTGTGTTAGACCATGTTCCTGTCGTCTAATAAACCTTCTGTGTTACTGGCTGGCTGAGAGTCACGTCTGACTGCGGAGTTGGGGGGCAGGACCCTCTGGCTTCCCCAGGAGCCCGCCTGGGCGGACTCGCTGTGGGAAGCACACGGAGGGGCAGAGGAGGCTGAATGCTCAAGGTCAGACCCAGGAAGGTGGAAGTTGAGTGAGCTGTGTGTCCTGCAGACAGGCTGCTCCCGGAGAGGAGACTTCCCCAGAGTCCTGCCTGGCTTCGTAGGGAGCAGTCCCAGAGCATCGCCCGGGGACTCCGTGACACAGGTCCTCCCTGGCTCCTGCTGCCTGGGACGCGCCCAGCTCAGCCTCCCGACAGCACATTCTGCCCTCTCAGCATCCTCACCATCGCCCCAGGGGGCTGGCGCTTGCTGCCCCCAGGGGATCCCCAAGCCAGAGCCATGGCATGATGCAGAGCCTGGTCCCGCCTCCAGCCCTCGGCACCATGGACGTGTGGGCGCAGTGGACAGACAAACGCCGGCACAGACCCCGCCGTCAGCCAGGGACCTGGAGGAATTGCCAGCCATGCCCTGCCTCACGGGGAGCGGGCCAGGTGCCCCCGGACCTGCCCTACCCTGCCCCAAGCCACCTCTTGCTCTTCCACATTCCCTGTCTCCTGCTCCTGACTCTGCCATCCCTCTCCTCCACCCCCCAGCCAGCCCCCGGCCCGCCGGAGGGTTAGGAGCCCAGCTGAGCTGGCAGCGCGGGGGAGGCCCCTATGCCCAGGGGAGCTGCTTGCCTGGAGAGTTACGTCAGCCTGGCTGGGGCTGGGGGAGGGCAGTGCACACTGCTTTGATGTGAGCCTGGGGCAGGGAGCCGGGGGGGCGTCCCAAGTGCGTCACCGGCGCGCCAGGCGCAAGATGTGAACTCCCCCGGCAAAGGTTACCGCGCCGCCCCGGGCGTGCTCACCCCACCCCCACCTGCAGCCAGGGCCCTTTGCAGCAAAACAGGAAGTGCTGGGGAACGGCGCTGACCTCACCGCGCTATTATTAGCTGCCCGGCTCGCTGAGTGGGGCACACGCGGCTGTTCAATGTGTCTGCCCCACGCCGAGGCCTGCAGGGAGCTCCCAGAATTCCCAGGAGGGAGCCCAATGGTCTGCTTGGGCGGGGCGCCCAGACGCGGTGGTGACGGGCGCAGCGGCAGGGAGCAGCTCTGTGGAAGGCGGCGTGGGGCAGCGAGGGACAGGCACAGATGTGTGCCCAGCAGGAGGTGCCCTGATATGCCCAGTAGGGGCAGCTGAAGGGCATCCCACTGTCACGGAGTCCCCGGGCAATGCTCTGGAGCTGCTCCCCACAAAGCCAGGCAGGACTCTAGGGAAGTCTCCTTTCTGTGAGCAGACTGTCTGCAGGACACACAGCTCACACCTTCCTAGGTCTGACTTCGGAGCATTCAGCATCCTCTGCCCCTCCGTGCGCTTCCCCCAGCGAGTCCACCCAGGTGGGGTCCTGGGGAAGCCAGAAGCTCCTGCACCCCAACTTCGCAGTCAGACGGGACTCTCAGCTAGCCAGTAACACAGAAGGTTTATTAGACGACAGGAACATGGTCTAACACAGAGCTTGTCGGTGCAGAGAACAGGACCCCTCAGCCGGGTCCATTTTGGGGGGCAGTGAGCCAGACAACCAAGTCTGCACTTCACTCCACGTCCCCAGCCAGCCCCAAACTGAAACTCCCTCCAGCCCCTCCTCCTCTGGACCTGGTCTCTTTCCCGGGCCAGGTGGTCACCGGATTCCTTTGTTCTCCAACCCTTTAGCTCTCACCTTGCGGGGGGAAGGGCCCAGGCCATCAGTGGCCAGGAAACAGGGTGTCGGCCATTCTCTGTGTCCAGACCCCTGCACACACCTGCCCTCTAGGGCTCTGCAACGATCATATACCCTTATCCCACCCCCTAGATACTTAAGAACTGCATAGGGGAAACTGAGGTACCCCCACTCTATTCAGAGGAACATTAAGAACAGTCCCGCTTCGTCACACCCACCACCACCCAGCTGTGCCCAGCAGAGCTCTCCAAGAGGGGTGCAGCCGTGGCGGACAATCACTGGCTAAGAACCCCGCCCCTCTGGCTGCAGTGGGGTCACAATCCCAAGGACGTTCCTGGCTCCCAGTCTCTTGCTCAGACCAATGTGGTTGCCCATCCCTAAGGAGGCAGGCCCCCCCAAACCATGAGAACACGCATGTCCGGGGCTCTTCGCCTTCTGCTTTCGGAGCCACTTGTGGCTGGTTTTCTGCAGTAACGGGGGCTAGAAACTTGTTTCTTTTTAAATGAAAACTGCCTCTGCTGTGATCATGGGAGTCCAGGAGCTGGGGCTTCAAGGAAACCACGCTGTGACGGGGTGCGACTCAGCACGCTAGCGCCTCCTGCCGGCTGTCCCGGGGATTAGCTCTGCTAGCCCGAGTGCCCCCTTCTGGTGACCTTTCGCCACCATCACTTCTCCTCCTCGACCCATGTCGTTCCAGGGACTGCAGCCTCCTCTCCAGGCCAAAGCCCTCCAGCTGTGCCCCACCCAGTGCTCCCCATTTTCGTGGGGAACTACCGCAGTCTGACAGTCCAGCCCCTTCCTCAGTGGTGAGTGGGGGGGAACCCAGGCCCGTCCACTAATCCGGGTCCCAGCCCAGGGACGCTGTAGATAGCAGCCACACGCTGCACCCCCTCCACCTTTGCAGTCTATTTCCCTGGGCTGCTTCCAGCACCTTCTCCGCCCTTATCTCAGGGCCTCAGCGTGTCTGTCTGAGCAGCCAGCCAGGGGCTCGTGCTCTCTCCCTGATCCCACGCAGCACTGCTCTGTCCAAGGTGCCACCTTTCCTCCTCCTGCCAGGCAGCCAGGTCTCCCACCTCCAGGGAGCAGCTGAAGATGCTCTGCCCAGCAGCTCTTCTTATGTAGGCCCTGCCCAGCCCTGACTGGCTGCTCCTCCCAGCCCCTCTCCTACTGGCTGCTTTCTGCACAGTCTCCTTAGGGTCCTTTAACCCCATTATAGGCCAGCGTGTGGCAGATGCCACATCACACACCCGCCAGCCCAAGAGCTGGCACCAGAGGAGCAAAGCTCTTCCTAGGTGCAGATACCCACTAGCATGGGTAGTGCCCAGGGTCACACACTAGGGAGTCTGTGGCAGGAACTCTGCCAAGACTTCGGCGAACACCACATACCCGGGCCAGCTTTCCCCTTCCATACATGTGTTGCCTTGATCCATGCCCTGGCCCTTCTCATCCAACTACTCCCAGCGTAGGCCTGCTCTCTCCCCTCGTCCCGCACAGAGGGTCTTTCCAAGTCATAGAATATCAGGGTTGGAAGGGACCTCAGGAGGTCATCTAGTCCAACCCCCTGCTCAAAGCAGTACCAATCCCCAACTAAATCATCCCAGCCAGGGCTTTGTCAAGCCTGACCTTAAAGACCTTTAAGGAAGGAGATTCCACCACCTCCCCAGGTAACCCATTCCAGTGCTTCATCACCCTCCTAGTGAAATAGTGTTTCCTACTATCCAACCTAGACCTCCCCCACTGCAACTTGAGACCATTACTCCTCGTTCCGTCATCTGCTACCACTGAGAACAGTCTAGATCCATCCTCTTTGGAACCCCCTTCCAGGTAGTTGAAAGCAGCTATCAAATCCCCCCTCATTCTTCTCTTCTGCAGACTAAACAATCCCAGTTCCCTCAGCCTCTCCTCATAAGTCATGTGTTCCAGCCCCCTAGTCATTTTTGTTGCCCGCCGCTTGATGCTTTCCAATTTTTCCCACATCCTTCTTGTGGCGGACACAGTACTCCAGATGAGACCTCACCAATGCTGAATAGAGGGGAACGATCATGGCCCTCGATCTGCTGGCAATGCCCCCACTTATACAGCCCAAAATGCCATTGGCCTTCTTGGCAACAAGGGCACACTGTTGGCTCATATCCAGCTTCTCATCCACTGTAACCCCTAGGTCCTTTTCTGCCGAGCCATTCGGTCCCTAGTCTGTAGCCGTGCATGGGATTCTTCCGTCCTAAGTGCAGGACTCTGCACTTGTCCTTGTTGAACCTCATCAGATTTCTTTTGGCCCAATCCTCCAATTTGTCTAGGTCCCTCGGTATCCTATCCCTACCCTCCAGCGTATCTACCTCTCCTCCCAGGTTAGTGTCATCTGCAAACTTGCTGAGGGTGCAATCCACGCCATCCTCTGGATCATTATTCTATTAATGAAGATATTGAACAAAACCGGCCCCAGGACCGACTCTTGGGGCACTCCACTTGATACCGGCTGCCAACTAGACATGGAGCCATTGATCACTACCCGTTGATCCCGATGATCTAGCCAGCTTTCCATCCACCTTATAGTCCATTCATCCAGCCCATACTTCTTTAACTTACTGGCAAGAATACTGTGGGAGACGTATCAAAAGTTTTGCTAAAGTCAAGGAACAACACGTCCACTGCTTTCCCCTCATCCACAGAGCCAGTAATCTCATCATAGAAGGCAATAGGTTAGTCAGGCATGACTTGCCCTTGGTGAATCCATGCTGACTGTTCCTGATCACTTTCCTCTCCTCTAAGTGCTTCAGAATTGATTCCTGAGGACCTGTTCCATGATTTTTCCAGGGACTGAGGTGAGGCTGACTGGCCTGTAGTTCCCTAGATCCTCCTTCTTCCCTTTTTTAAAGATGGGCACTACATTAGCCTCTCTCCAGTCATCCGGGACCTCTCCCGATCGCCATGAGTTTTCAAAGATAATGGCCAATGGCTCTGCAATCACATCCGCCAACTCCTTTAGCACTCTCAGATGCAGCGCATCCGGCCCCATGGACTTGTGCTTGTCCAGCTTTTCTAAATAGTCCTGAACCACTTCTTTCTCCACAGAGGGCTGGTCACCTCCTCCCCATGCTGTGCTGCCCAGTGCAGTAGTCTGGGAGCTGACCTTGTTTGTGAAGACAGAGGCAAAAAAAAGCATGGAGTACATTAGCTTTTTCCACATCCTCTGTCTCTAGGTTGCCTCCCTCATTCAGTAAGGGGCCCACACTTTCCTTGACTTTCTTCTTGTTGCTAACATACCTGAAGAAACCCTTCTTGTTACTCTTAACATCCCCTGCTAGCTGCAACTCCAAGTGTGATTTGGCCTTCCTGATTTCACTCCTGCATGCCCGAGCAATATTTTGTCGCTGGTCCTTGGTTGCATCCACTGCGCCTCTGCTCCCTGTGATCCGAGACAGGTGACCAGAGCTGACCACCGGCCCAGGGCAGGCCGCCCCCACTGCTGTGCTCTGGCTTGCTCTTCCCGTGCCCTGCCAGCGTGGCGGCCTGCTGCTGACTGCGCTGAGACCTTTCACTGAGCTCCCCACCACGCCACCCAGGCCAATGGAGAGCCCAGCGCGGGGTGATCGACTCGCAGGGCCTCTCCGCTGGTCCAGACACAGCTCAACACTTCTGGGGCATCTCCAGTCTGGCCAGCTCGTCGTTCTGCTCCAGGCACCGCACTGAGGCGGCGTGGGCTGCGGCTCCCAGGCACTGCTCCACACCGCACGCTTGGCTCTTCGGGAAATCTGCCTCCAGTTTCGGGTGCTGAGCACTTGAAAAAATCTGGCCCTTTGCTACCTCTGTGCCGGTGCCCAGCCAGTTAGTTTAACAGCCTCGCCCGTGTGGGACTCAGCCGAGGCTGGAGCGCTCAGCACCAGAGATTATAAACTCTGTGGGCAGGGCCCCCCCGCTCCCTGCACAAGGGAGCCCGATCCGGAGCAAGGCCTTCGGGAGCAGCTGGGATCCAATCAGTGCTGTCTGGCTATCGCAGGCAGGGTTGTACGCGAGCACTGTCCGTCTGTGCCCTGAGCCAGGCAGCGGCCTCCGGCCAGGGGCTGAATTCAAATTGCTGCGGCAATTCATCCTGGCGCCTCCTAGCTTCTGCGCGCCGGATGCTGCCACCTCAGCAGTGTTCTCCCCCCGGCGTCTGGGCTGCGCGAGTCTCCCCGTGCGCGGCTGCGAGGTTCACAGACACCCACCCCAGGATGGCCTCCGAGCCAATTCCCGCTGTTCTCCTGTGCCCTGAGCGAGCAGGCCGGGCAGCGGGGACGAGGCGGACAGCGGCTCAAAGAGCCAGGGAGCCCCAAGGGCCTGTGCATCACCCCGACGTGCCATCGCCTGCCGTGTGGAGACTGCCCCCGGGCTTACGAGTGGCCAGGCTAAGCCAGGAGGGGCCCAGATTCTCCTTGGG
This sequence comes from Chelonia mydas, assembly GCF_015237465.2. NCBI lineage: Eukaryota > Metazoa > Chordata > Testudines > Cheloniidae > Chelonia > Chelonia mydas. The sequence goes on from NC_057854.1 coordinate 103,270,354, forward strand.
CCTCACGCACAACCAGCGAGGACAACGGGCTGCGGGGCGGGCGCTGGCCTCTCCCGGGGAGAACAGGAGCGTGGAGAGCCACAGGCCATGCTGGGTCCAGGTGCTCAGCAGCAGAAACCCCGCCCCGACGCCTGCTCAGAGCCCTGCACCACACAAGAGCTCAGGCCCAGGGGACTGACTGTGTGAGAATGGGCCTGGTGGGGAACTTGGTCACCGTCCCAGCAAGCTCCCTTGCACAGCCCTCAGCCCTGCGGTCTGGGCCAGTCCTTGTTCCCCACCCCCAGTGCCACGCTGACCTACAGGCCAGGAGCGGCAAGCCTCACCCCCCCAGGGCAGGTAACATTGCATCTGAACGCTGAGCCTCCAGGGCTCGGCTCTGATCCGGGGCAACTCCACTGGCCCCAAGGGCGACGCCTGACTTACCCCGGCTTTGTGAGGGCAGAATCAGGCCTAAGCCGCCCCCTGCAGTCCCCAGAGCTTCTGCCCGAGGCAGAGCTCTGCATCCGGCTATTCCAGCTGCCCAGGGCTTGTGCCTGGCATCAGAAGGCCTGGTGCAAAGGCTGTTCGACTCCAGTGAGCTCTGAATCCGGCCCCAAGCCCCTGAGATTCTCAGCCCCTCGGTCCACAGCCGGCACAGACTCACTGTCACCCCCATGAGGCAGGGCAGAGGCAAAAGGACGCCACAGCCACATCCGAGAGCCCAGAGCTAGGCACTGATCCACTCCCCGGGGCAGCCTGCTCCTCGGCCAGGCCTGCCCCAGGGCTGTCCAGCTGCTCCATTCTGGCACTGAGGGGCTGGGCTCTGCCTTCTCCTCCAACCAGGTTTCCACACTGTGCTCGTCCCGCAGCACCCGAGCGCCCAGGCAGCGTGGATCCCGGCCTTGATTTCCCCCAGAGATCCTCCACCACCACGCCGGCGATGTATCCAGAACGCTGGCTCTGTGGGGCTGGGACGTGGTTGCCAACTGGCCTGCAAAGCACCTGGCACATCGCAGGGGGAGCTACTCAAGTCATCCTGGGATCCCTGCTGCCCACCGTGCCTGTGTCCCACCCAGCGCGATGGCTCTAGCCCCATCCCCCAGCCAGCGCTTGGGATTGGGCCAGTCAGCAGCAGCTGCCGAGGACAAATCAGGGCAAAGGAGACAAAGTCAGCCCGGGCCTTTTGTCCGATCAAAGGGGCCCAGCCCCCAGAGCCTGAGGGGAAGGAGCTGGCTGCACAGAACAATGCCCCACTCGGCATCGCATGGCGCAGGCCTGGCCGATACCAGCCCACCCCGCTAACTCCTCTGCCAGGTCCACGACCTGACCGCTAGGCCACACTTCCTCCCGGGGGGGCCGGCTGCCATGGGAAACAACCAGCCAGAGCTCAAAGCCTGTCCACGGGGGGACAGACGCGGACAACCCCCCTCCACCAAAACCCCGGCTCGGCAGACAAAGGGCCAGCTGGTGCAGGGGCCGGGGGCCTGTCTGCACGCTGCAGCTGCCTGGCTGGGCTCCTTTGTGCCAGCAGGGCTCAGTTCACTTCCTTAGGGGCAGGTGTCCAGGTACAAAGAGCCCCCCGCACAATAGGCCCCTTGGGGGGCTGAATGGGGCCTGGGCTCCCTCCTGGGACAGCGCAGGGTGGATCGAAGCCGGGGCTTGGAGAGGGGCTGCTGCACTCCAGCCCTCCCAAGATGCCCGGCCTCCCCCTCCTCTGGCAGGGCGCACACTGGGGCCAGATCCTGCTGGTGGATCCTTCAGGGGGGAGGCCAACCCGCTCCTCGCCACCAACACCCGGCCCCTGGCCATGTGCCCTGTCTGTCGAGGGGCACAGCTGGCAGGGATCAGGGCATGGCGCATTGGCAGAGAGCCGCTCACGTGTCCGGGACTGTGCGTGTGAGCAGTGGAGGAGGAATCCCAGTCACGGGCCCCCGCCCCAGCCAGCTCCTGGGAACAGAGCCAGCAGAAGGGGAGGGAGGGGACTCACCTGCAGCGCCTCGCAGACCAGCTCCACGCTCAGCGCGCCCGTGAGGAACTCGACGCACAGCTGCAGGAGACAGACAGAGACAGACCGTGGGGGCAGAGCAGAGAAACCACCGTGACTCCCCCTCCCACACCGAGCACCGCCAGGAGATCCCCACGGCTCTGATACACACCGTTCCAGTCTGACTCAGCACTGTGGGGAGGCTGGCAGAAGGGGGAGCCCCCAGCCCCTCGCCGGGGCCCCTCTGCCAGGTGGATCCGGGGGAGTGCCATGGTGTAGGCCTGGCGTGACGTGGGGAACTGAACCTGGGGGAGGCTGCATTTTGTGGAAGACAGGGGCAGGGTGGTGAACACAGCCGCAACCTGGAAACAGTTGTGCCCACTGAGGCAGGTTAAGGGGTCAGTGAACTAAGCACCAGCCTGGATCTCGGGAACCATCACAAAGAGACAGAGGACAACGGACAGGGAAAGAGGAGGCTGAAAGGAGTCGCGCATGGGCTGCCCAGGGACCGGTTCCTCCCAGGTGATCAAGCCAACGGCAGAATGTGGGATGCAGTGTAGAGCAGATGCGATGCGATGGGCCAATGCCAGATGCAATGCGATGGGCCAATGTAAATAAAGGGACCGAGTTTGAATCTGGGACATGCCCTGATCAGCTCAGTCTGGAGCCGACCCCAGTCCTGGGGAAGCCAAGAGCGCTCCGAGGAAATCCCAGCATGCCAAGCTGATCTCCAGGTTCCACCCACCCCTGCCGTGCCCCCAGGTCCCCGCTGGAGGAAGAACTCCCCCACCCCCCACCTTTGCTCACTGTTAATACCCTCCCCACCCAGCTGGCGGTTTCTGGGGGGTTAGTTATTGTTCTCAGACTCGGGGCAGGCAGGGGGTGTGTCCCGTGCCCCTGGGGTTAAGAAGCCACGTGAGCACTGGGGCCTGTATTTCAGGGTGTTTAAGGTATCGATTCCAATGGGAGTTAGGCACTCGGAGGCTCTGGCCTTCGGACTTGGAGGGTTTTCGCTCCACGTCGGCATTGCAGACCGGTTAGCCCTGCAGGGGGTGGGCAGCTCCGAGGCCGACGTGGACCCTGGCGGGCCCAGCCTGCAGGTGCCAGCGACCAGACCCGGCACAGCTGCGCTAACACGGCTCCCCACTTCCAGGCAAACCGTTCGATCCCCAGCCCCGGGCCCTGCCTGCGGGGGTGCTGCTGCCTTTGGGCCTCCCACCGGGGCCCCCCGGGCAGAGGATCCAGTGGTGTAAACTACGCCAGGGAACCCGCCAGCAGCGCTGAGGGGACCCGGAGCTGCCACCCAGTGCAGCCTCCAGGCAGGGCTCTCAAAGCACCTTACAAACCCCAGCCACTCACTTTAACCACTAGGCCTTGCCGCTGCTCCCAGACGCAGCCACGAGCCCCGTGCACTGGGCTGGGTGGTTGGCAGAGCGGGAGGCCAGGCAGCACCAGCAGGGATGGGTGCACTGTGGCTGGGGGAAATGAGGGGGTTTCAAAGCTCCCCCACCCCAAGATGTACTAAAGGGGGTGGGGCAGGGGGCTCTCGCTGTGCTGTTCCAGTGGGGTGGCCTGGTGCGGTTCCTGACCTCTGACCCTTGCTAATGGAGAGGGGGGTGACTGAAGAGGAACAGCTTGGCCGACCCCAGTGTGACAAAGTGGAACTTTGCATAATATTTTGTGGGACTTGTGTGTGGGCCTCAGTTTCCCCGATGCCCTGCCTGGGTAACTAGGAGTGTGGTGGGGTGTTGGCAGAAAGAACCAGGTGGAGGCGACGCCTAGCTGGCTTGGGCCTGGCCCAGACAGTGGCCCAGCCACTGGGACCTAGCAACTGAGGCCCATGGCCCTCTGCCGGACTCCAGCCAGTTCTGGCTCCTCTCCCAGAACATCCAGGACGCCCCTGTGCAGCCAGCTGGGAAATCCCACGGGGGACATGGCCCCACAGCTTGGCTGCTCGCGGGACGCATGCAAACCAAGACAGAGGCAGCGCTTCCTCGGGGCTGGGCCCAGCCTTAGGCTACGGACCAGGTCAAACCTCCCCCTTCCGCTCCCTGGCGCCGGTGCGGGGCTCCAACCAGCCTCCTCCCAGAATGCTTACAAACCCCAGCTCTACCAAAACAACCCACCCCATTGCATGCCCACTTCTGCCCCTGGGGAGAGATCGAACCCCCGGGCAGCCACACCCTCAGCGCATGACCTGAAGGTGCCCGGGGAGCAGCGTGAGGAGGGTGGGCTGAGAACGACATGGCCCAGAACAGGACGAGTCTGCTCCTGTCTGCGGGCGCCTGGCTCCGGAGCTCCCGGGCTCACCCCCCATGGGCAGCTCGTGGGGGGGCATTGGTCCATTCACCCGAGTGATTGCCCCACGGTTCTGCCCTGGCTGAGCCACTCGCCAGGCTGCGCCACTGTCCAAACGCTGGCCAACACCAGTCTGTGGTGCCGGGTCCTAAAGGCCACAGACTGAACCGCCACTCGCTGGAACCCCGGGCACCCCGGCGGGGGTGGGGGGGCTTAGGAACACAGGCCAGGGCATGTTTGCGGCTATGTAGCCGGTGGCCCTGACTCCCACTCCTGGCTGGGAGTCACAGCCAGCCTCCTTGCCCAATTCCTTGGGTGCCATCGCAATGCCTGCTCCACGTGCTGCCTGGCGCCCTGATTCGGGCACAGGGCACCGACCCCCTTCCCTTGAGAGAGGCGCCAGCCCTGGCGGTCGCTGGGATCCCATCACTAGCACTTTGCTGTGAGGGAAGAGGTTGGAGGATGGGTCCGGAGGCCTCAGCTCCAGCCCCAGCTCTGCCCCTGGCTGGCAGTGACCTGCCCCCAGGCTGTGATTCAGTCCCGCCCCCACCCCGCTGACCTAAGACTCTAAGACTTCCCTGAGAGGCTCCGGGTTCTTGGGCGGGGAGGCATGGCAGAGCGAGACCATGGCCCACGAGGCCAAGGGGAGGAAGCTGGTGCCTTTGCCTGAGGGTTCAAGGGAAGCCACAAAGCCAGGACTCTGCACCAGGAGGTTACGTGGCGCAGCAGAGGGGGAGCAGGCCGGGCACCCGCTCAATCCAGGAGCCCCAGGACTGCTCGGACTGGACAGGCCAGCCCTGCTATGGACTGGCCACCCCGGTCCCCTTCCCTGGCTTAACCCAGCGGCTGTGAGCAGAGGAAGGAAAAGCTGCACCCTTCCCAGGACCCCTTGGCGGCTACGCCCCGCTCAGCGCCGTGGCCAGCCTGCCCGGCCCTGCTCCTGACCTGGGCGTGTCCAGCGAGCGCAGCCCCGGAAAGCAAACCACAAGCAAAGGAAATTGCAGCAGAGGGCAATGCTGGCACTAGAAGCCCCAGCTTAGGGAAGCTGGTGACTTCCTGCTGCAGCCATGGGTGGCTCATCTAGCCTGCTGGCAAGGAGCGCCAGGAGGCACCGAGCTGAGCCCACCACGTGGCACGCGGGTGAGATGGCTCTCACCCCATCAGAGCCCACCCAGCCACACCCTGCTCTGGCACTGCCCCGCCCCCCAAGGCTCCACCAGCCCAGCCACACTCCCCTCGGCGACACCCTGCTCTGCCACAGCCCCACCTGCCCCATCACGGCCCCGCCCACCCCGCCACGTGCCCCATGGCCCCACCCTCCAGCCACGTGCCCCTTTGCTGTTCAGTTTGAAATGTTCTATTGACCCCATGGAGAGCCCCATTCCCCCCGACCCCGAGCAGCATGAGCCGTTCTGTTAGCGATCATATGTCACAGGACTGGAAGGGACCTCGAGAGGTCATCTACTCCAGCCCCCTGCACTCAGACAGGACGAAGTATTGTCTAGACCACCCCTGACAGGTGTTTGTCCAGCCTGCTCTTAACAATCCCCAATGACGGGGATTCCACAACCTCTCTAGGCAATTTATTCCAGTGCTAACCACCCTGACAGAAAGTTTTTCCTAATGTCCCTTGCTACAATTTAAGCCCATTGCTTCTTGTCCTATCCTCAGAGGTTCATGAGAACAATTTACCTCCCTCCTCCTTATAACCTTTTACATACTTGAAAACTGGTATCCTGTCCCCTCTCAATCTTCTCTTCTCCAGAAGATACAAACCCAATGTTTTCAGTCTTCCCTCATAGGTCATGTTTTCTAGACCTTTAATCATTTTTGTTGGTCTTTTCTGGACTTTCTCCAGTGTGTCCCCATCTTTCCTGAAATGTGGCACCCAGAACTGGACACTGTGACAAGATAGCCAATGTTAGTCTGGGCAGTCCTGCGCTTTTCTTGGCGGGGAGCTAAGATGCCACCCCTTGCCCCTGTTCTTGGGCCATCGATGGCCTCGCTAGTGGCCCAGGAAGGTGGTAAAGGAGAGAAGCAGGGGAGGGGTCTGGGTTTGCGCCTCACTCTGAGAGCCAGCCCCTCTCAACCCCTGCAGGTTCTTACCCTCTTCCCCCTTGGGTGGGGTACCTGCAGTCCTTAGATGCTGGGGCAGGTTTCCCTCACTTCAGTTCTCTGATTATTTTTTTTTATTTATTTATTTATTTATTTATTTTCCCAAGTCTCACAGCACACATCCACGCTCAAGCTTTCCTCCCCTGCCTGCCTGGAGCAGGGGGTTTTATTAGGTTCCTAACAGGGCCTTAATTGACTGCAGGTGCTCCAATTAACCTGCAGCCACCTTCCCTAGTCTACAGGGAAGCACACCTTAATTAGCCTTGAGCTTATATATTTCCCCTCTAGCACTCTCCCACTGCTCCCTGGCTTTCCTGTATTGTAATGTAATACTCCAGTTTAGGTCTAATCGGAGCAGAGTGGAGATCACTTCTTGGGTCTTGCTTACAACACTCCTGCTAATACAGCCCAGAATGATGTTTGGGTTTTTTACACTGTTGACTCATGTTTAGCTTGTGGTCTACCATGACCCCCAGATCCCTTTCCGCAGTGCTCCTTCCTAGGCAGTCAGTTCCCATTTTGTGTTTGTGCAACTGATTGTTCCTTCCTAAGTGGTGTACTTGGTATTTGTCCTTATTGAGCAATGGGGCGTTGTCAGCCCCAGACACTGGGCCACAGGCAGCCCGGGGAAAGGAGGGGGCTGGTGCAGCGGGGCCCCAAGCCTGTAGCATATACAGGGGCCAAGGGATAAGTGTATCTGTGCAGCTGCTACCCCACTCACCCCAGCCTGGGCCATGGAGCAGAGCTCTGCAGTGCCTGGGGCAGGGGCCCCCATCCAGCCGAGCTGGGGCACTGGGGAGGCGCAGGGCTGGTCTGGCTGGATCAGCAGCTTTAGTGCCAGATGCTGCGTGGGAAAAGCCAGCTCAGGCTTTGGGGCCATTGCATCAGGGGCTGGGCCCGTCAGCGCTGGGAAGGGAGCCTAAACTTCGCATCTGCGTCCCAGCAAAGCCAGGCCGCCCGACTGGGGATTTCCCACTGCTTCCTGCTTACCCCTCCACCTGCATCCCAGAGGACAATCCTCCCCGCCTGCCGCGGCCATATCGCCACGCTGGGCGTTAGGAAAGGAGGCAGCTGGCTGGCTGGTGGAGGTCTCTGGTCTAATCACATGGGCTGGGACTTGTTAGCCACCCTCCCACCCCCTGATCATTATGCCCCTGGGTGAGGAGAAAATAGCACAGAAATGCTCTCTCTTCCAGGTCCCTTCCTGACACACACGCCCTGGCCCGCAGTCCCGTTGTAGAGGCCAGCGTTTTGCGTTTCCAACTCCGACTCTCCCAGCCACATCCGCCCGGCTAGCCACCCACCCAGGGGGAGGAATCCCTTCAGCACTGAAAGGGAAAGAGCTGGACTGATGAGCCACAGAGGGAACCAGCCTCCAGCTTCCCCAAACGCCCGCTCGAGCAGATGGGCTGGCTCGAGGGGGTGGGGCTGGAACACACGCCTGGCTGATGGCCCCCACATGCAATGAGCTGGGTGGGTCTCAGACCAGTCCTACCAGGCAGGTACCCCCATCACTGACGGGCAGTGGCTGGCCCCCTCGGTGGCAGAGAGAGGCTGAGAGGGACTGGCCCCCTCACCTCTCCGGCTCAGACACGGGGCTGCTTGCATGGATCAAGAGAGGCTCCGGGGCTACCGAGCTGGCTCCTTTTCCCGACACAGAGAGTTAAAGGGAAATCTCTGTGGGATGCAGGAGAGCCCCGCGACACACACACAGAGGCCGGGGTCACCGCCAGGACACAGCCGCATTCGTACACCCCTTGTGTCCGCCGTGCCGTGCAGGGGCGGGGAGGGTGGCAGCCATTTCCCGGCCGCTGGTGAATTCAAGGCTGAACAAAGTGTGCTGAGAGCACACCAGGCCCCCACCGGAGCTCACCCAGGGCACGAATGCCTGTTCCCACCCCCGGAGTGCTGGGACAGCCCCAGCGGGTGGATGGCGCCCTGCCCTGTCAGCACTGGGCGAGGTGCCTAGCTCCTGTGCGTGGGCCTCGGAGCTCGCAGGCAAGGCTGCTGGCTGTGTAAGAGCGCTGCTGCGCGCCGGGCTGACGCCACACCCTCAGGTAGGTGTCAGCGTGGCAAGGATGTGGAAAGTGAAAGCGCGCCGGCTGCCAGAGGAGCAGCATCGCCACAGAGCCCCTGGCTGGAAGGTCACCTTTGCTGTTGCATCAACTCCAGGGCCACCCACAGCTTCCTGGTTCTCACTCTGCTGCATGCCAGAGTTACAGACAACTTCACAGTGACAGCAACAGTGACTCAGAGCCAGCTCCCAAAGCAGCAGCCCCTGCTCCTGGAGCAAAGGGAGACTCCCCATTAGCGGAGAGCAGTACAGGGCCTATGACAGAGAGTAGAGCAGGTCTGATTCCAGCCTGCAGGGGGCGTTAGTGCACAGACACACAGTCCAGTTCTTTCCAATGCTGGCAAACTTTCCCCTCCCCCTGGGAGGTGAGGGGCCTTAGCCATGCACCCCAGGCCTGGGCCAACAAAACTCACGGAGCCCAGATGCGACGACCTCCCGGCCAGGGGCTCGGGAGCAGGTCAGCAGAGGCGGCTGCTGTCCTATTGGCCCCAGGGGGGAGGAAAGCAGGCCCAGCTTTTCCCAGCCACAGGCCGTGCAGAGGCAAACCTGGACTCAAAGCAAGCAGCCGGCCTTGTGCCTGGGGGCTGACAGATGGGCCCGTCGTCAAACCCAGCACGCCCGCAGCGCGTGCCAGGTGCTGTCACGGAGTCCCTGGGCGATGCTCTGGAACTGCTCCCCATGAAGCCAGGCAGGACTCTAGAGAAGTCTCCTCTCCGGGAACAGCCTGTCTTCAGGACACACAGCTCACCCGGCTTCCACCTTCCTGGGTCTGACCTCGGAGCATTCAGCATCCTCTGCCCCTCCGTGTGCTTCCCACAGCGAGTCCGCCCAGGCAGGGTCCTGGGGAAGCCAGAGGGTCGTGGCCCCCAATTCTGCAGGCAGCCGTGACTCTCAGCCAGCCAGTAAAACAGAAGGTTTATTAGACGACAGGAACATGGTCTAAAACAGAGCTTGTCGGTGCAGAGAACAGGACCCCTCAGCTGGGTCCATTTTGGGGGGCAGTGAGCTAGACAACCACGTCTGCCCTTCACTCCATGTCCCGGCCAGCCCCAAACTGAAACTCCCTCCAGCCCCTCTCCCCTGGGCTTTGTTCCTTTCTCAGGCCAGGAGGTCACCTGATTCCTTTGTTCTCTAACCCTTTAGCTCTCACCTTGCAGGGGGGAAGGGCCCAGGCCATCAGGTGCCAGGAAACAGGGTGTCAGCCATTCTCTGTGTCCAGACCCCTGCACACACCTGCCCTCGAGGGCTCTGCAGTGATCATACACCCTTACCCCACCCCCTAGATACTTAAGAACTGCCTAGGGGAAACTGAGGCACCCCCACAATATTCAGAGGAAACATTAAGAACAGTCCCACTTCGTCACAGGTGCCCTGTGCTCCCACCTTTCTGCCAGGCCCATCTGCAGCAGGGCCATTCACTGGCATCTTCCTAGCTGGGTGCCGGGCACCAGCAGGGCAGGGCTGGCCACAGACATCCTGATCCGCGCCCCTGCAGAGGCTGAGTCGGGCGGCACCGGCATTGGCAGGCAGCCTGCCGGTGACTTGTCTGCCCTTGCCAATCAACCGGCGAGGCCTGCGAGCCTTTCCCAGAGGGCGGCTGCAGCTGTAAGGGAGCCCCGGAGGCTTTTGGGGGGGGCCTGACCTGGGGCAGAGGAAACGGGATTAATTGTCACCTGAGCATCGGCAAACAGGCCTCTTCTCTCAGCGCTTTCCCATGAGCCAGGGCCCGGGGCCAGCTGGCAGGTCGCCACCGCCCCATCCCGCAGCCCGGAGGTAACACCAGGAGGTGTCAACAGTATCACAGCAGGCTGCCGACTGCAGCTGCTTCCCACCATCCAGAGCAACAGGAAAACCCTAATCCTCTTTCCAGCTGGGCCACAGCAACCCTCCCCTCCCGCCCCAATTCCCGGCTCCACTGGCTGCCACGTGCCAGGCCATTTCTCCTGGAGTGGGGAGAGGAGGCATTTTCTCAGCCGCGTCTCTCAGACCCACCCCCCCATAGCCAGGGGGACGGGACTGTCCATCCCATCAGAGTACCCGACTCTCCATCCCCGCCCATCACCCAGTGCCCCCGGCCTCTCCAGGCAAAGCCGGGCTCTGGAGGCACCATGGAGAGCCGGGGCGCTGGACTTGCACCCAGTTTTAACGTTAGCTGCCTGCTCTGACCCCAGAGCCCTGGAGACCAGGCAGCGTCGATCCCACCCCCGAGCGCGGGACCCCTTGGCCACATCTCCAACAGGGCGTCGCTGCTTTGGCAGGGCGGAGGGAGCAGGCTGTGTGGGGGCTGGCAGAGGGGATTTTAACTTGGGCAAGCCCCAGGTTCGCCACGACCGACCGACGCTCAGGGGGCTGGAGCATCGCGCCTCATGTCCCATGAAGCGGATGGAAGCAGGCGCAGGGGTGTGGGGGGTGTGGTGGAGACTGCCCCCAGCGGATTGTGCTCTGCCATACGCTGCCTGCACCGCAGCCCAGACCACAGGCCCCACGGAAGAGCTATCACACCTCCGCTGAGTCCGCACGTGTCTGGGCACAAGGGTCTGCAGCTGGGGGCAGGAGCGAATTCCCCCAGGAGTGACGCGGTGCGTCGCCAGGCAGGAGGAGGGTCACAGCGTGAACTGGAACAAGCATCAAGCGCTGGCTATTGTCAGACCAAGCACTGGATCAGAGCGCACTGGTCTGGACTGGGATGAGCCTGGAACCCAGCCTAGATGGGCCGTAGGGCTGAACTGAGCCACGATCCTGGACTAGCCAGAGATCTCCTGGCCAGCAGGGACTGCTCTGAGCATCTGGTCTGAGCTTCCCCGGAGAACGTCACCTAGGGAAGCCAGCAGCGCGCCTGGTTTCTGCTGGCTGAGCTGGCCTGGTGTTTAGTGGGAGACTCCCCGGGATGGAGAATGCACCACTCCCCTTTGATGGCAGATGGCGGCCCTGTCTGCCTTGGACTTCACCCTGGGTGCGCTTTAACCCGCCAGGGGGCTGCTTCTCGCCTGGTCTGGAGCACGTGGGGGTGGAAATGCCGTGCGCCCGGGAGAACTATCAGCCACAGGAACCACTTCCCAGCGAGCAAGTTCAGCAAACGTCTCACTAACCGACAACGAGCAACGGCGCAGGGCGCGAGCCAGCCAGGCAGGACCGGGCCCACCAGAGACAGCTCCAGGGCTGCATCCCGCGCTGGGGAACATGGAAATGCAGGGGCCAAACGGGCTGCTGCAGATACGAGGCCAAATTGGTGCCCAGAATAACGAGGGGATGGGCTGTCCCCTGCGGGGGACATGTTGGCACAGCAAAGGGAAGAGCAGCACAGGCTGGCTGAAGGACGAGATGGGGAAGGAGCAAACATCGCGACGCTGGCTGGCCCCGCCTGGGATCCCGGCCTTCGCCAGGCTGATCCTGAGGGGGGTCCTGGGGCCAGCCCAGGGAGAGCGAGAGCCAACCACCCACGCCACCTCCGCTGTCTGACCCCAAATATCGCCTGGGATGTGAGACTTTGTCATCCTCCCCCACCCGACGTGAGCTCTTCCTTCCCCCGCCGACTGCTCTCCTTTGCCTTCCGTCTAACCAGAGTCTGGCTGAGCCAGCCAGGACGGTGTACGGCTGGGAGCCTGTGACAAAGAAAGAGGCTGCTAAATGCAATGCCCTAAATGGTATGAGTTAGCCAGGCCTCGGAGGGGCTCGTAAAACCCTGCCCTGCCCTCTAAAGTGCTTGCAACCCCTCCCGGCTTGGGGTCATCCCCCCACTGCTCCATCCTCCTTCTAAACAGTCTGTGACTTCCAGTAGGGCGCGGCTTTTCCCCTCACTTCCCTGCTCTGCGCTTTCCCTGCCGTTTGCTTTATCCCTCACGGGCAGCCGCCCCCAGGCACCCGAGCCCGCTCCGGGAAGGAAGCAGAGCTGCTTGACTGCGTGTCCGTGTCCCTGCATTGCTCCCAGTTAATGGAGAGTTGCTCCCAGCACCAGCGTCAGGGCCTGAGCTCGAGCCCTGCTGTGGCTGTGAGTCCCCCAGGCGCGCAGCACCACTACCGCCCCGGCAGGCGACCGCAGCTGTGTCACAAACAGCCTCTGCTTTTTGTTTTGGCTTCCTGCTTTCTGGGAACTTCACAAATAAATCACTGCCCCCGGCCCCTCCCCCGCAGGGTGGGCCGCATCGTTGGAACTGACAGCGGGGCCGAGAGGAGCCTGGCTCTGGATTCCATGTGCCAGCTGCTCACCGAGACCATGGATGCGGCTTTCTACCGCCCCCCCCCCCAGTAACTCCCCCGCCCCCCGAACTCACCCTGCGGGCAGGCGGGGGAGGGAAGGATGGTCGTGGGGAAGAGCCGGTTGCTAGGGCTCAGAAGCCCAAGATTCTGTTCTGAGCTCTGGCAGACTTCGTCCAGGCCCCTTCCCCACTCCCTGCCTCAGTTTCTCCAACAGGGCAAGCAGACAATGGCGCTCGCCCATCCAGCGGGAGGGAGGGAGGCTTAGGGGGTCTCCACTCTGAGTTTTATCAGCATCACCACCAAGGCAGCCGGAGGGGGCGGGTTTCAGCTCGAACGTGCAGATGCAGATACGGGGGGAGGAGGCGTTTTACACCAGTACCGATTATTTGGCTTCACCAGACAAGCAGGAGCTACGCTGGCCTGCGTGCTTTTATCCCAGTCAAAGCACCAAAGTGGGCCAGGGCGGGAGCCAGCTGCCTGTGAAGCACCTGGAGATGTGGGCATGGGAGGGCCTAGAAAATGGCCAGGCGTGGAGTATTCGGGTGGGAGCGAGGCGCAGGCTGGACGGACCCCCCAGCGCCATTCAGAGATGCCAGCCAGGTGGCCAGGAACGCCAGGGGCAGGGGGCCACCCGAGGGCATCGCCCATCCATGTGCTGCCAGGGTGGCAGGCGACTGAGGAGCCGGGCCCGATTCCTCACTGACACAGAAGTTAATGGGAGTTCGGGGCCTTTGAGGATCGGGGCCCCGCCTTGACCACCTCCAGGAGGCCCCTCAGCATCTCCAGAGCCTGCGCTGCTCTAGAGCAGAGTTTGCCACATCACCGCCCGCCCCCATGCTGGGATGGTGCAAAACTCCGCTCCCCCCAACCCCCCCAACCCCCCCCCCCCGGCTCAGCTGAGCACACCTTGGCCCCGGAGCAGGGAGGAGAAGGAAACTTCGGGGAGCGCAGACCCCCCCCCACTGCGCCAGCAGGGATGGGCGCTCGCAGGCTGGCTACGCCCGAGGGCTGCCCCATGCCAGCTGGCACACAGAGCATTCAGTACATCCCACCCCTGCCACCAGTTGTCACGGAGTCCCCGGGCGATGCTCTGGGACTGCTCCCCATGAAGCCAGGCAGGACTCTGGGGAAGTCTCCTCTCCGGGAGCAGCCTGTCTGCAGGACACACAGCTCACCCGGCTTCCACCTTCCTGGGTCTGACCTCGGAGCATTCAGCATCCTCTGCCCCTCCGTGCGCTTCCCACAGCAAGTCCGCCCAGGCGGGGCTCCTGGGGAAGCCAGAGGGTCCTGCCCCCCAACTCCGCAGTCAGACGTGACTCTCAGCCAGCCAGTAACACAGAAAGTTTATTAGACGACAGGAACATGGTCTAAAACAGAGTTTGTAGGTGCAGAGAACAGGACCCCTCAGCTGGGTCCATTTTGGGGGGCAGTGAGCTAGACAACCACGTCAGCCCTTCACTCCATGTCCCAGCCAGCCCCAAACTGAAACTTTCTCCAGCCCCTCCTTCTCTGGGCTTTGTCCCTTTCCCAGGCCAGGAGGGCACCGGATTCCTTTCTTCTCCAACCCTTTAGCTCTCACCTTGCAGGGGGGAAGGGCCCAGGCCATCAGTGGCCAGGAAACAGGGTGTTGGCCGTTCTCTGTGTCCAGACCCCTGCACACACCTGCCCTCTAGGGCTCTGCAGTGATCATACATAAGATGCACCTTACCCCACCCCCTAGATACTTAAGAACTGCCTAGGGGAAACTGAGGCACCCCCACAATAGTCAGAGGAAACATTAAGAACAGTCCTGCTTCGTCACAGGGGAGAGCAGCCACCCCCACTGAGCCAGCAGGGATGGGCGCTCGCAGGCTGCTACGCTCGAGCGCTGCCCCACGCCACCTGGCACACAGAGCATTCCCCATGGGAACATGGTGAACTTCACGCAGGGCTGGGTGGCCGCTGCCAGCCATGTACCCAGGGGGGCAGAGATTCCTTTCCGCCTGGTCTGCAGGTGGGGCTCAGCACCGCATGCCCCTGGCCTCTCCCCCACACCACTAGGCCCTGCTGCAGACATGTCCAGACCTGCTCTTTGTTCCTTAGCCTGCTGGCTGCTTGGCTCTGGGGCAGCAGGAAGGGCATGGGAGACCGGCCCTCTGCCAGGTGGCTAGGGCTGTAAAAGTTTTACCTGGCCCCAGAGGGTGAGAGTGGTGGGGAAACGGGGTAGCCACTGGCTGGGCCTGCCCCACCCCCACTCCAAGGCACCTCAAAGCCATGCAGGGGTTTAGTCTCACAGCCCCCTGCCCCACCCCAGGAGGGACATACTGGGGTCTCCATTTGGCACAGACAGCAAAGTGACGTGCCTAAAATCCCAGTGAGTCAGGACCGAACCATCAAAACCAGAACCCACGCGTCCGGTTCTCTGCTCTAGACCAGCGCTTCTCAAGCTATCTGATGTGGGGGACCGGCAATTTTATTTTCCAGTGTGCGCGCAGACTGGCAGCCGCTGGCTCGTGGACCGGCACCGGTCTGCGGACCACCACTCTGTGTAGCACTGCTCTAGACCAAACTCCCCTCCCAGAGCTCGGAAAGGAACCCAGGCGTCCTGGAACCCAGTCTGCCAGTTGACCCACTTTTGGGCCTAGCGCAGTGAGATTGCACAATCCCCCCTCGCAGCCCACGTGCACGGAGAGCTGTGTCTGTCTGTCAGGACTCTCCTAACATTGCATTCAGAGCTGTGAGCGTGCATGGCCCTGTACAGACAGGAGATTGGGCTGCGTAGGACGCCAGGCGGAGAGGCCGGGAACAGGAGGGCGGCAGGGTGAGGAGCTATGGCTGGCAGGGACAAGGAGCCCAGGGAGGACCCAGGGGTTCCCAGCTTTTTCTGCACTGTGACCCCAGGTTTGAGAGGCCACCCCCCATGTGGCATTAAAGGGGGTGGTGCCCTGAGCCCAGGTTGAGAACCCCGATGGAGACATGCTGGCCTGCGGGGGGCAACCCTTAGACAAGCCAGACAGGGAGCTCTCACCACAGCCCAGGAGACGGGGGGGCTGCTTACCCCAGTCAGGGGAAGAAGGGGGGGAATGGGGAGGCTGTTACCACAGCCAAAGGGAGGAGTGGGGCTGTGGGGGGTGTTGAAGGGGTAGCTACCCCAGCCAGGGGGGAAGTGGGGGGGCTGTGGGGGTGTTGAGGGAGAGTTACCCCAGCCAGGGAGAGAAGGGGGAATTGGGGGGCTGTTACCCCAGCCAGGGGGAGAAGGGAGGAATTGGGGGGCTGTTACCCCAGCCAGGGGAGAAGGAGGGAATTGGAGAGCTGTTGCCCTAGCCAGGGGGAAAAGGGGGACTGTGGGGGTGTTGAGGGGGAGTTAGCCCAGCCAGGAGGAGAAGGGGGGAACTGGGGGGGCTGTTACCCCAGCCAGGGGAGAAGGGAGGAATTGGAGGACTGTTACCCCAGCCAGGGGGAAGAGGGGGGCTGTGGGGGTGTTGAGGGGAAGTTACCCCAGCCAGGGGGAGAAGGGAAGAACTGGGGGGCTGTTACCCCAGCCAGGGGAGAAGGGGGGAATTGGAGGGCTGTTACCCCAGCCAGGGGGAAGAGGGGGGACTGTTGGGGTGTTGGGGGGGAGTTACCCCAGCCAGGAGGAGAAGGGGGAACTGGGGGGGCTGTTACCCCAGCCAGGGGAGAAGGGAGGAATTTGAGGGCTGTTACCCCAGCCAGGGGGACAAGGGGAGCTGTTAGCTGTGCTCCCCCTAACTCGAGCTCCCCTCCCTCTCCCTCCCAGGATGCCCCTTGCTGCGTGTGCGGCAGCCAGGCCCCACGGCGCCTGCCTGTTGAGAGCAGAACCGGCATCAAAGCCAAGCTGCACGCTGGCCGACCCGTGCCCACCCTGCCGCCACGGCCCAGCGCTGCAGCTCTTCCCCCAGGAGAAGGGAAGAATTGGGGGGCTCTTCCCCCGGCCAGGAGAAGCGGGGAGCAGCTCAATGCCCGGCCGCTTGGCGCGGCAGCAAGGCCTTGGTTGGCCTGGCCCAGGACTGCTCTGAACGAATTCTTGGATCCCCCCGGCCCCGTTCCCCGGGCCTGAGCCCCTCTTTGTCTGTGGGACGGCAGCTGTGCACGGCTGGCCCCAGCCCAGCGCTGCGGTCATTTCCTGACCCCCCCGCCCCCCCCGCCTCCCGGCCCACCTGCCTGGCTTTCATGAGCCCAGCTCCCAGCCCGGGGGCCGGATGGGGCAGGCACTGGGGCTGGGGGCGGGAAGCGGCCACGGGGCGGGGAGCAGCCAGCTATTCTTAGGAGACGAGATCAACGAAACCCACGGGGGGGGGGGGGGCAACGAGGCAACCTCACAATCAAAACAAAGCACGTGCCTGGGCATGCCAGCCCCACAGCTCCCTCGCTGCCGGCCCCACACCCCCCACTCCACCCCCACAGCTCCCTCACTGCCAGCCCCACAGCCCCCACTCCACCCCCGCAGCTCCCTCACTGCCGGCCCCACACCCCCCACTCCACCCCCACAGCTCCCTCACTGCCGGCCCCACACCCCTCACTCCACCCCCACAGCTCCCTCACTGCCAGCCCCACACCCCCCACTCCACCCCCGCAGCTCCCTCACTGCTGGCCCCACACCCCCCACTCCACCCCCACAACTCCCTCACTGCCGGCCCCACACCCCTCCCCACTCCACCCCCACAGCTCCCTCACTGCCGGCCCCACACCCCCCACTCCACCCCCGCAGCTCCCTCACTGCCCGCCCCACACCCCCCACTCCACCCCCGCAGCTCCCTCACTGCCGGCCCCACACCCCCCCCCCCCACTCCACCGAGCAGCTCCCTCACCGCCGGCTCCTCACCCCCCACTCCACCCCCGCAGCTCCCTCACTGCTGGCCCCACACCCCCCACTCCACCCCCACAGCTCCCTCACTGCCGGGCCCAAATCTCCCTCACTGCCGGCCCCATACCCCCCACTGCAGCCCCACAGATCCCTCACTGCTGGCCCCACAGCTCCCTCACCGCCGGCCCCACCCCCCCCACTCCACCCCCACAGCTCCCTCACCGCCGGCCCCACCCCCCCCACTCCACCCCCACAGCTCCCTCACTGCCGGCCCCACACCCCCCACTCCACCCCCACAGCTCCCTCACTGCCGGCCCCACACCCCCCACTCCACCCCCGCAGCTCCCTCACTGCCGGCCCCACACCCCCCACTCCACCCCCACAGCTCCCTCACTGCCGGCCCCACACCCCCACTCCAGCCCCACAGCTCCCTCACTGCCGGCCCCACACCCCCACTCCAGCCCCACAACTTCCTCACTGCCGGCCCCACACCCCCCCCACTCCACCCCCACAGCTCCCTCACTGCCGGCCCCACACCCCCCACTCCACCCCCACAGCTCCCTCACTGCCGGGCCCAAATCTCCCTCACTGCCGGCCCCACACCCCCACTCCAGCCCCACAGCTCCCTCACTGCCGGCCCCACACCCCCCACTCCATCCCCACAGCTCCCTCATTGCCAGCCCTACACGCCCTGCGCCGGCCTCCCGGCCTGGGCCTGCCAGCCCCGCGTCTCCCTCACTGCCAGCCCCGCACCCGCCTGTGCCAGCCCTGCAGCTCCCTCACTGCCAGTCCCATGCCACCCGCACCGCCCCATGGCTCCCAGTCCCTGGCCTGGGTCTACCAGCTCCACGCCCCCTGCATCAGCCCTGCAGCTCCTCCACTGCCAGCCCCATACCCCCTGTGCCAACCCCACAGCTCCCTGGCCTGGGTCTGCCAGCCCCGTGCCCCACGTGCTGGCCTTTAGCCGGGGCTTCAGGCCCAGTGTTTAGAACATACTCGTCTGGGAATTAGCACGGGTGAGGCACACGTACCCCCTGCACGCGCGCGTGCACACACACACACACACACACACACACACACACACACACACACACACACACCACCCCCACATTCTTCACACTCGGCTAAGAGGAAGCTTGGGCGCCCCCCTCAGCCAGCCGTTGCTGCCCCACGCGGACGGCTCCTCCCAATCACACAGGATGGGATCAATGCAACAGCGAGGTCCCTTCTCTCCACTAAGGAAGGAGACTCTGGTCTCCCTGTCCAGCCAGGTCCTGCCCCATCCAGCTCTGCCTATGGCCAGGGAGCCACTGGCCTGTTAGTTACAGGGGCAGCCCCACATCAGTGGACACAAGGGAAGAAAACTAGCCTTCAAAGCCCCTTCCCGCAGCTGCTTGGGCTGGAGAAGGCCTGGGAGACGAGACCTCCCCAGACCCAGGGGGACGGTTCCCTCAGTATTCTGGCTGGGCTGGTTTTCAATTACCCAAGAAAGTAGCTTCCACACGTTGCCCTGCCTGCCAGCCCTCACTGCCTGGCAGCTTCCCCTCTGCCCTACGTTGGCCTGGGCTCGAAATGAAACGTTCCCTCAGCTCTCGGGCCAGCCACACAGCCGTGGGCTCCCGGGGAGCAGGCCCAGGCCCCTGTGCTTTGGATGGGCAATTCCTTACCGCTGCCCAGGACTGGCTCGGTCACTTTCCACCCCAGGTGGGTCCAACACCCCGCGCTGGTCCTGGCGAGTGCAGGGTAAGTCACGGGGAAATCTCCGGACCCTTGGGAGGCCCCCGCAGAAACCACAGCTCCCAGAACACAACACACAGCCTCCAGCCCATCCTGCAGCGATGCCGGCGTGGCTCAAGGTGGAGCACTGCACCCTGGGAATTACACTCTCCATTGTAATTCCCGTTCTCATCTGCTCTATTTATGTGCCCATCCCATGTGGCCGTTGGGCTGTTGGCAAGTTTCCAGCCTAGCTCTGGTTGACCCTGCAGAAGACACTTTGCTGGGCTCCTCCGTCCCAAGCCCAACCGCTAAGAGGCGCAGCCGCGGTACGGGCCGTAGAAGAGCCCTGACGGCAGGTTCCCCTGACACGGTGGCTGGGAGAACGAGCAGCAGGTGTGGGTTCCCTCGCTGACCAGCATCGCCAGCCGGGCGAGCTCCGGGAAAGGAGAGGCACTAGTCCGAAGCGGAAACGACGCGCTAGTGACACGTGCTCCCTGGGCAGGTTATGGAAAAGCAGTGCGGGCCTCTGCGGGAAGGAAGGGGTGAATTCCCTGCTGCTGACACCACCCGCGCCCGGAGAGGGATTCCTGAAAAACTGAAAGTGCCTCGAGATCCAAATGGCATGCAGGTGTGGAAAGAGCCAGGAGCAGTTAGCCAGAGGCTGCTGGCTTCATCCCAGCACCTCTCTGAATCACACTGTGCAGGCATGAGGAAGACCCATGAGATCACCATGCCCAGGCCCTGCTGCCATGTGCAGAACGGGCGTGGGAACCTGCATCACACCACACCCGGGGAAGCTCTTCCACCGCCACGGGGAACCCTGCCGCCAGGACGTTCAGCCCGATATTCAGCCTAAGTGTTCTCCCTTTCTAAATCTCGTCCCACTGCTCCTCATTGTGACGAAGTGGGACCGTTCTTAATGTTTCCTCTGAATACAGTAGGGGTGGCTCAGTTTCCCCTAGGCACTTCGTAAGTCTCTAGGTGGTGGGATAAGGGGGTGTAATGGTTGCAGAGCAAAGGGCCAGTGTACACAAATGGCCGACACTCTGTCTCCTGGCAACTGATGGCCTGTGCCCTTCCCCCTGCAAGGTGAGAGCTAAAGGGTTGGAGAAGAAAGGGATCCGGTGACCTCCTGGCCCGGGAAAGGGACAAAGCCCAGAGGAGGAGGGGCTGGAGGGAGTTTCAGTTTGGGGCTGGCTGGGGATGTGGAGTGAAGTGCAGATGTGGTTGTCTGGCTCACTACCCCCCAAAATGGACTCGGCTGAGGGGTCCTGTTCTCTGTACCTACCAAGCTCTGTTTTACTGGCTGGCTGAGAGTCACGTCTGACTGCGGAGTTGGGGGGCAGGACCCTCTGGCTTTCCCAGAAGCCCCGCCTGGGTGGGCTCGCTGTGGGAAGCGCATGGAGGGGCAGAGGATGCTGAATTCTCTGAGGTCAGACCCAGGAAGGTGGAAGCTGTGTGAGCTTCATGCCCTGAAGACGGTCTGCTCCCAGAGAAAAAAGAAAAGGAGGACTTTTGGCACCTTAGAGATTAACCAATGTATTAGAGCATAAGCTTTCGTGAGCTACAGCTCACTTCATCGGATGCATACAGTGGAAAATATAGTGGGGAGATTTTATATACACAGAGAACATGAAACAATGGGTGTAACCATACAGACTGTAACAAGAGTGATCAGGAAAGGTGAGCTATTACCAGCAGGAGAGCGGGGGTTGGGGGGGCGGGTGGGGGGGGGAACTTTTGTAGTGATAATCAAGGTGGGCCATTTCCAGCAGTTTACAAGAACAGTAGGAGGGGAAATAAACAAAGGGGAAATAGTTTTACTTTGTGTAATGACACATCCACATTCAAGCCTAAGTTAATTGTATCCAGTTTGCAAATTAATTCCAATTCAGCAGTCTCTCGTTGGAGTCTGTTTTTGAAGTCTTTTTGTTGTAATATTGCGACATTTAGGTCTGTAATCGAGGGACCAGAGAGATTGAAGTGTTCTCCGACTGGTTTTTGAATGTTATAATTCTTGACGTCTGATTTGTGTCCATTTATTCTTTTACGTAGAGACTGTCCAGCTGGTAATAGCTCACCTTTCCTGATCACTCTCGTTACAGTCTGTATGGTAACACCAATTGTTTCATGTTCTCTGTGTACATAAAATCTCCCCACTGTATTTTCCACTGTATGCATCCGATGAAGTGAGCTGTAGCTCACGAAAGCTTATGCTTTAATAAATTTGTTAATCTTTAAGGTGCCACAAGTACTCCTTTTCTTTTTACGGATACAGACTAACACGGCTGCTACTCTGCTCCCAGAGAGGAGACTTCCCCAGAGTCCTGACTGGCTTCGTAGGGAGCAGTTCCAGAGCATCGCCTGGGGACTCCGTGACAGTTGTTCCTCAAAGCATGCCGCTAAATAATTCCCCTCCGTCGGCGGCCTTGACCCGTTCAGATCAACGCACGGTTCCTATGGCTCCCCTTCCACCCCCCTGGTCTTGTCTACACTAGAGAAGTTGACCATGCTGAGAACTGTTGTCACCTTGTAGTTTGCTCGTAATGCGCACACGCCCACGCACACAGGTTCCAACCAGTTCACAAATGTGCAAAAGGGACCAGTGTGTTTTCAGGGCTAGATCCCAGGTTAGTGCCAGTGTGGGTGCAGATCCATCAAACCAGTTCAACTGGACACCCCACTGCGATCCCACAGGGCACCAGCCACCTTGGCACGTCTCCCACAATGCACGGTTTCTGGAAGCTTGGCAAGGAACTGAGGGTTAAGTACCCAGAAGGCATTGCAACTGAAATGACTTAGGAAAATACCTACGGCATGACTAGTGCGGATACACGGAACTATCAATGCTTAAACCAATTCAATACAGACTCAGCAAAGCCAAGGACTTTGTCCTTATTTAGCCAAAGAAATGAGGTTAGTTCTTTGAAGCATTCCTCAGAAACCGCTCCCAGCCCTTGATCTTTTTTATGGCTCTTCTCTGAACTCCCCCCTGTTTGTCAATATTGTCCTGGTAACAAAATAACTGAGAAGAGGACACACAATCCCAAAGGAGATTGCAGAGTCAAACAGCGCCTTCCCTCCCCGCTCCCTGACCTGCTGATTCTGTGTACTCAGCTCACAACTGGACTGGACTGGCTTTGATGCAATGTGACACTGCAACTTTCTGCCCTGGATCTCCTCCAGACGTTGCTCCTTCCCTGCTTTCTCGCTGCATATCTGGTTTGAATTACTTTGCCTTAGATTTACTAGCTGGATCGTTTCTGCTCAGATTTCTAGCTCCTCTTGATCATTAACTGGCTCACAATGCCTCAGTTTAGGACCAGCTGCACTGTTTTTTCCCCTCTTCCAGGTCATTAATGAAGATATTCAATGTGAGACCAGACGACAGACCCGCGCTACCCCTGGACGTTTCCTTCCTGATTAAATACCGTGCAGTGAATCCTTAGCCCTTATTTACATCCAGTCTGCAGTCCATGGAACAGTGCATACCAAAGCACATTTGTATTCGTTTCATGCGAGATTGCAAACACTTAGCTAAAATTCCAGCACACACTTCACATCCAGCATTCCCTGCATCCACTCATTGCGTCCACCTAGCCAAACAAGCAGTCAGCTTTGCCTGATGAGGTCTGATCTGGGTAAGCACATGCTGCTTATAGCACTTGGTTCTGTTAGGTAGGAGTTGGGCATCATTTCCCGCGTAAGATCTGTTCCATGATTTTACTGGGGGACTGAATTTCATCCCCCAAAGGGCAACTGCCTGGAGGACCCTCCTTTCCCATTCAAAGATCAGTACCACGTTGTGTTAATTTATAATTTTCTAGTACCTCCCCTATTTTCCCCGACAGCTCTGTGCCTCGGTTTCCCCATCTGTAAAACGGGGATAACAATACCAACCTCCTTTAGAATGTGCTTTGAGATCTACAGATGAAAAGCGCGGTATAAAACCTGGGTGTTATTTTAGGAATAATTATCAGCTGTTCCAAGTGTTTGGAAGCTACCACTCTAGGATGCCTGTCACCTGGGCATGCTAAGGCGCAGAATTCCTTTCCCTGCTCTTCATAAATAGCTAGTTTCTCTTAGCCCCCTTGGCTGTCCTTCACTTGGTCTGCACCCCCCCCCTCCCCGCACTATAACTACCTATTCTGGTTTGCTTCCTTCTCCTCTTCCACCCGTTTTAAACTGCAGGGTTTTGAGCAGTCAGTCCCCCATGAACCCCATATCAGCCGTATCTCATACTCCTCTTTCCCAGTCTGGGATGTCTGAACCCTTGCAACTCCCCGCTGGTTTGAGTTACCCTTTCCTCCCTTCTCCCCTTGCTCGCTAGATACTTGAATTCTCCCTGAGCTCTCTTGCTGCGTTCACCAGGAACTCAAGTGGTTCATGGTTACTCTCACATCCTTGTTAGCGTCTCCCTTTTGGAGAGGAGTACAAAGAGAGGGGAAACCCTGGTGTGAATCTCCGGATCATAAGGCCGATTCCACCCTAATTTAGGAATCTCTTTGATTGCGCATATTTGGCTGCGTGTGAAACCCAGCAGAGAGATACCAGTGGTTAAAAATCCCCCATGACTGCAACTTCCCATGCTCTCAAGTCCGTTGGCAGCTGGCCTGGGAAGTTTAGCTCTCCCCACCCCCCACCCCCACCCCCAGTCCTGGGAGTGGGCAGGAGATTCTGTCTGTCACTTCCCTTTTGTTTTTCCATTCCTCGCCCCCTCTTCCTCCTAACCCAAAGGATTTCACTAGTTCGCTCAGACAAGCACAACCCTGACTTCCCTGCCCCAAGCCCCGTATCTCTCTCCCAGCTTCATGAGCCTTCACTTCACTCCCAGCTCTGAGAGGGACGGATCAGCCTGGGAGGGACGGATCAGCCCGTCTCAGATCCTCTCACGCTCCCTCAGACACAGCTGAGCAGGGGAAGTCTCTTGCTTCATGCAGGATCAGCCATTCGGCTGTACAAATAAGAAACGGGAGCCACTCCACAGTTAGGCCCGTGTAAATGAAAGGAGTCTGCAGCAGCTCATGGCTGCGCCTTGTAGGGAAGTTGGCCATTACATGGTGTGTCGGCAGGTCCCATGCGGAGATCTCCTGCTGAGTCAAGGCAGTTTGCTGCACTTAGCCAAGTCACTATGGGTTGTCTCTTTAGCATGCCTGGAATGACCCTGACACATCCCGAGTGCATGTGGCTAGGAGGGGCCTGAGTCATCCGCAGTTTAAGGATCTTACTTAGAAAGCAAGGAACTGCCTTGGAGTGGATGACCTCATGGGGTTTTCCCACCTCGGACTGCGATGGTCCTGTGACGCCATGGCCAGGGAAAGCCAGCCGCGTCCACACACTGCAATGGAGGAAAACGGCTGAAGAACAAGTGGCTTAGCTACCCCTCCCCCCCAAGACGGGTGCCGAAGAGCTGAGATACATGCACAGGGCGAGCCACACGGGGCCGTGGATCTACACAGCTGGCAGGTGGTGACCCCATCAGCTCTGGACACAAAGGATAGTGCTGTGGGTAAGGCGCTGGACGGTCCGTCAGGAGAGCTGGGTTCAACTCCTGGCTCTGCTATGGAGGACAGGCATGTCATTATCCCTCCATGCCTCAGTTTCCCAATCTGTAAAACAGGGCTAATCATCCCTGCTTCATCTCTACAGACTCTTCAGGTGAGTGACCAACGGTTACTGTGTGTAAATATGGTGCCCAGCAGAAGAGGGCCCTGATCTGCTTGGGCCTCCAGGTGCTACTGTCATCAAATAAATACAGTAGAACTGACCAGTCAACCGCACACCTCATCTGGAACCGGAAGTACACAATCAGGCAGCAGCAGAGACAAAATAAATAAATAAAGCAAATACAGAACAGTACTTCATGAAATGTAAAGTATAAAAAAAAATAAAGGAAAAGTTTAAAAAAAGATTTGACAAGCTGAGGAAACTGTTTCCTTATACTGGAAACCTACTGACCGCTATACTTACCTACATGCCTCCAGCTTTCATCCAGACCACACCACACGATCCACTGTCTACAGCCAAGCTCTACGATATAACCGCATTTGCTCCAACCCCTCAGACAGAGACAAACACCTACAAGATCTCTATCACGCGTTCTTACAACTACAAAACCCACCTGCTGAAGTGAAGAAACAGATTGATAGAGCCAGAAGAGTACCCAGAAGTCACCTACTCCAGGACAGGCCCAACAAAGAAAATAACAGAACGCCACTAGCCGTCACCTTCAGCCCCCAACTAAAACCTCTCCAACGCATCATCAAGGATCTACAACCTATCCTGAAGGACGACCCATCACTCTCACACATCTTGGGAGACAGGCCAGTCCTTGCCTACAGACAGCCCCCCAACCTGAAGCAAATACTCACCAGCAACCACACATCACACAACAAAACCACTAACCCAGGAACCTATCCTTGCAACAAAGCCTGTTGCCAACTGTGCCCACATATCTATTCAGGGGACACCATCATAAGGCCTAATCACACCAGCCACACTATCAGAGGCTCATTCACCTGCACATCCACCAATGTGACAGATGCCATCATGTGCCAGCAATGCCCCTCTGCCATGTACATTGGCCAAACCGGACAATCTCTACGTAAAAGAATAAATGGACACAAATCAGACATCAGGAATTACAATATTCAAAAACCAGTCGGAGAACACTTCAATCTCTCTGGTCACTCGATTACAGATCTAAAACTGGGAGGAGTGGTAGATACGCTGGAGGGCAGGGATAGGATACAGAGGGACCTAGACAAATTGGAGGATTGGGCCAAAAGAAACCTGATGCGGTTCAATAAGGATAAGTGCAGGGTCCTGCACTTAGGACGGAAGAACCCAATACACAGCTACAGACTAGGGACCGAATGGCTCAGCAGCAGTTCTGCGGAAAAGGACCTAGGGGTTACAGTGGACGAGAAGCTGGATATGAGTCAGCAGTGTGCCCTTGTTGCCAAGAAGGCCAATGGCATTTTGGGATGTATAAGTAGGGGCATAGCGAGCAGATCGAGGGACGTGATCGTTCCCCTCTATTCGACATTGGTGAGGCCTCATCTGGAGTATTGTGTCCAGTTTTGGGCCCCACACTACAAGAAGGACGTGGATAAATTGGAGAGAGTCCAGCGAAGGGCAACAAAAATGATTAGGGGTCTGGAACACATGACTTATGAGGAGAGGCTGAGGGAACTGGGATTGTTTAGTCTGCAGAAGAGAAGAATGAGGGGGGATTTGATAGCTGCTTTCAACTACCTGAGAGGTGGTTCCAGAGAGGATGGTTCTAGACTATTCTCAGTGGTAGAAGAGGACAGGACAAGGAGTAATGGTCTCAAGTTGCAGTGGGGGAGGTTTAGGTTGGATATTAGGAAAAACTTTTTCACTAAGAGGGTGGTGAAACACTGGAATGCGTTACCTAGGGAGGTGGTAGAATCTCCTTCCTTGGAAGTTTTTAAGGTCAGGCTTGACAAAGCCTTGGCTGGGATGATTTGATTGGGGATTGGTCCTGCTTTGAGCGGGGGGTTGGACTAGATGACCTCCTGAGGTCCCTTCCAACCCTGATATTCTATGATTCTATGAATTCTTCTACAAAAAAACTTCAAAAACAGACTCCAACGAGAGACTGCTGAATTGGAATTAATTTGCAAAGTGGACTGGCCAGGGACGAGGAGTGAAGTGCAGACGTGGCTGTCTGGTTCACTGCCCCCCAAAATGGACTCGGCTGAGGGGTCCTGTTCTCTGTACCAACAAGCTCTGTTTTAGACCATGTTCCTGCCATCTAATAAACCTTCTGTTTTACTGGCTGGTTGAGAGGCACGTCTGACTGTGGAGTTGTGGGGCAGGACCCTCTGGCTTCCCCAGGAGCCCGCCTGGGCGGACTCGCTGTGGGAAGCGCACGGAGGGGCAGAGGAGGCTGAATGCTCCGAGGTCAGACCCAGGAAGCCAGGTGAGCTGTGTGTCCTGAAGACAGGCTGCTCCCAGAGAGGAAACTTCACCAGAGTCCTGCTCGGCTCTGTAGGGAGCAGTCGCAGAGCATTGCCCGGGGATGCCGTGGCACCCCCATCCCCAAGGTGCCCGTAAGGCTGAGGTTCGATGGTAACTTTTCATAACCTCTCCACTTTCCGAGCTGCCCAGAAGCGCCGACGGGCTCAGCTGAGATCACATCGGGGAACTCAGCTCAGTTTGCTGGACTGAGCACAGAGAATGAGCCTCCCATTTCCAAGTTTTCCCAGAAATAGAGTCACCCAAAGTCTACTCATGCAGCCTTGGCCCTTGACTACAAACTCCCACAATGCAATGCACCCACAAGGCCAGGTACTGAGCAGCCCATTCCCATTGGCCTGGCTGCTTTCTCTGCAGTGATTCCAGACAAGCTCCGGCAGGGCGGAAGGAACAAACAACCCTGGTTTGCTCCCCCGAGATGTTACCTCCCTGCACCCTTAACCATCTCCAGTGACCTGCTGAAAGAAGCTACTGGTACCATTCCCCTGCCCCCAGCTCCCTGAGGTGTAAGAACGAGCCTGCGACCAAGGGACACAATCACCCACTCCTGCCCCCTCTGCACGCTCCTGCCGGGTCCCTCATGGGGCGGTACCGGCCCAGCCCTCTGACGGTGCAAATCCGCATTGCTGGGGTGACGTGCCCCCCTAACGTTAGCGGCCCTATGTCAACCTACTCGCTCCCTTCCTCCCCCCAGGGACAGAGAGGGCTAAATGTGCAGTCCCTGGCCCGCCGGACATCACCACCCATCACCTGACCGTCCCGTCCCCCTAGCACCCATGTATTTAACAAGAGGCAGCCCAGGCCGTGAGGCGAGGGCCTTACCTTCCTCAGGTCGTCCAGCCCATACTCCACAGCCGAGGTGAGCACCTCCAGGGCCTGCGGAGTGAAGAAACATACTGGTGAGAAAGAGAGCGCAGGTGCCATGCTGGCAGGGCCAGGGGCCTCAGGTCTGTTCTCTGCATCTGTCCTCTCCAGCCATTCTCAGCCGGTCGCACTGGGGTTATTCTACAGCCCCCCCCAACACACACACACCCCACATGCACGGGCAAGGGACTGGCATTGGTTGGGGGGACAGAGTGTCTTGGGGGCTCCAGCCGGGGGCCCCCACCTGACAAATGTGTTTAAAAAGAGACCAAGAGAGCTTTGGAAACGTTACAAAGGAAGCTGGCACCTGCTGGAAGCAGCCTGGCCTGCTCATGGGAGCTGAGGTGTTGACAAGTGCCAGGAGACACACACTCATAGGCTCTCCCCGACGCGCTCTCCTCCAAGCAGGCACGTGGCCCCGCCACCGCAGTTCTCAGCCGCCAACGTGGCAAAGCAGCAGGGCCCATTCTGACCGTTCGGCATTTCACAAAGCTGTGGGCAGCAGAGGCTCATTGCCACAGACATTCTCCCGTTGCCCAGGGGAGGCGCTAGCCCGGGGTCTGAGCAACGCTCGGGGCACTGTACCCACTCACAGCTGCCAGAACTGCTGCCAAGCGCCAGGTGGCACAGATCTGACCCTCAGGCTCTCCTGGGACGGCCTGGAGATGGGAGGCCTCTGCTCAGCCCCAGAACTGGCTCGTGGTCTTCTTGCACAACTCCCCGTCCATGTGACCCAGCTGGGATCTAGAAGGCCCCCCGTCGCATTGAAGGCAGGGCAGTTCAGTTTCCACAGTACCATTCACACAAGGCAGGATGGCTGCTCTCCCGTCAGCCTAGAGTGAAGGGGACCTGGCCACCCAGGGTGGATGGATCCCAGCCCCTGGAGCCATCCCATCCACCCCACATTACTGAGTGTAGCTAGCCTGACAATCCCCAGCCCGAAGCTCCATGAGTGAGCAGAGCCTTAAAAGACTTCCTGAGCCGCCTGGGAAGGAGGAGGGAGCTGGGCCGGAGTCAGAGGTGCTCCGAGGGAAAGCCACCGCGTTGCCTCAACAAGCCCCAGGAACGCCAGGAAAACTGGAAGAGCCTGATTCATACCTTCCCAGCAGCGGGACGCAACCCAGCCTCACCCTCTCTCAGAATTGCTGGGCACAGCGGGTAACACCAGGAGCCTGTGTCACTGGTTTGACATGCACAACTCACGACACCTGGGGCCCAAGGTCAGCTGCCTAGTGGCCCAACAGACACGTATGGTGGGCACGAGTCAGGAGAGGTCTGCTCAGAGCTGGGATCAGCGCAAGGGGCAGAAGTCGACGGGAGGAGCTATGGAGACAGCGGCTGAAAGGGGCAGGCCGCTGGGAACCCGTGAGCCCTGGCAGGGCTGTTATCCAGCCCCCAGCTGGTTTGCAATTTCCCACCATCCTCCCCAGCCTAAAAAGTGCAAAGGGAGGGACCTATGTAGCAGGGACAATGGGTAGGAGAAGAGGTGAGACATCCCCTCCTGGGTGACACCCCAAGCCTCCTGCTCACTCTCCCAGTGGGGTTATTTCCTCACCGCTGCCTGGAGCCGGGCTGCCACCTTCTTCTGAGCATGTCAGACAAGTGCTGGGACATCTGTGTCGTTATGGTGCGATGCAGCACCAGAGTGAGGATGCTGGGTCCCCAGGACGCAACTCATGGCGGGGCAGGACCAGGCACTGGGTGGGACAGTGCAGGAGGTGGACTAGCTGGGACATACTAGACCAAACCATCCCTCCTCCCTAGGGTCTTACCTATGTTGAGCGTTTTGCTTTTGCTCCTGGCAATGGTATTTCACTCAGCCAGCGGATACCGACAGCTGCAGTGATGGATGGCACAGGTATCATTTCTTCCCTTGGCCGGAGATCCCCAGCTTAGACACGGCCTGCTCCCTAAACCTGGGCCTCTCACAACAAGCCCCAGTGCGTCCAAGGAGAAGCAGCCAGGGCTTTCTTGGAGAAAGGGCTACGCCCCAGTTAAAGTTAATTGCAAATGCACATGCCAGACGGCTCCTTTGAACGCAGTGATCCTTGCCATTAGTTTTACTATTGACTTTTCCTGATTAATTAATTAGGGGCAGGGGCTCTCCAACTTGTAAACCACATGAACCAAACTCTACCAGAGAGAAGGTCCCTCCCTCCACCACTTGCCCTCCCAGTCACAGCAGCTACTACAGCAGCTGCTTCCAGGGGAAGGTAAAGGAGTTGGCATATTTTTAGTTCTCTAACAGCTGGAAGCCAGGAGGAAGAGCCGGGCCCAAGTCACCAGCCAGCTCTCTGCAGGCCACCAGCGAGTGTCCTGCGGACCCCAAGCTGGGAACCACCATCTCCCTGCCGGGATCACTGCAGGATAACATGCCCCAGCAAGGAGTGCTCCTAGTCCAGAAGGCCGTAGGCTGGCAATAGGCATTGGGGCCTGCTGGCTAGAGCAGGGGATGCAAGGCGGGGCTCTTCGGTGCTATTCCTAGATCAACTCTCTCTGTGCCTCAGTTTCTTCACTGCCTCACAGGTGTGCTGAGAGGCTTCACCAGGTCCCATTTGCCCACTGTTTGGCTATGGATCACCTCAGAGGAAATCCCAAAATACCATTCTCATTAGAACGCCAGCTGGGATTCCACGTGGTGTAGCCTACGCAGCAGCCACACCAGCTACAGCCCGTCCACCCCTGCGAGACGCCGGGTCTCCCATGCTCAGCTAGACCCTGGGAGAGGAGCATTTCACACTTGGTCCCCATCCGCTGACCACAGAGCTGGTCCAGGCTGGGCTCTGATCCTGCACGGAGCTTACTCAGAGTCCAGGTCACGTGTCAGGCTCGGGAGCTGAATTTCTCCCTGGCTTCAGGCAGCTAACAAGGGGCCACCTCCTCTTACACTGGAACAGTCACACCAGAGGGAACACAACCAGAGCCGTGACGAACAGGATCGGGCATTCGCCCACACAGCCACGGGCACTGGCCGCCAGCTGGGCAGAGAGACAGTTTCTGTCCCATGACAGCCTGTGTGGCCAGGTCTCTCCTCCGTCTGTGCTCCTCAGGCCACAAGGGCCTCGGAGGGGCAAGAGGGCAGCTCAACGGGCCAGACGGCTGCTCAGTGCAACTGGCTCTCTGCAGTAAGGGCCGTGACGAGGCCGCCCTGGAAAGCAACCCTTGAGCCAGCCCGCAGCAGGGAAGGGAACACAGCCCGGCCTTTCAAGCAGACCCCTTGTGGCAGTCTGGACCCCTGGCGTCACCCCTTGGACAAAGTATAAAACTCCTATTTGCTGGTCATTATTGTCCTGGTAAAATACCTGTGGCAACCTTGTGTGTGAATGAATAAGCTTGGAGTTACTCCACATGTAAAGAACAGCCACACTGGGTCAGACCAAAAGCCCAGTTTGATCCTGTCTGCTGACAGTGGCCAGTGCCAGGTGCCCCAGAGGGAAGGAACAGAACAGAGGGTGATGCAGCCCTTGTCACCCCTGTCCATCCCCTGTCACCATTCCCAGCTTCTCACAAACAGAGGCTAGGGACACCATCCCTGCCCATCCTGACTAATAGCCCTTGATGTTCCGAGTCTGGGGAGCGGCCAGACCCATTCTTCAGACAGAGGGCAAGCTGGTGCCTCAGCCAGGTGTGGACAAGGTCACATGGGCCATCACCTGCTAAGTGGCCATTCATTGGCAGGGCAAAAAATCTCCATCCCAGCAAAGAAACAGCCTGGGGTTCCCAGCCCTGCAGCCTGCCTGTTGCCACGCTCCCAGCTGGAGCTGCTTCTCAGAGCTGGAGTGGGGGGGACTATAAAAAGTGGGGGGCAGATGCCCCAGAGTTTCCCGGCCATTCTCTCAGCCTCTGGCAGTCCAGGCACTGGAAGAACAAAAGCAGCAGTGCTGGGCTGGGGCAGGGACCTGGACCGAAAGAACTTCAGCCAGCGAAGCTCCTGAAAGGTGGGGCGAGCTTTGAGTGTCACCTGGGTCCGTGTGTCAGGCGTCAGTTGCTCTTGCAGCCACTTCTGACAGTCATGCCTCATGCTGTGTATTCCCGTCAACTCTCCCTCTTCGTCGTTAATCAACTTGTTTGATCTCATCCAGCGTGGAAGGGGTTGGGAGAGTCCGTTTGAGGTCACCGAGTCTGTGCATTGTTTCCCTTGATGAGATCACTGACTTGTGTGAATTGGTATTGGCCAGGGGAGGGCTGCCCAGTGCAGGATGTTTGTTTCTGGGGGGGAATCCCAGACCGAGGGCGTGTGGGTGTCCCCAGCTGCAGTTCACACCCCGACGTGGCTGCGGGCGACTGTTGGTGAGCAGGCTGGGTCTGGAGGCGACAGTAGCAGAGAGGGGTAAAGGGCACCCCAGGTCCGAGGGCAGGGGAACACAGCTCCTCATTAGTCCGGCTTGGACTCTGGGGATGTCACACCCGGCTCTGGGCTGCAACAACCTCCACCTCTGCCTCACCACGACACCCCCAGACGCCCCCAGCGCCGCTGCTGAATCAGCTGGAGGGGGAACCACGATGCTCTGCTGGGGGGCTGCCAGGCCGTCCCACCCGCCCTGCAGTTGCTTAGATCCAGGGGCCGGGAGTGGGGGTGGGGGATGAGGATGGCCATGCAATGGCCGTGCGAATGGCTGAGTGGTGTTAATACTGGGGGGCACTTCCCCTCCCCACAGCTGGCTTTGGACTTGCCTCATGCTTTGCCACGGGAGCGGGGTAAAGGACAGGGAACCTCCGGAGAAGCCTGATTCTTCCTTAGCCCAGGAGCTACCTTGCAGGGCCGTTGGGGGCTGGGGAAAGGCCGTGGTTGTGCCCATGGTCTCCCCCCCACCCCCCGAGTTCTGGGGCCCTTTCTCTGTGCCATGGGCTCTCAATTTGGGGCTGGCGGGGAGGTTAAAATCCAGCCCTGGTCCATTTCACTGCAGGAATGTAAGGTGATGGCCGGGGCTGACCTGCGCTCCTGGGCCTCTCCACGGCTGCCGTGCGGCTGGGATGCCCCCAGCCAAGGCTCAGCAGGTCAGTGCGTGGGGCCAGGAGGTGAGGGGTGGGGGTGTCTGAGCAAGGAGCGTGGTGCGGAGAGCGTAGGAGAGAAAGGGCTGAATCCCCCGGGTGACTCCGCCCCCAGGCAGGGCGATGCCCGGGATGGCCCCGGCTGGCAGTGTTTTCCCGGGCGTGGTTCCTGTTTCCTTGGGCTGAGTTTATCTTAGTTCTCTGAGCTGGGTGATTCGCACCCTGTTCCGATGCTGCATGGGCGGGGCGAGGGGCATTGCTCTAAAAATAGCCTAGAGCAAGCAGCCTCCAGTGCCACCCCCCTCCCACTGGCACCCCGACCCTTTCCCCCACTGCCCCCATAATGAGGAGTATCGAGGATTACAAAGCTGGCAGAGCAGGGGCTGGGACAAGCCAGCACTCCACCCCACGCTGGCCTCTTCCTGCAGCCCCCAAGCTAACCATGCCTGGGCCAGGGACTCCTCCCTCTCTCCTCGGCCAGGCCAGGCTGGAGGGAGAGCCATGGTCCAGGAACGGGAGCAAAGACCATGCGGGTATTGCAAGCCACTCCCAGCCAGGAGGCTTGGGGAGCTGAGCGGGGCAGCTGCCGCCCTAGCCCCCATCAGGCGGTGGCGCTGTCTGGATCCGGCACTGCAGACTCTAACTACACTCTACGTGCCCTACAAGCCACAGCACATGTACCTTCCCCTGCGTGGGCTGGGCTTGAACCCAGGACTTGTGGCACAGCCCTCTACCACTTGAGCTAAAGAAATAGATCCCTCAGAGGGCAACAGTAGTAGGCTGTAATCCTCTCTGTGGCCTAGCTGCTAGAGGGGGATGTGACATGAGCCATCCCCATGTATTATCCTGCCATGCCCTCCCTGCAGCCAGTTTGGGGTCCCTTGTCATT
The DNA here is from genome assembly GCF_015237465.2 of Chelonia mydas. NCBI lineage: Eukaryota > Metazoa > Chordata > Testudines > Cheloniidae > Chelonia > Chelonia mydas. The sequence continues at coordinate 103,304,273 of NC_057854.1, forward strand.
GTGTCTGACCCACCCCTGCCCTTCCCAGGGCGCCCGGCCCCGGGGCAGCACGCGGCACTCACGATGAGGCTGTTGAGGGTCACACTGTTGGTGTACAGGAACTCGATGACGGCCAGGAAGACCTCGGGCTGCACATGGCTGAGGACCAATGGGGCCTGGGGGGGCCACGGCTCCTGGGCACCTGGCTGGGGCTGGCTGAGCATCCCCTGGAAGGCCTGGCAGCGGCAGGCGAGGATGCAGCGATGGGCGAACACCTCCTGCCTCTCCCTGCCCACCACGAACGTCACGTCACTGCGGAGATGGAGACAGGCCGAGCCACGCCATGAGGAACGGGGATTGCAACAGGGTGGCCACTGCCTGAGTGCCCCATGCAGAGTACCCCTGACCCCCATCCCTCATTCAGAGTACCCCCCATCCCCCATGCAAAGTACCCCTGACCCCCATCCCCCATGCAGAGTACCCCTCCCCCATACAGAGTACCCCCTGACCCCCATCCCCCATGCAGAGTACCCCGACCCCATGTGATGTTATTGACTTGAACTGGGACCGTATAGAACGTTGTTGCAACCAAGGTCCTGTAGTGGCACCAAATCTTGTATAAAGGGGGTCAAATAAGGTGTCTAAGACAAGGTTATGGTTTGCTGGTTATGATTATGCTTTCTGTATGCATGTATCATTTTTGTATTTAAAGATATAAGTATTGGCTCTGTGCTGTCTGTATTTCAAACTTATGCTCCGCTTCTGGGGGACACCGCAGACAAGTTGGTGTCAGCTCTGCCTAGCCTGCTGGGTGGCCCATTAAGGACCATCAGCGACACAACTGACCCATTGAGAGAAGGCAGATACACCTGGGGACTCAGCAAGGTGTGCAGGGACCTGCCTAGAGACAGAACTCTGAGGTGTTTCCAGGCCATGGGATGGACAGCTTGTCCTCGGAACAAAGAAAAAGACCACATGGCAAGAGACTATAAAACGCTGCTGCAGCTCCTCCATCTGGTCTTCAATCCTGCTTCCTACCTCTGGAGGGACTTTGCTACACTGAAGCTTTGATCCAAGGACTGAAGGACCCCTCCCAGCTGGGGATGTTCTCCAGAGACTTGATTTGAACCTGCCATTTATTCCATCACTGCTACAAGCCTGAACCAAGAACTTGGCCATGACTGTGTGTCACTGATTCCATTGAACCCATTCTAGCTCTCGTCTATATTTCTTTCCTTTTATGAATAAACCTTTAGATTTTCGATTCGAAAGGATTGGCAACGGCGTGATTTGTGGGTGAGATCTGATTTGTATATTGACCTGGGTCTGGAGCTTGGTCCTTTGGGATCGAGAGAAACTTTTTTCTTTTATTAGGGTATTGGTTTTCATAACCATTTGTCCCCATAACGAGTGGCACTGGTGGGGATACTGGGAAACCGGAGTGTCTATGGGAATTGCTTGTGTGACTTGTGGTTAGCCACTGGGGTAAAACCAAAGTCTTCCCTGTTTGGCTGGTTTGGTTTGCCTTGGTGTGCATAGAAACCCCAGCCTTGGGTTGTAACTGCCCTGCTTTAAGCAATTTGTCCTGAATTGGCACTCTCAGTTGGGTCCCCCCAGAACCAGCATCATTACACCCCATTCCCCATGCAGAGTACCCCCATCTCCCATGCAGAGTACCCCTGACCCCTACCCCCATGCAGAGTACCCCTACCCCCATGCAGAGTACTCCCTAATACCCCATGAAGAGCACCCTGACTCCCCCATCCCGCAGGCAGAGTACCCCCTAATCCCCCATGCAGAGTACCTCCTGACTCCCCCATCCCGCAGGCAGAGTACCCCCCTAATCCCCCATGCAGAGTACTCCCTAATACCCCATGTAGCGTACCCCTGCCCCCCCATGCAGAGTATCCCCTGACTCCCCCATCCCCCAGGCAGAGTACCTCTGCCCCCTCATGCAGAGTACCCGCTAATCCCCCATCTGTAAGGATAAGGCCTTTGGCAGCAGCCATATCGTAAGGCCTAAGGCCTTCATCTGCAGTCAGATTAAAAGAGCGGCAGCCATTAGCTGAGAAGCAGGAAGTCACATCCTCACATTGCCTCTAATTACATTAAAATACTGTCCTATGCGGCTGGTAAGAAGGAGACCCCGTCCTAATGGCACCCGGTATCGCCAGATAAAGAAACAGAGCTTAAGATGGTTAAGGAAAACTTAGTCTGATAGCATCCTGTCTGGCAAGAACTCACCGTGAAATCCTCATTTCTTTATTGTTTTGGCATTATGGTCCCCACTTCCCTATTGTTTACCTGTATGGTCTCTGTCTGGTTCTTTAATTGTTGCTGTCTGCTGTATAATTAATTTTGCTAGGTGTCAGTTAATTAGGGTAGTGGGATATAATTGGTTAGAGAATTATGTTACTATATGTTAGGATTGGTTAAGGTCTAGCTAAGCCGGACTCAAGTTTCACTATATAAACTGGGGTCCAAGAAGGAGACCAATTGGGAAGAGAAGCATAAGAAGAAGGAAAGACCTGGAAGAAGAAGAAGAACTCACCCCCAAGACTCAGCCTAAGATCAGAGCTGTTCAGACGTGACATGCAGCAACTGGGACCCAGACGAGACCGACCTTGCCTGGCCAACAGGAAAAGTCCGCCTGCCTGATCAGGGTTGGTGAGCATGGCACTGTCTGCTTAGTGTGTATTCTGCTTGGTGATTGTTAATAACTAGAGGGTCCAGATATTACTGTGTAAGGCTCTTTCACTGGTAAAAGGTCCTGCCCACCTGCAGAAGTAGTATATACCCGGAGCCCTACAGATTGGGAAAGGGCGTGGGTCCTTACATTGACCAGGTTAGTTACACCCTGAGCCCTACAGATTGGGAAAGGGTAGATGCTTTTCGCCTGGAGCCCTACGGATTGGGAAAAGGTGGGGTGCCCTAATGTGTGCAGGTAACACATCCCCCATGCAGAGTACCCCCTACCCTGATACAGAGTACCCCCTTCCCCCATGCAGAGTATCCCGACTCCCATCCCCCAGGCAGAATACCCCTGCTCACCATACAATGTACCCCCTAAACCCTCATCCTCCATGCAGAGTACCCCTGACCCCCGCCCTATCCCCCAGGCAGAGTACCCTGCCCACCATGCAATGTACCCCCTAAACCCCCATCCTCCATTCAGAGTATCCTCCCGTGCAGAGCCTAATGGAGGCAGAAGAGCCCAGCACGTGGCCCCTCATGGCTACTCCTTCCCACTAATCCCCCTCTCACCCCCGCCCAGCTCAGCCATCTGTGTGCTGCCTCCCTGCAAGTGACTGAGCAAATCTACTCCAGCAGGAGGCCAGGACATGCAGCCTTCACCCCTCCTCCTCACCTCCCCCCCACAAATGCCAGTCACACCATGGGGCTGAGGTTACATCTCATTGGGCGGGGGTGGTGGTGCGGGTATTTCCCTGAATACATACGCACAGTGCCTGCTACTGGCTGGACTGAACTGCCCAACCGAGTGTCATGGGCCCTGTACTGCTAACAGCTAATGGAGGTTCTCCTTGCGTACCCCCCAGGGCTTTGTGTAGCGGTTCGGGAAGTACTGAGGGTTCTCATTGTTTGCACGGCTGCTATTGTTTGTTTGTTTGGTTCAAAACTCCATGTAGGGCAGGTAAACCACTTCCTCTGGAAGATTCATAAAACTACAGGCCGCGCACCCGTGTGGAGTCAGAACTGAAAAGGAAAGTGCCGTGGGCCCAGCGCCTGCATGGAGGGGTTTTCACTCCGTGCAGCAGGCAGTGGAAAGTCCAGCTGCTGAGAATCAGAAATCTGCTTTTCACCTCCTTTGACTCATGACCCTTGAGTCAGGCAGCTGGGCTAGAACCAGAAATGCTGACAAATAATTCCACCGCGGGTAAACGCCTCCAACCTCCCGGTTCTCCCGGGACGCCAGCGTGTGGGCGCTGCTGCCAACACCCGCCTGGTGGCACAGTGGGGCCAGCCTGGTCGGGGTCTGCCGCTGCTCACAAGGCACAGGAGGAGTCAATCCTAGCACCCACTGATCACCTGTGCCCACCACACCCTGGCATCTGGACGGCTCACCCCCAGCCAACGGGCCGATCCGCCCCGCGTCTCTGTCAGCTAAGGCAGGATTCTGATGGTCCCCACTTTGCAGGGAAGGCTTGGAGGGGCAGCTCCTCAAGGGACTGAGGATTTACATGCAAGTGAGGGGCCTAAAGTCTGGGCCTAGTCTATGGTAGAGCCAAGCCCAGAACCCAAATCTCCCAAGCGCGCTGGGCACCGGGATGTGGCACCGGGCTGCCTGTGTAGACTGTGGCCTGAAAGGGCTGGTGAGTCTACTGACCTGGCTTTTGGATTGAGCCCTTTAAGTGACATTGGGCCTGTTCTGTGTTTAGTGACTTTTGCCATCTCAAAGCGTTATCGCTGGGGCCCTCTCTCTGCCAGTGTATTGCAAGCACACCTGCCATTCCCCGAGCACTCTCCATCTCAAAGCACTTCAGGATCTATACACCCACAATGAAGTGCAGCCACCTCTGGTGTGGAAGACATCAACCACCCAGCACACATCACGCTGCACCAGCAGAAGGGCGGTGAGCATGGCATTTTGGCCAAGAGCAGCAAGGCAAAGCTACCCTCTGATGACGTGGGGCTCTTTAGTACCCGTGTAGAGCAGACAGGACCTTGGCTTCAAGGACTCAGCCAAAATGCCATAGGGAGTGAGTGGCAGGGACTCAGTGTGCCTATGCTGGAAGGCTGAGTCAACCCTGTGGGATACAGGCTGGAGCCCTGGGAACGCAGAGATGATGCTCAGACAATAAACCACCCCGTTAGCACTGAGGGTCAGCGCGTGCTACATTCCTTGACGGAGGCTGGGATGTTCTCTCCATTGCATCACCCAGTCCAGGTCTAAATGAGCCCAGGAATGGGGCTCGTCCACCCTCCCCCCAAACACTCTCTGACAGCTCCAGCCCAAGTGGCCAGGGCTCTCCCAGCAAAGGCCACTGCCACGTGGTCCCTGTCTCCCACTGCAGACTGCAAATCCTGGACTTGTCTCACTCAACCCAGCCTGTTCCTCTCCCAGAGCTAGCCCAGGCTCTGCCTGGTGGGCAGTGGGAGCCAGAGGCTGCCCCAAGCAGCTGGGAAAAGCCGCCTGACTCATTGAAACGCGCCCCCCCGCCCCCCCCCAGTGTCTGGCCTTAAGAACATTGGAACTCCGTCCTTCAAGGCCACCTGAGACAAGCCAGTGGCTTGAGCTGAGTCCTTCTCCAGCCCCGGCACCTCTGAGCACCTCACTTCTTCAGCGTAGCTTTAATATTATAATCCCCCCATCATGCTGCTGGCGAGCTCAGCCACAGAGAGACTAAGGGACTTTCCCAAGGTCACACGGGGACTCTGTGGCAGAGCAGGGAATCAAGCCCAGGTCTCTCAAGTGCCCGACGCACGGGGCCATCCTTCCTCTGCACCGGTGCTGTCCCGCACTGTACCCCGTGCACTGCAGCCATCGAAGGGAACGCGGGCTGACAGCAGCCAGCTGGGCCCCTGGGTGTATTTCATGAGCCTGCCCCAGGGAGGAAGGCCCAGGAAGCAACAAGCATTAGGAGCCTAGATACCCTTCAGGATCTAGGCTAAACTGTTTAAATCCATCCGTACCCAGCACAACCCCTTAGCAAGGGGAGAGCAGCCTTAGGAGGGCTCTTGCCTGGCAGAGCGGTGGAGTGTCGAGTGGATTTGAATGAGTGACCGACACGGGCCAAGCTCTGTATCCCAGTGCCTGAGCCATCCCATTCCTCCCCACGCGAGACGCTCGTACATTGTAGCATCAAACTGGCCCTCACGGCACAGAGAACCCCTGGGAATCAAAAGGGCAACTCCCAGCCCCTGCTCAGGGCAGAGCCTCGCAGGGCAGGGAAAGGGATCACTGCCTGTTACATTTCATCCCAAGCTGCTTCCCAAGCCAGCCTCACATCATGGAGCCCAAAACTGCAGCCACCTCTGGGGTGAAACGCAGCAGCTGTTTAACAGCGCACATCAACACGGCACAACAGCTGAGGCCAGGCAGTGGAGAACATGGAGCCACCGGACAATGCCAGCTGAGTTTGTAATGCCTGGGGTTGGACCACAGCCAGGACACTGGACCAGCAGTCCCACATCACCTGCCAGTTTCTAGGTATTGCATGGCTGATGGCTGCTCCAGCTGCCTCCTTCCACTCCGTGCCACCGGCATTTAGGCCTGAGCTTCCCCATCCGAGTGGCAACAGGAGCTGGGGGAAGCGAGCGCTCGGGCCCGGGCGTTTAGAAACCTGCCCCTTGGGCCACAGATGAAAGTGCTGATGAAGTGCTAGAAAATCTGTTAACCACATTTTTCCACCAGCTCAGCAGGTTTGCCTTTGTGCTTTCGGCAGCCGCCTGAAGCCCTGCGCGGAGAGGAAACCCGGCTTCTGCTCACACCACACGGCCTCCATGAGCAGTGGTGCCAAAGTCCGAGCTCTGGAGCGAGGTGCACGGGCCTGGGGAATTGCTTTTCCCCAGCACGCCTTGCTAGCTGCTCTCCCTTAGCAGCCTCAACAAAGCTCACCCTTGAGCATCTCCTCCGTCCATTGGCTCCAGCTTCCTCCTCCACCGCCGGCTCCACTCTGCTTCTAGAAGCGAGAGGCTCTTCTCCATCCCTAGAGCAGGCAGGGCCTGGGCCAGTGGCCACGCCACGCCACACACTGCCTGCCCGGGGCCCAGAGGGAGCAGATTGCTCACGCCCAGCGGCCTGTTCAGCTCTTGGGCTTCTTGGCTACAGCTGCCACCAAGGGAGACAATGATGGCCAATTGTGCTGGGAGGCTCAGCCCCACCCGGCTCCTCTCTCTGGGCCCACCCCCTAGCGAGGCTGGACTGGCACCTGGCACCTAGCTGTGCAAGACTCCGCAGGTAGGACTAAAAGAAAGGGGTGACTTCGCACGCTCCCCATGTCGGGCCTGACCAAAGCCAGTGGAAAGGTTTGGGTCAAACCCAGGGCTCTCGTGAAACAGCAATTGCCTCTGCTGGAGCACGTGGCCAGTGCACAAGGCTGCGCAAATCCCGCTGGGAGGCGCTGGGTTTCTTTTAGTGACGTGTGGCTGCACCAACTGGTGAAACCCACCACCAGGAGCAAAGGCTGCTGCTTAGCTTGTCCTCAGCCAGTCCTGTTCGGGGAGGCGCAATGTGTGGACCGTGCCGTATACATCGCTCCTCAGCCCAGTGCGTCGCTGGGCCTTGTGACAGGTCCTTCCCTGCTCAGCTTTCGAGGGCTGAAAACCTGCCTGATTTGTTAGTCACCCTTCCCTGGAACTGCAGATTTCCCTGGATCGGGGCAATCCACTGGCATTCTAGTTGCTGAACAAAGCAGCTGCAGGGGCTCTGGGGCGGAGAGGTTCTCTGGCTAACTGCACGTGGGGAACGAGGTGCCCTCCTTGTGTGCCCAGGGTGGGGGGTGTTTGCGGGTTACCGCATCATACCTGCCATGCTGGGACTGTCCAAGTCCCCTGCTGCCTCACAAATCTGTTGTCCAGCTACCAGCTCTGGTGTGCCACAGTCCCCAGAGCCAGCTGGCCCAGAAGGAAGGACCCGGTGGGGCAGGAGCTGCGTGCCCAGGCAGCGCCAGCCGCGCCCGCCACCCTTCACAAATAGATAATGGCCGGGAGGCAGGCGTAGTTGGCCCGATGCTGAGCTGAGGCGTGAGCTATCCAATGGTGAGAGGGTGCAACTGTACCTATGGGTTTGGCTCCGCTCAGGGCCTCCGGGGTCTAGTACAGAGACTGATGCTCGGCCTCTGCCCCACGGCAGGAGAGAGGGGCCAGGGACCCCACACAGAGCAGTGACCGAGTATGGGGTTGGCAAGGCCTGCCGACGAGGGGGTGGCTGGTCAGACTCCAGGCGGCCGGGTTAGTCAGCATGGCGTCACCGGGGCGCGTGAACCAGGGTGCTGAACGCAGAAGTGGGAAGAGCCCCTTTGGGGAACGGCTAATCCTTTCTTCGATGGGGGCTTGTGTCACACTCCTAGAGGGCTCTGCACCCCAACTCTGCAGTGACTCTTGGCCAGCGTGTAAAACAGAAGGGTTATTAGTCATCTGGAACGCAGCGTAGAACAGTTCTTGCTAGCACAGAAATCAGGAAGGTTCAGCAAAGCCTATCTTGGGGGGGGTCCAGAGCCCCAGGCTCTCCCCCCAAGTCCCAATCCAGGAGACTGACTCACTTCCAGCAACCCAACCTCAGTCGTGCCCAGTTGCCCCTCCATCCTTTGTCTCTTTTTCAGGCAAACTTGTCACCTGGCCTCCATGTCTGTTTTTTCTCCAACTCCTTCGGCTGGCTCCTTGAAGAGGATGTGCCCCGGCCATCAGTTGCCAGGATGCAGAGTGTCTGGCCATTGTCTGGGCGCTGGCAGCTACCCAGTAGAGTTTCTGCAACCATCACGCACCTTTGTCCCACCAGCTAGATACTTGTGCAACACATTGGGGAAACTGAGGCACACACAGTACTCCTACAAAACATGACAACAGTTCCCACTTCACCACAGTTAGTCCTGGCTCCTCTTGCCAGCAGAGGCAGTAGCTAGGTCAACAGAAGGATTCTTCCGTCAACCCAGTGCTGTCTACACGGGGACTTAGGTCAGCTTGACGGCGCCACTCAGGGGTGTGGATTTTTCATCCCCCTAACTGACGTCATTAAACTGGCCTAATTGCCTAGTGTAGACCAGGCCTGAGTCAAGGTGACGTGGGTGGAGTTCATGGGGGCGTTAGGTTCCTCAAAAGAAACAGTCACGGGCATGCGACTGGCTTCCCGCGCTCACCAGCTAGCCACGGCCTCGGCCCCGCGTCAAGCTGGCGGTTTCCATTTCGCAGGAAGAGAACCCAAGGAGCAGTGGCAGTGCTCACCTTCCTCCCGCCAGGTTCTCTCACCGGCCGCCCCACGAACTCTCCCCGTCACGGCGAGCAGACAGCAAGGGCCCGAAAACAGTCCCGTAGCGGCTGCACTGTGCTCCAGGGATGAGCAGGGCCGGATTAACATTCTGTGGGCCTGGCACCAAACATATTTGTGGGCCCCCATGGGGGCAATGGAGCCGGCGCGGGGAGGTCGGTCCCCAGAGCGAGGGGCGGCCAGGGGCAACGGGGCATGGCAGGGGCGGCCCCGCTCTGCCAGCCCAGTGCGAGGGCACTATTCACAAACCGGCAGACGCACAGTGGTCTGCCCAGCCCAATGCTGCCAGCGTGCCCCTTCCCCTAGGGGGCAGGCCCAGGCCGTGCCACACAGCCCCCCACGCCCAACACCCCATAGGCACCAACTCCATGGGTGCTCCGGGGCTGCTCAGCACCCCCCGGCAGCCCCACTGATCAGCTTTGCCCCAGCGCCTCCCACGTGCCGCTGATCAGCTGTTCAGCAGGGGGCAGGAGGCGCTGGGGGGGGGGAGGAGCAGGGGCAGGAAGAGGTGGGGGCACTCGGGGGGAGGGTGCGGGATGGGGCAGGAAGAGGTGGGGTGGGGGTGGAGTGGGGGCAGGAAGAGGTGGGTGGCAGGGCCTTGGGGGAAAGGGTGGAGTGGGGGTGGGGCTTGGGACAGAGCTGGGGTCAAGCACCCATGGGGAAATCAGAAATTTCCTCTGCACCTCTGCAACACCCCCCCAAACTCCCTATGGCCAGGGCCCCCCAAAGTCCCCCCACAAATGCAGAGCACCCTGCACAACCCTGCAGGCCGAGAGGAGCAAGTGGAAGGGGGGGGGAGCCAGCAAGCGGAGCAGGCCAGGGCCCCTTCTGAGCCACTGGCCCCATTGTAAACCCAGCACTGCCCACAGGGACTTCCACCCTCCCCTGGGTTCCAGTGCTCAGACGGGCCCTGCAAGCTGCCCCCAGAATAAAGAACTGCCGGTGAATCAGCGAACAGACCAGACCCATGGCCCACCCCCTCCCCCTGGAATGGATTCCAGTGGGTGACGTGCTCGCATCAGAGCGCAGGCTTGGCCCTAGGTTGGCGAAAGCAGCCCTGAGGTGCCAGCCGGTTCCGCACGCGGGCTTGTCAAATGGTTTGCAAGAAGTGAGTTGAAACCAAGAAGTTTGCATAAAATTCTTAGCGTGGGGGGCCAGTGTAAGGCCAGCGACCCTGTCCCACGGACTTGCTGTCGGCCACGGCGGGGCCCACTCCTCGCCAGAGCGCTAGGGGGTCACCCACCTGTGCTGCATGCACAGGGCGCTGTTCTTCCGACGCAGCCCCGCGAGCTTTGCAATTTCCATGCACAGAGGCTGAGATTTTCAAAGCAGGCTAGGGGACCTCGACACACGCTTAGCTACGCGTCTAAACCCTCTGGGCTGCTCTGAAATTCTCAACGCCCCCCCACACACAGACACACACACAGACACAGCACTTTGTCCAGCACGGGAATGCAGCCGTCTCTGGGATGAGCCGCGGCGACTGCTTCGCGGCCCCCAGCAACGCTGCACGCAGGTTTAGGACAGGGAGTAAAGGGAGTAGCTCACAGCACACAGGCCCTCAGGAGTGATGCTGGCTACGGGCAGGGGGCCGCGCCCGCACACACTCTGGCAGGGGGCGCAGCGGGAGGGTGGCTGAGTTTCCACAAAAAGAAAAGGAGGACTTGTGGCACCTTAGAGACTAACCAATTTATTTGAGCATCAACTTTCGTGAGCTGCATCTCACTTCATCGGATGCATCCACAGTTTCCACAGGGTGGAGCTGAGGGACAGGGAAGGGCCCACCCTCAGTACGGCTCTGGCGGGCGTGCGGCCGTATATCCCCGGCCTGGCCCAGCCGCTCCCCGGCCCAGCTCACCTGAACCGCGGGTTGTTGACGAGGCTCCTGATGGCTGCGGCGAAGGCGGCCGCGTCCCCCTCCAGGACGGCCGAGCCGGCGTAGGCCATGGCCTGGGGTGGCGACCGAGGCAGGCGGGAGGGAGCGGGGCTGGGCGTGCGGCCGAGAGAGCCGGCCAGGTTCAGCGGCTCAGCCAGGCCTGCGGGCCGCTATCTCGCCCAGCGCCTTGCAGAGAGCCGGCAGGAGCGGGCGGGAGCAGGGCCAGAGCCGGGGAGGCAGGCCTAGGCCACGGGGAGGAGGCCCCTGCTGCAAGCAACAGAGCTCATCACTAAGGAAACCGGCAGCTCCAGAAATCCAGCGGCTGCCAGACGGGGTGTTTGGGAAACCCGTGGGCCTGAACCGAGAGGAGCAGGGTCAGAGTCTAGAGCGAGGCAGCCAGCCGGCCCGGGGGCCAGGCCGAGGAAAGGCAGCAAACCAGAGGGGAGCGGGAGCAGCGGGACAGGAGTTCTGCAGGGGCCGAGACTCACGGCTGGGGCCGGCAGGAGGGCGGCGGGAAAGCAGCTGGAAAATCACACCCCACACAGCATCTGCTTTCCAGAGCCAGCCAGAGCCAGCCGCCATCTGGGAGCTCAGCCTGGCTCAGCCTTGGAACGGAAGGGCTGGTCCGTGGCCAGCCCCTGGGGCGAAGCTATTGAGCAGAGCTCAGCCCCTGAAAGAAAGCAAACGGCTCCCGGCAGCTGAGCACTTTCCGGTGCCCCCCAGCCCCACCCGTCGTTCAGGCCGGCTGAATAGCTGCTGCCACTTCCCGGGGGCCCGCAGGCTCTCTTAGTTCCCAAACGTAGGGCAAAGTCACAGCTGTGGGGTCACACAGAGCATGCGTGTGCGGTGGGCACGCACCTTTGCTATGGGGCTGTCTGGGCCAGCGCTCGGGGGGGGGGCCAGGCCTCCAGGGGAGATCGTGGTGCTTGCAGGAAGTGGTAGGGTGTTCTCCTGGGAGTCCTCGAAAGCCCAGAGGAAGTCTACACCCACCAGCCATGGGGATGGGCGCCGTGCCCCTCTTGGCTAGCGGTAGCCCGCAGTGCTGCAGCAGAGGGGCCAGCGCTCAACACTAAAGATCTGTCTGCAGCCTCCCCTGCCTGGGCTCTGTCCCCGAGAAGCTGGCACTGAGGCAAGTCCTGCAGTCGGTGACCTTTGCCAGCACGCCAGTCGCCTTGCGGCCAGGCCTCCGAGCCAGCTGGACGATGGAGGGAGGGCATTGGCGCGGCTGCTCGGACCAAGGGTCTCTTTGTGCCATCTCACGGATGAGCTGTAAGGAGCCAGGACCCACGCGCGGCAGAGACAGCAGCCTTGCAACGCCCGGCCTCAAGTCACTAGCGCGAAAGGCACCGCAGCTGCCATCCTGCACCCAAGCCCACATCGCGCACGCCCCCGGATGCCCGACCCTGGAAACGGGGTCACGCTGCCGGGCGCTTCCTCGGACCACTCCGAGGGCTGTGGCCACCCCCTGTAGCAACGCAGCTCCCCGGCTCCTGACGCTGCTTCGGCACGTCAGCGATGCGTCCCGGTGGTGGCTGGCGCAGCAAAGGAGCATTGCAGCCACCCCTCGTCCTCACCGGCCTTCCCATGGGTCCCACAGGGATCACAGCTATTCCCCCCTCCCTTTCAGCAAATGCCTGGCATGCTGGCAGAGGCCCTGGGCTGCGGCTAGCACACCAGTGGCTCCTAGTTGCAGCACTCCTTTGCAGGGGACATGACCGACCCAGGTGGCGCAGTGCCAACGCTGATGGGAAGTGGGAACGGCTGGGAGGAGCTGGCTGGGGCCTCAATGAGCTGTGAACCTGCCCCGCCCCTGCCACCCACCCTCAGACCTGTGCCCACAGGAACGAGCGGTGCCCGGGGTGTGACCCTCAGGAGCAGGGGTCTGGTCCATTGAACACTTGGAGGGAAGAGATCAGACCGGTCCGGGTGCAGAACTCTCCTGTTCACAGAAGTCTGTCCACACGAACAGACACCAAAGCAGGGCTGGACCAAGGCGAAGGCACTACAGGCTTGTGCCAACTCCTGGTGCCTCATGTCCAGATCAGAATCTCAGTCTTCATTAGAAAAAACAATGTTCCTCGCCCGCATAGCTGCAAAGAAACGCTTGACAATGTGACCTGACTGTAACTGACACCTGCCTGAGTTTGCAGACAGCCTGAAACAATCACTCCAAGTAGGTGTGAACCACCCCATTCATCTTACCCTTGAAACTTGCTGCCACCCTAGCGAGACACAGGGACATGATTATGGGGGGTACCCCCTTTGGGTGTCCATAGGAACCCAGATTGCCTGAAATTTGGATTTGTTCCTTTTCCCTCTCTCTCCCTCATCTCCAGTCTTTGGTTCAGGGCTGAATTAAGTGACCCACGGCTGGTGAGAGCAGAGTCCACCTTGAACCTCCTGGCAGCTACAGTGAGCGGGGCCCTATAAATAAGTGAGGCGAGAGAGAGAGACCCGCAAGGCCATTCACTCCTCTCCTCACTAGTTTAGTGCATTGAACAACTAAATCATCACCAATGCAAGCTAGGATGGAAGCATGAGGGCGATCAATCTTCATGCTTCAGGGCAGAAGATAATCACCAGCAAGGTGAATCATGGCATGAGAGACGGCCCTGTCTTCCTTCAACCCGTCCCGCTCTGACCCGTGTTGAAGACAGGACAGCGGGCTGGATGGAGTATTCGTCTGTTCTGCAACTGCAGGAAGCAGAACGCTTGACTGAATCAACTGTGCCGGGGCAGGAGCTCCTGCCACATGGTCCTGGATTTGCCCTCACGCAGCAGCTGTGAAGGGCCTATTGGCCACGTGGCGAAATGTAAGACGCCCTGACTGAGGCTGCCGCTATTCAAGAGGAACCACTTGTGTTCTGGGCTAGTGTGAACAGCACCTAGCGCAGTGGGGTTCTGGTCTGTGACAAGAGCCCCTATGTGCTAGGGGGATAGAAATTATAAATCATAATTAAAGGGACACTCTTTGCTTAAAAGCAAACCTCGGTAATATGTGTCCTTCTCTGGGTCACAAACAACACTTCAGATTATTAAAGAGGAAAGAATTTTAGAAACCCATTGAGCTTTTCTCTAGTTCTGCTGTTTGGTCACTCTGTGTGTCTCTTTTTTTGGCCAATAAAAGAGAATGAAATCCTGGTCACTACTGTCAGGGTTCTGGGAGGGCACTGTTGGGTTGCAAACACTTCTGAGAGCAGTTATACGGTTAAAAATAACTACTCTGCTCGGATTTTTCTTTTAACTAATAGAAACATTTCTACAGGCCTTTAGGTTTTGTACAAAGTTTGTACAAAGTCTAAATCAGAGGGCAAAGCGGAGGTGACAGCTTCCCTCTCAAATGCTGGTCGGGATCCAGCTACCTAGATACAGGCCACAAAACAATCATACGCCATAAGAGTTGGTTCTTTTAGCGTTTACACATGCAGTCACACATGCAGCGTTCAGGGCAGTTTGTTTACACACTCGATGCCACAGGGATGGGGGAGAGCTAAGTAGCTAGATTAGGTGCTAGACAGCTATAGATTTTGTGTCGGAGTTTATCACTTTCTTAAATAACTCCCCAAAGAGAGAACGTGTGTGTTCGGCAGAATGCAGAGGAGAGCTCCTGGGACCGGGCAGCGAAGAGTTAAAGCTATTCTGCCTGATGGCCAAAGGATTTCAGTGTCACATAGCAACACCTAATGTTTCACTACAAAATAAACACAATGCCTTTCATTTTTGGGCAGAGTCCCTACTACACAATGTCCCGGCCCCTCCTGGAAAGTCACACGGGAGCTGAGGGGGAAAGGTAGGTCTGGCGGCGAAGGCCATGGCTCCAGTTCAGGAGCGTACCGGTGGGACGAGAGAAGGGGGCTGAGACTGGACTGAGTGGGTGGGAGCGGTGGCATGGATGTGACCAGGTAGATGGATGGATGTGACCAGGCAGGTTGGAGGAGGCCAGGAGCATGCAGCATTGGAGAGGAACAAGGTCAGGGGATGCGGTGAGGGAGGGCAGGGGGGCAGCAGGACAAGGCAGCGTGGAGATTCGAAGGGCAGTGTGATCAAGCAGGAAGGATGCGTGGGGTGATGTCTGGGAGGGTCCATGGCACTAGTCCTGGGAAGCTCTGCAAACCAGGCCGGGCAATTCTGAATTGGAGTCTGACGGAGGCTGGGGTGAGAGAGTCCAGTTCCTCAGAGCCAGAGATTAGTGGGGCCGCGGCATCCCGAAGCCTCTGAAGTGCAGAGAGTGGAGATAGAGGAGACCATGAAAGGTGCTGTGATAGCCAGGGCAGGACGTGATGAAGAGAGGAATACGGCTCTGATTAGGAGCAGGGTCGATGCAAGGATCCATTCCCGAGAGGGGTAGGGGACAGGGGACTTACAGACCAGGGACAAGATCTACCAAAAGTGAGCCCTGGTTTTGGGTGCCTGGCTTGAGACCCCTTTAAAGCCGAATTTCCAGAAGGGTCTGGAAGTCAAGGCCTTTGTATCCACTCGCCCCTTCTGACACTGTTGGCCAAAGCAACGAGGGAGGAAAGAGGCATCTGGGGTGAAGTGAGACTCCCAGGTTCCTGCCCTCCACTAGGGCTGGTCAAGGAGAGCGGCCAGGGACATGCCAGCACTAGTGGATATTTATGTCTATGGCAGAGAGGTGAGGGAACATCTTGATGGGGGGGCGGGGGCAGGGCCAAAGGCAAGTGGTGAGTGAGGAGGGGGCCTGTAACAACACCCCAGAGTGCTGGGAAGAGATGGTGGGACTTCCTTGGCTGCCATCCCCTGACACGTGACGTGGGTTGGGGTACAAGACAGCGGTACCCTCGGCACATGGCAAGGGCTGGTATTGGCTCCCTCCGGGAGCTGCTGCCCCTTTAAAAAGAAAAAATTGCAAATAAACCCTCAACTCACCCCCAACCGAGGCCCCGATCCTGCCATTAGATCTCCGCGGGTCAGGTCTAGCCCCGGGGGTGCCACATGGGCGCAGGGGGGTGCCTGCGGGGATCTGATCCCAGGAGTCAGGGCTGGAGGTCCGGGTAGGTGGCCCGTCGGCCCCTGCTGGAGGAGGGGATAGGGCAGCCTGGCCTTGCCTTCTAGCAAGCAAACCCTGCTACTCAAAACGCCACGAAATTCAGAAGAGGGAAAGAAGAAGAAAAAAACCAGGGCTTCACAGAACTTGTACAGGCAACAGAGTCATGGACCTGAGCCTGCCCAGCCCTGCCCCCGCCCTTTTGAAGGCTCTTGCATTGAACTGTCACATCAAAGAGGCCAATGATTTACCGCGGGGGGGTGGGGGGATATTAAGCCAGCAGGCAGGGAGCTCCAGGGGAGCACACAGCAAGCCAGTGCAAGTGCTGGCGAGATAACGGGCATTCGCTCTCTTCCCTGGGATATCTCCATTCCCAGACCCGGGGGGCGGTGACCCTGCCAGCAATCCCGCAGCCCCCCATCGGAGCGGGTGGCACTGCCAGGTGAGATCGCGCCGGAGGCTTGCCTGCTGAAGTGACACCACAAATTCCTTTCGCCCCACCCCAGCCCACTGCATTTGGGCTGTTTCCAAGGGAAGGATCAATTATTAATTGCAGGCTCGTTTATTTTCTAGTCATTGCATGGAAAAAGCAAATGACAGTGAAGCTCAGAAATAATATTGCCCTGGCTTCCCCTGTCACTCTCCTGCATGCACAGGGATCCTTGTTTCCGTGAAGACACCCCAGTGCAGATGGGATGCGGGCAACAAGGTGCCCTGCCACTGTATCTGTTCCCACGGCATTGCTTATAGTACAATGGACCCTTGCGGGACCGTGAACGCCCACCCACCCACAATGCACAAGGGATGTGAGCGGGCACCTGTTGGATTCCACGGTAAAGCTCCCACTGAATTCACTGGCAGAGGATCGGGGACTGGGAGATCCCGCCTAGGTGTTGGCAGGGGCTGGGTCCCAGCCTACGTCCACACTCGGCGCTGGGGGTGTGACACCCAGCTCAAGTAGACGTGCTCGTGCGAGCTCGGTGAGAGCCAGCAGGCTAAGATCAGTGGGAAGCTGCGGCAGGATGGGCAGTGGTGAGCCGTGGGAGGGGCTAGCCGTCCCAAGTACAAACCCACTGACACTCCATGGATAGCTCTAGGACAGCTGGCACGAGTATGTCGACTGGGGCTGGGAATCGCACCACCAGCTCCAGTGTAGACGTGGCCTGCTGTGGTGTACTCACCTGCTCACACTCCCCAAGAACCAGGCGCACTGCAAGGCTGGATTCTCTGCCATTATACCCAGGGCATTTGCAACTGACTCAAAGAGCAGGGAGACGCCTGCCCCTTGGCAAGATGAAGCAGGGGCTCTTTGGTGGCCACATATTCTCTCAGTGGTGCCCCCAGAAACAAGGAGGCTCTTTGCATGGGCCAGCTGGACAAAGCACTAGAGAACGTGTGTGCATTGACCCAGAGGAGGGTGCTGAGAGGTCACGTCCATCCTGGCTCCTGTCTGTCTCTGGCTGGAATTTGTTTCCTATTAGTCCATTTAAAGGGGGAAAAACCCCGAGCGTGCCCATCTCTGCTCACCATCCCATGTCAGTAACAGTGAATGGCACTGAAAACCGGGGGAGACGTGTTAACATCAACCCCATACTGGCAAGGGGGTGATGGGTGAATTTCAGTGAAGTTCTTAGGTGTGGTCCAGCTCAGCCCCCAGAGGATCCGATCCTTAGTCCGACTCTCTGGCCGGGGCTCTCCTGACACCCAGCATAGGGGTGAGAGACTTCGTGTATCCAGCGAGGCTGGAAACAGCCCAGAAAGTCAACCTCCCTCCTTGGCACTTCTGCTTCTTGACTCTGGGCACAAGTTGGGAAGTGCAGCAGTAGCCATGACCATGAAACGCCAGGGGCAAGTTAGCCAGACTCCCTCACCCCTCCCAGTAAAGGAGAGTGAACTTTGGGTCAGGGCTTGTTCCATCCAAGCCAGTTTTCCGGCTTCCATTTCACAGGTTCCCAGCCGCAAAGGCACCAGATATCACGGTGATGGGCCTGAGGAGACTAAAATAGGAAATCTCATGTCAAAGCCAAGGGAGCTGGTGCTCCATTTAAAATGCTCTAGTCACATGCAACAGGACCATCCTCCCGGCCTTGTTTACATCCCTTTGATTGAGTAATTGTCCTTTCTTGGAGGCCCTTGTCTTTGCTGCCCTTGGCACAGCTGCTCCTTACACATCTTGCAAAGTGAAAGGGGATCGGCTCGTGGCCATCCTCCCCCCGAGCGGCCTGTCAAACAGACCAGCCGCTGGGAGCACTCACACCGGCTCCTCTTGCCTGGGTCTCTGCGGAGACGTTTGGCTCCCCATGGAATGCAGGGACTTGGGGGCAGAGTAAATACTAGTGAACCAGAATAGAAACAGCCTTGAGATAACAAGCTAAAGCTACAGTGGCGGGGGAGTTCAGAGCGGGGTTAGGGACAGGCAGAGTCTGGCTAGACACAAAAGGGGGAGTGTGAGGAAGCAGCAGGAAGGAGTTGGAAGATGCCTGATGTGTCTGTGAATTAACTCAGACCTTCCTGGCTTTTGTGGGCGTTATCCCCAGAGCGCCACCGCAGCCCAATAGGAGAGCAATTCCCAGGGAACTCACTCAGCGGAGGCCAGGGCACTTTGCAGGAGGCAGCTCCAGCGCTGGGGT
This sequence comes from Chelonia mydas, assembly GCF_015237465.2. Lineage (NCBI taxonomy): Eukaryota > Metazoa > Chordata > Testudines > Cheloniidae > Chelonia > Chelonia mydas. The sequence continues at coordinate 103,322,707 of NC_057854.1, forward strand.
TCCTGCGCTATGCGGATTGGAAGCAGGAGCCGCTTGCTCAGGCTCGCTGATGGTCCCAGACACTTTGCTAAGAGCATCCAGGGCTGTGGAACGTGCCTCGAGGTCTCGCTGCACCAGGGAGATGGCCCCTTGTTCCAATGGTTGTCAGTACCAGGTCCCCGTCCCCATTTGGTGTTGGAAGCTCCTTGAGCATAGCAGGACAATGCCATTTCCAGCACCGCTATGGGAAGGCTTTAGTCGCCATAACCCTGACCAGGCTGAGCCCAGGCGTCCTGCCTGCCAGCGCCCAGGCAGGCCACGAGCTGGGTGGGTGGTGGAAGTGGAGTAACTTGCCGGCACTGCTCTTCTCTTTGCCCAGACCCAGGTGTCACCCCGGGGGCATGGCAGGCAAGCCGCTAGCACTGTTCCAGGAGGCTCTGGCCCAGTTCAACCAGGCGGTAGCGTCAGAGAACCCGGAGGCTGCACGCCTGAGGGCGGGCTTGCTGTCCACCCGCCGCAGCTCTCACTCAGTGGACAACCCGCCCAGGCCCCTGATGCGGCTGAAGAGCATAGAGGAGGGGAAGCCGCCCTCCCTGCACTCGCGGAGGAGCTCCGTCATGAGCATCGCCAACGCCCCCTTCACCAGCCGAAGAAACTCTGTCTCCATGGCAATGGGAGGGAGGCGCCTCTCCATCGGCCCCTGGATGCACAGCGGGCGGGTGAGCTTCTCGGGGCTCCCCCTCTTCCAGCCCATCCGGGAGACGCAGTATGAGAACACCTACAAGACCCGGCCAGACGAAGGCTGTAAGTTTGACCCCTGCCGGGCCCAGCGGGCTCTGGAGTCCACCCTCACCAGTTACCTGGGGGATGCCAAGTACAACCCGGTGACGAGCGGGCAGCTGGCCCAGAGCCTGTCTGAGCTCATCCGCAGCCGCCTAAAGGACCTCACCCCGCCCCGCTACAAGCTGGTCTGTAACGTCTTCCTGGGCCAGCAGGGCCAGCAGAGCCTGCAGGTGGCCAGCCGCTGCCTCTGGGACACGGAGAACGACAGCATGGCCTCCGCCACCTTCGTCAACGCCTCCCTCTTTGCCGTGGCCACGGTGCACGGGCTGTACTTCGAGTAGTGCCTGGGCCAGCTCCTGCCAGGATCCGAGTGCCACACTCCGCCGCCAACGGCACGGCAGGAGAGACCCAGCCAGAAATAAAGAGAAGCCCGCCCTGACCTCCAGGGCTCGTGTTAACTCCCAACCAGTAATTTCTTAACCAGATGTGGGGCTGGCCGGCGGCACGGGGAAGCCTGGCCTTTGTGCTTTGCTGCCGTGGGGGCCTGGGTCAGGAGAGAATGGGCTGTTCCCCGGGTTCCACTCGCTGGCGGGGGGTTGTGATGGGGACTGCCGTACCAGCTAAAGGCCCCAGCTGAGCTCGGGGCCCCGCTGTGCCAGGCGCTGCAGACACAGAGGGCGAGCTCAGCGTGTGCACTGACAGGGCAGGCAAAGGGGAGACGTGGGGGCGTTCTGCCCCTTTTGCAGAGAGGAAAGCTCAGATTGTTAAGCCTGCCTACAAGGTTTCGACGTCTGGCAATCTCGGCCTAAGGGACTTTCCCCAGGGCACACAGGGAGGCTGTAAGAGAGCCGGGAATTGAAGCCACAACGCCCACATCCCCTGCTGGCCTGAATCGTGGCCTGTCCTGTTGGGAAAGCGAGAGAGGGGAGCGAGCTCGGGCCCCTTTGAGCACAGAGCTCTGGCTGTTCTGAGCAAGTCCCTGGAACCCTCCCGGCCCGCACCTTCTGGCTACTCTCGTGGTAGGAGAGGCCACTGCTGAGCCCTGAGGACAGGGGCGCATTGGAGGCCCTCCAGCTGCTCCACCTCCACCCAGCCACCCCCAGCTGGCCCAGCCTGCCATGAGCCACAAGGGACTGGTCTGAGCCAGTGGTCCCAACTCATGTTCATTGGGCCAGAGGGTCACTAGCCTCTAAGGGCAGGCCAAGGACCAGCACAACCTGGAGGGAAGGGTGTTCTCAGGCAGATGTTAACACCCTCCCACCCAAGCCCAGGCCTTGGGAGCCTTCCACAGGGCTTGAGTGGCAAGGTATTGAGTGCCACCCTGTCCCCACGCCTCCCTGCGAGACACGGCAGGACACAGGGCACCAGAGAGGTGAGGAGCTTTGCTCCAGGACCTCAGGGGTCTGAGCTCGCCAGGAGCCCTGCCTCCAACTCCCACAGCCGGAGCACAGGGGCCCGGCTCCTCCTTCGCCATGTCAGGGCCACAGCAGGGCCCTGCAGCTCTGTTGTCACTTGCCCCCATTGGCACTAGCCCCCGCTCGCTCACGCTGTGCCCCCGGGGGGGCCCAGACAGAGAGAAGCAGCTGTGTCACAGCCAGCAGCCTCCCACCCACAGAACAGCCCCTTTGTTGGGAGGCTGACAATGCCAGCACAGTCTGCGCGGCCCCCACCCGGGAGGAGGCAGGTGCAGCTCGCCCCGGCAGTGCTAGTGGGGTCTGCAGGAGCCAGCTCCGGCAAGGAGACAACAGGAACGGGGCAAGAGGTGGCTAAGAAAAGGAGAATTCTGGGGGTGCTGACGGCAGCTGCTAGAAATGACTGGAAAGCTGGAGCCTGGGGAGGAAGGATGGGCTGGTACTTGGGGAGCGGGGCCAGAGGGAGCTGGGTTCTCTGAAAGCCCCAGCTCCTGGAGGCACGGGGTTATGGGGGCATCGCCACTTCCCATTCGAAAAGGCAGAGGTAGGTCCCGGCCCTTGAGAGCATGGAGAGAAGCTCCAAGACAGGAGCTGAGGGGAGTCCACGGCTCAGCTGGCAGAAGGCCAGGTTCAGGTCTGAAATCTTGGGATGTGAAGCCAATCTCAGGGTTTTTGAATGTACATGGTTGGTGATCCACTCTCAGCTGGTAGCACCCCAGCTCCCCATCCACGCAATGGGGCTAGTTCTTCTGTGCCTTGCGGGGTGAAGCTGTTAACCAACGGCTGGTGCTCACATTTTAGTGGTAAGGAGCCCCTCGCTAGCCAGCTGCCCAAAGCTCACTGCCCTGCAAGCACCAGGCAAAGGAAACTGCACCTTGGGTGGCTTTTTACTTCCCTGGGGGGAGCATCTAGCACCTCCTGGAGTCAGCCCTTCAGTCAGGTTCCACACCCTAGGGAGGAAGCCCAGCAGCTGAGGGATTTAATGCAAGGCCAGCTGTTCTCAGGCCTCTCGTGTTCAGAGCTCAGGGCCTGGGAGTGGAGGCTCAGCAGGGTCTCTGCTCTGCAGCCCAGCACAGGATTAAAGGACTGCACATTCTTGGCTCCTCTCCCAGCTGCTTTCACAAAGGGCAACCCCAGCCCCAGGGGCCCCATTGTGTGCTACCAGCCCTATTTGAGTCATGGAGGGGGGTGGCTGGACCTCCCGTTCCCCCCTAGAGCTGCAGAAACCAGCCTGTTGAGCTCTCCGCAGTGTCACAGCCTAGCTCCTCCATCAAGGCAGAGCTCAGGCTGACAAGCAGCACCCGCTGCCCTGCCAAAGCACCAAGCACCCTTTTGGCTCACGAGGTGGCCCCCCCTCGCCCTATCTACACCAGCCCCGTGTCATCCAGCTCATCTCGCTGCTGCTGATTGAGAGTGTTCTCAAAACAAAGCAGCTCGTAAGGGCAGAGAACATGGATCCAACCCTCTGACCCAGCAGACCAGATCCGAGACAATCTTCCCCAGCCCCTGTTTTGGAGAGCGCTTTAAGGGCCGCTCCTCAGTGGGCAATAGCTGAGAAGCCTCCTGACCAGATCTCCCTCTAACCCCCTTTTGTACCTGGCCTTACCCGCGTAGGGGACACTAGCACCGTTAAGGTCCCACCAGCCGGACCCCTTGTTCAGCAGCCGAGCAGCATTTCGGGTAGCCAGGGACTGAGGTTGCTCCAGCAGGTTGGAGGGACAGGATTTGAGCTTTACTTGGTCACGATTAAAGCAAGAGGGGCCTAAAACCAGTTTCTCATCTCTGCCAGCCCCTTGTGGCATGGAGTTGATGGCAGGGTCGAAGACGAGCAGCGATCCATCCCGCACAGGTGAGAGCAAGGCAGGGTGTGTAAGAAAGCATTGAGAATAAGCACTGGGATGGCCCTGATTTTAGGGTGCTGTCTCTCCAGCACCCCTTACTCACCATCCTCCCTCCCCCGACATGGGAGCACTAACCCTACCCCCAGGCTCTGAGGACCCCCAGCACTCAGACAAGCAGAGTATGATGCAGATGTAGGAGCACGTACAGATCAGCTGCTAAACAGCGCACTGGGGTGCTGCCCCTCTGCAATAATCCACCCCTGCAGCCATCTTTGTGAGGGGCAGCCTGAGGGCTGCTTCCCAGGTAGTCAATTACTCAAGAGCCAGGAGCAGTAGCCCTAGGTCCTGGAGGATACATGGGAGCCATTTGCATAGGGCAGGTTAATGTCCCCAGTGCACAGGGAATGCCCATACAGGCAGGCAACCATCGTTGAGCCAGGGGCTGCAGCGAGAGACATGGCACTGCCCCAGCAAGGGCCCAGCTCCCCAAGAAGGTACAGAGAAGGGTGGCAGCAGGCCCATGTGTTTTATAAAAGGAACACTTTTATTAGTGAGCAAGGCACGGAGCAAACAGGGCCCTGCACAGACAGGAGACCACGGAAGGGGTGAAATAAATACTTCAATATAAATACAAATACATAAATAATTTCATCAGGCCAAAAAACCTGCATTTGGAAACCAGAAAAAAAATCAACCTGTTTAGGTCCCAGCTGGCCGAGGGCTCTTCGGGTCCCTTTTTAAAGCATTTCGAGTGTGTACCGTGGCAATTCACATTCCCTGGCGCATGCTGCAAGACAAGCAGGGGATGTGCCCGCACCAAGCCTCAGCACGAGAGGGACCCTGCCCCCTCCTTAGTGTAACAATTCTGCAGTTCTCCCGTTCCCCACCCATGGCCGGAATAGGGGCCAGCCTGGGCTGACACAAAGGCTCTGCCTTAGAGCTCTTGGCATTGGCAACACCGTACCTCCTCCCTCAGAGACGGTAGCCTTATTCTCACCCCCTCCTGACACAGCGACTGGGCTCCCTGCTGTACCTTGAGCATTAAGCTCAGAGATATTTTCAAGTTCAATAAAGTATTTCCTGGTGTCTGTGCCTAGGCTGGTCTGCCCCACAGCAGGCTCTCCCACCCCTGCTGAGTGGCCCTGGCCCCCATCCAGCTCTCAGGCCTCTAGGCAAGATGCTCATGTTAGCTAAGATCCCACCCCAGGGCCAGAGAGTGACATGGAGGACTCCCCCCTCTGCAGAAGAGAGTCCCTAGGGGTAGCAGCTCAGCATAAAGTCAGCAGTGCTGCCAGAGGAGCTAAAAGCAGCTTCCCCTTCACCCCAGCCACCCACAGGCTGGGCAGGTTTCACTAGGAGCCTTCCCCACATGGGCCAGACAGGGCGGGAGCAGGGAGGTTCTAATCAAGCCCAGATGGAGCATGGTTCTCAGCTCCTCCCTGCCCCAGCTCCGAGGCCAGGACAGGACACTGACCTGGACAGGCATTGGGCTCTTAACATTTAGGCATTTAGACACTGGACAAAGATTTTTCTCCCCCTTAAAAATCGGGTTTGTTCCTTCTCTCCTCAGCTTGCTCGGCATGGGAGGAGAAGGAACAGCTGTCCCCTGGAGATTCCCCTACCCAACCACGTGCACGACTTAAGCTGTGTAAAGATTACACAGGAGTAAACTTGAGGTGTAACTTCACCCCACACACACCTCCCCATCTCCATGGATTGAAGCAGTCAGCTGACAAACGCCAGGGCAAGGATTTCAGTATCAACAGCTGGCAGGCATCAGGAGATGAAGGATGCTGAGGCCAGCTGCTGCTAAATCAAAATATCCAGATGCCCTTATCTAAGTTCCTTCAGCCCGGTCATATTTAGTGGCTAGGAAAGTTCTGGTGGGCAGCCAGAGCTGTCACTCATTCCATTGACATGACGGGGAAGGCTTTTGAATCCAAGGAGGCTTCTCCCAAGGCCCCAGCCTAGGCATCGGCCCTCTCCTGGAGGAGCTTGAGGACATACTTGAGCCGGAACTGGAGCTCTGGAGAGCAGCCCAGCTCCCTGATGCTGCTCATCTTGTACGTGTAGGAGCTGCGGTCCTTGGTGACGTAGGTCAGGAGACAGGAATGGTCTGGCTTGCTGAGGATCACCTTGGTGTGATCGTTGTAAAAGTTCACCTAGGAGAGCCATGTTACAGAGGAGTTACTTCTCCAGCCTCGGGCTGGGTGCGTCTCATAGTTCCCAGGCTGATGCTTCGGACCTCAGCCAGCCCCTTCTCCCCGACCTGTGATGGAGCTTTGGCCAGTCAGGAGGGCAGCCCCGGTGCCGTGGCTAGGCCAAGCAGAAGGGGAGCCTCAGGGCTAACAAAAGCTGGGAGGGACACATGCGGCTAAGGGTCCCATGCTGGGAAGCCACAGGTTGGCTACTCAGCTAAGGAGCCCCCTTCCCCTTGCAGAGGTTTCCAATCAAGAGGTTAGCTGAGCAAGAGACCAGTGGGGATGTCGCTCTGCCCCTGTTGTCTCCCCCTAGGAGCCCCAGAGCTCTGGGGGAAGACTAAGAAATCCCCTGTAACTAGAACTGGTTCCTAAGCCCTGGTGTGAAAACTCCAGCCCTGAAACAGATTATCTGGGATAAGTGGAGAAGCATTGAAAGCAGCTGCTCCCTGCAGGTGAGGAAAGCAGCCATCTACAGAGGGGTGGGGGCTAGCTCTGTAGGGCCAGCCTTGGGAAACCTGCGCGGAGGTCTAGGGACTGGCAAGCCGGGCAGATGCCATCTTCCCCCCTCTATCCACAGGGCCCCACACACACACCTGGAGCGTTCCATTGCTGAAGAGCATCAACAAGGCCTGGTCCGTTTTCACCCACTGCAAGAGCAGCAGTGCAGGATGCTCAATCTCATCTATGCTGGGCAGGTCTCCCCCCTAGGAGAAGAATCCGCATTAGCCACCGACTCCTGCCCGAGCAGCAGCCTCTCTGCAAGCTGGGTCAAGGACAAAACCCAGCAAGCGTCTCTCAGCCACACACTGGTTCACAGGCTTCTACTGCTGCGAGACTTCAGACAGCGCCTGGGCCAGGCACAAGCCACCAGATGAGCTCCCCAGAGTGCATTCCCTGAGGAGCACGCCCGGCTGTCCCCCCCGGTATTTATGCCACACGCCTGCTGAGCCACAGGCTCCCCCTTCAGCAAGTGAGCTTGCTCTGCCAGGAGACCACCCCCCAGCATTGGCTTCTGGACAGCCAGGAGGCCACTCACCTTCATGAGATGCTGCTCCATGTAGGAGGCAAAGTACCGCAGGACGCTCGTCTGGCTCTGCAGCTGCTCTGGGATGGCCGACATGGGAAAGGCGAAGTGTTTGCTGTTTGTCAGGTTGTAATGGACCATCCTGGAAAGGGGAGGAGACCAGGTGAGCTTCCATCTCCCGCAGCGAGTCCCTGCACTGCCAGCAGCGCAATGCGCATGGGCTCCACCGTCAGGTTCCAGACCCGGGGGAGCCTAGGTCACCCTCAGCTGGATGCGGGGTTCTAGTGTAAGCGGCAGAACCCGCTCATAGCCAGCAATAGTCTGAGGGTCTCGTCTTGTGACTGAGGTGTAACCACAGGACATGGGCCCTGCTGAGGAGAGGAGCTGGCAGCCTCGTTAGAGTCTGATCTTAGACCTGGGGAGAAGGGCATTGGCTCCCCTTGCCCAGCCCAAGGCTTGGAGTCTAGGAACAGGGCTTGTACCCCTGGGACCTGACCACGCTCCTTGGAGTTCACCCCCTTCGGCGTGTACAGTTACTGCCTCCCGGTCCCCAGTGGCCTGTAGCCATGCTAGTCTTTGCTCGGCCCAGCCCCTGGGGAGGGGGAACGCTGCTGTTCTGCAGGGAAGCCCTCACAGGGTCCCCCCAACCCCGCAACTTCTCCTCCCCTTCTTGCTTTGAGTTCTAAGTGCCCCGCAGCTGCCCAGTGGCCAACGCAGGAAGAAAGCCAGGAGACCCCACTTCCCCTCCATCCCCCCACACACAGAGCAGAGACATCCAGGTGGCCCATGGCCTCCACTTACTTCCGATCGGCCGACAGAGCCATGTGCGTCCCGTCGTTGAAGAGGACCCCGATGCGGTGGTTGGACAGCTGGTAGCCAAAGCCGTACTTGTTGGAGTAGTCCACCCACTTGCTCACCCAGGCAAAGTGCTCGTGGCAAGCCAGAGAGGCAGGGTTCCGCTCAGCTGGTTGGGACACGAAGGGATTGTGAGTGGGGTGACACCCAGGATGTGCCTCACGAAGGAGGATGCTAGCAAGCACCAGGTGGCCCGCACCTCTGCTGGCCCCAGCAGGCAGATTGGGAGCCAGCCAGGTCTCCAGAGGTCCAGCCCTCTGCTCCAGCCACATTACCCACCCCAGCCAGCTTCCTCCCTAAGCCTATTCAATACCACTGGAAGTAGCCAGTTCCCTACAGGAGGCACCAGTCTCCATTCAGAGCATCTTACAGATGCTGGAGTCCCATAAGTGCCACCGGGCAGCCATGGGGACACATCCCCCCTCCCCACCTTAGGTTTCACACTCCAGGACCATGGACGTCTTTTCTGACCAAGCCAACACCAGCCTCGAGGAGAAGCTACTACACCTGACCCTCCTGTGTTGTCCCCCTCCATCCCCCTGCTAACCCTGTGTGTGATGCAGCTCTGAGAATCGGCAAGAGCCTGAGAATCCGCGTTACCTGGAGGCATGGCGGACAGGCAGCTCTTCAGGAGTCCGATGGCAGATTCAGTGACCGCAGAGGCCGTAATGCACTCTTCAAACACTGCAGGGGAAGAAAGATCCGTCAGCCATACTGGAGGCAGAGAGCGGCTGATCAGCTCAGAAACTGCAAGACAGGTAGCCCAATCAGCTGCTGCCGAGGAGCATGCTGTGTCTGAAGCCAAAGAAGATTCCAAGACACAAGACGATGTTCCCTCCCCACAAGGCAAGGGCAGGGATTTTGTGGAGCTGCCACGAAGAGCTACTGTTCTGTTTGAATTCACAGCTCTGAGGTCACTGGGGAATAGAGGGATTCAAGTTTAGGCCCCCGTCTTCACAACAGGAAACCACATCAGCCAGAATCAGGGAGTCACAAGCATGGGAGGAAGAGATCTGGGGTCTACGGTAACTGGTCATTCAAACCCCCACCCTCAGCTGGGCACAAAGTTGTCTCTAGACATGGTCCTCTCCTTGCAGGGAAGTGTGATGTCAGCACCAACCTCTGTGGGGCAGCTGGGGATCTCACAGGGTTTCCAGTGCCCCTCCCACAGCCCAGTGCAACACTTCGCCAGCAGCTCCTTGACCTCCCTGCCACTCCCACCCGGCAGGCCAGGGGCAGAGCTGCAAGGCACTCTAGAATCTCAGGGCAGGACAGCTCTACATACACGAGCTGCTCAAAGCAGGCTTCCGCCTCACTCACCTTCACAGCTGCTGGCTGCTGTCCCCCTAATGGACCTGGAGACGGACCTCCGTGAACCCTCTTCTGCCAGCGTCTCCACAGGGCTGCAGCTGGCGCTCTGACATGTCAAGGGGATCACCTGGAGAGAGGATGTGCATATTTACACTGTCCCACCTGGGGCTCTGTTCCAGGAGCAGCCCCACCTCATCCCTGCTCCCCTGCCAGGACACCGACACTCAGGGAAGAGGATACTCGCCCAAGGAGCCAGCAAGGCTCCCCTTTTCCCAGCCTTCAATCTTACCTCATTCCCTTCCACAGTTTTGTAGCTCATCTGCCTGCAGATGGAGGTCTTCATGAGGCCAACAACCAACTTGGAGATGTCCTCTTTCTCTTCAGAGGGGCCCTTCTTAACTAGAAGGAAGAAGGAGACGTTTAGTGGGCAGACCCAGCAGATGGTCAGGGAGGCCAGCAGAGTTGGTGGGTCAGAGGATCGACATTTAGAGTCCTTCCACTGGCCCCAGCCGAGAGCAGAAGCAGTTTGAGATCTTGTTTACATTCTCCCACCCCCTGATTCTGTTCCAGTTTTGCACTTCACTCAGCTTGGCCAGTGAAACCAGGCTGGGCAGTTTCATTTCCTGGTTCTCATGCACCCGGTGAACTTGCTAAGTTGCAAGGAAACATTTCCATCCCAAGGGAGAGGGATTGGAATGGCATTTCAGCTCCAAGCACGTTCTGCAGAACCTAGGCAATGAGGACTCGCCTGCTTGGAGCAGTGCTCTGTGCAACAGAGTGTCAGAATAAAAGCTTCCGGGGAAGATCAGACCGAGCTCTAGAGGTCAGGCGTGCCATCCTCCATCAGGTTTAACTGGCTTCATGCTACCTGCTGGCCAACAACAAAAGCCAAGACAGACACAAGGGAGAGAACTTACTTTTGGGTTTCTTTTTCCCAAACAGCGTCTTGGTGACTTTTGCAAACAGACTCTTTGCCGGGTTGGGGGGACTCAGCTCTGGCATCATCACACAGCTGCTGGGGGGGAGCTTATCAGGTGTGTAACCCTGGGGAGAGAGCGAGCGTGTCATTGTCTGGTTCACCTTCCTCCACAGACCACACATCACACAGCAAGATAGACAACAGCTGCCCTTGGTTTGTTGGCAGTGGCCACTTTCTCTCCTCTGACAGCCAGGGGCAGCTCACATTTCCTGGGAGCTGCCTTGAAAGGGCTACACTTGAGAATCGGCCTCCCTGAGACGCAGCCTCCGCTCACGTGTAACAGCCACATGGCCCCGGAGTGCAGATGCAGCTCAAATGTATACAAGGGTATTTAGGAGGCACGCTAAGGCTAAAGACCCAGTGATGTTAATGGCCAATAAGCCAGGCTCAGGGAGAGCGGCCACTTGCAGGTTGGGGTCTCCAGCAGTCTGGTGTCCTTTGCAGCCTGCAGGGGCACTGGGTCATGGGAGGAGCGCAGTGTACTGAGACGTACACCCTGGGAGGTTTGCCACCCGAGCAGAGACCAGGCCCACCCTGCTTTCATTCTCCTCCAACCGGTCCAGGGGTGGGGGGGCGTTCGCTGCCTGCAGTAGAGCCACTCACTTTGGTGAAAAATTCATGGTCCAGGATCTCCTCCAGCGTGAGGCGGTCCCGCGGGTTGCGTTTCAAGATGCCTGTGATCAGCTGCTTTGCTGGCGTGGAGAGGAAGGCTGGGAGGGTGTATTCCACCTGCTTGATACACCTGTACGTCTCCTTGAGGTCCGAGGTCTCAAAGGGAGGGTTCCCGCACAACAAGGTATACCTGGAAAGAGAGGTGATGGGAGTGAGGGCTGGGCACACATCCCCCGTCCACCTGACTCACCCCCGGCCTGACTCACCCCCAGCCCAGTAATCACAAGGCACGGAAGTTATTCACACGCTGACGAGAGGTTGCACCTGGCTCCAAGTGCCACCTATAACAAGCCTCTGAGCAACCACCATCCTCTAAGTAGCGAGAGGCTGCAGTCACATCCGGAACGCGCCTCCCTGCAATCGTTTACAGCGCGAGATAAGGAAGCCTTGGGAACCAGGAATGTCGGTTGAGCCACTTCTATATTTAGCAGGGGTGGAGCTAAACTCTGCCCCAGTCCCACCCCCGGCGGCTGAGCTCACCGCTGTGCGAGCCCACCTTCCGCCTCCGTCTGTCCCGGCCTGAGTGAATGGAAAGATCAACAGGAAGCCTGTGGCTTACCAGGGCAAACAGCCACACCAGCGATGTTTACGATTCGCACTGTGGGGAGCGAGAGCCGCCCATATTAATAGATTGGTGACCACCCCTCGTGTCTGACATTTTCCATTGTTTTGAAAGCACTCTGCAGAGCAGTGCCGTCTGCAGCGACACGGGACTCCGGAGCACCAGGGGTCTGTCTCAATGGGCTCACTGGATGACACCAAGCGCCAGCCATTTACAAGCACGGCAGGGTTCCCCCCCTTAACTGCCAGCCCTGCAGGTGCCCCAGGATCAGTCCAGCTGGGCTTTGCTTCCAGTCCAGGAGCAGTAATAAAATCTCTGCAAGCTAAACTCGGCCCTCGGCAAGGCCCATTGCTTTTAGTGGCATCTGACTGGTACTCGTGCAAACCAGAGACCAGCTCACTCATCTGTGCTGGGGAGCGGATCTGGCTGATTTCCCAGGAAGCTGCCCAGGACAGTGTCATTCTTCCAGTCTCTTTTCCCGCCAGCCCTGCCCTGCTTTGCAACAAGAGCTGGGAACTTACACGACACAGCCCAGAGACCACACGTCTGACTCCGGCCCGTGGCCCTGCCGGTGGAGCACTTCAGGAGCGAGGTAGTTGGGGGTGCCGCATATCGTCCTATGGGGAGAGAGCAGAGCCGAGCAGAGTCAGCGGCGCAGTAACAAACCAGAGCACAAGTCCTCCTCCATGCAGCTCCCTGGCCGACGGGGTAGACGAGCGAGCCCTGGGCTCCAGCATGTACATTCTGCATCCAGAGCACCAGGACTCCATCACCCCCATTCTCCAGGGAATGCACCAAGCACCCTGCCCCCATCCCTTCAGGATCCAATTTAACACCTTCCCTAGATTAGAACCCCCCACGATCCCTCCCCCTGCATCCACAGACCACCTCTCCCCCCGCTACTGACCCAGCACCAAGCTCCCTCCGGCCTCTGATCCCCACACAGCTGCCCTCACTGCCTGAGTGTGGGGCCGGGACAAGGAGGCACCATCTTCCCTGTGCATTCCCCTCCCCCCGGCCAGGCAGGGCCAGCAGTTGATTACAGCAAGGTAAGAGATGGGAGGGCGGTGGTGGATTTCCCAGGCAGGGTATGGGGCTGAGGGGAAGAATGAAGTATCAGGGTGCAGGCGAGCAGGAAAGCCTGGCACGTTAGGAGTCTTACTTTTTCTTCTGGTCCATAGACTCGCGCCGGGCAGCGAGGCCAAAGTCTCCAACTTTCAGCTCCATGTTGTCATTGACAAAAACGTTGCCTACAACAGAAGGGAGGCGTTAGGACACCAGCGCAGGGCCGGATGCTACCCAGGGGTCTGCTCCCCACCCTGCCCCCCGAACGGGCGCTCAGGTCATGGTACACACCCAGTTTGAGGTCCCGGTGAAGGATGCCTTTGAGATGGAGGTACTTCAAGGCTGATATGATCTGTTTGAGGTAATACCGCACCTCCGGCTCCAGCAGCGTGTGCCGGGCTTTCCAGATGTGCGCCAGGGACTGGAAGAGGAAAAGCAAAGCAGTTAGCGAAAACCTCCTTAGTCAGGGACGTGCCTTATCAGAGGCCTGAGACACTAGTGCAAGCGGTGGTTTGCAGCGTGCAGACCCCTGATCTTAATCTGGCAAGCCCCGCTCTGACCAGGGGAGCGGCTCTGGTACCAGGAAAAACGTGGGTTCGATTCCCGTGTGTGAGCGGCTCTGGTTTGTTCTCTGGCCCATGTTATATCGGCAGTCAGACTAGATCACCCCAGCGATTTCTTCCGGCCTCAGGCTCTAGGAGTAAGAGGTGCAGCCTGCTCCTGGAGCAGGATATTTGGTCAGGCCAAAGGACTCGAAATACCACTTCTGGTGAAGCCATGGCCGTGAGCCACTCATTTTACCCAGGGGCTGTTCTGAGAAGCTGCCAGCGTAACTGGCTGGCGAAAGCCTGAATTGGTCCAGGCAGGCCCAAAGATGCCACCTCAGCAGCTTTGGGTCACTGAAGGATTTTGGGTCAGCCCCACTGGTATTTACAAGGGAGTGAACTGCTGGCAAGAGCCAGACTAGAATGGCCCAAGCAACGTGTAGGATCTAGGAACAGCCCTACCAAGAGAAGCCCGGTCACGGGGTTAGTGTGGTTACGCAAGACCAGCACGTGGGGTTTAGCTAACCCGGTTACCCAGCCAATGACACACAATGAGGCAAGGACTGGAAAATGAAAGGGGCACATCTGACAAGCAGCTGAGTGTGAATTCAAGCATCCGTTAGAAAGCGAGATCTGCATCCGTGCATAAGCGGTGAGTGACGAGGGGCCTGCAGGGACTTGGGAACGAAGACACAGCTACGGCCTTGTCTACACTAGACAAATCGGGTGTGTTTGCTGCACGGTCCCCCCTTAACACGACTGACACCTCGAATCCATGCACCAGCGCTCCCAACAGCACCACACCAGCCCATGGGCCATATGGGGCGAGCCCACCACTTACTTTCCTGCTGCAGTGTTCCAGGAAGATATAGATGTTCTCCGAATCATCAAAGTGATGCGAGAACTTGACAATGTGTTTGTGATGCAGGTCTCTGTGCAGCTCGATCTCATTCATAATCTGAAAAGGAGGAAGGAGCCCATCAACCAGCAGCCCCATCACTATGCAAAGACCTTGCTCCGGGCAAGCCTGAAATCTCTCTGCTCTCCCCCAGGGCTGAGCGCTCAGCCACCACTTCCTCACATACCTTCTCCCGTTGGTGTGGTTTAGCCACTCGGCTGTGAGGAATAACTTTCACCGCATAGGTTTTGTTGCTGTTGACGTCTGTCATTTCATAGCATCTTGCAAATCCTCCCTGCAAAGGAAGAGGCAGTCATTACCCATGGGTCACCGTTCTCCATTCCTCCCCCTGCTCTTGGAAGTCACCAGAGCATTCAACACATGTCAGTGACTCACTTATTCACAGCTCCACCTGCTCAGGATAGAACAATTGTCATTTGACTTCCTGGAGGTTTCCCTGGAACACATGGGCTTTGAAGAAAACCAAAATATCTGGTTTCCTGTCATGCTAGAAGCCCCATTATTAAAATCTGGAGTGACAGCCCTGAGTCAGGCCACTTTCTAAAATCAGTTCCTGTAAAGTCTGTATCATGCCTGGCCTCCCACCACACCAGTACTGAGTTTTCTCCCCAAGAGCAACTGGAAAGTCCTGCACATGGGAGGGAAGTGAGAACAGGCCGAGATTTTGGACCACGGGGGGAGAGAGAGAACCGTACAGGCAGGTTTTTCTGCCATGATGCAAGGCACACAGCCACAGAATCGCGCCCTGCGCCTTGCCCCAGGTGGAACAATGCTCTGAAGGGTAAGGAGAAGGCGAGCGGCTCTTTCATGGGGGGATCAGCCTCTGCCCTAGAGCCCCAGCAGCCAATGGGGCCAACCATGAGGCCCCGGCCCGGAGTGAACAAAGAACTCAGCCCTGTTGAGTACTTCCCCCTCCCTCCGGCTGGGAGGTCACTGGCAGGGCTTTGAAACCGAGGTGCTAGGAGGAGGTTGCGGAAGGCAGCAGGTCACCAGAAGCCTCCGATTGCCCCGTCCGGGGCGAAAGCCGCTTTTCGGGGGCGGGGGCGGGGGGTGTCGCTAAGGATAACGAGTTACCGAGGCACAAGGGGGAGAGTATCGAGTCGCCTCCCTCCACTGGGGCGATCACAGGCAGCGGAGGCTGGGTGTGCCGCAGCCAAACACCCGCTCCGGGGGCAGCAATGAAACCGGAGGCTGTCTCAGAAGGAGAACCGGGCCCCGCAGGGGCTCCCCGGGGGCGGGGGGGAGAGGGCAGGCCCCGGGGAGATTTGCTGGATCGCACCCCAGAGCAAGTCCCTAAAGCCCCCAGCGGAGCCGGGGGAGAGCCCGGGGCACTTCCGAACAGACGCCGAGTCTCCCGCTGCCCGGTGCCGGGGATGCGGGAGGGAAGGAAGGGGTGACTCACCAGCTCACAGCCGCATCACCCCCCCGCAGGGCCGAACAGGCGCGCGAGCTGCGCCCCCCGAGCACGCAGAGACCGGAGCCAGGCTGCCCACGGAGGGATCCACCCACCCCCATCGGCCGGCAGCCCACGAGCAGCTCCTACCTGCGCGGGGGCTGGGGAGTGGGGCGGGATCGGAGAGCAGCGCCCCAGCCAGGCCTCGGGGGGTCCAAAGCTTCGCACGGAGAGGCCAGGGAAAGAGCCTTCTGCCCCCAGGGGCGCCGCCCCGGTCCCCCGACCCAGCAGGCCGCCCCCCGCCGCTGCGGGACCCCCTCCGCGCACGCCCCGCGCCGAGCGCCCCCGGGACAGGCGGTACCTTGCCCAGCAGACGTCCCTTGCAGTAAAGCCTGCCCTTGACCGGGTCGGCGATCATCCGGGTGGGCTCGGCCGCTCGGGGCTGCTGGGGCTCGGCTCGGGCTGGGCTCGGCTTGGGCGGGGCGGCCCCGGCAGCGGGGACAGGCTTGTAGGGATCCGAGCCCATGAGGCTGCAGTGGAAGGGGTGATGCTGCGCGTAGCGGGCGAGCTCCATGGGGGGCGCCGGCCGATCCGCCTCCAGCCCCTCACACGTGGCGAGCCGCCCTGGAACTTTCACACACTGTAGCCGCGCAGCCAGGGAACCCCGGAGCCTTTAATCCACGCAGGGGCCCGACGTCACCCCCGGAACCCCGCCCCCCGGGTGGGGGCGGGGCGAGCTCTTAAAGAGACCGCGGCACTCACAGACGGGGGCCGGGGGCAGCGGCGGGCTCGCCTGGGGCTCGCCTCGGGCCGCGTTTCCAGCGGAGTCCGACCGAGCGAATCAGTAACGGGACAGCGGCAGCGCAGCGCGCCCGCTAGATCTGGGAGGGATTGTACCCTCTGCGTTTGAGTGGCCGTCGGCTGTGCTGCCCCCCGGTTTCTTTCCCCCTCGGGCTGAAATCAGACCCGCCCGCTCCCGGCTCAGGGCTCCCGGCTCCCGCTCCCGCCGGTGCGGTTGCTGCGAGAACCGGCGGGGGGGGCGGGGCAGTCCCCCCCGCAGGGTAAAGAAACTCTTCAACAGAGTAACCTCCGGGGGGGGGGGGGCTGCGTCTGCCCTGCCCCCCTCCCTGGAACCCCAAAGAAGGAACATTCAGCTCACAAGGGCAGGCCTGGAAGCGGCTGAACCTCGTCAAAGAAACCAGCCCTCAGAAGGCTGCGGATTCGGTCCCTGGGGTTTGTTTTCGTCCTTTGGGCCCGCACTCCGGCTGCCAGGTGTTTGCTTCCCCTGGTGTAACGGCCACAGCTGGTTGCAGGGAAGGGTCGGGGTCTGCGCAGCCCGGCTGAGCCCTCCTTGTCCCCAGCCTGTTTCGGAGATGAACAAGAAATGGGGGTTTCTTTCCCAAAGTATTTTATAACCAAATCACTCCACTGTCCTGCAGCAATGGCCCCAAATACTGCGGCAACGATCCTGCAATCTGTTGTGTTTGGCTCTATTCGGGTAAGATAATGGCCAGATGCTCAAACGTCTTTAGGCGCCTGACGACTGGGATCCGGGCCAATGTCTTATCTGACAGGAGAGTACTTTAATCAGGGGGATGGGAGCAGTCAGGCTCTTCCTGCAAGGAGTTTCTCTCCTCATTCATTTTTGTAGAAGGGGCAGGGCGGGTTATAGGAAGGGGTGGCTGGTCACCACCATGATGGGCTCTTAGGGTCACCGTCTGCCTTGATTCATACTTCACTTCCCATTGTGTCATCTTACCCTGCTCAGAGTTGAGCACCCAGGAGTGGGCCCTTGGTGGGCTCTGCCTACCAGCGCCGGAGCTCGGGCTGGAATCAGTGAGAAGGGCACTGGCATGTTAAAGCTATTTAGCTTTCCCGATCCCTGGTCCTCCAAGTCTGAAGAGATGCCAAGGCAGGACTTGGGGAAAGCCTCAGCCGGTAAGATGGACAGAGAGGGTCAGGAGGACAGGCCTAGCCAGGCTTTACTAGAGAATCACAGGCAGAGATGGAAAACAAAATAAACCCTAAAATGTCACGGAGTCTCTCGCCCCTGCCAGGGCAGGATATGAGCCCCTCACCCAGCAGGCATGTGTCAGACACTAATCTGATTGGAGCTGAAAGGCTGTATGGCTTTTAGGGTGAGCGGATGAAGCCGGGCGAGAGACTTGCATTACGTACAGAAGCACAGGAATGGGGTCTGGTGGGGAGCTCGACGCCAGCCCCCAGCTGTTTGTTATGAGACAGGCAGCGCAGAGGGCTCTCGGGCAAGGCAATTGCCTGGCTCCTCTGGGTCAGGTCCACAGGCTGTCCCTGTTCATCTCATCATCATGGTGTATTATACTGTTACCCTGATCCAATGCTACAGAACATTTATATACTACTAGCCACTGACATGGTGCTTGGGAGACTCAGATCAGCTCCACCCCCTGCCACGGTGAGCTCCCACTCTGTCTCTGACCGTATTAGCATGACGCTGGTGTCGCCAGACAGTGAGGCATGAAGCTGTTCAAGGAACATGTCCAGGAAAGACAACAAAGCTCAAACGACATCCTGTCAGAATCCTGCCTTTCTTCCCAGTGACACAGGGCCCGGCCTGCATCTCCTAAGAGTCTCAGAGGGCTCACTGCCAGCCAATCCACGCCAGACCCCCGGCCCCCTCCCTGTCTGTATCATATCAGCCAGCAGGCCTAGTTCGGGGGAAATGCCAGACATCGCCCAGGAGGGCACAAGGGGAAACCTGAGCATTCCACAGTGGATCCCTAGTTACTGACGGGCCCCAGGCCTTAGCTGCCATCCTGTGTTGATGGCTCAGTAACAGAATTACATGTCTCTTGGTGGCATGAGCATTGGTGTCCTGCTGGCAGAGGATTCCTCGCCTCCTTCTCCAGCCAGGGAGTTGCTCCCGATGTACAAGATCTCCAGTGGGGTTCTTACTCTGCCTGTCCCAAGATTTTGTCACAAGCAAAGCTGGAGTCCCAAGTGTCAACTCTTCCCATGCACTGAGCTGACGATGGTATGCAGATGCTGCCCTCCACTAGTGAATCAGCCTATTGCCCTCCCTGCTCTCAGGGGCTGCTGATAATCATTTCCCAGGCAGGCTGGTTTTCCAGTATTGCGGCTGCAATTTGCACCCTGGCAGGACTTCTAATTGCCACAGCTGGCTTCTAGATTAATTACCCTTCAGAAGGAATCAGAGTGAGGGAAAGGGAGGGCAGGATGTAGAGGAGACCAAAGGGGCTTAATTGGATTCCCAATCACGTATCAGCATGGGGAGCGGGCTGATGGGGTCCCAGGAATCTCTCTTCTAGGGTTCAAAGAAACAAGACTTCTCAAGGGAGCATCACTTACTTCACCCCCATCTCCCCTCCCCAGCTGTTCTCCTCGCCTTCCTGGACCACCCCAAGTTTCCATTCAAGGATCCTCTTCAAAGAGAAACGGACCCAATGTTGTGGCCTTCACAGCTCACCAGGCAACGGAGAAAGTGTCAATGGCCCTTAATGCAAGCGAATGTGAAGAACCAATTCCTTTGTCTTTCCCAGGCTCTGCCCCGACTCGCTGTGTGATTCTGGGCAAGTCTCTTCCCTGCTCTGTGCCTCCGTTTCCCCACCTATCCACTAAGGGACGTGGTACCCGCCCACCTCCCAGAGGGGACAGGAAAGCTTCATTAACTTAAAGTGTAGAGTGCTGTCTGAGGCTGCAGAGAGCTACGTACTAGAATGACCTTCTGCCTAGCTCCAGCATCCAAGGAGCTCAGCCCTTTGCAAGCACAGACGGATTTAGCCTCATGACCCACCCATTTAGCCTCACGCCCATTTTAGAGATGGAGAAAATGAGGCACTGAGCATAAGCAATGATTCCTCTCTGTCTCTCCCCCTTGCTCTGTTTCTCTCACATTTCCAGCTATCACACAGGAAATGAACATACCAGCCACCACCACAACAAACACAAGGGAGCCCCGCCCCCAGTGAGAACAGATGCCGAGGAGACCTTCACCACTTCACAGAAACTAACCCTCTCCACCCAGCCGTAACCACCCCCCAGCCCCTGTTTCCAGGCTCGGGAGGGGGCAGGAGGCGTCACGGGGCAACCCTGCACTTTCCGATGGAGGCCCCAGCTCCGTGGAACCTTCTCCACAAGGAGCTGACTTGACAAGACAACAGAGCCCCAGTGCTGGAGGAGCCCTGGTAGTGATTGGCAGTGAGGGGGCTGGAGCCTTTCACCCTTATGTTCAGGTTGCTGCTGCAGTGGCCTGAGGGGGATGGGAGTCCGGGGGTGTCAGAGGCCAGCACCTAGGAGCAGCAGAGAGGATGGTCTAGTGCTTAGGGCACTAAGCTAGGACTTGGAAGACCTGAGCTGAAATCCCTGCTCTGCTGCAGCCCCCCTGCGTGACCTTGGCCAAGTCACTTAAGCCCAGATCCTCCAAGGTAACTAGGTGCCCAGCTTCCATTGGGGTTTAGCCTCAGTTCCCCATCTGTTCCCTGGCAATGATAGCACTGCCCTGCCTCACAGGGGCATGAGAGGGTTAACAGCTGTCAGTATGATGCCCCAGTAATGGGGGTACACGGATAAGTACCTAAGCTGGAAGCTTGATCTCCAGTGTCCCCAGCAGAGAGTTCAAGGACTGAATGGGCCGTGGAGACCGAGTTTCCCTCTCCCTTTTGTGGGGATCCCTCTGGGGCAGGGGTGCAGCTCAGCAGGGCACTGGGCTCAGGTCAGAGCCCTGCAGGCCTAGGAAGGAGGCAGGAGGAGGGAGCCCAGCCAGCCTCGCATGTAGAATCCATCGCAGCATTTGGGAAATGCAAAAGGTGCCGCTGGATCTCCCTGGGTTGTCCGGCCCAGGAACCGCCCCCCAAACAGGCCGGCCAGCCAGGTGCCTGCAGCCCCCAACACCCCTCTGCTCTGCTCATCAATCAGCCACTGGGCAGGAGGGGGTGACCCTGATACCATCCCACTGTTTGTTTTCTGGCCATGGCACAACTGGGCTGGGTTCTGAGTCACATGCCTTGGGTGCCCTCTACCGGCTGCTCAGAGCCCAGCAGCTGTGCTCTGGGTTTGCCTCCCCTTCTCCTAGTCACACACAGCTTCCAGAGACCACCCGGGGGGCTAGGCCTCCTTCCTCCTGGGTGCGTGGACCCCAGAAACACCCCGCTCTGCTCTTTGCCCCACTTGCGTAGCCTCTGGCAGTGACCGGATGAGAGGGAGCCCGAGCCGGTGCTGATCCTGGCTTGCAATCGGGACGCTCCCCTTCTCCTCCCGGCCACAGCTGGGGAAGCAGTCTCTTAGCCCAGGGGACGGCAGAATTTCACACACCCCAGTCACCCTGCAAACCACAAGCCTCAGCCAGAGGTGGGTGTCCAACCCTGGGGCCCAATCCTTTACGTCGATGGCAGCAGGACAGGGCTCCAGAACAGCATCTGTGACTGCACGGCCCAGTAACGCTGGCTGCTGTCAGCGTTTTGCCATTGGCTCTGGACTCCTGCCCTTGGGGGTTTAAAGCTGGAGTTGATACGTGACTCTCACTGGGCCCCTGGCATGCGATTCCCCTGGGGACACCCTGGACAGTGCTAGGATAGGAGAGTAGGTCTGGGGCCGCCCCCCCAGGGCTGAGAAGTTCCATCCCCGCAAGCAATGTGGCCTCCCCAGTTAAAAGACGCCAGCTGAGGCCAGAGCTGGGTTCATTTAGGGTGGGCCGGTTCTTGACTGAAGAGGCCAGACTAGGACTTAGAGAGGCTGTGAGGTGCCACCACCCAGCACAAGATGGGCTACTCAGAAAGCGCCACGGGGTCAGCCCGTGTCCAGCAGCCTCAGGAAAGAACCTCTCGCATGCGCTCCACCTGCGCCCTGTTGCTTTTCCACCACGAGGGATGCTGCAGTCACTAGCCAATGGATCACCTTGGCCTGGGCATCTGGCTGAATTACAAGGAGGGGTTCGGGTGAGGAGCCCACTCCAGAGAGCAGGAGGCCAGAGCTTGGCTGGGAGCCCTAGGCCAATGGAGCTGTCCCTGCACTGATCCCTGCCGGAATAGGACTGCACTGGCTGGACCAGGAGATAGGCAGCAAGCTCTGTGGAGTGGGGAGCAGCCCTGAGATCCGTGGTGCCTTTAAACATTTGGCCTCTAGTTTATTCAATAGGTTTTTTTTCTGTCCTAAGAGCCATTTTTCATTCATTTTTAAGCTACATTGCAGCCTCCCCTTCTACTGATCCAATCCGGTCCCATCAGCAGGAGTTAAGGGGCCGTGTTGTTACCCACCCCACCAGCAGGGGCGTGGCACAGCTTGCAGGGCACCTGGCAGTGCTCATGTGTCAAGGACAGGCCATGGACAGCAGTTTCTTTCCTGACGTGGGTTTCCCTCGGGTTCTGGTGAACTCTCTCATTCAGCACCTTCACTGATTACATGCCAAGGTGCATTAAGGCTGCGAGGGAGGGTGGCCCAGCAGCTAGAACAGTAGCCTATGGCTGTAGCGATCTTGGTTCAAGTCCTTGCTAGCCACAGGCTCCCTCGGCCAAGTCCCCTACCTGTGCAAAGCGGATAACAGCGCTGCCCTCCCTCCCTGGGGTGGTGGTAGGATAAACACATTAGAAATTATGAGGCATTTGGATACTCTGGTGATGGGACCAGAGAGACTTTAATTAAATGCTCACTGATTGAATCACCCCTCCTCAGAGGGATCCAAGCTAATGAAAGCAGAGGATGGAGCTTGTATTATTATTGATGCAAATGCTCAGTTCCTGAGGTTTTGATCAAACTGGATGGAGGCTCAGCTAAACCAGGGGCTGTGTTAAACTCCGCTTGACAAAACATGGCTGACAGAGGTGTCCTACAAAACAATAGACAAGGGTCTATAAAATCCATGCACCAGCACAAAGCACTTTCCATCTTCCCAGCACTGAACAAGTGGGACATAATTAAACCCCACAGCCGCCTATGAGGTAAGTCTCAGTGTCTCCATTTTACAGAAGGGGAAAATGAGGCATGAATCGATGAAGTGATTTGCCCAAAGACAAAGCGGGAGCCAGTGCCAGGCCTGGGCTCCCATCACTAGGACTCACCTCCCCATACAGCTCAAGAGCAGAAGGTGTAAAGATCTGATGATGTTTTAAGTGAACCTGGAACACAGAACCGAGAGGTGACATCTGAGTGTTTGAAGGGTCACACGCAAATCCCACCAAGGTCAGAGGTCACGCCATGCCTTCGGAGCAAGGTCTTTCCCCCAGATTCGCAGTAAGGATTTGGATTTGACCTATGGCCTGAGTGTCGGGTAACTATAAAATTCCACATTAGGAGGAAAGAAGGAATAATTTCTTTGGTGGGCTGACTTGGGGTGAGGGCATTTGGTTCTTTAAGGCTGCTCAGAGGCTTGGGGTGTTAGAGTAAGTCCCAGGGGAAATGGAATGGTGGGCAGAGCAATGCAGGGGAGCTGGTCAAAACACATAACTGCAATCTCCATTGCTATAGGGGTTTGCAATTTATCATATGGAGAACACCATGTAGGTGAGTGCATGCGTGAGACAGCACATCGGCATAACGCTGCCTGGTGCCGGGAGGAATCTGCTCCTGCGTCCGCAGGGGTGCGTTCGCTACTGGCACCGGCTGGGAGGAATTAAACCAGATAGTGTGCATGGCATTATTGCCCTCTGTTGGAAAGAATCAGACCTGCTTGTGCAGGCCTCCCCTGGCTGTGCCTGGGTACAAGAATCACACCTGCTGCCGGATGGAGTCCTACCTGCTTGCTTATGTTTTATATTTGTGGGTACTACTGCCCTCTGGTGGAGGAACATAGATCTGACAACGTACGTGTGTGTGCTTTGCTCTGTGTGTGTGTGGGCCTGACAACGTATGTGTGTGTGTGCTTTGCTCTGTGTGTGTGTGCTTTGCTCTGTGTGTGTGTGCTTTGCTCTGCGTGTACATTGCTATCTGTGCTGGATGGAAACTGACCTGCTTGGGTGTATATATGTTTGCAGCGTTGCTGTAGCCGGGTTGGTCCCAGGAAACGAAAGAAACCAGGTAGGTGAGGTCTTATCTTTAATTGGCCCAACTTCTGGTGGGGAGAGAGACAAGCCTGCGAGCTCCACAGAGCTCTTTTCCCAGATAGTCCTGCTCCTGTCTTGGTGTGGAGGTACCCCAGCAGCTGGGAGGTTAAGGCTGGGTTTAGTTTCCCACCCCCTAGCATCACACTGGGCCAGCGAGGTCTGTATTGATTCAGGGGGGATAGAGCCTCGTATTGCGTCACCCGCCCTCTTCCCATCAGCAGCCTGAATATTCTCCTGGTCATCTCCCATCCAAGGACTGCCCCTGCCCAGGCCGGCTTAGCTTGTGAGAGCGGATGAGGCCCCAGCGTGAGGTGGAGGGGGTGCAGAATACATCAGCAGGCCATGTCTATTCAGACGTAGCAACAACCGGCTGGACGGTGCCCTGGGGAGCAGGGGGCTGGAACAATTTGTATCGTGGGGGTGCTGAGAGCCATTGAACTAAGCTGTAAACCCTGGATATGACAGAAATCACTTGCAGCCAGGGGGTGCAGCGGCCACCTAGTTCCAGCACCTAGGCCTGGGAGGGGCGTTCACAGAGTCGTATGCTGGACCTGGACACTGCCCTGGTCAGAATGTCCCCCGTTTCATAACCCACCGTTGCTCTTGCTTCACCAGTTTGTTTCCACACATCAGTGCATTGGCCCCAGGGTCAGTGACCATTAGCTCCCTCTGCTGGACACGATCCACCCCAACCCATGCAGGGCCCTTGCAGTTCATCGGCCCCCCGGGGCGCTAGGGCAGCACCGTGTTACAATCAGCTTGTGGCTGGAGAGCTGGGACTTCACAGATGGGGAAGGGGGGGCCTCGACTGAGCCACAAGCATCACCAGACCATTGGACTGGAGCAAAGCCAGCAACAGAAACAAGGGGGAGGGAGAAAGGAGGAGCAAGACAGAGAGAGATGGGCCATTGGATTCAGCTCCCCCGTCAGCTTCTAGCAGGGCCCATGCAGGGGGCAGTTAAATATCCCAGGTTGAAAGGAGGCAGGGACCAGCTTTTATTTTAGAGTCAGGGGAGATCAAGAAAACAAGAAAGGTAAAGTGTCCATGAGAGCAAGGGAGTGGGTCAGGCATGTCCGGGATCCCGCACCAGAATGGTGGTCAGGGGCCATCGACCAGGGAGACAGGATGTGGTTTCAGCCGCTGAGTCCCCCGCCAGCCACCTGATTTCCTGGGGAGGACACGGGGCATTACAGACCAAGGCTGAGGTTTTCAGGAGGGAGTGCCCCTGACCCAGTGCACAGCTCTTGGGGAAAGCAGACCGGGAACCCCCCTGGGTGGGAAGGCAGACTACAGAAGGAGGGTGGTACCCTGACTCATGCAGTGCTTCTCATTCCCGGAGCTCAGCATCCCTCACAAAGTTGGGGCTGGATCACTATCCCCATTTTAAAGCTGGGGTGTGATTTCTCCTGGGTCACCCAGTGACAGAGCTGGGAATGGCCGATCAGGTAGAGTAGAGGGGTGGGCATCACCTCTGGATACAGCATCAGCGAGGCCCTTACTGGCTGCTGCGTCCAGCTCTGGTGTCCACACTTCGGAAAGGATGGTAACCAACTGGAAAGGGTTCAGGAAAGAGCTACAAGAATGATCTGAGGTCTGGAAAACCTGCCTTCCAATGAGGGCCTGAAGAAAGTCAATCTATTGAGTTTATCCAAAAAAAATTAAGAGGGGACTTGCTCATGGCCTACAAGTACCTCAGAGGGGAGGAGATTTCTGAGTCAGCCAAGGGCTCTTAACCTAGCAGGAAAAGACAGAACGAGATCCAGTGGCTGGAGGCTGAAGCTAGACAAATTCAGACTTGAAATAAGGCCTGATTTCTAAGTGATGGTAATTAGCCATCAAACAGCTGACCTAGGGATGGGGAGGATTCTCTGTCATTTTAATTCTTTAAATCAGGCCCGGATATCATTCTAAAAGATCCATGATAGCTCAACCACATGTCTGCACTCGATGCAGGGATCGCTAGGAGAGGCTCTAAGCTCTGTGCTGGCAAGGAGGTCAAACGGGATGATCCGAATGGTCCCTTCTGGCCTTAAACTCTAGGAATACCCAGGGTCTGGAGTCCCAGCGAGACTCTCACCACTAGACCACATTTGCAGGACTGTGAGGAAGGCCTCTCTGCTTCCAGCACTGAGTATTGCATAGCAAAAGCCATCCATCTGCCGTCCTTGTCTGGTCCCTTTCTCCAGAGTATCTGAGACCTCACAATCTACTGTTCTGACCCTCGCAACAGCCCTGGGAGGGAGGGCAGGGCTATGACCCCATTGTACAGATGGAGAACGGAGACGAAGGGACATGCCCTGGGTCACACAGGGAGACTGTAGCAGAGCAGGGACTTGAAACCCGGTTTCCCAAGCTAGCACCCTACCCAATGCACCATCCTTCCTCTCTACACCCTCACTTCCTGTAACCTTCAAACACTCGTTCCCTGCATCACACCCAAAAGGGAACTGTCTGTTTCTGTCTCACCCGCTCTGCTTCGTGTCTGAAATCCCCAGCCAGGAGAAAGCGCGGCCTTGTGTTGCTATGGAGTTTGTTTTGTTTGCTGCCTGCTGCAGACGGAGCCCAGCTGCCTGCTCACAAGGCCGTTGCTCATCTGCCACCATCAGCTCTTGCTGCTGACCCACCTGAGCTCAGGAGCGACGGATCCGGATGTGTGGGCAGTGTCTCCTGGGGACGTGCCGCGGACACACTCACAGGGTCAGTCAGACAACGGGAAGAGAAGTAACACTGGAAAGGCAGGCGGGGTCCACTCCAGTGGACTTCTTACAGCAATGAAATCTAGTCACTTTCCAAACATGAGTTAAAAGCCCTTCCAAGACCAGCAGCTGCCCCAGGGTCTCCCTGCCTATTTCTGCGGCTTGACAACCACATTTTCCTGTTTTTAAAACGTGTTTTTCTCTCCCTGGCTGCTGTGAGAAAGAACCATACAGACAAGACACGGAAACTGACAAACCACCTGCCACTGCAAAGGAAACCGTGAAACTGACTAGACCAATGCACAAGCTAACACACTGGAAAACTGAGAAAGTCTTTCCTCCCCTCTAACCTCTTTCAGGTAGAGTGAGCTTAGCTATCACTTGTAACAGGAGTAAGGGGGGAGCCATGGACCAGGGCCCCACTGCATTAGGTGCTGCACACACAGAACAAAATTTCCAGGTACTGCACCTTTTAAAATTGGTTCCATTCCTTTAATTGTAAAAAGCTCAAAAGACGAATAAAACAGTGTAAGCCCTAACTACTATCACAGCTTGCAGGGGTACCTCACCTATGTCAGCTGATAAAAGCAAATCAATAAACCCTTTAAACTATTGGCCCCTACCTACTTGTGTCTTAAATGATGAGCCATAACAACCTCTTAGGACGTATTAGGGCACCGTTTATTCCAGGCATGTACTGTGATCTCTGGAATGCTTAATAGGTGCTTAGGAGGCAGCGTGGCTGGAGAAAAGGCCAAATACATTTATTATTAGCCATAGGAGCACTCTGCTCACACCAAGCCTCCCCAGGCTTCTGGAAACATTTAGTTTGCACTGAGCATGCTCAGACACAGATCTCATGCTAGGCCAGGTCTACACTTAAAAGTTTTGCCGGCATGCAATGGTGGTTGGGGTACGATTGTTTTTATGATGTAGCTGGGCCGGCAAAAGCCCTGTTGTAGATGCAGTTATACTGGCAAAAACCTGCTTCTGTCCGATTTCAAACTGGCATGAGCTGTACCGACAAAAGCTCCTTTTTGCTGGTATAACTGTGTCTACACTAGCAGGATTTTGAAGGTGTAGGGACAGCAGCAGTGTTTTTAAGTACAGACAAGGCCTGTGAGTACAGTGAGACCCACACCGGTATTATCCGTCACACACACACTCCCCTGCTAGTCAACCACGGGCTGATTCTCTCCAGTCTTGCGTAGTCACTTACATATGTGCAAAGTGGGTGTCAAACGCTACTGGTTTGATGCACAAGCTTTGCACAGGTTTAAAGGATGGTTGAAAGGTTCAGGGCGCTGGGGCATCCTGCCTCTCCCTGAGCCTCAGTTTACCTAGCTGTACAGTCATTTTGATCTGCCTCCGAGAATCATGGTCGGAATCAACATTTTATGACTTCCCCACCCTGCAGAGCTGGAGCAAGGATTTATCCCTTAGCATGGTTGGTGTTTCAAAGATGTTAGTTACCAAGCCTTAGTATTATGTATTAATAATTTTCCTTTTTGTTTAGCTTTGTTTCCTCAGCCTGGGGCTCTTTTCCCTCTCCAGTTCCAAGTGCCCCTGGGCTTTTGCTTGTACTGGGGAAAAGAAAATTCACAATAGACACAATGGGAGGGGAGAATCTTTGATCTATTTGGCCCCAATCCTGCAAGCGTTTACATTCACTTTTAACTTTACGAACAGGAGTTAGGCCCAGATCCTCAAAAGCATTTAGATGCCTAACTAGTCGCTCAGCACCTAACCACCGAGACCTTAGTCCCACTGAACTCAACAGAAATACTCGTGTGCATCAAGGTAAGCAAGTGGGTGTTTGCAGGATAAAGGCCACAGAGAGGAGGACACGCCTTGGATCAGCAGCCAGTCAGATCCCACCCCCCTGCATTTCCTAGAATCAGGAATGGAGGGAACTAGAGATGGATAAACCCCCTCAGACCTCCTCCTGGCCCTACAGTGCAATTCCAAGTGCTTTGTCCAGTTGGTCTATCCCAAGTGATGGGGTCCCAGCCAGGCCCTCCCCCACGGCCACTATTGCACACCCAAAAGCCCCAGCATAAGTGTTCCCCTGTCAATTCCATCCCACTCATGCCTAGCTACGGCCCTTTGCACGGGAACACCGGTGTACACAGGAATGGCAGCGGGGCCCCAGGGCTCTGTAGTTTACACACGCTCTCAGTCACGGGGTTGTGCACGTTGCCTGGGCTGGTGTCCCCCGCTCTGGGTGGGTTTCCACTGATGGTGAAATAGACACACAGAGACACACACGCAGCTGCTTCCCACCACCCACAGGGGATGGGGAACCTCAGCCAGGTGCCTAGCAGGGGCCTGGGGGCTGGAGGGGGAGAGGCTGGAGTTGAGGAATTCCGGGGGCTGGAGGCTGGGAGCTGGAAGAGGAGAATACTGGGGGCTGGGAAGAAAGAAGAGTGCAGGATATGGGGGGGGACACTGAAAAAGGTGGGGGCTGGGGAGAAGGGAGGGGGCTGGATATTGAGGGGCTGGGGAACCAGAGGAAGACTGCATACTGGGGGGGGGGTGGCTGAAAAGGGGGTGCTGGGGAACGAGGGGGTGGATATGGGGCGGCTGGATGGGAGAAGGGTTAGGGAGAAGAAGGGGGCTGGATAGCGGGGAACTGGGAAGGAGAAGGGGGTGGGGGCTGGATACTGGGGGGCTGGAGAGAAGGGGGCTGGAGGTGGGAGGCTGGAGAGAAGGGGGCTAGCTCTGGGGCAGGGGACCGGGCGGCGGGGGACTGGGAAATCCCGGAGGGCGGGGAGTGACCTGCCTCTGCTCCGCAGGCGGCCCAAGCCGAGGCGGAGCCGCTGCTGGGCGCCGGGCGGGCCACACCCCGGGAGGGCCGGCCCGAGAGCGCGCGGAGCGCAGCCCGGCATGGACACCTGAGACGGGGCCCCGCCGCTCGGCTCCCCGGAGAGCCCCCGCGGGAGGATGGGACCCGCCGCGGGAGGTGAGTGAGGGTTGCCCGGCGGCGCTGTCCCGGGACCGGGGTCAACTTCCAGCTGGCGGCAGCGGGGTCCGCCTCCCTCCAGCCCCGGGCGCCCCCGGCCCCAAATCCCCCGCCCCGGCTGCCCGTCCACTCCGCGCCCCCTTGGGCTCCGCGGGCGCATTCCCACGCACCCCCCGGCCCGCTCCGCGGAGCGACTGACCCGGCCCTGGCCCGCTCCGGGCCGGGCGGAGCAGCGAGGCCAGGCTGCCGGGGAGCGGGTGCGCTGGGGCTTGGCTGGGTCCCGCCGCCCACGGGTCTGTTTGGCTGGGTTTCCCCAGTGCCCGTCCCTCTGCCCGGCTTTCCGGGAACAGGGGCCTGCGCGTCCCCTGGGCTCCATTCACAAGGCACGGCGAGGGCAGGGGCCACCTGGTCCCTCGGGCTGCCCGGCGCGGAGACCCCTCTCCCCGCTGGGCCACCAGGGCCGGGAGTCCGTGCGCCCTTCCCCAGCCGAGCACCGCCTGTGTTCTCCCAAGTTTGGTGCCCCAGCGTTGGGGCAGGTGACTCAATAGGGGGCGCTCTTCCCCCGGCGTCAATCCCCACTCCAGTGCCCCAGTCTAGCCCGGGGGGGCTAGGGTGACCAGATGTCCCTATGTCCCTGGCGTTGCCTTATATAGGCGCCTATTACCCCCCACCCCGATTTTTCACACTTGCTGACTGGCCACCCTACTGGGGGCGCTGGTGTTGCTGGGAGGGAAGAGACGGACAAAAATAGTTCCTGATCATCAGCACTGTTTAATTTGTGCCAGGGCCTGGCAGGTCCTGGCCCCTCCCGGCCTGGCAGGTCTGAGCCCCGGCAGCCTCCGGGCCTGGCAGTTCAGAGCCCTGGCCCCTCCGGGCCTGGCAGTTCAGAGCCCCGGCCCCTCCAGGCTTGCCACCTCAGTTATGAAAATTAAAAAATTGCTTATGCCCCAGCACCTCTTTCCGTCGGAATTAAGCGCCATTCCCACTTCTGCTGCTGACTCATTTTGTAACTTGGAGCAAGTCTCTGTGAGGTGGAAAGGCTGTTAATTTCCTACCTCACAGGGGAATGTTTGTAAAGGGCCTTGAGACCCTTGGGTGGAAGGTGCTGGCGACCTGCAAAATGCATCCTTGCTGAAAAGGGATGTAGGTCTTTTGGGCTCCAAGAATGTAGCTGTCAGAAGCCAAGATTTTCAAAAGTGGCTAGTGATTTTGGGGACCCCACCTGAAACACCTCAGAGGGGCCTATTTCTCAGGAAGTGCTGAGCACCCCCCTTTGAAAAACTAGCCCCTTCAAAAGAAATTGCAAGTTAGGCTGCCCGAGTCCAGCGGTTCCCAAAGTGCGCCACCAGCAGATGGGGTGGCGGTGGCCCCTCGTGTGTGGAGGATGCCATTTTGGGACCTCGCACGCACCGTCCATGTGAGACCACAATGCACAGAGACCACTCTGCTCTACAAAATGGCGCCCTCCATGCTCTCTGCGGGGCCTCGGGAGGAAATAATGAATTACAGTGGGTTTCGAGCTGGCGAAAAGTTTGGGAATCCCTGCAGGGCTGGCCTTAGGGGTAGGCGACTGCCCAGGGCGCTGTGGTCAAGAGGCAAGAAATAGGGCAGGCCTGGGGTTCGAGGCTCCAGAAAGTGTGTGTTGGGGGGCGCAGCAGGGGCCAGAGGTGACGTGGTGGGGAGCCTGGGAGCCAGGGGCACCATTTTCCCTAAGGCCGGCTCTGAACGCCTGGCCAAATCACCGTTGAAAATCTTGCTCAGAGTCTGTGAAATCTGACTCTAACCGGGTGACAGCCTTCCTGATTTTTCATGTATACCCATGTAGGAGTAGGGGGTGTAAACCCAGGATCCATGTATTCTCTAGAGCCCCCGTAACAATGGGGGGGGTGTGCGTGGGGTGGAAGGGGATGCAGTGAAAAGTAAGTGCAAAAGTGCTTTCCCCAGCTCAGAGCCCAGGCCCCCGGGACACGAGAGAGGAGCAGCCACGCAGCGTGCTGTGACCAGCCAAGGGGAACAGGGGCGTTTCCTTGCCGCTGCGCAATGGTCCAGTTCTGCGGCTGCACACGGTGGGTGGGAGTTCCACTCGGTGCTTCAGAGGCAGGGGAGAAGATACCGTGAGCCGGCTCCACTCCCCCTGCTCCGGCCGTGCTGGCTGGCTGTGCTGGGGAGCAGTGGCACACAGCCACGTACAGGGCCTACAGAGACAGAAGGGAACGTGAACAGAGCGGGAGTGGTGCTGATCACCAGGAGCTGGATACCCCCTTGCTGCTGGACTCTCTTTCCTGCTGTGTCAGCGAGCTGCTTGTAGCTGCTGCCATCCACGACCCTGCTGGGTGTATGTGCCACTCTGTGCCCGTTCCCCCTGGGCCAGGGGGTTGCAGTTCCAGGCTTCTCATGGGCAGTGCTCAGAGAGGAACCAGACCTAGGTGCGGGGGCTCAGTGAAAGCTGCCATTCGGCATCACAGAAGATCGGGTGAGGGCTGCCCAGATGGTCTGACTAGACCCTCAGTAACAAGCACCTTTCTCCCGTCCACTTCCCTGCAGTATCCGGTTCGTTCTAAAGCCTTCCTTCAGGAGGTCTGCTTTCTATCACCGGCTGAGCGATTCATGGGGGGGGGGGAGCATTTCTGCTGCCATGAAACGCGGTCTGCCTGGAGTAAGTTGGAGATGGGGGGATACGAGTTAAGGCTGAAGTTTGTCAGCGGTAACTGCTTGGAAAGCCGCAGCACCAACCTCTGCCATTGCCAGGTCCCAGCCGCCCAGAGCTCATGTTTGGGACGGTCACAGAAGACAAATGTTTCCAGGCGGGGCCGGTACGCAGTTGGCATCCCAGGGGCCAGGCTTAGCTCTGTCGGCTGAGCTGGGCCGTCAAGGCCATAGGCGTCCATCGGGGCTGGGAGGGCTTTTGCTCCACGCTGAGAGCAGTGTCCGTGGGTGACCAGTCTGCTGCTGGCACGGCGGCCCGCTCAGGTGATCAAGCGCTTGGCCCTGGGCCGTTGCCAGGGGACAGGCCTGGCCCTAGCAAACAGGAAGCCAGTGCAATGAAAGGGACATGCCTTCGTGGCTGAGAGGGCTTCCAGCTTTGCCGCTGGCTCTCCCTTCCCGTCCCGGGAAAGCTCCTCGCCTTGAAAAGCTGCTGACAGGCTGCCCGGGGCCCCACATTTCCTGGGAGAGCCTCAGGTTTCACAGATTTGTATCACAGCCTGCTGGGTCCGGCCCAGAGGGGACGAGAGCAGCACTGGGCCATGGTGCCTGGTTCTCTTATGGGGCAGGACAGGGCGGGGAAAGCACACCAGGAAAGCAGCTCACGGTCCCCTTCGGAGCCCATCCCCACGGCTGCTTTCAGGGTGAATTTCCTGCCGGTGAAAGGTGCTTGGCAGGCAGCCCGGGGGTCTGGGCGTATCCATGGCCAGATACAGCCAGGGCATCGGCAAGTGGGCTCCCGCCAGCCGTGACAGCGTCGGTCGCTCTCCTTGGCCTTTTGCTGGGGCTACCAGTGGGGGGGCGTTATTGCCGATTGGCCTGTGCTGGGTTGGAACAAGCCACCTAGTGGTGAAAGACCCCCGGAGCCCCCAGCCTAAGTCCCATGTCCCCCAGCCTCGGGCTGGACTGGAGTTGGAGGTGAAGGTCTCTGCATCCTATCCTGGTCCCCTGAGCCATCCACACGCACACAACAAACGCACACACCCCGTGCACGCTGCCTCTTAATTAGCAGAGGGGAAAGTTGCTGAGCAATACACGGTCCCTCGTGAGACACCTCCCCCCCTCCCAAGAGTCCTTCCCACAGCTGGGACCTGAGCCCCGTTTTCCCACGTCGAAAGACCGAGCATTGGCCACCCTGGCTTCCAGAACAGGCCTGCTCAGGGTTTAAGCCGTAAGAGGCTCTTGGTTAAAAACCAGGCCTGGGCCTTTAAGGAGAGCAGGGCGGGGAGGTAAAGCCGACGTCAGGGGCAGTGGCCAGGAAGTGGCCAGGGAGTGCCTGGCTGAGCAGGAGTTCCTCTGGGGATGGCGGGGCTGATAAGCAGAGATTGTTCATTGTTCCACCCCTGCTCAGACCAACGGACTGTAACTGGAACATGGGCCAAAGTGCTGGAGTTTCCTGTCCCGCACAATGGCAGGGAACGGAGCCCGGGGCCCTGTAATGTCTCCAGCATACAGTATTATTCCTATGTATATTACCGTAGCACCTAGGACTGGGCCCCCATGGTGCTAGGCTCTGTGCAGACAGAGCAAAGGGACGGCCCCTGCCCCAGAGAGCTTACAATGTAAGACGAGACGTCAGGTGGGGTACAGGTGAACTAAGGAGTCCCAGGAAACAATGGCCAATGTGACAGGCAGGGCTCCCTGCACACCAGCGATTTAGCTGTCGTCCGTAGGCATCATGGCAGCGGAGAGCTGGGAGGGATTTAAAGGAGGACAAGGAGTTCCTTTTGCAGATGTTTCCAGGGAGCTCCTCCCAAGCATGGGGGGCAGGCTGGGGGAAATCCCCAGGTCCTCATTTGAACGCTACCTTGCCTGGGCAGCCCCTCTGCTGAGGGCCTGGAGACACAGGCCGGTGCCTGTATCAGAGACGTTCTACGTGGACGTGCCCTCAAAATTCCCTCAGCCTGTCGTGCCTTGGGGCTGCACAAGGGCATCCAAGCCTTGCCATAAGGAGGCATCACGGCAGAGAGTCAAGGGGAGGGAATGGGAACTGAGAGAGGGGAAAGGGAGAAGGGAAGCACTGGGAGCGGAAGGAGAGAAAGAAGGGGTGAGAAATGACTGCAGGGTGGGGGAGAGAGGCAGGTGAGGAGCCAGGACCACCAGGTAGAATCACCGTCCCACCAGCCTAGGGAGTCACGGATTTGGGGGTGACACAGTGGGGTCTCTGGTAACCCCACTGCTGAGGGCCATCCCGGTGTGGCCTGGCAGAGAGAGAGCTGGGAGAGAGGAAACAGCGTCCGTGGCCTGGGGCTCGTGTTACCGTCAGCACCGCAGCTGCGGCCGGTCTTTGTCTCCAGCCCTCGGACTGGCAGCCTGGCCCCAGCTGGGCTGATGGCTCTGGAGAATGAGCGGATGCACCGCAGGTCCTGCTGCCTGGGGCTTTGATTCCCAAGGATCTCCCTCCTCGCCCTCCAGCGGTTCAGCTCCTGAGCCTTTCCTGCATCTCAGGCATTGTAAAGCATTCGGACGCCTCCCTCGGCACGGGCTCCCCTGGGGCCCAGCCTGACCGCCCAGGGAACCGAACCCCCTGCTTCTCCCCGGGACATGGGTAGCGACAGGTCGAGCTTTCCACACACACCCCTCTGCCAGCCAACCTCGACCCTGACCCGAGGGGGGAGCTCAGGCTCCTGGCACTGGACTAACACCCACCAACCTGCTCTGCCCAAGCTGCTGACCAGGTCCCGATGCCCAGGTGCTGGTGTCTGGGCAGGATTGGAGCAAGAGGTGGAACCCTGGGTCACCCAAGCCCCGTGAATGCTTCCTGTCAGTAAACATCTGACCCTTAAATGGGGAAACAGGCAGGGCCTCCCTAGCCCCACAGCCATCGCAATGCACCAGAGGACCCACTAGGTGTCGCCGATTACTCCAGACGAGGGGAACCAAGCTGAGGGCGCATAACTCCGAACCCTGCCTACAGCTGCCTCACGGGTGGAATCGAACCCACTCTCCGGCAGAGACCTGTGGGGCTGACTTTTTCTTACCCTGCAGCAACACTGGCATAGCTTGTCATGCCAGGAAAGCTTCACTGAATTGATCTGTCCTACATAACGCCTGGCATCTAGATTTCAACCCCTCCCACGCCCCGCTGCCCCGCTGTGGCCCATCAGTACAAAGTTATGCCCGCTGATTTGGCAGCTTGTCCATAGCAGGGCATTCTGGGGTAGCTGGGGTAGCTACACACGGTCCTAACAGGCCCTGGGGTGGAAGAGAAGGTAAGGTCAGACCCGTCTGCAGTGGTGTCGGTCCCAGGATATTGGAGATTCAAGAGGGGTGAGGTCGTATCTTTCAAGGGACCAACTGCCTGGTGGGAAAGACACACTTTCGAGCTTACCCAGAGCTCTTCTCTGGGTCACTGGGTCAGACCTGTCAGACTGGAGTTCTGGGTGGCCTTTTGTTATACGGCCTTTGTTAATTTCTCTGGTTCTGGTGTTGCACATGCAGACAGCATGACGTCGCCTCCGGAGGAGAGCTCACCTGTTCCAGATCCCTGCCCCTACGCCCTAACTCCTGCATGCTGGGGTGCAGGGAGCCCCAATCCATGATACTCTTGGGGTGCAGATCCCTTTATGCAGTTCCCCATATCGTCCTCCTGGCTCTAAGCAGCAGGATCACACTGATTCCTCTGTATTGAAGGCCCTCTGCACCAAAGGAAGGGGAGCAGGATTTGCCCCTATAGGCTGCGTGGGGAAGCCCTGGCTGGCTGACCCTCAGAGAAGTGGCTGTGCTGTATGGAAGTATCCTGGAGAGATGCCTCCAACCACCAGTGTGAACGGAAGGGTCTCAGACCAGCTGGTTCCCTGAAAGAATGGCCATAGCCATGGGAAGGAGTTTATGTGGCTGCTACAAGAGGAACAGGCAGATAGCTGGGGCTCTGGACCTGCTGGAGGGGATGATGGAGGGCATCGAGTCTGAAATCCTACACTCCTCGGAACCAAAGGTTTCACTCTCATCAGGATCTAACTCAGCCTGCATATTTCTGCAGTTTACTGTGTGTGTGGAAGATCCCTTTGAATCCATGGTCCTGTCTGTGCAGCGTAGATGCCAACAACCCCAGGGCACTGGTCCTAGGAATCTGGATCACGCATTGGCCAAGTATTGCAGGGTCATGGGTATCCAGTCAATCTCTGTGCCCTAGGGAGGGTGATTCCCACACTCCACCTTTCTGGTTTGAACAACACATGCCCCTTTTCAGTACAGGAGCTCAGGTTTGCCCAGCCGTTGCCTGGGGAACTGCTCTCCTCTGGAGTGGGTGTAATCAGGGTGTTCCCCAGTGCTCCTGGGCACTGAGCTGAGTACCTGGTGCAGGTAACTCTTTGCAGAGCAGCAGGATCTGACCAGGTGAGAGGCAGGGCTCCTGCCCATGTTTGTTTGTGCCAGGGCTGGGTTGCTTCAGAAACTGCGTTAGCAGCTTGACGTCAGCTGCCTGCCAGAATCAGCCTGGGTCTCATGCTCAGACAGAGGAAAGTCCTAGATGGCCACCACGTACTGGGGGCAGGCGGTTTCATTCTTGGGAAGGAGCTAGAGCGGCCGGGAATTTAGTTAGTGGCTGAAAAAGGAAAGTCCCTCCCAATCAGCCAGTTCCCCCTCACCTCTTCCCTCCTTTCATGCCAGATGCAACTGGGAGATGCTAGTGGGTCACAGATATTTAGGGCTGAAAAGAAGGACAGGGGGTCACCCCAACCCTTTCCTCTCCCCTGCTGCAGGGTGTTTTAATGTGAGATGCTAAAGGTGGCACAGTCTGGAAGATGTGACCAATAGTATATCCCTCTAATTACCTATAAGTAAGGATAGTGGTTAAACATGCATTGCCAATAGGGGGCAGTGTGCTGCTGGGGGGTGCCATCTTTCCGACGACACGTACAATGGAGGCTCTGAACGTTCATTGTCGTTAAAGATCCCATGGCACGTTTAATAAAAGCAGCAGGGTCGGCCTTTGTGAAGTTCTCATCTGGGTACCTGCACGCTGTTTCCCTGTATTTCAGTTAGGATAGGATTCTTTTTCACTTCCTATCTTAAGCTGCTTTGCAGAATTACTGTACGCTGCGGGGTTCCCCCCCAGAGACAGCTACATTTCAGGCCTGGGTGAAGTGAACCTTGTACAGATAAAGTTTGGAAAGTTTTTGAAGAGAGGAACTGCTCTCCAAGAGTTAAATTGATCCGTTAAATGGATCGAACTGCAGGCTTACTCAGCAATTGGTGTTTGTTGTACAAGAACTGTTGTGAGTTAGTTACAAACCTCTTTTTACTCAGAAGAAATCACGAATCTATTTTCCTCTCCTCTTTGCTTTAGGTCACGAGCTGAGGACCTTCATACTGTGGGGTGGGCTGCTGCTGGCCGCGCGACTTGCTCTAGGAACTGTGGAAGAAGCCTGCAACTGCAGTACAGTCGTGGCCTTCTCTGATTTTCAGGCCGCTCCAGCCCTCCAGACATGCTGTTTGAACTTCACCGGGACTGAAATTCGCTCCCTGGACTGGAGCCTCTTTGGTGGAGTAACAGGCCTGAGAGAGATATACCTCTCGCATTGCGGCGTATTGGACATAGTCAATGCACCAGGGGTGCCCGTCATGCTGGAGATTTTGCACTTGGATCACAATCGGTTGGAAAAGCTTCCAGAAAGTTTCCTAGAAGATGCCCCCCGATTGAGGGTCCTTCGCTTGGACGGCAACAAGCTTCACAAGCTGCCCAAATCCTTCCTGAGAGCTTCCACCCAAATCCAAGAGGTTAACCTTGGCTTCAATGACTTGGCCTCCCTTCCCTCCAGTGTCTTTAAGCCATCTCTCATCAGGCTCGGCCTCTCCAACAATAGCTGGGATTGCACCTGCACCTTGTTCAGTGACCTGGAGAAGTATCCCCGAGAGCCACCCAGCGGGGACATGCAGGGCTCTGTCGTGGTGTGCAGCACCCCTGAGCGTTACCGCAGCATGGACATCCGAGACATCGGTAAGAAGGAGCTCTGCCGGGCACACAGCTTGACCGCCCTCTTCATCTGCCTGCCCCTGGTGGTCATTTTAGCCCTGGTCGCCTGGTGCTTTTGCAGGCAGAAGAGAAAGACGGGCTCTGCCCTCAGCCGCAGTCCGGAGTGCCACCTGGCCACAGCGGAGAGGAACGGTGCCAAGGGGCTGGCAGAGCATCACCACTACATCCAGTGTGAGCTGCCCACTGCCCCCACCGAGAGCGAGAAGAACATGCTGCTGAGGAACCAGATCCTGCTGAAGCCTTCCACCGCCCTGCTGGGGAGCAACCGGGACCTCTACGAAGAGGTGGAAATCAAGCTGGGGGCCTTGGACGATTCCTTGGTGCTGGTCAACGATGGGAGCCTCGACCAGGAGACGGGCCCCGAGGGGGCCCCCCCGGTGGCGGCGGCAGCAGACGAACTGGCGGGCAGCGAGCTGGAAGCGGAGACGGTGAGCGTGACGGACGTGCTCAAGGACTCGGTGGACCGAGAGAAGCTCTACATGAGCCAGGCGGTGGATTATTACAACCTGGTGCCGGCCATCGAGCTGGAGGACTCCGACCCCCAGGAGTACGAGAACATTGACCTGCACTGAGGCTTGGCCACTGAGGTGTCTGTCCTGGGAACCTGGGGCCGTGTCCTGCCCTTGCTGACAGCCAGCGCACTCCCGGGGGCGGGAGGGGAGGGGAGCTAGCGCAGGATGCAGCTGGAAGGCCGTGAATGGATATCTTGTCCGTCAAACGACCGTTGTCATGTCGATCCGTTGGACTGGAGCGAGAGCAATTGTACACGAGGTATAAATGTCTGGAAATGACTCCGGCTGGCTCATTGCAGAGTGGGACGTGCTGCCTTCCGAATTCCCACCCCCTCCACCACTCAAACCCCCTTTGCCTCTCACGGTCCGGTCTTCCCGCACACTCCCACCAGGCAGGAGTGTATAACACTGTCTGTCCCAAATGCAGAACCTGAGTCTCACCACCCCATCATAGGCTCCCGTGGCCGCCCACGACTGGCGGTCAGGGGCCGGCCGTCCTTAGCAGGGCTTCGTGCTGCTCCCTGAATGCCCTGGAAAACAACAGGGGTTCAGGTCAGGAAACTATCCGACCCTCTCCGGCGCGGCGCGATTCTCCTCCTCCTGCCGAGGGGGTTGGCACCACGGCGGCTGCGTGTCCCGCTCCTGCCGGCCCCGGCATGCAGTGGAGGGAGCGTGTCGAGGAGTCGCAGCACCTCTTGCTCCACCGTGCGTGCACCGAGCAGGGGGCACGGAGCCGTGGGGGCACAGAGCCGTCATCGCTACCCCGCGGGCAGGAGGCAGCCGGAGACGGGTCGTGGGCATGGGGAGCGGGAAGCCCCAAGAACGAGGTGGTGGTACTGACATGGGTTGGGTCTGAAAAAGGCTCAGGTCGGGTTTTAGTCTCCCTCAGGCTTGAATTAGACCCAAGCAGGCCTCTGCCGTGCTCCCACCCCTGGCCTGGTTCTGCTCCTGCCTTCGGGGTGCAGGTCGGGACTATCTCCATCAAAGTCACTGGGGTGACCCGGGTGCAAAACCAGCATGAGTGGGAGGAGACTCAGGCCCTGGAAATCCAAGGCTGCTCTGCTGGGGACAGGGCAGGGTCGCTGGGGGAAGAGGAGGGACCCAATGGTGAGGTGTCCTCGCGGCCCTTGCTGTCCAGAGATGGGCTGTGCCTCTTTAGAGTCCCTGCATTTCCCTGCAGGGCAGAGAGGGGACTGGCCACAGCTCCTGGTACCCCAAACCCAACAGCGTTAACAACGACCAGTGCCCTGGGGCACGAGGGCAGCAGCAGAGCTGAGCTCCCAGCTCCTGGCCCTTTAACATTGGGGAGGAGAGTCACTTATTGCCGCAGGGACGTACAACACTGGGACGACGCAAAGCAGAACAGGCCAGCTCCCCTCTCCCCTTGGCTCGGGCTAAGGAGCTCAGGATCTGGCCCTGCGTGTGCTGTTTAGGGGGCAGCCAGTCACCACGCCTGCCCTGCTGCCGCAAGAGTCACTGACATCGGCCCCTCGTCCTGTGGCTCCAGGGCTCCCGAGGCCTGAGTGTGGCAGGGGTGCGGGCTGGTGGCTGGAGCACAGGAGTGGGAGCCAGGAACGCCACATTCTAATTCCTCTTCTGCCACTTCCTGTCTGGGCGGCTGTGGGCCCATCGCTCCTCTCTGTGCCCCAGCTGCCCTGTGGGGTAAAGCTGACCTGGCCCCCGGGGCTGGGAGGCTTCATTCAGCGTGCAGAGCACAGCAGGAAGCTGAGAAGTGCCGAGCTAAGCAGGCTTTGCAGCTGTCCGGCCCTACTGCTGGGCCACGCGGGTGTTGGCCTCGGACCAGGGCCAGATCCAGCCACAACCACCCAGTCCCCAAACCCTTGTCTGGCCTCTCTGGCTCATGCTCCCAGGGGCCCCAGTGCAGAGCTGTGTCAGGCTATGGGGGGAGGCAGGCGGCTGCTGAGGGGCATTTCATCCTTGTTGGAGTAATGAGGATCTCCTGGTTTTCCTCCTTTGAACCCCAGCCTCGTGCCCACCCCCTCCTCGCTGTCTCTTCCTTCCCGCCACCTGTGGGGGACTCAATGGGATGGGATTCCCGCTGCCCTGGAACCAGCCAGAGGCACGCCCAGAGCTCCCGCCCTGCCCCAGGCACTGAGCGTGGGCGCAGGGTGCAGCCCTCACCCGCCGGGACAGCCATGAACCGACCCTGCCTGCAGCCAGCTGGCATGCTGCTGGAGCCCGGGCAAGCCAGCAAAGGGGACCCCTCCCCATGGGCCATAAGCAAAGCAGCTGAGGCTGAAGGACGGTTTTATGAGCAGCCATAATAGCTTCAACCCGAGGCCGACTTTTCCTGGAGATCGACTCCGCAGCTTATCTTTATGAGGCCCATGACGCTGTAACAGCCACGGCCCCTGCCGTGGCGCTGCTGGGATCCCGCCGCCTTTCCCGGGGGGGTATGTGGAGGATCCCTGTTTCCACTCGGGCCAGCCCACGGCGCTCTGTGCAGGGCAGCGTCTAGAGCCAGGCCGAGGCTTTCCCAGTGGGTTCGGCCTCGCAGGGGACACAGCATCAGCAGTGTCGGTGTATCCCTCCCACCGCTGCGGACTTCTCCTGGGCTGCCCAGCCCTGCCCCACCCTGCCGTGGGTGATGTGCACCCTTTGCACAGGGAAGCTGTCACCAGAGCAGGCCGGCTGTAAATAAGGGCTATTTACTGCCCTCTCCTCTGAGCTGGGCTCCAGTGGGAAAGAGGAGAAGGGAGCGGAGGGGTTGTAAATCATCCCCTACCCGGGGCAGGGCCAAGGCAAAGCTCAAGGGATACATCCACTGACCCCTGCAGGGAGCATAGGCTACACTAGGGCTGCCACTCCTACCTCAGCCCCTCACCTGGGCCCTGCCCTCTGCCCGTGGAGTTTTTGCCCAGACAGCCCAACCCCCTGCTGCCCT
Organism: Chelonia mydas; assembly: GCF_015237465.2. NCBI lineage: Eukaryota > Metazoa > Chordata > Testudines > Cheloniidae > Chelonia > Chelonia mydas. Next base: position 103,364,037 of record NC_057854.1, read on the forward strand.
CGTATGGCCTACGGGCAGCACTGGGGTTCCCCTGAACCCCAGGGTCCTTCACTCCAGCTGCCACAGCTCCTCCTTGGAAGAGTCGCTGCGGCCAGTGCAAAGAATCCTGGCACACAAAGGGCTCAAGGAGGCAGAGGACGAAAGGAGACGGGAGGGAGCGAGGGCTGTGTGGGGGACGGAGCAGTGGGCGGCAAGGAATTAATTCCTTCCTTTCTCCGAGGCCACCAGGCTCTGGGAACTGAGACTTCCCTGGACGCCGGGGAAAGGAGCAGTCTAGGCTGGGGTTAACCCTCCATGGAGAGATGTACTGGCCCCAGGAAGGAACGGCGGAGTTTCGGGAAACGTTTCATTAACAGTCACTCAGCCTCAGTGCCGGAAGGACAAGCAGGTTCACCAGACACACCCCGAACCTGCAGCCCTCTCCTGGGAACCGACTAGCTCCCAAAGTGACCTGCTCCTGCATGGCCTGAATCTCCCATAACCTTCAGGCTGGATTCTCCCCTAGCTACCACGGCTTCAGCGGGTGCAAAGATCTGACTGGGGATAGGGGGAAGAAAGGGGTGCAGGATGCTGACTATAGCTGGCCTTACCAGACGTACCAGCACTAGACGTAAGGCAGGGCTGTGAGATGAGAAACAGCTCCAAGAAGGGGAGGGATAGAACGCGTTGATATCTCCGTTAGAGGAAGCCGCATTTCCTGCAAAGAATATCGCTCAGCAATCTCTGCTTGGCAAGGAGCCCCTGCCCCATATGTTGGTGCTTTGTTTTGATTTGAGTATTTATTTATATCCCACCAATGCTTTCTTCCAGGGGTTTACTTCAGGGTAAGTCCAAAACACACAGCAGCAAACTAGTTATGACTCAACACCAAGGCGGGATCAATATCCACCGGGGTCTGGAAGTGAGGGTGCATAGCACCGTGGAGATGCTCAGGGAATACACGGTTTCCTTCCAGAGGGGTTGGAGGAAAGGCAAAGTCTTTTAAACAATAGCACGTGGACAGCTCCGCCTCTTCCCCGCCTTGCGGAAATAAAAAATGGTTAACAAGATAATGCATTTAGTTTTCTCAATGCCAGTTAAATATATAAGACCCCGAGGGGCTGCAGAAAAATATACTTAATCTGCATATGTAAATTAAACAAAGAAATTGCACATCAGGCTTTAATGGGCTCTAACATGTTTCACAATATCTTCATTAGCATGCACTGACGAGCAGGTCAGTACCCCAAGGGCGATCCCTGAGGATTCCAGCCGGAAATGCAGCTGGAGGACACATCCAGGCAGGAAGGTGAGAGCATTACTGGGACACGCATGCCATGCTAGAAAGCAAACCCCAGAAAGCTCCTGGGCTGGCCTGCCATTCTTTGTGTATCTGCCTGCAGCTGCGGTGCTGGTCATCCTAGCGTGCTATGTTAGGCTTCCACCACGCCTGCTTCGTTACTCTGTGTTTAGTTATTTCCCCCCCCAGAGACAGAGCCATGTGGTATCCTCACTCGAGAGACTGGAAACTATTTTATGTTCCATTGCAGCTTTCCTTTTTTAATCTCAAGGGGAGCTAGTTCAAGTCCACCATGCTGTGAGAAACTGGCTCCTTTTCAGCCTTGAACAAACTTGGTCACCAAAGGGCACTCAACTCAGTAATTCAATAAAGATGTGCTTGAGGGAAGCCAAACTGCTCAGAGTCTCAAAGCCGGATTGGGTGCCTGTGAATAGAGCGGCTGCCTCCTGGGCACTCCCTCCTGGGCTGAGGTCACTCTGCTGGCACCCTGCCTTGGTTTCCCCACTTTCAGGGCTCACTCACTCAAGCTACCCAACAAACTCTTCTCTGGTTCTGCTACTGCCCCGCCCCCCAGGCTGGGTTTATTAAAAGAACAAAACCATTCCCAAAACAGGTTTCAGAGTAGCAGCCGTGTTAGTCTGTATCCGCAAAAAAAAAAAGGAGTACTTGTGGCACCTCAGAGACTAACCAATTTATTTGAGCATGAGCTTTCGTGAGCTACAGCTCACTTCATCGGATGCATTCCCAAAACAGAGTTTCTTAAAATCCCCATCAAGTCTGTACTCCGCATCTTTCCTATGCAGATGGGGGTGGGGGCGGGGGGGTCATCCAGGCTATCCCAGCCTGCGGCCTCTTTCTGGAGACTCAGGACTCCCTATGGGGAACCTACTCACTGCCCCCCCCCAATTCTCCCTGGGCATCACCCTCCCTGCTGTTCTTTATTGGGGAACCAGCCCCTCCGGACTCAGCTGGTTCTGCTGATTAATCTTCACCCCCCCATCCCAGGTGTGACAGGCAGGGCTCATTAGATGGGTCACACAAGCCCGGTCCAGCTCTTAAAGGGCCAGGCTGCCCCAGGACAACGCAGAAGAATTCAGTGCCTGCGGGGTTCCCCCGTCCGCTGTGCCGGGGCAGAGAAGTGGAGAGGTTGGCTGGAGTTTTTCTCCTGTGTTCAATGAAGTGAAGGGAGGTGAGAGCTCAGCAGCGTCGCCAACCCCAAATGTTCAAAAATCATGACTCAGGCTCACCAAAAATCATGAGATTATGTACAAATAATCGATCTGGGGTTTGTTTTATTTGCCTTTTGCTTGTTGAGCCTTTAGGGTGCGCAGAGGTCACATTTGGAAGCTTTCGCCTCAGCCACGAGGGCTAGAAACTTACTTTTTCTTAAAGAACGAAGGCTGAAACCATCACAGATCCCCTTGACTCCAGGCACTGGTGCTTTAAGGAAAACAAGAATTGTCAGGAGACTTGGCAACACTGAGGAAGAATACGCCCTAGTGCTTTAGAGCTAATGCAGTGGATGCTGCAAGGGTGTGTTCACTCTCTAAGGCCTTGTCGACAGGGGAACGTTACACTGCTTTAGCTTATCTCATTTTTAAACCAATGCAACCCCATGTGTGGACACTCTTACTTCAGTAGAAGAGGGATTTATTTTGCTTTCGCTTATTCCTGTTCCCACTTGAATTAAACTAATACAGCGGTTCTCAAACTGTGGGTTGGGACCCCAAAGTGGGTCACGACCCCATTTTAATGGGGGGGGCGACAGGGCTGACGTTAGACTTGCTGCGGCTCAGGGCCAAAACACAAGCCCCACTGCCCGGGGCCAAAGGCCAGCCCGAGCACTTCAGCCCTTGGTGGCAGGGCTCAGAGTTACAGACCCCCCGTCTGGGGCTGAAGCCCATGGGCTGCGGCTTTGGTCTCTCTCCCCCCCAACCCCCCCGACCTGGGGTGGTAGGGCTTGGGCTTTGGCTCTGACCCCCCTGCCCAGGGTGGGCTCAGGCTTCAGTCCCCCCGCCCCACACCCCACCTTCCAGGGTCATGTAGTAATTTTTGTTGTCAGAGGGGGGTGCGGTGCAATGACGTTTGAGACCCCCTGAGCTAATACAAAAAACAAACAACATACCTGTTGGTCGGAATCAGAGGTTTGTACTAGTTGAACAAAATCAATTGAAATTCTCACTTTAGGCTACACTGGCTCAATTTTAAACCATTGCTGAAATCAGGGCTCAGAGTAGGGGGGAAACTGGGATGGTCACCTACTCCAGCTCTGCTCCTAACCCCAAAATCCACCACAGCCCAAGAGGAGCTGGATGCTTCTGCTACAATAGTCAGCAATGAAAGAGTTAATGTTCCAATGTTCACTGTTGTCATTAGGCTCCAGAATAAACCCACGTTCACTCCCTTAGAACCATTGTCTCTGTCTCTTTGCAGACTCGAGGGCGTGAGGGTGGGGTGCCTGGGTCAGGTCACCTTCACAAGGTTTCTTTGCAACAAGAAAGGCTAGAAACTTTAATTTAAAAAAACCCCAAATCTTAAATTCTGCTGACTCTTATGGGAGCAAAGAGACACAGTGGCACAGAGCAGCGGCCTGATCGCTCTCTGAATGACCCTGCTCGGAATGCCTTGAGCCTGTACTCTCTGCACACCACGGCCTGCCACACGCAATCAAAACCAGACGTTTTCCAGGCCTGGGCTCCCCGTAACCAGAGCCATCTGCCTCGGTTTCTCTCCGGTGTGGAAGGAAGCTGCAAGCATTGCCTCTGCATTAGGTTCAGCTGGTCCTCCCTTCGCCATCCCATGCAGCGCTTCATGTGTGGAAATTACCCAGCGGCCCCTGCTCCTGGCAGCACTGCCCAGCGCGACTGGGGAGGTTGAGCAGGAATCCCAGGATGCAGCCGTGCATGGATCTCTCCTGAATCTCTGCTGCACGGGGAGTTAGCAGGCAATCCCCATTCGATGTGAGTGGCCATGTGCCAGGCAGGCCTGCGTGAGGACAGCGGGACGATCTGGGAGCCTTGCGAGTCGGAGTGCTGACTATATCGGCAGAGGCATGGCTGGTGTGGCCCTCCCTGTCAGTTCCCTGTTCTCTGCCTGGCGCTAACCCCCAATCCATCACCCTGAGGAATGCGGTTTATGAGCCACGGGGAGGTATTTAAAGGGAGAACGTAAAGGCTCTGTCGCTGCCTGGACGCTGGTGGGACAAAAAGGGACTCCTGGTGCAGGTAGGAGGCTCTCCCCTCCAGGGGAGCAGCAACGGGTATGGGTAGGAGTGGGGGTCCGTTCATTTGTGGGCGTCCCCCTTGAAGGAGTTCTGGACTAGCAGTGTCTTGTAGGGGAGTGTGTGGGAGAATCAGCTGTTGCCACTGAACCGGCTCTTTGAACAGAAACAAAGCGTGTGTATTCTCCACGCGAGTGTCTGAGCCGAAGCGGCACTGTTTCCCTTAAATGGTTTTCAAGGGGGACTCTGGGAAGCCGGGTGGGAAGGTGGAGGGGTCACCACCTTGTTTGGGCTGCATCCCCTTCTCTGGAAGCTGCTACACCATCCCAGGCAGGGGCTGACTTTTGACCTGCCTGAGGAGCAGGTGTTCACCCAACTGCACCGTACAGCATGGGTATTCCCCAGAGCAGAGCCCCCCAGAGAAAGGGCTTCTCTGCCCGCCAGCCTCCCTACAAACTGCTCGGTTCACACCGTGCCCTGCAGCAGCTGTGGGTTTACATGTTAAGCTGGGAGAGTGACAAATCAATAATGAGCCACGCTGCAGCCTAGGGCTCTCTATTATAGCCATGTAAGATGGGATAGTGCAAATCCAGACCTGGGGTGGGTGGCTGTAACTCCACTGAGCTCAGCCCAGTTTTATCTGATCACACCTGGTCTGAATTGGAACCAATATGTATCAATAAAACTGACATTATGAAGGGAAGCATCTGCTCAGCTGGCACTGTCTGCTAGCAACGGGTGTATGCACTCGCCTGTGTATCGATCAGCTGGTGCCATCTACTAACAGTTGTTGCTCTGGGTGTGTATGCTTGTGCACGTGTATGGTTTCCCCACCAGCACCATGGTGGGTCCTCACCAGGGATGGAACACCGGACCCTCAGCATGAGCCCCTACCAACTGAGCTAAAAGAATAACTATCACATGGTAGATGTAGTAGGTTCTTATCCTCTTATGTGGAACAACCACTAGAGAGCGACAAAGACATGCACGCCTAGCGTGGCTTACACATGCCCCACCCACTGCATGGGAGGTGTCAGGTGGTGTGCGTCGAGGCGCACGGCTGCCCCTTGGTGGCTGAAGGAGCATGGGCTCGCAGTTGGCTGACGAGTGTGGCATCTGCGGCCATGGATTATTATGAGGCCTGCACTGGAAATGCGTGCTGGCCGCTGGATCCCAGCCTGGTGGCCGGAAGCGGGCTCAGGCTCGGTCTGTGACCTCCAGCCAGGGCACTTGAGACCACAGAGCTTCCTCAGACTCGCAGGCAGAGCTCCAGGGAGGCGGAGGGGAAATCTCACTCTAGTGCCGTCTCTCCCCACTGCAGCCCGGAGGGGGCGGAGGCAGGCAGCCATGACGGTCTCCTACACGCTGAAGGTGGCCAATGCCCAGTTCGGAGGCTTCTCCAAGCTGCTCTTCAGGTGGAAGGGGAGCATCTACAAACTGCTGTACAAGGAGTTCATTGTCTTTGTCATGCTATACACAATGCTCAGCATCACTTACCGGTGAGTCTGTGGAACGGCTTCCCCACATGGGATGTTGACGCTCCAGGGACAGAACCCAGGACCTATGGCAGCCCTCTGCCTCCTGGGATAAAGGACTGATTTCATGAGCCGGTAGCAGTAGTAGGCTGTTCCCTTCTCATGCAGCAGCCAGTCTGTTTCACTCGCATGCGGACTTGCTGGAAACACCTGTGTCCTTTACCCACTTGCTGTTGCTGCTTCTCTTTTATTAACCCTGTTTCTGCCGATGGACAGTGCCTGCCGTTAGAGTATCCATCCATTTGACTGGAAAACATCAGGAAATGCTAGTCTCAGGGAAAACCTGCCACTGCAGAGATCCTGCAGGCCCCCATCAGTGAAAGATCCCTGGCTTGGCACATGACAGCTGGAGTGGAAACTCCTGAAGAAATATACCACAGCGAGCCATCCATCGCAGGCTGGGGGGTGGGGTCACTTGGGGAGGGAGAGAGCAGGGAGGAGCTGGTGCTCCTGTGAGGGGCCAGTGAGAGGAAGGGGAGTCTGAAGATGAGCACAGAGCGGAGTTGGAGGTTCCAGGCAATAACGCACACCAGGTTAAGCACCTGATCCCGGCTCTTTGTGTCCCTGCAGGCGGCTGCTGACTGAAGAGCAGAAGCGTGTCTATGTGAAAGTGGCTCAGTACTGCAACCGCTCCACGGACCTCATCCCCATGTCCTTTGTCCTGGGTAAAGTGCCCCCTACTTTGTTTTCCATCCTTAGTGGCCAGTTAAGGCTGGAGCGAATGGATCAGGTGGGCCAGGGCATGAATCTTGGAAGGGATCCCTGATTCTTTGGCTCCAGGCCCCAGAAACACACGGGCAGTTAGCCCAGTTCCAATTAAGGTGACAACAGTTATTTTCACCCCAGGATCTTAAAGCACCTGCCACAGGAGGGTTAGCACTATCATCCCCATTATATTACAGATGAGCAAACCGAGCTCCCAGCAGGTGAAAATGACTTGCCCGAAGTCACACAGCATATCAGAGGCAGACCCAGGGATAGAACTCAGGCATCCTGGCTCCCACTTGACCACACTTCCTCCCAATATTGTCCATTCGGCCTCTCTATTCCCCCTGCAGAATTCTCCTTCCCTCTGCTAAGCTGTTATGTAGCACTGCTGTTCTGCCCCAGAGGTGGCTGCATTTCAGCAACCCCTGTGGATAAGTGCAGCACATTTAGGATCCTCTGGGGAAGAGAAGTCCTGCAAAAACGTGAGCAACTGTTGTATGTGTGAGCAGAGGGCACGGATAGAAGGGAGGGTTGGGAGGGGGCACCAAGCGTGAGTGGAGAGACATGGAAAACGGTGCGAGGGATTAATGATTAGACATTTACCGCATAAAACAAGCCCTTACCCAGCCAAAGCTTCCCATGCTGGGAAAAGTTTGTGGGAATGCAGTGGCGCCCATGAACACCTCTCCCCACCCTGCTGTGCCTTGGGAACGGGATTATCTCTGACAGATGACTGGTGCATTATTTAGTGGCACCCTGCCCCTCCCAGGTGCCAGAGAAATGAGGAACTTCTTTGCTCCTTTCTGAGAGGTGCTCCTGCAGTAGCTAGCCTGCTGAGCTCGGGTGGCTGCCTGCCCACGGGCTGCCCCCTGGTGCCCAGGCCTGATATTCACAAGAGCTAGAAATTCACCCCGTTCAGAGAGCTGGCTGGCACAAGGCGTGGGCTCCACCGAACAGGGTGAATTTCACCCTGTCTGAGCATCCCTGAAAGGCCTCAGCTGATGGATCTACCAGCTGTTCCCTCGGGGATTCTGGTCTTTTCACCGCTCTTTACAAAATCTCCTCTAACGAATTCAGCCAGAGTCTGGCTAAATGCTGGAGCTGTTCATTCAAGCCCAGCTGTAGGTTATCAGATGTCAGTCCTGATCCTTCCGCTATTGCCAGGGGAAATGAGTCAAAGGAAAAGCACAATGTCCCTCCAAACAGCTCAGCTACTCTTTATCTCTCCTGCCACAGAGAAATCCGTCTCCCACAGAAACCAGACAAACGTGGTGACCAGGTGTCTTCCCACTTCTGTCTCTTTTCTAGCCACAAACCGCTCGGAGACCATCTTCTGGTTACACACCTTGTGCAAGTTATTTACAGCGTTCTCCCCACCAACCGTACAAACTTGTGCAGCTCTGTACTTACAGCTGCATGCAATCCTTAGCGCCCACAGCCATGGAGGGGGAGACCGAAGGTTTCTGAGAGGCAGAGGGCTCTGGCTCTGAACGTGGGTAGGTGGGTGGGTCAGTCATGTCGCTTCTCTCTGCTCTAGTCTACCCCCTGCTCTTCCTATCTGTGCCTTTTCTACTTCCTGGGCTCATGGGTTAATTAGCCTTGTCATGATCTCCTGCCCATCCCCAGTTAGGCCCAGCATTGCCCCTTAGATTTCCTCCAGAGCGATGCAGTTGGTGGTCCAGTGATGAGAATGCTGGTACAGTTGTCACAGGCGGAAACTGGCAGGTCTCCTACCGGCCGAGGGGAAAATCTGTCTCTTCTTTATGGTGTGTAGAAAGGGTGGAAAGCGTTCGTTGCCCTGCCCCCAGAACATCAGCGTTGTTTCTGCGTTGGGGATATGAGCTATGGGAGGTCTGCTTTGCCCTGGCTTTGGTGTGGAACTTTTGGTTCTTACATGAAGGGTGGGAATAGTGATTCTTTAACCAAGAGAGTTTTCGCCCCGCTGTTGCTCAGGCTTGGCTTAGATTTGGATTCAAAGGGCTGATGTTAACAGGTGGGCTAACACCTTCCACCTAATGCATCGGGGAAGTCTTCTAGTGTGAAGGGCTCATACATGCTGAATGGATCACATTAAAGCCAGTGGAGGAGGGCAGGTTTTCACTCAACCATTTTAGTGGATGTTGAAGGCAATGGGCCAGATTTTCAAAGGGATTTAGAGAGGGACCAATTGGGATTTTCAGAAGCACCTGTCAGTCTCTCTAGGTGCCTAGATCCCTTTGGAAATGGGGCCCCATAAGCCTTGTCTGCACTTGTCTTTTAAAACACATCCGTTAGCACACGTGAGCTCCCACACGCTCACATCCCATCTAGACAAGGCAACACAGCCACGGCCCACACTGCAGCTCTGCCGGCCCCTCACACGCAGCCCAGCCCGCAAGTCACCAGACACCGTCCCTGGTTAATGACCCCACTTGCTCCTGCCTCTCTCCTTGCTGGGTCTCCGATGCTCGGCCTCCCCAGCTAGTAACCGTGCCCCTGCGGGCTATCTCCTTGGGCAGGTTTTTACGTCACGCTGATCGTGAACCGGTGGTGGGCCCAGTACACCAGCATCCCGCTGCCTGACCAGCTGATGTGCGTCATCTCCAGCACCGTCCACGGGAAGGATGAAAAGGGGAGGATCCTGCGGCGCTCGCTCATCCGTTACGCCAACTTGTCCTCCGTGCTCATCCTGCGCTCTGTCAGCACCAGGGTGCTCAAGAGGTTTCCAACCATGGACCATTTGGTAGATGCAGGTGAGCTCGTCTCAGGGCCGGGGCAGAGCACTGATGTGTTGGTTAATTTCCAGGCTACGGCCAGCAGCTCTCTGCCTAGGGAGCAGCAAGGGCTGGAGTTAAGGTCCAGTGTCCAGGGAAAGCCTAGCTTGGCAGGGCGTGTTTTCTTGCCCAGATGATTTCCTGTCCCCCTTCCATCCCGAGGGACCCATTTCTCCCCATGCCTTGCTCAGTGGCGGCCTTGGAGACTCTTCCTCCCTCCACTGAATGTAGACTCTAGGGGTGGGAGCCTTCCTCTGGAATCTGTGACCCTGGAGCGACTCCCTCCTGGGCAACCAGGAGGCCAGGTTAGCAGCGAAACCACATGGAGTTCATCACCAGTTACTGAGGCAGAGGGATGGAACTGGTTCCAGGGGCTCCCATGGCTGGCTGAGTCACAGAAAGGGGGCTGGACAGCTCGGGGGGGGGGGGGGGAGGCAGAGCTCAGATCCAGCCCAAGTCGGTAGTCACTGGGAGTTGCTATCAGCTGGTGGCTGCCTGGTGGTCTGTGTGAAATGAGCTTTGGTCTCAATCCGGTTCCTAAGACGGGGTGCCCATCACAAAACCCACCCCACCCAACCAACTCCCTTGCTGGCAGCATCAGCAGAGAGATCAAGGACTGAGCGGGTCATGGAGACTGATCTCCCTGCCCCTGGAGAGGGCACCCCCATCTCAAGATGGGGCACATTGATGGGGCAGCGTGTGGGGAGCTTGCCCTGCTGCTGCCCACGCCGTATCTGTTCTGAGGATTGAGGGCTGCTGCAGCCAGGCCAGACAATCTGATCCCTTTCACCAGTGCTGGATTCATGGACCCTGAATATCTGCCCTCCTGCTGTCTCCCACGCTACAGGCTTCATGACACAGGAAGAGCGCAAGAAGTTTGAGAGCCTTCACTCGGACTTTAACAAGTACTGGATCCCCTGTGTGTGGTTCACCAACCTGGCTGCCCAGGCGAGGCGAGATGGGCGGGTCAGGGACGACGTGGCCCTCCGCTTACTCATAGATGTAAGTTTGCAGGGACTGGAAGGTCAAGGGATGGGGCGGGGGGGTGTGAAACAGGGGGCTTGTTGCTGGGATCTGGGGAGGAGGAGTGTCAGCTGCTGGTGGGGGGGAGCCTATCCAAGGCTGCTGTCACCCAGGTGATAACCCCCACTTTCCCCTCTCTGCATAGGAACTGAATCTGTACCGTGCCAAATGCAGCATGCTGTTCCATTACGACTGGATCAGCATCCCACTGGTGTACACACAGGTCAGTGAGTGCCCGGCCTTCAGCGCACCCTCCATTTCCAACCCTCCAATGGGATCAGGAGATGGGAACCACACGGCCCACGGAAACTGAACCCTCCGTCCCAATCACAGCAAGGGAATCAGCTCCTTTCCCTAACACCCTTCACATGTAAGCCACTTCAGGCTACTTCTACAGGGTAGAGATTACCTTCTACATATAGCATCTTCAGAGAATTTATGGGGCCCTGGGGGCTGACCCACGGTGTGGTAGATCCTTGTCTTCCTAGACACAACTTGAATTTCTCTATCGCTTTTCATCCCAAAGCACTTGGCGCTTCACCCACCACTACGCTGCATCCACCTCTGGGGTGGGGTGCAGCAGCTGTTTAACAGCACACGGCAACATTGGACAAGGAGGGGTTCAAACAGGGAGGGAAAAAGGATCCAGTTTCCTAATGAAACTGTAGGAAGAGTGTAAAGTGGCAGCATGGAATCACCCAAGTTGGAATTTGGCCAGGATACCAATTTACACAGCACGCTACTCTTGTGAAATGTGCCCCAGACTCTTTAACGCTCACCAGTGCCGGGATCTCGGTGTTACTCTCGTCTATCTCCATCTGTCAAACTGTACCGAGTCTCATTTTTCAAAGCAGTAGTTCCCCCTTTGGGATTCTCCATTTGCATTGGGACTAGCCAGTGGCTCCTCCCCACCCCGCTCTGGCTAACGGAGAGCCTCTGTTGCAGGTAGTCACAATCGCTGTCTATTCCTTCTTCGCCTTCTGTGTGATCGGGCGGCAGTTTCTGGAGCCCCTGGACCCAGAGCAGGATCAGGACCGGGATCTGGATCTGTACGTCCCTCTGACCACCCTCCTGCAGTTCTTCTTCTATGCTGGCTGGCTGAAGGTGAGCACGGTCCTGGCGCAGGACCCTGCCGGGCACCAGCTTGGTGGGAGATCTGACCTTGCCCCCGGTTGTCAGACTCCCCTGCAGCCCCTGTCCCCTCTGTGAACGTGACGTAGGGTCCTGGGGGATGTCAGGGGAATCAATGAGGAGCCTTTCACCTCTAGGTCACTGTGACACTCCCCAGGGGCACCCACTGTCTGCCCTTAGCATGAACCAGCTTTGTCTGTCTCTGCTGTGGTTCAGCTCCCTGAAACCAACAGCCTCTGGCCCCGCAAGCTCGTACTTCTGGGTCTCTGCAGACTCGCCCTTTCTGTGCAGGCCAGTGCTAGGTGTACACAGAGCCACCCCCAAGTCCTCGCGGCGCTCCGTGCAGCGCCTGCCCCTGGACGCTCCTAGGCACCAGGTTCGCTGTCCCGGAAAGAGAACAGTGCGCACGTCACCTTGGTGAATCCAGCCGAGGCGTCGCACTTCACTTGGCACCACAGCGCTACGAGTTATTTCTAATACAAATACGTTTATTGACAAAGAGCCGAGGCCCAAAGAGCCAAATGAGTCGTGCGCAAGAATATTAGCAGCAGAATGGTCACACGGACAACAGCAGGATAACAGGCTTAGCAGAGTCAAAACTTAATTTTAATGGCTCAAACCCTTGTCTAAAGTAGTTTCTCATCTACAGCAGTATTTCCCAGAGGGACCAGGTCAGATTTTCAGTAAATAGACATAATGATTAAAATTGCATCAATATATACGCCTTTCACAGCGAAATGAATGACCAGCATGCTCCTGGCTTTCGCTGGAGACCTTCCAAGGCCCCATCGTTTAGGGATAAATCCTACAAAAGCAAAAAGAAAAGGAGGACTTGTGGCACCTTAGAGACTAACCAATTTATTTGAGCATGAGCTTTCGTGAGCTACAGCTCACTTCATCGGATGCAAAAAGCAAAAAGCAATTCGTTACGCGCAGCGAGTTTTTCAGGCCTGTTAGGAGGTGCTGACACAGAGCTGTGAACCCTTTGCCAACTGGCGCCCGTGGGCTTGTGTCTCACAGTCACTGCGGTGGATGTATCCCAGGTGAGTGAGTCTTTCCCATCGGATGGACTCAGTGAGAGATGAATTGGGATCTTGGTCCAATACCTAGTGGGACAAGTGTCGCACTCAAAAATTAATTCTCTCTGACTGGCCCCCTCTTGTGGACCCTTTTAGCAATGACAAAATGGGCCACTGGGACTGACCTCCACTCTCTGCCCTAGAAGGGGTCTCTCCAGCTCAGGGCAGATGTGCCTCAGCATCAGGGAAGATTACAGCACTGCTTCCCATCTGTACCTCTTCTGCGGGCAAGCAGAGGCCTCCAGGGCTGCAAATCCCTGCTTAAGAGGCTCCTTTTCGGTAAAGCCTTTAAGTGAAAATCCACCACCGAAATGAGAGAAGAGAAAAGATTAGAAAGCCAGTGCACATGGCTCCGAGACTGGCCCTTCAGCTGGGCTTGCACTGTGTGCGTTCAAATGCATAGTCCACATCGTCATCCACATTTGTACTATGATCTCCTTGGGAAAGGGACCGGGTACGTACACACTACACAGTCCCTAATGCACCCGTGGTACTCAGCAAAGAAGTGGTCATCATAGCAACAGCTGTCAGTGCAGCGTGTTTCACCAGCATCAAAGAACCCTGCGCCTGGTGTCTGAGTGCGTGTATCTCATGGGGTGTTCTGCCTTCATTCTCCAGGTAGCAGAACAGATCATTAACCCATTTGGAGAGGACGACGATGACTTTGAAACTAACAAGCTGATCGACAGGAACTTGCAGGTGCGTCCCATCCCTCCGAAGAGCATATAGTGTAGAGTCAGGTGTGCCGGTAGCATATCTTCAATGCCTCGGGGGCTGTTCCATCAGATTGGAATAATCAGGGCTGCACCGAGATGCTACAGGCCAGGATTAGGGGCAGGACAGGGAGCCTTTTGCCGCCAAGTCACAGATTAAAATCCAGCCCTTGTATAGGCGTTCCTAGAGCCAGTGAACTGGGGCTTTCAGCAGGCAGATGTCCACATCACAAAACTGACCATCACAAGTGATCCTCATTGGCATTGCAGTGGAGAAGACCCAGAATGAATGGGCTGTATCTGAACTTCAACTTAGGGGTCTCTCCAGAACAGGGGTGAAGCTCAGCCCCAGGGGATGGTGCCCGTGTGACAGGGAGAAGCTAGCACTGCTAACGGTGGGTGGCAGACATCAGCCTCTGGGATTAATTAGGCTGGCACCATGCACCAGGCATAAAAAATCCACAGGAGAAATGGAAACAAATAAAGGAGAAAAGCTAGGGAAGTGTGAAGCTGGAGGATTGTTCCGTCACAGAATGCTTCTCCCCGGTGCCCAGTTCTCCACCTACTGCATTTGGCTGGAGAGGGTACAGGATGAATCATAGAATCATAGAATATCAGGGTTGGAAGAGACCTCAGGAGGTCATCTAGTCCAACCCCCTGCTCAAAGCAGGACCGATCCCCGACTAAATCATCCCAGCCAGGGCTTTGTCAAGCCTGACCTTAAAAACCTCTAAGGAAGGAGATTCCACCATCTCCCTAGGTAACGCATTCCAGTGTTTCACCACCCTCCTAGTGAAAAAGGTTTTCCTAATATCCAACCTAAACCTCCCCCACTGCAACCTGAGACCATTACTCCTTGTTCTGTCATCAGCTACCACTGAGAACAGTCTAGATCCATCCTCTTTGGAACCCCCTTTCAAGTAGTTGAAAGCAGCTATCAAATCCCCCCTCATTCTTCTCTTCCGCAGACTAAACATCCCCAGTTCTCTCAGCCTCTCCTCATAAGTCATGTGTTCCAGTCCCCTAATCATTTTTGTTGACTCTTGGACTCTTTCCAATTTTTCCACATCCTTCTTGTAGTGTGGGGCCCAAAACTGGACACAGTACTCCAGATGAGGCCTCACCAATGTCGAATAGAGGGGAATGATTACGTCCCTCGATCCGCTGGCAATGCCCCTACTTATACATCCCAAAATGCCATTGGCCTTCTTGGCAACAAGGGCACACTGTTGACTCATATCCAACTTCTCGTCCACTGTAACCCCTAGGTCCTTTTCTGCAGAACTGCTGCCGAGCCATTGGGTCCCTAGTCCGTAGCCGTGCATTGGATTCTTCCGTCCTAAGTGCAGGACTCTGCACTTGTCCTTGTTGAACCTCATCAGATTTCTTTTGGCCCAATCCTCCGATTTGTCTAGGTCCCTCTGTATCCTATCCCTGCCCTCCAGCGTATCTACCTCTCCTCCCAGTTTAGTGTCATCTGCAAACTTGCTGAGGGCGCAATCCACACCATCCTCCAGATCATTTATGAAGATATTGAACAAAACAGGTCCTGGGGCACTCCACTTGATACCGGCTGCCAACTAGACATGGAGCCATTGATCACTACCCGTTGAGCCCGACAATCTAGCCAGCTTTCTATCCACCTTATAGTCCATTCATCCAGCCCATACTTCTTTAACTTGCTGGCAAGAATACTGTGGGAGACTATGTCAAAAGCTTTGCTAAAGTCAAGGAACAACACATCCACTGCTTTCCCTTCATCCACAGAGCCAGTTATCTCATCATAGAAGGCAATTAGATTAGTCAGGCATGACTTGCCCTTGGTGAATCCATGCTGACTGTTCCTGACCACTTTCCTCTCCTCTAAGTGCTTCAGAATTGATTCCTTGAGGACCTGCTCCATGATTTTTCCAGGGACTGAGGCGAGGCTGACTGGCCTGTAGTTCCCAGGATCCTCCTTCTTCCCTTTTTTAAAGACGGGCACTACATTAGCCTTTTTCCAGTCATCTGGGACCTCCCCCGATCGCCATGAGTTTTCAAAGATAATGGCCAATGGCTCTGCAATCACATCCGCCAACTCCTTTAGCACTCTCGGATGCAGCGCATCCGGCCCCATTGACTTGTGCTTGTCCAGCTTTTCTAAATAGTCCCGAACCACTTCTTTCTCCACAGAGGGCTGGTCACCTCCTCCCCATGCTGTGCTGCCCAGTGCAGTAGTCTGGGAGCTGACCTTGTTCGTGAAGACAGAGGCAAAAAAAGCATTGAGTACATTAGCTTTTTCCACATCCTCTGTCACTAGGTTGCCTCCCTCATTCAGTAAGGGGCCCACACTTTCCTTGACTTTCTTCTTGTTGCTAACATACCTGAAGAAACCCTTCTTGTTACTCTTAACATCTCTTGCTAGCTGCAACTCCAGGTGTGATTTGGCCTCCCTGATTTCACTCCTGCAAGCCCGAGCAATATTTTTATACTCATCCCTGGTCATTTGTCCAATCCTCCACTTCTTGTAAGCTTCTTTTTTGTATTTAAGAGCAGCAAGGATTTCACTGTTAAGCCAAGCTGGTCGCCTGCCATATTTACTATTCTTTCTACATATTGGGATGGTTTGTCCCTGTAACTTCAATAAGGATTCTTTAAAATACAGCCAGCTCTCCTGGACTCCTTTCCCCCTCATGTTATTCTCCCAGGGGATCTTGCCCATCAGTTCCCTGAGAGAGTCAAAGTCTGCTTTTCTGAAGTCCAGGGTCTGTATTCTGCTGCTCTCCTTTCTTCCTTGTGTTAGGATCCTGAACTCGACCATTTCATGGTCACTGCCTCCCAGGTTCCCATCCACTTTTGCTTCCCCTACTAATTCTTCCCGGTTTGTGAGCCGCAGGTCAAGAAGAGCTCTGCCCCTAGTTGGTTCCTCCAGCACTTGCACCAGGAAATTGTCCCCTACATTTTCCAAAAACTTCCTGGATTGTCTGTGCACCGCTGTATTGCTCTCCCAGCAGATATCAGGGTGATTGAAGTCTCCCACAAGAACCAGGGCCTGCGATCTAGTAACTTCTGCGAGTTGCCGGAAGAAAGCCTCGTCCACCTCATCCCCCTGGTCTGGTGGTCTATAGTAGACTCCCACCACGACATCACCCTTGTTTCTCACACTTCTAAACTTAATCCAGAGACTCTCAGGTTTTTCTGCAGTTTCATACTTGAGCTCTGAGCAGTCATACTGCTCCCTTACATACAGTGCAACTCCCCGACCTTTCCTGCCCTTCCTGTCCTTCCTGA
Organism: Chelonia mydas; assembly: GCF_015237465.2. Lineage (NCBI taxonomy): Eukaryota > Metazoa > Chordata > Testudines > Cheloniidae > Chelonia > Chelonia mydas. The sequence continues at coordinate 103,380,748 of NC_057854.1, forward strand.
ACAGTTTATATCCATCCATGACCGTACTCCAGTCATGTGAGTTATCCCACCAAGTCTCTGTTATTCCAATCACCTCATAATTCCTTGACTGTGCCAGGACTTCCAGTTCTCCCTGCTTGTTTCCCAGGCTTCGTGCATTTGTATATAGGCACTTGAGGTAACCTGCTGATCGCCCCTCTTTCTCAGTATGAGGCAGGAGCCGTCCCCTCTCACACGCTCCTGCTCATCCCTCCTCCCGGTATCCCACTTCCCCACTTACCTCAGGGCTTTGGTCTCCTTCCCCCGGTGAACCTAGTTTAAAGCCCTCCTCACTAGGTTAGCCAGCCTGCTTGCGAAGATGCTCTTCCCTCTCTTCATTAGGTGGAGCCCATCTCTGCCTAGCACTCCTTCTTGGAACACCATCCCACGGTCAAAGAATCCAAAGCCTTCTCTCCGAAACCACCTGCGTAGCCATTCGTTGACTTCCACGATTCGACGGTCTCTACCCAGGTCTTTTCCTTCCACGGGGAGGATGGACAAGAACATCATTTGCACCTCAAACTCCTTTATCCTTCTTCCCAGAGACACGTAGTCCGCAGTTATCCGCTCAAGGTCATTCTTGGCAGTATCATTGGTGCCCACGTGAAGAAGCAGGAAGGGGTAGCGATCTGAGGGCTTGATGAATCTCGGCAGTCTCTCCGTCACATTGCGAATCTTAGCTCCTGGCAAGCAGCAGACTTCTCAGTTTTCCCGGTCGGGGCGGCAGATAGATGACTCAGTCCCCCTGAGGAGAGAGTCCCTGACCACCACCACCTGCCTCCTTCTCTTGGGAGCGGTGGTTGTGGAACCCCCAACCCTAGGACAGTGCATCCCACGCCTTCCAATCGGCGGAGTCTCCTTCTGCTCCCTTCCCTCAGACGTATCATCTGGTCCACTCTCCGCATTAGTGCCTGTGGAGAGAACATGAAAACGGTTACTTACCTGTATCTGCCCTGCTGGTACATGGACATTCCCCTTTTTTCTTCTGGAGGTCACATGATGCCAAATTTCTTCACCATTCTTCTGTCCCCGATGTGCAGCCTGCTCAATCTTCAGAATCTTGTGCCCGTAGAAGCCTATCCTGACATCCGTCCAGGAAATCTTCAGTTTCTCTTATGCAACGCAGGGTCGATACCTGTTGCTCCAGACCTTGAACCTTCTCTTCCAGTATGGAGACCAGCTTGCACTTTGTACAGACAAAGTCGCATCTGTCCTGTGGAAGAAAGACAAACATAGCACATCCAGTGCAGGTCACAACAGCTGAACACCCCCCATCCATATTACCTTCCTTCTACGAGCTTCCTCAGGAGTTGTAGTAATTACTCTGAGAATCCGGCAAGGGCTCTCCCCAGGCGAACTCCCAGGCAAACTCCTTTTGGTCGCTGCTCAGCTGGTTCGCAACTGACTGGCTTTTTATGCAGTCAGGCCCACTTAAGGCTCACCTGGAACAAAGCACACCCAGTTCCCACCCTTTCAAACAACCAATCAAGCACACAGCACACAGTCACACTGTCCTCACACCAAACACTCAGATACTCACCAACACAGCCTCCTTAATGCAGCCCTTAACATACCTCCTCTCATGCAGCCTCCAGGTCTGACTCTCCCTCAGGCAACGTCCTCGCTGGAGTGAGGGGGAGTTTTGCCTTCGATGCATGAAACATGTGTCAGGGTCACCCTCGTGGCCCGCCTTTGTTCATAACACCCCCGCGTAGGCACTGCTAACAGACTTAGACAATAGTCCCAAAGGACATGTAAAATGGAAGGTCTCTGCCCCTCCTGAACTCCCCTTCTGCCTGCTCTCTGAGTGCTGACCTCCCTCCACCCTCCCCGCCCACCCGGCTTCCTCCTGGGATGCCCAACTTCTTCCTGAGCTGCTGATCCTCAGGGCTCCCTCCCTGGAGTCTTTCCCCCAGGCCAGATCCTTCTTCCCTATCCCTCTCTGGGCCACCTGCCTAGGGTTTGGCCCACTCCCAGACCTGCCACAGCTACCCTCTTCCCTCAGGGCCAGTCACAGAGGACCATCCCCCTCCTATAGCTCTTCTTCCCTGCCGAGCTCCCCCAGCCCTTTCTGGAAATCAGCCCATGCGTCCTCAGCTGGCTCTGATAACTGAATTGAAACACCTGATGCCAGAGCATCAGATCAGCGGATCCCCCACAGGCAGGACTGAGCCCCACTCCCCTTAAAGACCCAACCAGCCTGTGGCATGCTCTGTTCCTCCTTTTGAAGCTGAGCCTGCCCTTTGCCGCCCTTAGGTGTCACTGCTCTCCGTGGATGACATGTACCAGAACCTGCCTCCAACAGGGAAGGACAAATACTGGAATGAATCCACAGCTCAGCCCCCTTACACCATCGCCACGGCCGCAGAGACCTTGAAGCCCTCCTTCCTGGGCTCCACCTTCGATATGCGGTAAGGTCAGCTGGCTCATTTGGAATGAGAACAGCAGCTTTCCTGAAGCAGCAGCTACGGCCAAGAGCCTCTGGGACCGCTCCAAAGGGCGGTTTGGACCTGAAACACCACTCTAAAAAGGGCTGCATGGGCTCCCCTTTCTTGCCTCTGAGTCACGTCAGATCAGATTTACTCAGTTTACAAGTAGGAAGGTGATTTTTCTAATAACTGCCTGTGTCACAAACTGGTCCTGGAATCTAAGAGGCAAGCTGTGGGGTGGGGAGTTCTAGCTTGTGCCTCATCCGTTTATAAAGATCTGCAGGTCAAATTCTGCCCTTAGTTACACCTAAGTGAACCCCGTTGTCTTCAGGGGTAATTGAGGGCAGAACATGAAGACAATTGGGTGCACTAGGGTAAGTGAGGGAAGACTCTGGCCTGAATAATCTGAATTACTTACTAAGATGCATGACCTGGGAAGAACCCAGTCTGCAGTGAGATTGCAGGGCTGGCAGTCAGGGAAAAACATCTCTTACTTTACCAAGCAACTTTGGTGCAGAATCACATGGCTCTGCACTTGGAGCGTGTCTCACTCTTGATGATGCACAAGCCAGAAGAGACTCCAGCTCCCTCGGCGTTGAGCTAACAGGAGTAAAAGCCATCTCTTAGGCAGCAGCTCTGGCTCCACGTTGTACAGAAGCAGCTCTGTGAAGGAGATGGGGCTATTTTGAGTAACAATTTTTCTTACACTAACCCCATTAAATTGTGTTCGGGAACTTTGGCTTGGGAGGCGAGGGGCCCTCGCTCCAGTTGCCAAACCCAAGCTCAGATATTAAAGCCAGGAACGCTGATGCACTGGCCACGTTTTAGTCAGGGACGCGTCCTTTCAGCCCCCTTGCTGAGGCAAAGCTCCCACGAGCGTCCAGGGCAGCTTGGCTGAAGGTCTGTGCTGGGTGGGGCCTTGTTGTCCCAGGAGCCTGTCCCATGCACGTTGCGTGCTTTAGCCAGCAGCTTGTCCCCAGAGCGCACTCTGACGCCGATCTGAAGCCTTTCAAATCAACAGGAACCTTTCCCCTGCCTTCTAGCAGCTCTGACTCAGAGCCTGTGCCCTAATCCCACACTCCTTCCCCAGGATGAGCGACGACCCGGAGCAGAGCCAGCCGGTGGAGCCCTCACCCAGCCTGCCCCGCATGCACACGCCCTTGCTCAACCGCTTCCTGACCGCGGCCGCCTCCCCCGCTGTCAGCCTGAAGAATTTCGGGAGGAGCAACCGGGCCCACCTCCACCTTTTGCGCCTGAGGGGCGAGGGCGGCTTCCCCTCTCCCAACCCCCGCCACAACGAGGACCCCGAATCGGTGGGCCGCATCGATGAGGAGGAGACGGAAGATGAGGCCAGCGAGCCCCCCACACCCGGCACCCGCCTCAAGGTACCCAGTCAGCTGGAAGCTTCACGGGGGCCGCAGAGGGAGAACCCCCAGATCCAAGTGAGGCAGCCCTCCAACGAGAGCATCGACATCGACCAGTCAGCTGCCTAGAGGCAGCGAGCTCAGTGTGCCTTGTCACTCCACTCTCGGTGCGAGCTGTGCCCCTGGTGTCTGCCCTCTAGGCCTGGCAGCTTGTGTGACAGCACCACCAGCTAAGGGCCTGATCCAAAACCCATTGAAATAAAGGGAAGGAGTCCCCCTGGTTCAGTGGGCATTGGAGCAGGCCCATAGGGCCAGAAGCCAGACTGTAGTGATCAGCTCAAATGCTGCAAAGGGTTCAGTGAAGATCGTGCTCTACAGAAAGCCCCGTCACCATTTCCCCATCACACCCCTCCGGTTGCCATGGCCCAACTGTTGGATTCAGTGGGTGACAAAGAACCAAACTGAGGGACACAGGAGAAATATTCATACAGGAAACTTAAAATGCTGTGAGACGCCTCCTGTGAGGGTAAATAAACGTCTCCCTAGCCTCAGCCGTGTGATTCTTTATTGCTGATGTCAATCGTTTTCAACAACACAAATGCAGGGACATCGAACATGTGTGGAACATGGGGAGTGGTGGGGCTAAAATAAGACACGCAAGAGGGATTCTCGTCTGAATTATTCAGTCTTTTAGCTGGAGCCGTGTTTTGACTGAGACAGACCCGTATTGTGGCTCCCTCACACCTGCCTAGGCAGTTGTTAGGTCAGAGAGGTTACGGCCAGAAGGGACGACTATCTAGCATGAGCACCCACACCCACACACTAACCTAACGACCCAAATATTACAGCCCACAGATCGTCTTACATTGTATTTTTAAAAAAACTTTTTAAACTGGTTTAAGCGATTTGATGTTTTTGTGAGGGGATGACATAGTGATCAGAACAAGTTCCATGAAAATAACACAGTGATCACAGATGAGAAATCAAGCCTTCAAAGTTTGGAAATGCAAAGTTCAGGATGAAAACTCCCCTCCCCCCCAGCTTAAAATGAGCTATTTTTATAGCATCACAAATGCAATTAATACAGTATGGAATACCCACCCCCACAACCACATATCACTACACAGGTGATATGGCATAGTCTTCAAATGGGATTTTGTAAAGTCTCAATGAAATCTACAAAAACAAGCCAAGTTTGAAGAAAACTGGTTCATTCGTTTACAAGCTATGAACATTTAAAGGTAACAAGGTAAAATATTTCCATTTGGTTTGTCGTAGTTTAGAGCACTTCAGGGCCGCTGTCTCTTTTCCCAGGCTTTGTGTAAATGTATAGGGCTACTTCAAGGCTTCATTATTAATAAACTAGCATCCCCTACAGTTTGCAACAGGGTACACACATTGTGTGACTTTTGGAAACTGCAGAGGTAGTGTGCCCCCTACAGGCTGCTGCTGCAGTAGCAACACCAGCCTGGTCTCATTCCAAATTTCCAAGCCCCAGCCAGTTTGGGGACATGTTTAATAATTTTATTAAGATGATGTTAAAATAAAAAAAAATGGTACAGAGTTTAAGCATAGAAGTTTCTGGTTATCAGGGAATAACGTACAGATTATCAAGGGGTGCGAAGTTTGGTTTAGGATCAGGTGGCGTAAGGAATACATAAATTGCAATATCCCCGATTGGGGGTAAAAGGCTAACGGGTCAAAGTACAGACATTGAGATATGAGGGTATGTTGTTCATATAATGGCTACAAAACCAGCCCACATGTTGGATCTGAGATGGACTGTCTCTCCTGTACACCCTCCCATCTCAGTAAATGAAGAGACCAGTTAATCAAGTGCCGACTTCACATTAATTCAGAGATTGCAAGGCCAGAAGGGACCATTGCGATCCTCTAGCACAGCAGTTCTCGAACTGTGGGTCAGGACCCCAAAGTAGGTTGCAACCCCATTGTAATGGGGTCAAAAGGTCTGGCATTAGACTTGCTGGGACCCAGGGCTGAAGCCAAAGCTCAAGCCTCACTGCCTGGGACCAAAGCTCAAGGACTTCAGCCCTGGGTGACAGGGCTTGGGTTTTGGCTTTGGCTCAGGCTTCGGTCCCCGCTCCTGGGGTATTGTCAGAAGGGGGTCACAATGAAGTTTGAGAACCCCTGATCTAGTCTGACCTCCTGTATAACAGGACAGAGAACTGCCCCCAAAATAATTCCTCTACCAGACCTTTTAGAGAAACAGCCATTAGTGATGAGGAATCTACCAAAACTCTTGCTAAATTGTTCCAATGGTTTATTACTGTCACCATCAAATATGTACACCTTATTTCCAGACTGAATTTGTCTAGCTTCAGCTTCCAGCCATTGGACCATGATAGACCTTTCTCTGCTAGACTGAAAAGGCCATTAATATTTGTTCCCCATGGAGATAGGCTGTAATCAAGTCACTGCTTAACCTTCTCTGTTAGGCTAAATAGATTGAACTCTTTGGGTCTATCGCTAGAAGGCAGGTCTTCTAACCCTTTAAGCATGCCCATGTCTCTTCTCTGAACCCCCTCCAATCTATCAGCATCATTCTTGAATTGTGGGCCCCTGAACTGGACACAGGATTCCCCCAGCGACTGCACCAGTGCCAAATAGAGAAAATAACGAACCTCTGCTCCTATTCAAGATTCCCATTTACACATTTCAGGATCACATTAGCTCTTTTGGCCACAGCATCACACTGGGCGTTCATGATCAGCTGACTATCCACAACTGTCAAACAGAAAAGGAGTACTTGTGGCACCTTAGAAACTAACAAATTCATTTCAGAGTAACAGCCGTGTTAGTCTGTATTCGCAAAAAGAAAAGGAGTACTTGTGGCACCTTAGAGACTAACCAATTTATTTGAGCATAAGCTTTCGTGAGCTAATCAAATGGGCTGTATGTGAGTGGAGCCCTCTCCACCATGTTTCAGACAGGGAAATAAGCAGAGGAATGAAGTGAATTGCTGTGGGAGTATTGTGGCCACATGAATTATGCATAATCCCAGTCAGCAAGAGACCTGGATTCTATTTCCTACTTCACTACTGAATTACTGTGATCTTAAACAAATCCCTCCCTCGGTTTCCCCATCTGTGCAACAGGGAATATCCCATGAACGTTCTGACCCACTTGCACTCGTATAGAAAAGAGATGAGGTACTGGCGATGACATTTTTCCAGGATGCCTTTTATTACCGTAAGACCACCTCTGGTGTTTCTTTGGTGGAGGGCAGGGGATTCATGCAATGTAGTGAAGAATGCTTGTGTAAACTGTATAGCAAACCTCCAGGCCAAATTCAGGTCTGGTGTAGGCAGGCTCCTGTCCCACTAACTTCACAGGAGAGGCATCCAGTTACCTCAATGGTAAACTTGAACCTCCATTGCCTGCCAAGTCGCAGACAGCTGCAGCTAAGGGAACCATGGCAGAACATGCTGTAGTACCAGAGTTTAGACACACCAAAACCATCTGCACCTCTTATTCTCACACATAGCAGACAGTTTTCAGAGTAACAGCCGTGTTAGTCTGTATTCGCAAAAAGAAAAAGGAGTACTTATGGCACCTTAGAGACTAACCAATTTATTTGAGCATAAGCTTTCGTGAGCTAGAAAGCTTATGCTCAAATAAATTGGTTAGTCTCTAAGGTGCCACAAGTACTCCTTTTCTTATAGCAGACAGTGGTAGGCTGGGCACGGAGGACATGGGCTGGGGGTTACGGGAGGCACAGCCACTTCTTTTGCGCATGCTCTAAAGCCAGAACCCCTTTTCCTTCCACATGGCAGGATTTGGTTCTTGTGCACCGGAAAGGACGCTAGAGAAATAAGTTGTATAATCACCATTTTCTACCGCATTGAAAAGCAAGGTCTTAAGCACATACACAAACATTTTTGGTTTAAAAATATACATGGTTTAAGCCTGGTGTATATATTTGCACCTATTCCCAAGAAAAATCTGAGTAGAGGGAATTAGTAGTTCTCTGCTTTTGAAACTATTCAACATTTGAAAGGGAAAATAATGTAACCTAGGGCTTGTCCACACAGGGAAGCCACTGAAAAACAAGCTGGGGTGTGAATTTAAAGGGCAAAAGCTTTTCCAGGCTATTTCCCCATGTAGACAAGCCCTAATTTCTTGAGTGTATTCAAGTGGTTACTCAACGCTTCTCTGCCACTATTTCAGACTGGATTTGAGGACTCTTCACAGCCTGCAGAGGGAACTGCCAGCAATCTGTGCATCCTCTCTGTTAGAACGGCTCAGCCATGCTTGTGACAGTCTGCTCCCTCCTGATTAACAGTATTTCTTTCATTTTGTGGATGGCCAAGCTACATTTGTAATCGTGACCTGCAGGGTTTAGCAAACATTAAGGACGTAAGTGCTGTATGCTATGGGGTGCTCCCAGGGCTAACAGAGGTTTGTACAAAGACCAAGAGTGTTGTTACAGTTTATAAGTAAAATGTAGGAAAGTGATGCCAGCAACGGTTTATACGGCCATTTTCACATGCAGTTATTCCATCTGTGTACATACGTTACGGTAACTAGCTGCACAACCAACACAGGGGAGTTCTATGAAGATCTGCTATGTCTGGTATCGCACTCAGGTATAAAGGCAGAACACCTCCTTGAGATGAATAAAGCCAGAGCACATCTTAGAGCTATGTCAGGTTATCTGCAAGCAGGAAAACAAGACAAGCAGGGCTACACTGATTTAGTAGCTTCTCTTTAGTCGCAGGGGCTGAAGGCATCAAAAAAACAACCAAGAAACAGCAGCTTGTATTCTGTAAAATCTGGCACATGGGCTAAATAAAAGACATTTGACACCAGTTGTGTGCCTTTGCCACTGCTCCCTGGTGGATGGAATATATCACCACCAAGGTGGTGGTCACCTTGCTAGGAAACAAGAGCAAGAGCCAAGAAACAAGGAGAAAGGAACAGACTTGCACAGCACAAAACACTTGTTGGGGGACTTCTAGTTACACATCAAAGAAGTCTGCACCTTTCTTAGATTCAAACACTGAGCTGCATTTCCAGCCTGATAACCTACAGGAGACTTAAGACACGCACACCCAAGCAGAAGACTTGTTTAGTTTGATGCAGAGGAGAATCTTGGGTCACATTATGTTTTTTTCTTCAGCTGAAATGACCTTATTAGGGAATGAAAACCAATATGCAGGGGTGCATTTTTTCACAATGGAGAAGTGACACGGGGGCCTGCCTAGGATCTGTACTGGGACCAGTGCTGTTCAACATACTGACAAGTGATCTGAAAAAGGGGGTGAACTCCGAGGTGGCAAAATTTGCAGACAATACAAATTTACTCAAGACAGTTACGTCGAAAGCTGACTGTAAAGAATTACAAAGCAGTCTCGTTAAACTCGGAGACTGGATAACAAAATGGCAGATGGAATTCAATGTGGTAAGTGCAAAGTAATGCACACTGGAAAACATCCCAAATATACATCAAAACGGTGTGGCCTAAATTAGCTGTTACCACTCAAGAAAGAGATCATATGTGAATATCCACAAGTCATATTGTATATTTCTCTGAAAACATCCACACAACGTGCAGCGGCAGTGGAAAAAGCTAACTATGTTAGGAACCACTAGGAAAGGGACAGATAAAACAGAAAATACTATAATGCCATTATATAAATCCATGGTACGCCCAAGCCTTGGATACTTTGTGCAGTTCTGATAACTGCATCTCAGAAGAGATATATTAGAATGGAAACAGGTACAGAGAAGGACAACACAAGTGGGGCAGGAACAGTTTCCATACAAGGAGAGATTAAAGGCCGGACCTGTTAAGTTTAGAAAAGAGGCAGCTAAGGAAGGATACGATAGAGGTCTATAAAATCACTTTCTCTACGCCATTCATGAATAGGGGTGTGTTATTTACCTCTTCACATAACACAAGAACCAAGGGTCACCCAATGAAATGTACAGGCAGCACACACAAAGCAGTACTTCACACAACACAGTCAACCTTGTGGAACTCATTGCCTGGGGATATTGTGAAGGCCAAAAGTATAATCAGATTTAAAAAATAATTAAGTAAGTTCTCAGAGGATAGGTCCCTCAATGGCTACTAGCCATGAGGGCAGGGATGCCACCCTATGCTCTGGGTGTCCCTAAGTTTCTGGGTGTCCCTAAGCCTCCAACTGCCTGAAATGGGACTGGATGACGGGAGGGTCACTTGAAATGCCCTGTTCCGTTCATTCCCTCTGAAGCATCTGGCACCAGCCACTGTCAGAAGACAGAACACTGGGCTAGATGAACCATTGGCCTGACCCAGTACAGCCATTTGTACGTTGGAAAATAGTTTTGTTCACCCGTGTTCAGGGTCTGGCACCTCAGCTGTGCAATCAACAGCAACCTCCTCTCCACTGGATGGTAGGTGGAGAGAAAGGGAAGTTTGTGCCCAACCATCGAAAGAGACAGACCACTGAAATAGCCTGGCCCTTCTGCTAGAAGGGAGTTAATCTTGCACTGCAATGAGACTCAGGAGGTCAAGGAAAAGACCAACCAGCCACTTGGCAGTGCAGCACCTGTTCTAACCAATGGCTAACTTGAAACAGAAACAACTGAAATTGTAGAGTAACTTCTCAACCGAGCAGGAAACCGTAGATGTGGGTTAAACGTACAACTAGTTCAAAATAAGTACTGGGTGTGTGGCATTTGGAGGACCAACATAGAGCACTCACAGCTGCAGAATATTGACTGAGATAGTTTAGTAAGATTTCAGAAGTTACATTCGTGAGTTAATAGCACACGGTACCTGCTACAATAGAAGCTACGGTGTCCAGGTAACAGTGATGGGGGGGAGGAGGGGGAGAAAAAAAAAAAGATAGCCTGGCTATCGATTCTCATGTCGCAGTGTCTAAACTGTTCCACAAACGTATGTCTGAAAGGAAAACAAGTCAGCAGGTCTCTCTTAAGTAAACCTATTAGCCAAAGCTCTCTGTACAAAATGTAAGGCAATGTACAGATAGGAACCACTGTCCAAAATGGGAAAGGTTTCCAAATGGAGATTTTCCCAGCACCCAGTAAAAAGACCCCATTGGTGCCGTACTGGATTAACAGCTTATTAACACCTCCTGTAATGAATCCAGTACAGGAGACAACAGACTAGACAGACCACAAGTCTGCTCCAGTCTAGGAATCCCCATTTACAGCAAACATACCGGTGTATAAGAAACACCCCTTTACATCAGCAACTGAAGTTAACAGATCTAGAACAGCTAGAATGACACCAATGGCCCACATCAGTGGTGTAGACTATGAGCTGCTGCACAAACCAAGCCACTAACAACCCCCCTTCCTCCACACTTGTGTTTGCCCCTTAAGTCACTCCTATACATTTCCTGCTAGGTCTCATCTTAGCACAGGGCTTGCAGGTTCAGTGCTTTCCTAGGGTTGAAAGCATGGAGAGCGCAGAAATTCCTGATTATAGCCCCTTTGCTTTCAAGTCTCTACAGGAGAAAGGAGCTTCACAAGACCTACCTCTCTCCACACACAAATAAGCACACTACCCTTTTATAACAAGACTCTGGGGTTTTTATTCGGTCTTTTAGTTGTGTATCGTACATTCATTTGCCTTTCCTGGCCTTGATCTTCCTCAGGTAGAATTCTAGTTCCTTGCCTTCCAGAATATAGCCGTCTGCTCGGCCACACTGTCCAGGTCTGGAGGCGATGCAAGCTGCAATGAGAAGTCAGTCATTAGGTCATAGAAAAAGAAATGGGAGCTACATTGCTACGGACTCTCACATCAGTGTCCATCCAAACAAGCTGGACTCTTTCTTGCCCTCTACTGTCAACCTTTCTTGGCCTCGTCAAATAAAGGCCAGTAACATGTCTTCAAACAAATCAATATGTTAGTGAGCATCTCCCTGAAAGGACCTGCTCAGGCACAGCTGTGGGGCTATGCAAGAGTGAGGGGAAAGGTACGCACTAGTGAAGTCCTCTTCAGATTTCCAATTGTCATCGCTCAAATTCAGTAGCAGAACTGGACAGTGTTCTCATCACCAGAAGACTTCAGAATAGCAGGCCACCCATGCACAACGGCAGATAGGTGGAAGGTGTTACTTGTTAAGCCCAAGAAAGCTGCTCACCGCAGAGAGGATGCACAAGCAGCCTTAGGACTTGTCTTCATTAAAGTGCTACAGCAGCACAGTACTGAAGACACTACTAAGCCAACAGGAGAGCCTCTCCCATTGACTTAGCACTGTCTACCCCGGGAGTTAGGTCAGTGTCGATTTTTCACACCCCTGAGCAACGTAGTTAGACGATACAGGTCTGTAACGCAGACCTGGCCTTAGGCTTTTCACAACACTGGCAAGTCTTACCAGAGAAAGGCCTATAGAGAATGACCACTAGTCAGGGCGGAGCAATTCCAGGAGCTGAACAAATGTGCCAGCTGAGATGTGGGAAATTTTTCCTTCCCACCGGGGCCAAAATTGCTGGACCCTCCAGAATCCAGACACATGAAAGGAAAGCTGTGGCTAATATCCACTAAAAACATTTTACAACTAGGCTTGGAAGGAGTCGGTTTTTTAAAATCGGTAGATGTCCATTTCACCATACAAGCACAAGCTGATGAAACAAACATTTCCAGGGACCATTACCAACATTTACAGATACTGCTATTTTAGAACTTCTTAATAGTTTGATTTAAAGATATTTACTTGGCAGATTTTGACATGTGATGCTCACAATTTGTGTTTTAATAGTTCTAAAGCTTTAACTTTTTGAATCTCAACATCTACGGTCATTAAATAATTACCACTGGCTAACACCCCCATAATTTCCTGCAACGGTGAAAAATTTAAAATAGATAAAAATACTTAAAAACAAACACAGATAACTGTCGAAATTATAAAAATCAAATTCTGCCAAGCCTACTTACAACAGATGAACTCCCCGTCACTTTCTATCTGCACCTCTGCATGGCTTTATCAGGCTGACTAATCCAGACAGGATTTTAGAAATACTAAAGAATAGTTTCTGCTCTGGCACCTTTTCTTTGTGCCTGTATAGTCCACTGAGTTCTCCCTCCCTGGGGACTCACCAAGCAGCTTTCCCTGCTGGAATTGCTCCTCCAGGATGCTGCTGATCTTGGCGTTTTTCTTCCGCTCGTCATATTTCTTCTGGATCTTCTTTGAACGCTTCTTGTTTAAGATTTCCTCCTCTTCAGGAGTCTGAAACAAAGCCAGAGAAAGGACTGAGAACAGGCTAGGTTTAACTGTCCACCTTTTTGTTGGAAGCCTCCCACTGAATTCCCTTTTTCTGCTCAGTGGCATTATCTCTATATTCCTTCCATGTCTGGAAAGGAGCAGAAATTGTTTATGCAGGAAAAGGCATGATTTTAGAGCACAATACTCAATTGTCATGTCAGAAACTCTTTGTATTTCCAGTACCACTTTGGTGAACACTACAGTGCAATAACCCTGGTTACAGTCCTGGCCCAAAACATGCCTGATCATGTATGGAGAACACAAGGCAGGAGAGGAGGCTACTGACAGTGAACGAGTTTCTGGGAAAGCAATTGTCCCCCATCGTCCAGCAATGACTGCTGTTAGTCATTGTCCATGCACATAGAATAGGCAACCTCTGCTAGCCAAAATCCTTAGATATGAGGCATGAATGCAGCTGCAACACCAACCAGCCTTTGCTGTTAGTTTACAGGGCCAGGGATCAGGCTCCAGAAGGGATGTGCACTACACAGGCATAGGAAACTCTTCCAAAAGGACAAACCGTCGGAAGTCTGAACTACCCTCCTCCCCAAAAATCAACTGAATCTCCCTTCCCGCAACCACACAGACTGGAGTAATGATCTGAATGTGTCTCCAAACAACCAGACAATGTTAACAGGCCAACCTACACCAACTATCCAACAATAAACTGAATAGTCCAAACTTCTGCCCCAAAAAACACATTGCAGGCAGGACCCAAATTCCTACGTAACTGACTAACATGTAGGAATCTGCTCTAGAAGCAGAAGCTTGCTCCCTGCAGTGAGGCCCCAACTTGCCCACTAGTCTTCTTCAGCGTCACAAGTTGTCATCGCTCTCCATTCAGTAGCAGAACTGGACAAAGTTATCATCATCAGAAGACCAAGGAAGCTTTAAGGGGCAGATCCCTCTACTAATCTAACACTGCCAAGTGCAAAAGCTATGGTGATGGCTCTGTGGAACAATGGTTTTAAGGAACCAGCATTCCCTTTGGAATGGCCATGTGGCTCCAAATGAGAACATCTCAAATGGTTAGAGTTGGTCCCGAATGCAATTCTGAAATACTTTGTTCAAAATTGCTAAGAGGCAGAACTGACAGCAGTGACTGGTATTAAGCAAGGCAGGAACACAGTGCAGACTTTGCAATCCCTGCCCAGCAAGCAGACTGGCATGATTCACACAGCATCAAGAACAGATCTCTCAGCCCAGCACATACCAGTTTAGCACCCTTCTTGCGTCCGAGGGGCAAGGCATAGTGGGCTTCATACCACTGTCGGTATGGGGTGCTGTCAATGAGAACAATGCAGTTCTTCACCAGGGTCTTTGTCCGCACCAGCTCATTGTTGGAAGCATTGTAGACCACATCAATGATCCTGGTCTTGCGGGTGCAGCCTTGGAAAACAAGGGAATTCATTAAACCCCACACAAGCCAGACAAGCTTTTACTATGGATGTATCATCAAAGCAGACAACACAGCATCTTCAGTGCTCAACCCACACCTCTTTGGAAGTTTATCCTTCAACTACTTGGGGAGTCCTTTCGGTATATCCTTTCCTCTCCCAGTGCAGCCTATATGGGTTCCGGAAAGAGACCTGCAAATGGAAAGCTACACCCACTCTAAATAAAGCACTAGATAAACTCCAGCATGGTCCCGTGCATCCTCCTCCTCCCCCGGTCTCATTTGTTGAAATCAAACTTCTCATCTGAAAGTTATTACCACACAAGTTGCATAAAAGACAAGTGCAGAGAGTCAAGGCCCAATCCTGTGAATCCTTCCTACCACGGGTAATCGACCCCATGGAAGTGAATGGGACTCCCCCTGCAGCAAGCACTACACTCTGTTTGCAGGATCAGGACTTTACTACGGAATCTGAGCAGCAAGCTGGGTTTCCCACCCCAAAAGGCCTCTAGAGACCACAGGTCACTCCACAGTGGGGTAAAACACCGTTTTATGGTAGTCGTTTTGCTTTAATAAGTTTAGCAGTTGCCATCCCCGGGGACTCAAGTCTTTAATTTGTCCACAGGACAAGCACAGCAGCAATGCTGGCTTTCCCCACTGCTCAGCAGTGCTGGCTCATGCCTGTTGGTTAGGGACTGTCTCTAAAGAGAGGGGGGGAAGCTCAGTCTTCACAGCCCATTAATTTTTGGCCTCCCTGCTGCAAGGGATTGTGATTTTCATAATACTTCACTACTAACTGGAGAGAGACCATTTCCCCTCTACCTCATGTCAGACAAGCCACCTCTCAGTCATCATTAACCTGCACCAGATTTACTATTTATTATTTGTATTACAGAAGCATCCAAAAGAACAGCCAGGATTGGAATCCCCTGGTCTCAGCATGGCACAAGCAAAAGACACTCCTTGCCTCCAAGAGTACTGATGACAGCAGTAGCAGGATTACATATCCCCATCCTCTCACCTGAATTCCCGACTCCTTTTCAAAACTCTTCCCCACCCTCCAACCTTTTTGCAGGGCATTCTCCTTCAAAACCACCTGTTCCAGCAAACCATTCTCATCGAGGATCCTCACGCTCTCCATTCTCCTGAACTGTTTTGTCTTGCTTTATTTAGATAACAAACACTTGGAGACAGGGAGCACATTCTGCTGAAAGCTGTAAATCTAAACCAATCATTTGACAATCATCATTTGTTTTTAATGTGAAAACTCCATGACAGCTGCCCCCCTCCTGAAACAAGAGCTTCTGTGAGCAATGCACTCAGTGTAACTATGACGTTCCTATCACTGTGAGCTTTACAAAGGCCTCCAAACCTTCTAATAAGCTCACCTAAGGTCAAAGTTATCATCATTATTCACACTGCTCCAGAACCAAACACTGTACAGACAACCACATTGCTGAAGATCAGTATCCAAGCTGTTTGTTTGGATCATTCCTCCAGTCCAGCAGTACCACGGATGGTTAGTATCGGGGGTAGCTGTGTTAGTCTGTATCCACAAAAACAGCAAGGAGTCTGGTGGCACCTTAAAGATGAACAGATTTATTTAAGCATAAGCTTTCATGGGTAAAAACCCCACTTCTTCAGATGCATGGAGTGGAAAGTCTTGTGAGGTAACTCCCTTCTCTTCATGTGTCAGTCTATGTCTGCATCTGTAATTTTCACTCCATGCATCTGAAGAAGTGGGGTTTTTACCCACAAAAGCTTATGCTCAAATAAATCTGTTAGTCTTTAAGGTGCCACCGGACTCCTTGTTGTTTTCACGGATGGCTGACACAGCAAGAAAAAGACTGAGCTGCTTTCTAGATGCGAGGGGCCCGCATTCTCATCTTTCTACTTACATTCAGAGCCCCAAGAGAAGTTGCCAACGTCCAAGCGCAGAGCACGATATTTCTTGTTACCACCACGAACCCTCACTGTGTGAATCCGGCGCGGGCCAATCTGTAACAACAACAAAAACATAGCTGCTAACAATATCTTAGGGGAGAGGAGACAGTGAGTTTCAGGCTGAAAGGCAATATGGTCAGTGTAACTATGACAGATCCTAGCATCGGCAGGTGCAGTAATTGCGACCGAAACGGTCCATAGTACCCACCTAAGGTGAAGTTCTCATCACTCCAATTGCCTCCTAAACCAGTAACACTCTGAACTAATGTAATGCTGAAATCCCGGGGGGGGAGGGAGAGATAGAGAAATGCCACTGCTCAGAAGAGCACAGGCAGAAATTAGAGAACTGATTGATAAAGCAGTGCATTTTCACAAGTCCTTATCACTGCAGTATGAAGCCAGAAACTAACACAGCATTTTCTAAGCTGGCCAGGGCAGCAACATCCAGTTATCCACAACGTCCAAATCCCCCACCTTGGTGTTGGCGGGTGGTCGCCCCAACTCATACTTCCTCTTCTTGTGGTAGGGCTTCCTTTTGCCCCCAGTCTTGCGACGCTTGTGCCAGTTGTCCCTAGAGATACCTGGGTTAAACCAAAGGGCAGCAGGTCAGAGAGGCAGATGAGCCCACCCAACCGTACAACAGCAACGCTCCGAGTACTCAGCTCTCCAAGGTTGATTTCCACATGGTGCATTCGGTCTAATGCAGCAAGTAGAGAAGCTTCATCACGGATACTCGGAGCCCCCCGTCCCCGAAGCGTTCAGCAAAGCCAGCGCCTGGCACGAAAGGAAACGGTCCCCTCCCAGACTGGGGCGCTTTGCGATCACGGGCCCTGCACCCCAGCCCGCGCCACAACGCCCGGCCGACGGGCTCACACCCACCCGGGCGCAGGGCGGGTCAGGCTGCGCCGAGGCCTCGTGCCCGCCGCAGGGCCCCCCAGCCGGCGGGGGGGGGGGGGAGGCGCCGGAGGCTGCCGACCCGCAAGGCCCCCACAGCCGGAGAAAGGCGGGGGAGGCTCTGGCGGCGGCGGCGGGCCCGCCCCAGCCCGCGCCGCGCGGGACCCCGGCATCCCGCCTCCTCCCGCCCCGCGGCCGCCCACGAGCGCAGGCCCCGCGGGCCCCTCGCGCCGCGCCCGGCCCCGCGCCGCCGGCCCCGCGGGCGGATGGCGGCGGATGGCGGCGGGCCCGGAGCCGCGGCCCTACTCACCCATCCCGAGCGGCGCCGGCTGCAAAGAGGGGCCGCAGAGGCTCACGGGGCGGTTTGTGGGGCCGAGATCGCGCGAGACGGGGACGTCACACCGCCGCGCCCGGGCGTGCCGCTGGCAGACGACATCCCTCGGCGACCCGCGCGCGTGACGCCGGCGCGCGGGCCCGGGGACTACGTAGGTTCCGGGGCGGGCGGAAGCGCTGGCCGCGGTTACTGCCCCCGCCCCCGTTCTAGGCCCCGGGCGGGCCGCGCTCCCCTGGGCCCGGACCCCCCAGGCCCGGGGGGAGGGACCCGCCGAGCTCCCCGGGCCAGGGCCTGACTCTGGGAGGCGCGGCTCCTTCCGGGGACCCCCCCCCGATAACTGCCCCTTCGACAGACCCTAGGGCCTGGGAACAGCCCCTTCCCCTGGCACCTGCTGCGGGGACCGTCCAGCCCCAGCTCAGCCTTGGGAACAGCCCCCGGGCCAGGCCCTGCGCCCCGCCAGGCCGCGAGAACAGCCCCATGCCCAGGCATTGCCCCCCGGGCCTTGGTAGCCACCCTGCGAAGTGCCCCAGGAACAGCCCCTGCTCGGGGGTGTCGCTGCACCCCCCAGGGGAACGCCCGCTGATAGCCTGCCACGCTCCCGCCCTGAGCAAAAGTCTCACGCCCTCGCTGGGGGGCCCTAGACTCGAACGGCAGTAACAGCCAAGGGGGTGTGTGGCCCTGGCTCAGGGAGGGAGGGGTGAGCATGTGGGGGCACGCTGTCTGGCAGGATCTGTGTTGCTTTTAAACAAATTGAAGGTGAAATGTTCTTTGTAATCCCCCCTCTTTTCTGATCTAGCACTTCGCATGAGAAGCTCATAGGAAAGTGGCTAAGAGGCCTGTGTGACCTGAGTTGTAGAATAGAGTGAAATAGGCTGAAGGAACTGGGATTGTTTAGTCTGCGGAAAAGAAGAGTGAGGGGGGATTTGATAGCTGCTTTCAACTACCTGAAGGGCGGTTCCAAAGAGGATGGAGCTCGGCTGTTCTCGGTGGTACCAGATAACAGAACGAGGAGTAATGGTCTCAAGTTGCAGTGGGGGAGGTTTAGGTTGGATATTAGGAAAAACTTTTTCACTAGAAGGGTCGTGAAACACTGGAATGCGTTACCTAGGGAGGTGGTGGAATCTCCTTCCTTAGAGGTTTTTAAGGTCAGGCTTGACAAAGCCCTGGCTGGGATGATTTAGTTGGAGATTGGTCCTGCTTTGAGCAGGGGGTTGGACTAGATGACCTCCTGAGGTCTCTTCCAACCCTGATATTCTATAATTCTATGCCCTGAAAGGCATGTCCTGGTTTCAGTTTATATGGAGTTGATGTCATATCCTTTTGATGTCAAAAGAAATCACGAATTAAGCATCTGGCCTTTAGTGTGTCCATATATGCTCCTAACCTTTGATTGTTCTGTATTTATTGGGAGAAATGGAGCTGCGATCTTCCAATCCCATTCAAATTTTCTCCAGGCTTGGAAACATGCTCTTTCCTCAACAATTCTAGCTGTAGGTTAGTTACCTAAACTAAGCCCTGGTCTACACTAGGACTTTAGGTCGAATTTAGCAGCATTAAATCGATGTAAACCTGCACCCGTCCACACGATGAAGCCCTTTATTTTGACTTAAAGGGCTCTTAAAATCGATTTCCTTAATCCACCCCTGACAAGTGGATTAGCGCTTACATCGGCCTTGCCGGGTCAAATTTGGGGTACTGTGGACACAATTCGACGGTATTGGCCTCCGGGAGCTATCCCAGAGTGCTCCATTGTGACTGCTCTGGACAGCACTCTCAACCCAGATACATGATTGTTTGCCATTGCTCTGACGCAGGGAGGGGCGACTGATGACACGGCTTACAGGGTTGGCTTACAGGGAGCTAAAATCAACAAAGGGGGTGGCTTTACATCAAGGAGTATTTCAGGCAGGACTTCACGGAGGGTTCCAATAAGAAATGGTGCACCTAAGTTATTGTTCTTATTGGAACAAGGAGGTTAGTCTGGCCTCTGATTGATACATGGCTAGATTTACCTCCCTGCACCTTCTCTATGAGTGACTGCAGTGTGACCTAGAGGAATGAGTCCCCTAGATGGGGGGCGGGTTTGCAAATGAGTACAAAACAAATCTGGTCTATTTCTTGTTTTGATACACTCCATCTATCTTTTACATCTTTGGCTGGCAGCAGACAGTGCAGAAGGACTGCATGCCATCCACATCTCATGGCTGCTCGGTAGAAGATGGTACAGTAGGACTGCTAGCCATCCTCATCTCTTGCCTGCCTGACAGAAGATGATACAATAGGACTGCTAGCAATCCGTATCACCTGCCTGCTCACCATAAGATGGTTCAATAGGACTGACTGCAGGACTAAAGAGAATGACTTGATCAAGTCACTCCAAATTTAGTCCCTACGCCCATGTCTGCCCAGGCGCTCCTGATCAATCTCACAGAGGTGACCAGGAGCACCTCAGACATGACGATGACAGCTACCAGTCCTATTGCACTGTCTGCTGCCACAAGGCAATGGGTTGCTGCTGCTGTGTAGCAATGCAGTACCACGTCTGCCAGCACCCAGGAGACATACGGTGACAGTGAGCTGAGCGGGCTCCATGCTTGCCGTGGTATGGCGTCTGCACAGGTAACTCAGGAAAAAAGGTGCGAAACGATTGTCTGCCCTTGCTTTCACGGAGGGAGGGAGGGAACGGGGGCCTGACGATATGTACCCAGAACCACCTGCGACAATGTTTTAGCCCCATCAGGCACTGGGATTTCTACCCAGAATTCCAATGGGCGGCGGAGACTGCGGGAACTGTGGGATAGCTACCCACAGTGCAATGCTCCGGAAGTCGACGCTAGCCTCGGTACTGTGGAAGCACTCCGCCGAGTTAATGCACTTAATGCACTTAGAGCATTTTCTGTGGGGACACACACACTCGAATATATAAAACCACTAAGCAGCTAAGAAAGGGCTGAGGAGCAAAAAAAGCACCAGCCCTGGTGGAGTCTGGCACTTCAGCCTCTTGTAACCTGATTTCAGTAACACTTCAGATTCTTGCATGCAGTACAGTTGTAGCCGGGTCCAGTCCCAGCAATCCGGGATATTAGAGAGACCAGGTTGGGGAGGTAATATCTTGTATGGTAATATCTTGTATGGTGGACCAGCTTCAGCTCAGAAAAGGAGCGGCAGTGGGGCTCAGGCTTCAGCCCTGGACCCCCACAAGTCTAACGACAGCCCTGGTGACCCCATTAGAACAGGCTTGTGATCCACTTTGGGGTCTCGACCAGTGTTCCCTCTAATTTTTGACAGGCTGTGTGCGCAAAAAAAATTTTCTGTGCAAATGTTTGTGCGCGCAGTGTTTCGCCATGTGCATGGGGTTTAGGATCTGTGTGCGTGCGCACACACGCACAGCTTAGAGGGAACAGTGGTCCAGACCCACAGTTTGAGAACCGCTGAGATAGACAAACGTCTATGTATTTAGCAGCCCAAATGGTAGTTGTAATGAGTACAGCCATTTATAATAACCTGTATTGTTAGACATATTTTAACAGCATTTTCTAGTATAAAATAACTAAAGATTCTCAAACATCTTCAGAGTTTGGCATCACAGCTCAAGGGATTTAATAACCTGGACTTTACAAAAGGAAACTCCTGGGGAGACAATTAGCAGTTTTCTCACAAATGTTCGAGGGCAAAAATGCCCATTAATGTCACTGTGCTGCTTTTTTACTGGGAATTAAATTTTACTTGGTGTAGTGAAGCAAAATAGCATAAAGAAGGCAGTATTTCTCCAGGCCATGAATATTACCTAGCTTTATACTTTCTATGAAACGAAGTAAAAACCTCTTAGTGCATAACGCAGCATGGGAATGCCAATTATTTATTGCCTGTGGTGCTTAGACAAGACAAAGAAAATCCCTCTCTGAATGCAGCTGGTATTTGGGGATTGGAGCTGCTGCTAGGGAGACTGTTACCTTTCCCCCACAAAAACTATCCACCCACTTTGGAACAGGCATAGCTTCACTACTAGCGGCTGAAAAGAAGCAAGAACTATGATCACCAGCTATGACAGGTCATTGCTGAGTGCGGAGTTCATGGAATAGTCAGAGGTGGTTGTAAACTGTAACACTGACCGAGAGGGCAATATCTACTCTACACTGAGTTGACCTGCTTCATTCAGGCTTCAGAATACACTGTTTTGTCCTTCCAGTAAGTAACTGCCTGGAGGAGTGGAATGTGTTTTTACAGAAAACATTCTCTTCAGCCTCATTATTAGGGCAGAAACAAATCATATTCGGAAATTGCCATGTAAAATGCATGTTTTCTCTGACCAGGACAGACTGCAAGTTTCTATCAACTGCTCTGCAACACGAGTCATTTCTTTACGTCAGCCTTTAACTAGAATTGCATCTACCACCACCTCCGCAGGTACCTTGGCCACACTGATCAGAATATCCCGAATTAACCTGCAAAGAGAAATGGAGTAACTCTGGGCCTTCCCAGAGTTGCTACACTAGGCACAAGCAGACACTCGTATCCGTGAATCAAGTCATCTGCCTTGCACAGTTTGTACTGTGATGCCACCAAGTCCCCTCAGTGTGTGGCGAGAGGGGACTGGGAGGGCAGTCGGGTGTCCAAGGGTCCGTCCCCCACCTGGGTGCTCTTGCTCCCCTGCATCCCCCCAAGCATTGCTTGGAGGACCACCAGGTGAACCTCCTGGAGACTGGGGGCAGCGGGCGTCCAAAGGTGGGTGAAACTTCCTCACAAGGGCGGGCTGCCTGGAGCTTGCCTGGGAACTCTGGGCAGGGTGCCAGGGGCTCACAGGCGAGCAGCTGCTGCAGCCTGGGAGCAGGAGAAGGGAAAGCTCAGCCCCAGAACAGGAGCCACGCAGTTGCCCTGAGCAGCGAGACCAACGCCCAGAAGCTGGAAGGGAAGCCCCTGGCCAACAGGCAGGGATTCCCTACCCCCCAAATTCACCAATCTCCCCCCAGCTCACCCAGGGCAGCTTAGCAGCTCTTGGACCGGCCCTTTCCTGCAGGTAAACGGGAGTGACCAGCCCCGAGCCCACCTGCACCGCCCGAGGCGCAGGCTACATAAAAAGCACTAGAGAAGTCAGTACAAACTAAAATTTCACACAAGACAATAAAAACAACGAGGAGTCCTTGTGGCACCTTAGAGACTCTCACATTTATTTGGGCATAAGCTTTTGTGGGCTAGAACCCACTTCATCAGATGCATGGAGTGGGGAAAAAAATAGGCAGGTATAAATATAGAGCACATGAAAAGATGGGAGTTGACTTAGCCAGTGGGGGGGTCAGTGCTAAGGAGGCCGATTCAATCATGGTGGATGTGGCCCATTCCCAACAGTTGACAAGAAGGTATGAGTATCAACAGAGGGCAAATTATTTTTTGTAGTGACCCAGCCACTCCCATTCTTTATTCAGGCCTAATTTGATGGTGTCAAGTTTGCAAATTAATTCCAGTTCTGCAGGTTCTCATTGAAGTCTGTTTTTTTTTGTTGAAGAATGGCCACTTTTAAGTCTGTTATTGAGTGTCCAGGGAGATTGCCCCCCCCCCCATGTTCTGCCTTCCATTTTGCCATGCTCCCTGAAATGCTAATGTGGCGGGGCAGAGCAGTGGCGTGTCTCCTTGGCTAGCTGCTGCCTGCTCATGGGGTCAGTGGCTGTGAGGCAACCCTTCCTGATGGCCGGGGGAGAGTTCTCTGCTGCCGGGAGACTGCCATTTTTTGTTGTAACCCTCCCCCCCGTCCGCAAACCAGGCAGGCTTGGTGGCCTGCTGAGGTCCTGGAGAGGGTTTTTCTTTTCTGAAATCTATGTCAACGACAACTGCTCTAAGGAGACACAAGGGAAGCAATAAAAAGTCAACCTTGTCACAGAGAAACGCAGTTAAACTATTTCTCTTTTTTTAATCAGCAAAATCTTCCCAAACGGAAGGCCACTGTTCCTGGAGAAGGCTCCTGGAAAGGGTTTTTCTTGTTAGCGTAGACCACCTGCCTCCCCAAAAGGCGGGAGCTAGGTAGACAGAAGAATTCTTCTGTCCACAGCCCGCACAGATGTAGCAGTGCGACTTACGTTCCCCGTGCAGACGAGGCCTGAGGGTTGGTGCGTGCTGAACAGTTAAGTCAAAACAGCTCCGTTCGTCAGAGGTGTGTAAAAGGGAAACCCGCTCCTCGGCGACATGGCTACGCTGACCTAACCCCCAGCGTAGCTAAGGGCATTCGGGGAAGTGGTGGGCCTCCTCCACCATGGGGTTGTGCCAACCTAGTCTCGGTAGCACAGACAGGGTTGCCGCCAAAGGAAAGAACAGACAGAAAAAGCCAAAGCAACCCAGGGCAGGGGGTGAGCCTGCACGTTGGATGAGGGGACCAGGTGAGACAGATGTTTTTGACAAACCATCCTCCCGTCAGAGCAGGAAGAGCCCAAGAATGAGGAACAGGCAAAAAGCTGCAAGCAGGGCAAGAGGCAGATCAACCAACCAGCTCTCCTTAGGGCAAAATAAGGAACTGGTCCAAGCCCCACAAAGGTAAAAGTAGAGAGCAGACCAGATCCAAAAGTCCAGGAAAGGACAGAAAAGCAACAAAGAAGTCAGCAGCCTGAGCTCCAATTAACAGAGCAGTCAAAAGCACATAGGGTATGTCTACACTACGAAATTAGGTCAAATTTATAGAAGTCGGTTTTTTAGAAATCGGTTTTATATATTCGAGCGTGTCCCCACAGAAAATGCTCTAAGTGCATTAAGTGCATTAACTCGGCGGAGTGCTTCCACAGTACCGAGGCTAGAGTCAACTTCCGGAGTGTTGCACTGTGGGTAGCTATCCCACAGTCTCCGCTGCCCATTGGAATTCTGGGTTGAGATCCCAATGCCTGATGGGGCTAAAACATTGTCGCGGGTGGTTCTGGGTACATATCGTCAGGCCCCCGTTCCCTCCCTCCCTCCGTGAAAGCAAGGGCAGACAATCGTTTCGCACCTTTTTTCCTGAGTTACCTGTGCAGACGCCATACCACGGCAAGCATGGAGCCCGCTCAGCTCACCGTCACCGTATGTCTCCTGGGTGCTGGCAGACGTGGTACTGCATTGCTACACAACAGCAGCAACCCATTGCCTTGTGGCAGCAGACAGTGCAATAGGACTGGTAGCTGTCATCATCATGTCTGAGGTGCTCCTGGTCACCTCTGTGAGATTGATCAGGAGCGCCTGGGCAGACATAGGCACAGGGACTAAATTTGGAGTGACTTGATCAGGTCATTCTTTTTAGTCCTGCAATCAGTCCTATTGAACCATCTTATGGTGAGTAGGCAGGCGATATGGATGGCTAGCAGTCCTATTGCATCATCTTCTGTCAGGCAGGCAAGAGATGAATCAGAATCATAGAATATCAGGGTTGGAAGGGACCTCAGGAGGTCATCTAGTCCAACCCCCTGCTCAAAGCAGGACCAATCCCCAATCAAATCATCCCAGCCAGGGCTTTGTCAAGCCTGACCTTAAAAACTAAGGAAGGAGATTCTACCACCTCCCTAGGTAACGCATTCCAGTGTTTCACCACCCTCCTAGTGAAAAAGTTTTTCCTAATATCCAACCTAAACCTCCCCCACTGCAACTTGAGACCATTACTCCTTGTCCTGTCCTCTTCTACCACTGAGAATAGTCTAGAACCATCCTCTCTGGAACCACCTCTCAGGTAGTTGAAAGCAGCTATCAAATCCCCCCTCATTCTTCTCTTCTGCAGACTAAACAATCCCAGTTCCCTCAGCCTCTCCTCATAAGTCATGTGTTCCAGACCCCTAATCATTTTTGTTGCCCTTCGCTGGACTCTCTCCAATTTATCCACATCCTTCTTGTAGTGTGGGGCCCAAAACTGGACACAGTACTCCAGATGAGGCCTCACCAATGTCGAATAGAGGGGAACGATCACGTCCCTCGATCTGCTCGCTATGCCCCTACTTATACATCCCAAAATGCCATTGGCCTTCTTGGCAACAAGGGCACACTGCTGACTCATATCCAGCTTCTCGTCCACTGTAACCCCTAGGTCCTTTTCCGCAGAACTGCTGCCTAGCCATTCGGTCCCTAGTCTGTAGCTGTGCATTGGGTTCTTCCGTCCTAAGTGCAGGACCCTGCACTTATCCTTATTGAACCTCATCAGATTTCTTTTGGCCCAGTCCTCCAATTTGTCTAGGTCCCTCTGTATCCTATCCCTGCCCTCCAGCGTATCTACCACTCCTCCCAGTTTAGTATCATCCGCAAATTTGCTGAGAGTGCAATCCATACCATCCTCCAGATCATTTATGAAGATATTGAACAAAACTGGCCCCAGGACCGACCCCTGGGGCACTCCACTTGACTCTGGCTGCCAACTAGACATGGAGCCATTGATCACTACCCGTTGAGCCCGACAATCTAGCCAACTTTCTACCCACCTTATAGTACATTCATCCAGCCCATACTTCTTTAACTTGCTGGCAAGAATACTGCGGGAGACTGTGTCAAAAGCTTTGCTAAAGTCAAGAAACAATACATCCACTGCTTTCCCTTCATCCACAGAACCAGTAATCTCATCATAGAAGGCGATTAGATTAGTCAGGCATAACCTACCCTTGGTGAATCCATGCTGACTGTTCCTGATCACTTTCCTCTCGTGTAACTGCTTCAGAATTGATTCCTTGAGGACCTGCTCCATGATTTTTCCGGGGACTGAGGTGAGGCTGACTGGCCTGTAGTTCCCAGGATCCTCCTTCTTCCCTTTTTTAAAGATGGGCACTACATTAGCCTTTTTCCAGTCATCTGGGACTTCCCCCGTTCGCCACGAGTTTTCAAAGATAATGGCCAATGGCTCTGCAATCACATCCGCCAATTCCTTTAGCACTCTCGGATGCAACTCGTCCGGCCCCATGGACTTGTGCACGTCCAGCTTTTCTAAATAGTCCCGAACCACCTCTTTCTCCACAGAGGGCTGGCCATCTACTCCCCATGTTGTGATGCCCAGCGCAGCAGTCTGGGAGCTGACCTTGTTAGTGAAGACAGAGGCAAAAAAAGCACTGAGCACATTAGCTTTTTCCACATCCTCTGTCACTAGGTTGCCTCCCCCATTCAGTAAGGGGCCCACACTTTCCTTGGCTTTCTTCTTCTTGCCAACATACCTGAAGAAACCCTTCTTGTTACTCTTGACATCTCTTGCTAGCTGCAGCTCCAGGTGCGATTTGGCCCTCCTGATATCATTCCTACATGCCCGAGCAATATCTTTATACCTTTCCCTGGTCATATGTCCAACCTTCCACTTCTTGTAAGCTTCTTTTTTATGTTTAAGATCCGCTAGGATTTCACCGTTAAGCCAAGCTGGTCGCCTGCCATATTTACTATTCTTTCTACATATTGGGATGGTTTGTCCCTGTAACCTCAACAGGGATTCCTTGAAATACAGCCAGCTCTCCTGGACTCCTTTCCCCTTCATGTTAGTCCCCCAGGGGATCCTACCCATCCGCTCCCTGAGGGAGTCGAAGTCTGCTTTCCTGAAGTCCAGGGTCCGTATCCTGCTGCTTACCTTTCTTCCCTGTGTCAGGATCCTGAACTCAACCAACTCATGGTCACTGCCTCCCAGATTCCCGTCCACTTTTGCTTCCCCCACTAATTCTTCCGTGTTTGTGAGCAGCAGGTCAAGAAAAGCTCCCCCCCAGTTGGCTCGTCTAGCACTTGCACCAGGAAATTGTCCCCTACGCTTTCCAAAAACTTCCTGGATTGTCTATGCACCGCTGTATTGCTCTCCCAGCAAATATCAGGAAAATTAAAGTCACCCATGAGAACCAGGGCGTGCGATCTAGTAGCTTCTGCGAGTTGCCGGAAGAAAGCCTCATCCACCTCATCCCCCTGGTCCGGTGGTCTATAGCAGACTCCCACCACGACATCACTCTTGTTGCTCACACTTCTAAACTTAATCCAGAGACACTCAGGTTTTTCTGCAGTTTCGTACCGGAGCTCTGAGCAGTCATACTGCTCCCTTACATACAGTGCTACTCCCCCACCTTTTCTGCCCTGCCTGTCCTTCCTGAACAGTTTATAACCATCCATGACAGTACTCCAGTCATGTGAGTTATCCCACCAAGTCTCTGTTATTCCAATCACGTCATAATTCCTTGACATCACCAGGACCTCCAGTTCTCCCTGCTTGTTTCCAAGGCTTTGTGCATTCGTATATAAGCACTTGAGATAACCTGCTGATCGCCCCTCATTCCCAGTATGAGGCAGGAGCCCTCCCCTCACAGACGTTCCTGCCTGTGTTTCCTCCCGGTATCCCGCTTTCCCACTTACCTCAGGGCTTTGGTCTCCTTCCCCCGGTGAACCTAGTTTAAAGCCCTCCTCACTAGGTTAGCCAGCCTGCTGGCAAAGATGCTCTTCCCTCTCTTTGTAAGATGGAGCCCGTCTCTGCCCAGCTCTCCTCCTTCATGGAACACCATCCCATGGTCAAAGAATCCAAAGCCTTCTCTCCGACACCACCTGCATAGCCATTCGTTGACTTCCACGATTCGACGGTCTCTGCCCAGGCCTTTTCCTTCCACGGGGAGGATGGACGAGAACACCACTTGCGCCTCAAACTCCTTTATCCTTCTTCCCAGAGCCACGTAGTCCGCAGTGATCCGCTCAAGGTCATTCTTGGCAGTATCATTGGTGCTCACGTGGAGAAGCAGGAAGGGGTAGCGATCCGAGGGCTTGATGAGTCTCGGCAGTCTCTCCGTCACATCGCGAATCTTAGCTCCTGGCAAGCAGCAGACTTCTCGGTTTTCCCGGTCAGGGCGGCAGATAGATGACTCAGTCCCCCGGAGGAGAGAGTCCCCGACCACCACCACCCGTCTCCTTCTCTTGGGAGTGATGGTCGTGGAACCCCCCATCTCAGGACAGTGCATCTCATGCCTTCCAACCAGCGGAGTCTCCTTCTGCTCCCTTCCCTCAGACGTATCATCTGGTCCACTCTCCGCATTAGTACCTGTGGAGAGAACATGAAAGCGGTTAGTTACCTGTGTCCGCATTGCTGAAACCCGGACATTCCCCCTTCTTCTTCTGGAGGTCACATGTTGCCAAGCTTCTTCACTGGCCTCTTGGCTCCGCTGTGCAACCTGCTCTAAATCTTTAGAGCTTTGTGCCCGTAGAAGCATATCCTGACTTTTGTCCAGAAAATCCTCAGTTTCTCGTATGCAACGCAGGGTCATTATCTGTTGCTCCAGACCTTCAATCTTCTCTTCCAATATGGAGACCAGCTTGCACTTTGTACAGACAAAGTCGCTTCTGTCCTGTGGAAGAAAGACAAACATGGCACATCCAGTGCAGGTCACAACAGCTGAACCCCTCCCTTCCATATCACCAGGATTGCTAGCAGTCCTATTGTACCATCTTCTGCCGAGCAGCCCTGAGATGTGGATGGCATGCAGTCCTTCTGCACTGTCTGCTGCCAGCCAAAGATGTAAGAGATAGATGGAGTGTATCAAAACAAGAAATAGACCAGATTTGTTTTGTACTCATTTGCAAACCCGCCCCCCATCTAGGGGACTCATTCCTCTAGGTCACACTGCAGTCACTCACAGAGAAGGTGCAGGGAGGTAAATCTAGCCATGTATCAATCAGAGACCAGACTAACCTCCTTGTTCCAATAAGAACAATAACTTAGGTGCACTATTTCTTATTGGAACCCTCCGTGAAGTCCTGCCTGAAATACTCCTTGATGTAAAGCCACCCCCTTTATTGATTTTAGCTCCCTGTAAGCCAACCCTGTAAGCCGTGTCATCAGTCGCCCCTCCCTGCATGCATCTGAGTTGAGAGTGCTGTCCAGAGCAGTCACAATGGAGCACTCTGGGATAGCTCCTGGAGACCAAAACCTTCGAATTGTGTCCACAGTACCCCAAATTCGACCCGGTGCCGATGTAAGCGCTAATCCACTTGTCAGGGGTGGAGTAAGGAAATCAATTTTAAGAGCCCTTTAAGTCAAAATAAAGGGCTTTATCATGTGGACGGGTGCAGGTTTACATTGATTTAATGCTGCTAAATTTGACCTAAAGTCCTAGCGTACCCCAGGGCACAGTGTTGTAAACCAGAGTCTCAGTTTTCTTGTTCAATCAAATGCCAGTCAGAATCACAAAACCACCAAGAACTACTTGCAAACACTGAAAAAGAAAACAAGGTAAGCAAGCCCCCTACCAAACCAAACAATAATGAAAAACAAAAATAACTGAGAAGAGCACGCTAAAATTTCTTTTCTTTTGACCGATCGCCAGGGGAGAGCGCGAACGCAGTCCCCCACTACCACAAATTATGCAGTCGAGTTTCCCGCATTTGGGGAAATCGCAGGGGTCAGCACACCCGCAGTGCAATGGATGAGCCTCGCCCTGGGAAAACCACCTTCGTGATCATGGTGTCTCCCCTGCCAGGTAAGTATGAGTGGCGCAGCCCCAGCCGCCGCCCGCCCTCGCTCGCCCCGCACTCTCAACCCACGGTGGGGCCCGCCGCGACACGCCCGCCAGCCCGCCCACGCCGGCCCCCACTGCCGCGACATGCCCGGGGGTGTCCCCGGGGCCCCCGCCGAGCCCCGCCTGCCAAATTCGCGCCCGGCTCGGCAGCCAACTCCCGCTCCCACAAAGCTCTGCGCGCACACACATCTGCATACGGGCTGCCGCGGCTCCGCCCCTCCCCCTGCCCAGCCCCGGCTCGCCAGCGCTCCGAGCCCCGCCGCCGGCCCCACGCCCACCCGGCGCCCTGGTCACGTGCTGCAGCCAGCCCGGCTCGGAAGAGGCGGGGCCGACAGAGCTGACCCCCGCTTCAGGAGCGCTCCGGGTTCGAGCCTCCGAACCCAGCGGGGGGCCACGTGCCCTCGGGCTTCCCCGCCCGGCTCCGGGGTCCTTCGTGCGCCTGCGCGTCAGCGGGAGTGTCTGGGGAGACCAGCGGCCGCCGGCTGCGCCCCCTCCGCCCGGCAGGGGCAGCCCCGAGAAGAGCCTCGTTTGAGCGGCGAGGCGGGCCGGCGAGTCTGATTTGCATACCCACAGTGCATTGCGCTCCGTGAAGCCAGTCCCTGGTGAAGGGGATGGTTCTGCTCGCAGCGTGCCCGGTTCCGATGATCAAGCTCGGGATTGAAGCGGGCTCGATTCACTCTCCTGTAAAAGCGAGCGGTGTGGCGGGCTGTGAGCGTAGTCACCCTGAGGTGAGGAGAGACCGCGGTTTCCCCGGCAGCGCCTCTGCCGGCTGTTTGTCATACTCTGGTTTCTCTTCAGATCGTATAAATCTTTCGCCTTTTACTAAAGATTTCCGTGGAGAGGAACATTTATGAGTTTCTACCCAATTTTTTGAGGCTTCATTTCGGTGAAGCTACCCTTTTTTGTGAAAAACAGAATAAAGTGTTGTAAAGCGCTTGTTGTTTAAACTAACGCCTTGTTAAGTGGTGCGGGTTTGTAATGTGTGAATGTTTCGCAGTTTTAAGTTCCCGGTCGCACACTGAAGACCTGGGGATGTCTCTTGGGGTATGTCTACACTACAGAATAAGGTCGAATTTATAGAAGTCGGTTTTTTAGAAATCGGTTTTATATATTCAAGTGTGTATGTCCCCACAGAAGTGCATTAACTCGGCAGAGTGCTTCCACAGTACCAAGGCTAGAGTCGACTTCCGGAGTGTTGCACTGTGGGTAGCTATCCCACAGTTCCCGCAGTCTCCGCTGCCCATTGGAATTCTGGGTTGAGATCCCAATGCCTGATGGGGCTGAAACATTGTCGCGGGTGGTTCTGGGTACATATCGTCAGTCCCCCCTTCCCTCCCTTCCTCCCTCCGTGAAAGCAAGGGCAGACAATCGTTTCGCGCCTTTTTTCCTGAGTTACCTGTGCGGACGCCATACCACCGCAAGCATGGAGCCCGCTCAGGTAACCGTCACCGTATGTCTCCTGGGTGCTGGCAGACGTGGTTCTGCATTGCTACACAGTAGCAGCAACCCCTTGCCTTGTGGCAGCAGACGGTACAATACGACTGGTAGCTGTCCTCGTCATGTCCGAGGTGCTCCTGGCCACGTCAGCTGGGAGCGCCTGGGCAGACATGGGCTCAGGGACTAAATTTTTGGTGACTTGACCAGGTCATTCTCTTAAGTCCGGCAGTCAGTCCTATTGAACCGTCTTATGGTGAGCAGGTAGGCAATATGTCCTTCTGCACCGTCTGCTGCTAGCCAAAGATGTAAAAGATAGATGGAGTGGATCAAAACAAGAAATAGACCAGATTTGTTTTGTACTCATTTGCCTCCTCTGCTGTCTAGGGGACTCATTCCTCTAGGTCACACTGCAGTCACTCACAGAGAAGGTGCAGCGAGCTAAATCTAGCCATGTATCAATCAGAGGCCACGCTAACCTCCTTGTTCCAATAAGAACAATAACTTAGATGCACCATTTCTTATTGGAACCCTCCGTGAAGTCAACCCTGTAAGCCGTGTCCTCAGTCGCCCCTCCCTGCATCAGAGCAACGGCAAACAATCGTGCATCTGAGTTGAGAGTGCTGTCCAGAGCAGTCACAATGGAGCACTCTGATTGGGCTAAAACATTGTCGCGGGTGGTTCTGGGTACATATTGTCCGGCCCCCGTTCCCTCCCTCCCTCCCTGAAGGCAAGGGCAGACAATCGTTTCGCGCCTTTTTTCCTGAGTTACCTGTGCGGACGCCATACCACCGCAAGCATGGAGCCCGCTCAGGTAACCGTCACCGTATGTCTCCTGGGTGCTGGAAGACGTGGTATGGCATTGCTACACAGTAGCAGCAACCCATTGCCTTCTGGCAGCAGATGGTACAGTACGACTGGTAGCCATCCTCATCATGTCCGAGGTGCTCCTGGTCACCTGTGTGAGGTCGATCAGGAGCGCCTGGGCAGACATGGGCGCAGGGACTAAATTTTTAGTGACTTGACCAGATCATTCTCTTAAGTCCGGCAGTCAGTCCTATTGAACCGTCTTATGGTGAGCAGGCAGGCAATATGGATTGCTTAGCAGTCCTATTGTACCGTCTTCTGCCGAGCAGCCATGAGATGTGGATGGCATGCAGTCCTTCTGCACCGTCTGCTGCCAGCCAAAGATGTAAAAGATAGATGGAGTGGATCAAAACAAGAAATAAACCGGATTTGTTTTGTACTCATTTGCCTCTTCCCCTGTCTAGGGGACTCATTCCTCTAGGTCACACTGCAGTCACTCACAGAGAAGGTGCAGCGAGCTAAATCTAGCCATGTATCAATCAGAGGCCAGGCTAACCTCCTTGTTCCAATAAGAACAATAACTTAGGTGCACCATTTCTTATTGGAACCCTCGGTGAAGTCAGCCCTGTAAGCCGTGTCCTCAGTCGCCCCTCCCTGCGTCAGAGGAACGGCAAACAATCGTGCATCTGAGTTGAGAGTGCTGTCCAGAGCAGTCACAATGGAGCACTCTGATTGGGCTAAAACATTGTCGCGGGTGGTTCTGGGTACATATTGTCCGGCCCCCGTTCCCTCCCTCCCTCCCTGAAGGCAAGGGCAGACAATCGTTTCGCGCCTTTTTTCCTGAGTTACCTGTGCGGACGCCATACCACCGCAAGCATGGAGCCCGCTCAGGTAACCGTCACCGTATGTCTCCTGGGTGCTGGAAGACGTGGTACGGCATTGCTACACAATAGCAGCAACCCATTGCCTTCTGGCAGCAGACGGTGCAGTATGACTGTTACCCGTCCTTGTCGTGTCTGAGGTGCTCCTGGCCACGTCAGCTGGGAGCGCCTGGGCAGACATGGGCGCAGGGACTAAATTTTTGGTGACTTGACCAGGTCATTCTCTTTAGTCCTGCAGTCAGTCCTATTGAACCGTCTTATGGTGAGCAGGCAGGTAATACGGATTGCTAGCAGTCGTATTGTACCGTCTTCTGCCGGGCAGGCAAGAGATGACGATGGCTAGCAATCGTATTGTACCATCTTCTGCCAGGCAGGCAAGAGATGAGGATGGCTAGCAGTCATATTGCACCATCTTCTGCCAGGCAGGCAAGAGATGAGGATGGCTAGCAGTCGTACTGTACCATCTTCTGCCGAGCAGCCATGAGATGTGGATGGCATGCGGTCCTTCTGCACCGTCTGCTGCCAGCCAAAGATGTAGAAGATAGATGGAGTGGATCAAAACAAGAAATAGACCAGATTTGTTTTGTACTCATTTGCCTCTTCCCCTGTCTAGGGGACTCATTTCTCTAGGTCACACTGCAGTCACTCACAGAGAAGGTGCAGCGAGCTAAATCTACCCATGTATCAATCAGAGGCCAGGCTAACCTCCTTGTTCCAATAAGAACAGTAACTTAGGTGCACCATTTCTTATTGGAACCCTCCTTGAACTCCTGCCTGAACTACTCCTTGATTTAAAGCCACCCCCTTTGTGGATTTTAGCTCCCTGAAGCCAACCCTGTAAGCCGTGTCATCAGTCGCCCCTCCCTCCGTCAGAGCAACGGCAGACAATCATTCCGCGCCTTTTTTCTGTGCGGACGCCATACCAAGGCAAGCATGGAGTCCGCTCAGCTCACTTTGGCAATTAGGAGCACATTAAACACCACACGCATTATCCAGCAGTATATGCAGCACCAGAACCTGGCAAAGCGCTACCGGGCGAGGAGGTGACGTCAGCGCGGTCACGTGAGTGATCAGGACATGGACACAGATTTCTCTGAAAGCATGGGTCCTGCCAATGCATGCATCATGGTGCTAATGGGGCAGGTTCATGCTGTGGAACGCCGATTCTGGGCTCGGGAAACAAGCACAGACTGGTGGGACCGCATAGTGTTGCAGGTCTGGGACGATTCCCAGTGGCTGCGAAACTTTCGCATGCGTAAGGGCACTTTCATGGAACTCTGTGACTTGCTTTCCCCTGCCCTGAAGCGCATGAATACCAAGATGAGAGCAGCACTCACAGTTGAGAAGCGAGTGGCGATAGCCCTGTGGAAGCTTGCAACGCCAGACAGCTACCGGTCAGTTGGGAATCAATTTGGAGTGGGCAAATCTACTGTTGGGGCTGCTGTGATGCAAGTAGCCCACGCAATCAAAGATCTGCTGATATCAAGGGTAGTGACCCTGGGAAATGTGCAGGTCATAGTGGATGGCTTTGCTGCAATGGGATTCCCTAACTGTGGTGGGGCCATAGACGGAACCCATATCCCTATCTTGGCACCGGAGCACCAAGCCGGCGAGTACATAAACCGCAAGGGGTACTTTTCAATAGTGCTGCAAGCTCTGGTGGATCACAAGGGACGTTTCACCAACATCAACGTGGGATGGCCGGGAAAGGTACATGACGCTCGCATCTTCAGGAACTCTGGTCTGTTTCAAAAGCTGCAAGAAGGGACTTTATTCCCAGACCAGAAAATAACTGTTGGGGATGTTGAAATGCCTATATGTATCCTTGGGGACCCAGCCTACCCCTTAATGCCATGGCTCATGAAGCCATACACAGGCAGCCTGGACAGTAGTCAGGAGCTGTTCAACTACAGGCTGAGCAAGTGCAGAATGGTGGTAGAATGTGCATTTGGACGTTTAAAGGCGCGCTGGCGCAGTTTACTGACTCGCTTAGACCTCAGCGAAACCAATATTCCCACTGTTATTAC
Source organism: Chelonia mydas (assembly GCF_015237465.2). NCBI lineage: Eukaryota > Metazoa > Chordata > Testudines > Cheloniidae > Chelonia > Chelonia mydas. The sequence goes on from NC_057854.1 coordinate 103,415,964, forward strand.
TGCTTGCTGTGTGCTCCACAATATCTGTGAGAGTAAGGGGGAGACGTTTATGGCGGGGTGGGAGGTTGAGGCAAATCGCCTGGCTGCTGGTTACGCGCAGCCAGACACCAGGGCGGTTAGAAGAGCACAGGAGGGCGCGGTACGCATCAGAGAGGCTTTGAAAACCAGTTTCATGACTGGCCAGGCTACGGTGTGAAAGTTCTGTTTGTTTCTCCTTGATGAAACCCCCCGCCCCTTGGTTCACTCTACTTCCCTGTAAGCTAACCACCCTCCCCTCCTCCCTTCGATCACCGCTTGCAGAGGCAATAAAGTCATTGTTGCTTCACATTCATGCATTCTTCATTCATTCATCACACAAACAGGGGGATGACTACCAAGGTAGCCCAGGAGGGGTGGTGGAGGAGGGAAGGAAAATGCCACACAGCACTTTAAAAGTTTACAACTTTAAAATTTATTGAATGACAGCCTTCTTTTTTTTGGGCAATCCTCTGTGGTAGAGTGGCTGGTTGGCCAGAGGCCCCCCCACCGCGTTCTTGGGCGTCTGGGTGTGGAGGCTATGGAACTTGGGGAGGAGGGCGGTTGGTTACACAGGGGCTGTAGTGGCAGTCTGTTCTCCAGCTGCCTTTGCTGCAGCTCAACCATACACTGGAGCATACTGGTTTGGTCCTCCAGCAGCCCCAGCATTGAATCCTGCCTCCTCTCATCACGCTGCCGCCACATTCGAGCTTCAGCCCTCTCTTCAGCCCGCCACTTACTCTCTTCAGCCCGCCACCTCTCCTCCCGGTCATTTTGTGCTTTCCTGCAGTCTGACATTATTTGCCTCCATGCATTCGTCTGTGCTCTGTCAGTGTGGGAGGACAGCATCAGCTCGGAGAACATTTCATCTCGAGTGCGTTTTTTTTTCTTTCTAATCTTCACTAGCCTCTGGGAAGGAGAAGATCCTGTGATCATTGAAACACATGCAGCTGGTGGAGAAAAAAAAAGGGACAGCGGTATTTAAAAAGACACATTTTATAAAACACTGGCTACACTCTTTCAGGGTAAACCTTGCTGTTAACATTACATACATAGCACATGTGCTTTCGTTACAAGGTCGCATTTTGCCTCCCCCCACCGCGTGGCTACCCCCTCAACCCTCCCCCCTCCCTGTGGCTAACAGCGGGGAACATTTCTGTTCAGCCGCAGGCAAACAGCCCAGCAGGAATGGGCTCCTCTGAGTGTCCCCTGAAGAAAAGCACCCTATTTCAACCAGGTGACCATGGATTATATCTCACTCTCCTGAGGATAACACAGAGAGATAAAGAACGGATGTTGCTTGAACGCCAGCAAACATACACTGCAATGCTTTGTTGTACAATGATTCCCGAGTACGTGTTACTGGCCTGGAGTGGTAAAGTGTCCTACCATGAAGGACGCAATAAGTCTGCCCTCCCCAGAAACCTTTTGCAAAGGCTTTGGGAGTATATCCAGGAGAGCCGCGAATGCCAGGGCAAAGTAATCCTTTCACATGCTTGCTTTTACACCATGTATAGTATTTTAAAAGGTACACTCACCGGAGGTCCCTTCTCCGCCTGCTGGGTCCAGGAGGCAGCCTTGGGTGGGTTCGGGGGGTACTGGCTCCAGGTCCAGGGTGAGCAACAGTTCCTGGCTGTCGGGAAAACCGGTTTCTCCGCTTGCTTGCTGTGAGCTATCTACAACCTCCTCCTCATAATCATCTTCTTCGTCCCCAAAACCTGCTTCCGTATTGCCTCCATCTCCATTGAAGGAGTCAAACAACACGGCTGGGGTAGTGGTGGCTGAACCCCCTAAAATGGCATGCAGCTCATCATAGAAGCGGCATGTTTGGGGCTCTGACCCGGAGCGGCTGTTCGCCTCTCTGGTTTTCTGGTAGGCTTGCCTCAGCTCCTTCAGTTTCACGCGGCACTGCTTCGGGTCCCTGTTATGGCCTCTGTCCTTCATGCCCTGGGAGATTTTGACAAAGGTTTTGGCATTTCGAAAACTGGAACGGAGTTCTGATAGCACGGATTCCTCTCCCCATACAGCGATCAGATCCCGTACCTCCCGTTCGGTCCATGCTGGAGCTCTTTTGCGATTCTGAGACTCCATCATGGTCACCTCTGCTGATGAGCTCTGCATGGTCACCTGCAGCTTGCCACGCTGGCCAAACAGGAAATGAGATTCAAAAGTTCGCGGTTCTTTTCCTGTCTACCTGGCCAGTGCATCTGAGTTGAGAGCGCTGTCCAGAGCGGTCAAAATGGAGCACTCTGGGATAGCTCCCGGAGGCCAATACCGTCGAATTGTGTCCACAGTACCCCAAATTCGACCCGGCAAGGCCGATTTAAGTGCTAATCCACTTGTCAGGGGTGGAGTAAGGAAATCGATTTTAAGAGCCCTTTAAGTCGAAATAAATGGCTTCATCGTGTGGACAGGTACGGGTTTACATCGATTTAACGCTGCTAAATTCGACCTAAAGTCCTAGTGTAGACCAGGGCTTAGTTTGTTAAGACTGCTGTTAGACACAGCGTAATATTTTTGGGCTGCTCTGGCGAGTTCTATGTCTTTTCTCATTGCAGTTGGTGAATGTGCTAACACTTTTAAACTTTCAGGAGCACTGCTGGGAAGTTAAGAGGTTTTTTTCTTTGCTAACACTGCTGTTAGATACGCTGTACGATTTTTTTTTTGGCTCCTGCTTGCTTACCCAGACAATGTTTGTAAGGTGTTCTTTTATTAAACGTTTTTCTGACGTTTTTCATCAAGTGTTGTCTATTCTTTCCTGCGTCCCTTCATTTTCAGATTAAGGATTCAGGACATTAACCAGTCCCCAGTCGTGGTTCTTTTTATGCACACTCTCTACCTTGATCTGCAGATTTTCTGTGTTTACATTTCATGATAACAAAGAGAGCACTCATAGTAATGAGTATGGTTGTTCTAAATGATGTAACCCAGAAAAGTCGCTTGCAACTACTGGTATTTTCCCACACTGTTTTCTATATTTGTGGTTGCCCCGGCAGCACCTCTGCAGAGTATCCTGGATACTCTGGTTTCTCTTCAGCTCTTATAAATCTTTCGCCTTTTACTAAAGATTTCCGTGGAGAGAAACATTTATGAGTTTCTACCCAATTTTTTGAGGCTTCATTTCGGTGAGGCTGTTCCCTATTGTTGTGTAAAAAGCAGAATTGTGGTTGGACTTTGCTACTTGAACGTCTCTTGATGGCTAAAGCTCCTTTTGTAAAAAGAAAACCAGCGCTTTAAAAAATAGTGTTTACAACATCTTTAGAGATCGATGTGTTAGTGAGATGTTAGTGAGGCCCCAGCAGGGGCCTAGTGTGTGATCTGCATTCACCTAGCTGTTTGGTTTCATATGTTTTTGGTATGAGTGATTTCCTAAGACAAGGTTTGCATAATGTAGAAAATAAATTTCAGATATACAGTATTTTCAAGTTTAATTTTTTTCATGCATGATTTTATTCCCAAACAAAGGAATTAGAATACCTCATCCCCGTGTCTTCTGTGTTAATATTTAATGGCACAAAAAGGGTATTTACATTGGCCTATCTGGGAGACAGGCCAGTCCTTGCCTGTTTCTTGGGAGTGTTTTGGAGAAATGTTGGTGGTGCCCAGAACCCGCCCCCCCCCAACTCCACACCGCCCACCCCGACTAAGGCTCTGGGAGGGAGTTTGGGTGGGGGGAGGAGGTCTGGGGTGAAGGCCCTGGGCTGGGGATTAGGGTGCAGGGTGCAGGCTCTGGGATGGACTTTGGGTGCAGGCTCTGCACTGGAGGTGGGGGTGTAGGAGGGGGTGAGGGGCTGCAGGCTCTGGGAGGGAGTTTGGGGATAGGAGGGGGTGCAGGGGTGAGGGCTGTGGGGCTGAGGATGAGAGGTTTGGGGTGTGGGAGGGGGCTCAGGGCTGGGGCAGAGGATTAGGGTGCAGAGGATGAGGGCTCTGGCTGGGGTTGGGAATGAGGGGTTTGGGGCATTGCAGAGGCTCAGCACTAGGGCAAAAGGGCAGGGTAAGGGCAGCCTGCCCTGCCACAAGTGAATTGGGGGCACTCGGACCCTGTGGCAGCAGTTGATGCCGGGAGCCGGCACAGGAGAGTCAGGCTCCGGGGCCCGGGGAGGTGAGTGGGGGGCAACAGGCGGGCTGGAGGAGAGACCAGGCCTCAAACATTGGTGGAGCCGGGCCCCCGGGCCCTGAATAATGCTGGAGCCCGGGCACCACGAGCGTATCTCACTCGCCGCTCCTGGACGTGAGGTTCTTTGTCTTTCCAGAGGATTGTTTAAGAAGCTGGGATCCTTCTTGGTAGGACGGGGTAGCCTAATTTTGGCAATTAATTGATCTTTGACTGTTAGCGGTAGATACACCCCGTGGCCTGTGATGGGATGTTAGATGGGGTGGGATCTGACTTACTGCAGAGAATTCTTTCCTGGGTGTCTGGCTGGTCAGTCTTGCCCACATGCTCAGGGTTTAGCTGATGGCCATATTTGGGGTCAGGAAGGAATTTTCCTCCAGGGCAGATTGGCAGAGTGTTATGCAGACAAAACTACACAGGATCCTTTCAGGGGACAAGACAAGATGTCACATTTATTATCATAACGCAATTTGATTTATGATCAATAACTAATACTTAATACCTACGTATACACACACACACACCCCAAATGTTCTGCAGCCGCTGTATAGTTACCGGTCCTGAACAGGGGCAGTGAGTTATATACACTCGTGGTGCCCAGGCTCCAGCAATATTCAGGGCCCGGGGGCCCGGCTCCACCAACGTTTGGGGCCCGGTCTCTCCCCCGGCCCCGCCTGCTGCCGCCCGCTCACCTCCCCGGGCCCCGGAGCCTGCAGCTCCCGCTGACTCTCCTCTGCCGGCTCCCGGCATCAATTGCTGCCGCGGGGTCCTAGTGCCCCCAATTCACTTGTGGCAGGGCAGGCTGCCCTGCCACACAGGGGTCCCTATCCTGCTTTACCCCCCCCCCCCAACCTACTGTCCTGTAAAGGCTAAATAAAAATCCTTAACTTCTCAGTGTTGTCACCCTCACCATTGGAAAATCATGAGTCAGATGCCCAAAAATCACGAAATTGGCTTAAAAATCATGAGGGTGCTTTAAAAAAAAAAAAATGGTAACGTGGGTCCTCTTTATTTCCCTTCTGGTTTCTGAACCAGGGAAGCTAGAAACTTACCTTTCCAGTGCAGCCAGAGCCCCAGAGAACAGGAGCCCCGGGTGCCCGGGGCTGGCAGACAGCGGGGCTCCTCACGGTTGTGTCTTCCACATTTCGATGTCACCAACCAAGTATCAAGTGTGAACTCCTCAGGCACTAGGTGAGCCTGCCTTTGTGACAGATGGTCCCTTGCACCAAAAACCATAACAATATTCTGGTCACTCGGACCGGTCACTCAGCCAGGTCAATTGCACCTCAGATCTCAAAGTGAAGACAACGTTTGTGGCCAATCCCATACTAAACTAGCTAAATCTAAATCTAACTACTAAACTAGCTAAATCTTTACTAACTAGGAAAAGAAAGAAGAAACTTATTTACCAGGTTAAAGCAGGGAAACATACACACAAAGGAGTTACAGTCTGAAGTTTCAAAAAGCAGTAGAAGCTGCTGTAACACGCAAGCCCTGTGTGTCCCTGAGGGCTATCCCTAGCCAGACAGCCGGGATCCCTTGCTGACGCTTAGAAGGCGTGCCCTCTCCCTGAAGTCCAAGCAGCATAGGGACAACAGTTTCTTCTTGACAGGGCTTTTTATTCCATTCCCCCAGAGCTCAAACACTGAGGATGGAGTGGAGGTCAAGGATAATCTAGGCATGGCCCAATATCTAAACAAATACTTTGCCTCAGTCTTTAATAAGACTAAAGAGGATCTTAGGGATAATGGTAGCATGACAAACGGGAATGAGGATATGGAGGTAGACATTACCATATTTGAGGTAGAAGTGAAACTCAAACAGCTTAATGGGACTAAATCGGGGGGCCCAGATAATCTTCATCCAAGAATATTAAAGGAATTGGCACATGAAATTGCAAGCCCATTAGCAAGAATTTTTAATGAATCTGTAAGCTCAGGGGTTGTACCGTATGGTTGGAGAATTGCTAACATAGTTCCTATTTTTAAGAAAGGGAAAAAAAGTGATCCGGGTAATTATAGGCCTGTTAGTTTGACATCTGTAGTATGCAAGGTCTTGGAAAAAATTTTGAAGGAGAAGGTAGTTAAGGACATTGAAGTCAATGGTAAATGGGACAAAATACAACATGGTTTTACAAAAGGTAGATCGTGCCAAACCAACCTGATCTCCTTCTTTGAGAAAGTAACAGATTTTTTAGACAAAGGAAACGCAGTGGATCTAATTTACCTAGATTTCAGTAAGGCATTTGATACCGTGCCACATGGGGAATTATTAGTTAAATTGGATAAGATGGGGATCAATGGGAACATTGAAAGGTGGATAAGGAACTGGTTAAAGGGGAGACTACAATGGGTCCTACTGAAAGGTGAACTGTCAGGCTGGAGGGAGGTTACCAGTGGAGTTCCTCAAGGATCGGTTTTGGGACCAATCTTATTTAATCTTTTTATTACTGACCTCGGCACAAAAAGTGGGAGTGTGCTAATAAAGTTTGCGGATGATACAAAGCTGGGAAGCATTGCCAATTTAGAGAAGGACAGGGATATCCTACAGGAGGATCTGGATGACCTTGTAAACGGTAATAATAGTAATAGGATGAAATTTAATAGTGAGAAGTGTAAGGTCATGCATTTAGGGATTAATAAGAAGAAATTTAGTTATAAGCTAGGGACGCATCAATTAGAAGTAACTGAGGAGGAAAAGGACCTTGGAGTATTGGTTGATCATAGGATGACTATGAGCCGCCAATGTGATATGGCCGTGAAAAAAGCTAATGCGGTATTGGGATGCATCAGGAGAGTATTTCCAGTAGGGATAAGGAGGTTTGAGTACCGTTATACAAGGCACTGGTGAGACTTCACCTGGAATACTGTGTGCAGTTCTGGTCTCCCATGTTTAAGAAGGATGAATTCAAACTGGCACAGGTACAGAGAAGGGCTATTAGGATGATCCGAGGAATGGAAAACTTGTCTTATGAAAGGAGACTCAAGGAGCTTGGCTTGTTTAGCTAACTAAAAGAAGGTTGAGGGGAGATATGATTGCTCTCTATAAATATATCAGAGGGATAAATACCGGCGAGGGAGAGGAATTATTTAAGCTCAGTACCAATGTGGACACAAGAACAAATGGATATAAACTGGCCACCAGGAAATTTAGACTAGAAATTAGACGAAGGTTTCTAACCATCAGAGGAGTGAAGTTTTGGAATAGCCTTCCAAGGGAAGCTGTGGGGGGAAAAGACCTATCTCGCTTTAAAATTAAACTCGATAAGTTTATGGAGGAGATGGTATGATGGGATAACATGGTTTTGGTAATTAAATATTCATGGTAAATAGGCCCAATGGCCTGTGATGGGATATTAGATGGGGAGGGATCTGAATTACCCAGGAAAGAATTTTCTGTAGTATCTGGCTGATGAATCTTGCCCATATGCTCAGGGTTTAGCTGCTCGCCATATTTGAGGTGGGGAAGGAATTTTCCTCCAGGGCAGATTGGAAGAGGCCTAGTCTCCGTAGCACAGAGAGGATTGCCACCAAGAGAAAGAACAGAGAGCAAAAGCCAAAGCACCCCAGGGCCGGAGGAGAGCCTGCACATTGGAGGAGGAGGGGACCAGGTGAGAGAGGCGTTTTTGACAGGCCATCCTCCCATCAGAGGAGGCCCAAGAAGGAGGAACAGGCAAAAAGCTGCAAGCGGGGCAAAAGGCAGAGCCGCCAAGCAGCTCCCTTTAGGGCAAAAGAAGGCACTGGTCCAAGCCCCACAAAGGCAGAGTAGAGAGCAGACCAGATGTAAGAGCCCAGGAAAGAACAGAAAAACAACAAAGAAACCAGCAGCCTGAGCTCCAATTAACAGAGCAGTCAAAACAACATAGCGTCGTAAGGCAAAGTCTCAGTTTTCTTGTTGAACCAAACGCCAGCGTGAATCACAAACGCCCCAAAAACTACTCACAAGCATTGAAAAAGAAAACAAGGTAGGTGAGCCCCCTACAGGACCAAGCAATAACAAAGACATAGAAAAAAACTGACAACACAGAAAGAAAAAGATTCAGAATAACTTACAAAAAAAAACAAAAATAACTCCTAACAGAACATTAAAACTTCTCTTCTTTTGACCGATCGCCAGGGGAGAGCGCGAACGCAGTCCCCCACTACCACAAATTATGCAGTCGAGTTTCCCGCATTTGGGGAAATCGCAGGGGTCAGCACACCCGCAGTGCAATGGATGAGCCTCGCCCTGGGAAAACCACCTTCGTGATCATGGTGTCTCCCCTGCCAGGTAAGTATGAGTTGCGCAGCCCCAGCCGCCGCCCGCCCTCGCTCGCCCCGCACTCTCAACCCACGGTGGGGCCCGCCGCGCCACGCCCGCCGGCCCCGCCCACGCCAGCCCCCACTGCCGCGACCTGCCCCGGGGTGTCTTCGGGACCCCACCCTTCTCCCCGCCGAGCCCCGGCTGCCAAATTCGGGCCCCGCTCGGCAGCCAGCTCCCGCTCCCACAAGGCTCTGCGCGCACACATATCTGCATACGGGCTGCCGCGGCTCCGCCCCTCCGATCGGGCCCCTCCCCCTGCCAGCCCGGGCCCCGCGCTCCCCCCCGGCCAGTCCCGGCACTTCAGCGCTCAGAGCCCCGCGGCCGGCCCCACCCCCACAGCCGCCCTGGCCCAAGGGCCGCCCGGTCCCCCCGGCGGGCGGCTGCGTCACGTGCTGCCGGCGGAAGAGGGACGCTGCATTTCGCTTCTCTCTCTCCCCAGCAGAAAGAGCAGGCTTCCAAAGGCTGCGGCGAGACTCAGAGGTTAGGAGGGCTGGTCAGTTTAGACTGGAGATGGCTAAGGAGGGCTAGGCTACAGCCCCGGTTCTCAACCGGGCGGCCGCCAAGAGAAACCTGGGCTTGGCCCACCTCCGCGGGCCACCGAGCCCGTTTGCCTGGCTTGCTGCCGGGGGCAGGAGGCTCACAACAAAAACCGGCAGTCTCCCGGCAGCAGAGAGCTCTCCCCGGCCATCAGGAAGGGGTGCCTCCCAGCCCCTGACCCCACGAGCAGGCAGCAGCTAGCCAAGGAGACACGCCACCGCTCCGCCCCGCTACGTTAGCGGGGTGCGGGGGGGAGCAGGTGACCCCGTGTGCCCCCGTCCCCGCTTCACCTCTGGCTGGGGATCCGCAGGGCTGTGTATTTATTTTTAGGGCCCCTGGTAAATAAGAAGGTTGAGAACCACTGTGAGAGAGGTCTATGAAACCACGAATGATGTGGCTAAAGTGAAGAGGGAAGTGTTATTCACCCTTTCCCGCAATACAGTAAAGGTGCGGGGGACCCACCTGACAAAATTAAGGTGCCGAACTCCCTGCCATGGGATGTTGTGAGGGCGAAAAGTAGCACTGGCTTCCACAGAGAATGAGGTGAGTTCATAGAGACTAGGTCCGTCAAGAGCTATTAGTGAAGTTGGTCAGTGATGCAATCCAATGCTTGAGGCAAGCCCTAAATCTCTGACTCCACAGAGACCAGGAGTGGAAGATGAGGGTGGATCACTCCAAATTGTTCTGTTCTGTACACTCCACTGGGCTAGGTGGACCCTTGGTCTGACCCACTCTGGCCTTCTTACAGGAGATCATGGGAGTGAAAGAATTAGTTGCCAATGAGCTCTGCTGCATAAGGTCATCTAGAATAACCCGAGAGGCCAACATGAATACCCTTGTTGTACCATTAAATATTAACACAGAAAACATGGGGATTGAGTTAAATTATGTGCATAGGGCATGGGGATTAGTTATTTTAATTCCTTCCTTTGGAAATGTAATCATGCATGAAAAGCATGACATTTGAATATATATCTGAAAGTTATTTTCTACAGTATGCAAAGTCTCAGCAAATCACTAGTACTAAAAACATACGAAACCAAACAGCAAGATGAATTCGGAACACAAAATAGCCCCCTGTTGGAAAAACATCTCACTAGCACACTGAGCTCTAAATACATTGTAAACGGTATTTTTGTTAATTCTCGAGATAAGTGACGTGTAAAGAACCAGTAGAGATTTCTGAGCAATGTAAGCATTAACACAACTTCAATTAATGAATCACCAACGCTCTGTTTTTTTTCACAATAAAAGCCCACGGGCGCTACACGGACGGCCCGTAAATCCTTCCCCTTGTACGGCCCATTGCACTGGCCGGCGTAAAGCCCGAGTTTTACCGTCGGAACCAGGATCCCTGGGAGCAAACCCAGCCCAAGGACCAGGGACGCGGGGCGGGGAGCAGGTGACGATGCGCAATGCATTCTGGGCATTCAAAGTAGCGTCCCGGGTAGGTCCGAGAGCGCAGGGGGGCCCGAGCCTCCGAGCTGCGGCTGCAGCCCCTGGAACGCAGGAGACGCCCCCGGGCCCGGAGCCTGCGGGTGCCGGGCTCTGCGCCTCGGGCGGTGCAGGCGGGCTCGGGGCGCTGGCCACTCCCGGGTGCCCGCGGGAAAGGGCCGGTGCAACTGCAAGGGCCGCGGAGCCGCCCCGGCGAGCTGTCGGGCCGGACCGGCCATTGCTCGGAGCCTGCAGGGGATCGCGCCCCGCCCCCTACGGTTAGAGCAGCCCGCCCAGGGGCGGCAAAGAGCGGCCGGCTTGTCCCCAGCCCCCGCCGCCCCCCGGGACTGGGCTTCGCCAGCCTGCAGCCACCGCACAGCTCGTTGACCCGCCCGCGGAGACCGGGGTGGAGCTGGGGAGCGCTGACAATACGCCTCCGCGTGCAATCCTCCCACGTCCGAGGAAAGTCGCGTAGGGGGCCATTCTGGTATTGCACCCGGGTGCTTCGTCTGTTCAAACACACTCCTTACAGCCTGAAGGCAAAAAGAGCCCCCTAAGAAAAAACCACATCAACGTTCATTCTAACTTCCCCGTAAGAAAATTAACAGACAGCCCAACTGCTTTCGATTATAGAAATTATAACAAAAGGACTTAGCTCGTGTTACAGCCGCTCTAATACCTTTTGTCTTTTACTGTACACACCAAGGAACAGGTTTAGCAAAACAAAGCTTGGGAAAAAAAAAAGGGAAGAAATTTATAAATATTGTTTCCACAGAAAAGTTTAGTAAAAAGCAAAATATTTAGACAATATAAAGAAAAACCTGGGTATCAGTAAGTGGGCTCCAAAACCACCATCAGGGCTAAAGCACTTCGCTTTGCAGCCAGGGTGACCCGAGTTAGCACTGACCGAATCAGGGAACTTTACATCAAAATAAGGAGCCCATCATGTCCGGCTTCAAGCACGAAAATCTGCTGCAAAATAATCAAAAGGAAGTTAGGACCTACAAAGTAAAAACACCAGTTATTTTAATAGGACTGTTTCCCTTTTACATCTTTTCAGCTACAAATCGGAGTTAAAAACCTAAAGTGATGAATGAATTACCACAAATAGAGAAAAAACGTGCGTGTGTGTGTGGGGGGGAAATACCACTCGTTGCAAGCGAATGCTCTGCTTTACATCAGAGAACAACCATACACAAGAGTGCTCTCTTTTTTATCATAAAATATTAACATACAAAATCTGCAGAGCAAGGTAGAGAGTGTGCCCAAAAAGAACCGTGATTGGGGATTGGTTAATGTCCTGAATCCTTAATCTGAAAATGAAGGGAGGCAGGAAGGAATAGACAACACTTGATGAACCGTCAGAAAAAAGTGTAATAAAAGAACACCTTACAAACATTGTCTGGGCAAGCAAGCAGGAGCCAAAAAAAAAAATCGTACAGCGTATCTAACAGCAGTGTTAGCAAAGAAAAAAACCTCTTAACCTCCCAGCAGTGCTCCTGAAAGTTTAAAAGTGTTAGAACATTCACGAACTGCAATAAGAAGAGACATAGAGCTTGCCAGAGCAGCAGTTCCAACAGCTACTTCCCAAGAAAACCCTCGTCTGTTTTGTGCAAGGACCCCCCAAAAATATTACGCTGTGTCTAACAGCAGTCTTAGCAAACCAACAGACCTCCCCAGCTCCTCAATGTGCGAGCGGGACCTTAACTACGAAACATTCACACGTTACAACGCCACACCACTGAACAAACCGTTACCTTTAACAACAACCGCTCTACAACATTCCAGTCTGTTTTTCACAAAAAGGATCAGCTTCACCGAAATGAAGCCTCAAAAAATTGGATAGAAACTCATAAATGTTCCTCTCCACGGAAATCTTTAGTAAAAGGCGAAAGATTTATACGATCTGAAGAGAAACCAGAGTATAACAAACAGCCGGCAGAGGCGCTGCCGGGGAAACCGCGGTCTCTCCTCACCTCAGGGTGACTACGCTCACAGCCCGCCACACCGCTCGCTTTTACAGGAGAGTGAATCGAGCCCGCTTCAATCCCGAGCTTGGTCATCGGAACCGGGCACGCTGGGAGCAGAACCATCCCCTTCACCAGGGACTGGCTTCACGGAGCGCAATGCACTGTGGGTATGCAAATCAGACTCGCCGGCCCGCCTCGCCGCTCAAACGAGGCTTTTCTCGGGGCTGCCCCTGCCGGGCGGAGGTGGCGCTGCCGGCGGGCGGGGCCGGCGGCGGGCGGGGGCGGCTGGTCTCCCCAGAAACTCCCGCTGACGCGCAGGCGCACGGAGGGCCCCGGAGCCGGGCGGGGAAGCCCGAGGGCACGTGGCCCCCCGCTGGGTTCGGAGGCTCGAACCCGGAGCCAAGGCACGCGCCTCGCGAGGCCGCAGGAGCCGGGATCGCCCTGGAGCGTCTCTCGCCAGCCGGGGTGGGCCCGGCCGGGGGCCGCCGCTTGCTCCGTCTCTGCTGCCGAGTCGCTGCCCGGGGCCCGGGGGTCGCTGAGCTGCAGCCCCCCGAGACCCGGGACCAGCTTCCCCCCGCGCCGCCCGCCTGCGCGCTCAGCCTCCCTGGGCGGCCCGGGGAGGGACCGAGGGGCCTTCCCGGCTCTGGCGCGGAGGCCGCCCCTGCCCTTCTGCGGGGACGGGGACGGGCGCGAGAGCAGGCCGGGGAGGCCGCTCGGGGCGGCTCCGACTCCTGGTGGGGGGAGAGCCGCGAGAGGCGGCGGCGCTCGTCCCCCGGCAGAAGCGGGTCCGCGACACGAGCTGCTCGCGGGGCTCCGGGATCCCTGGGACGGGACCGGCTCTGGCTCTCGGGCAGGCCGGACACGGGAGCGCTCCTGAAGCCGGGGGCAGCTCTGTCGGCCCCGCCTCTTCCGAGCCGGGCTGGCTGCAGCACGTGAGGCGGCCGCCGGGAGAGCGGGCCCCGCAGAGGCCCCGGCCGGGACCGGGCGGCCCCTGGGCCAGGGCGCCTGGTGGGGGTGGGGCCGGCGGCGGGGCTCGGAGCGCTGGCGAGCCGGGGCTGGGCAGGGGGAGGGGCGGAGCCGCGGCAGCCCGTATGCAGATGTGTATGCGCGCAGAGCCTTGTGGGAGCGGGAGCTGGCTGCCGAGCCGGGCCCGAATTTGGCAGGCGGGGCTCGGCGGGGGCCCCGGGGACACTCCGGGGCAGGTCGCGGCAGTGGGGGCCGGCGTGGGCGGGGCCGGCGGGCGTGGCGCTGCGGGCCTCACCGTGGGTTGAGAGTGCGGGGCGAGCGAGGGCGGGCGGCGGCTGGGGCTGCGCAACTCATACTTACCTGGCAGGGGAGACACCATGATCACGAAGGTGGTTTTCCCAGGGCGAGGCTCATCCATTGCACTGCGGGTGTGCTGACCCCTGCGATTTCCCCAAATGCGGGAAACTCGACTGCATAATTTGTGGTAGTGGGGGACTGCGTTCGCGCTCTCCCCTGGCGATCGGTCAAAAGAAGAGAAGTTTTAATGTTCTGTTAAGAGTTATTTTTGTTTTTTTTTGTAAGTTATTCTGAATCTTTTTCTTTCTGTGTTGTCAGTTTTTTTCTATGTCTTTGTTATTGCTTGGTCCTGTACGGGGCTCACCTACCTTGTTTTCTTTTTCAATGCTTGTGAGTAGTTTTTGGGGCGTTTGTGATTCACGCTGGCGTTTGGTTCAACAAGAAAACTGAGACTTTGCCTTACGACGCTATGTTGTTTTGACTGCTCTGTTAATTGGAGCTCAGGCTGCTGGTTTCTTTGTTGTTTTTCTGTTCTTTCCTGGGCTTTTACATCTGGTCTGCTCTCTACTCTGCCTTTGTGGGGCTTGGACCAGTGCCTTCTTTTGCCCTAAAGGGAGCTGCTTGGCGGCTCTGCCTTTTGCCCCGCTTGCAGCTTTTTGCCTGTTCCTCCTTCTTGGGCCTCCTCTGATGGGAGGATGGCCTGTCAAAAACGCCTCTCTCACCTGGTCCCCTCCTCCAATGTGCAGGCTCTCCTCCGGCCCTGGGGTGCTTTGGCTTTTGCTCTCTGTTCTTTCTCTTGGTGGCAATCCTCTCTGTGCTACGGAGACTAGGCCTCTTCCAATCTGCCCTGGAGGAAAATTCCTTCCCGACCCCAAATATGGCGAGCAGCTAAACCCTGAGCATAGGGGCAAGATTCATCAGCCAGATACTACAGAAAATTCTTTCCTGGGTAACTCAGATCCCTCCCCATCTAATATCCCATCACAGGCCATTGGGCCTATTTACCATGAATATTTAATTACCAAAACCATGTTATCCCATCATACCATCTCCTCCATAAACTTATCGAGTTTAATCTTAAAGCCAGATAGGTCTTTTTGCCCCACAGCTTCCCTTGGAAGGCTATTCCAAAACTTCACTCCTCTGATGGTTAGAAACCTTCGTCTAATTTCTAGTCTAAATTTCCTGGTGGCCAGTTTATATCCATTTGTTCTTGTGTCCACATTGGTACTGAGCTTAAATAATTCCTCTCCCTCGCCGGTATTTATCCCGCTGATATATTTATAGAGAGCAATCATATCTCCCCTCAACCTTCTTTTAGTTACGCTAAACAAGCCAAGCTCCTTGAGTCTCCTTTCATAAGACAAGTTTTCCATTCCTCGGATCATCCTAATAGCCCTTCTCTGTACCTGTTCCAGTTTGAATTCATCCTTCTTAAACATGGGAGACCAGAACTGCACACAGTATTCCAGGTGAGGTCTCACCAGTGCCTTGTATAACGGTACTCAAACCTCCTTATCCCTACTGGAAATACTCTCCTGATGCATCCCAAGACCGCATTAGCTTTTTTCACGGCCATATCACATTGGCGGCTCATAGTCATCCTATGATCAGCCAATACTCCAAGGTCCTTTTCCTCCTCCGTTACTTCTAATTGATGCGTCCCTAGCTTATAACTAAATTTCTTCTTATTAATCCCTAAATGCATGACCTTACACTTCTCACTATTAAATTTCATCCTATTACTATTATTACCGTTTACAAGGTCATCCAGATCCTCCTGTAGGATATCCCTGTCCTTCTCTAAATTGGCAATGCTTCCCAGCTTTGTATCATCCGCAAACTTTATTAGCACACTCCCACTTTTTGTGCCGAGGTCAGTAATAAAAAGATTAAATAAGATTGGTCCCAAAACCGATCCTTGAGGAACTCCACTGGTAACCTCCCTCCAGCCTGACAGTTCACCTTTCAGTAGGATCCGTTGTAGTCTCCCCTTTAACCAGTTCCTTATCCACCTTTCAATGTTCCCATTGATCCCCATCTTATCCAATTTGACTAATAATTCCCCATGTGGCACGGTATCAAACGCCTTACTGAAATCTAGGTAAATTAGATCCACTGCGTTTCCTTTGTCTAAAAAATCTGTTACTTTCTCAAAGAAGGAGATCAGGTTGGTTTGGCACGATCTACCTTTTGTAAAACCATGTTGTATTTTGTCCCATTTACCATTGACTTCAATGTCCTTAACTACCTTCTCCTTCAAAATTTTTTCCAAGACCTTGCATACTACAGATGTCAAACTAACAGGCCTATAATTACCCGGATCACCTTTTTTCCCTTTCTTAAAAATAGGAACTATGTTAGCAATTCTCCAACCATACGGTACAACCCCTGAGCTTACAGATTCATTAAAAATTCTTGCTAATGGGCTTGCAATTTCATGTGCCAATTCCTTTAATATTCTTGGATGAAGATTATCTGGGCCCCCCCGATTTAGTCCCATTAAGCTGTCTGAGTTTCACTTCTTCCTCAAATATGGTAATGTCTACCTCCATATCCTCATTCCCATTTGTCATGCTACCATTATCCCTAAGATCCTCTTTAGTCTTATTAAAGACTGAGGCAAAGTATTTGTTTAGATATTGGGCCATGCCTAGATTATCCTTGACCTCCACTCCATCCTCAGTGTTTGAGCTCTGGGGGAATGGAATAAAAAGCCCTGTCAAGAAGAAACTGTTGTCCCTATGCTGCTTGGACTTCAGGGAGAGGGCACGCCTTCTAAGCGTCAGCAAGGGATCCCGGCTGTCTGGCTAGGGATAGCCCTCAGGGACACACAGGGCTTGCGTGTTACAGCAGCTTCTACTGCTTTTTGAAACTTCAGACTGTAACTCCTTTGTGTGTATGTTTCCCTGCTTTAACCTGGTAAATAAGTTTCTTCTTTCTTTTCCTAGTTAGTAAAGATTTAGCTAGTTTAGTAGTTAGATTTAGATTTAGCTAGTTTAGTATGGGATTGGCCACGAACCTTGTCTTCACTTTGAGATCTGAGGTGCAATTGACCTGGCTGAGTGACTGGTCCGAGTGACCAGAATATTGTTATGGTTTTTGGTGCAAGGGACCATCTGTCACAAAGGCAGGCTCACCTAGTGCCTGAGGAGTTCACACTTGATACTTGGTTGGTGACATCGAAATGTGGAAGATACAACCGCGAGGCGCCCCGCTGTCTGCCAGCCCCGGGCACCCGGGGCTCCTGTTCTCTGGGGCTCTGGCTGCACTGGAAAGGTAAGTTTCTAGCTTCCCTGGTTCAGAAACCGGAAGGGAAATAAAGAGGACCCACGTTACCATTTTTTTTTTTTAAAGCACCCTCATGATTTTTAAGCCAATTTTGTGATTTTGGGGCATCTGACTCATGATTTTCCAATGGTGAGGGTGACAACACTGAGAAGTTAAGGATTTTTATTTAGCCTTTACAGGACAGTAGGTTGGGGGGGGGGGGGGGTAAAGCAGGATAGGGACCCCTGTGTGCCAGGGCAGCCTGCCCTGCCACAAGTGAATTGGGGGCACTAGGACCCTGCGGCAGCAGTTGATGCCGGGAGCCGGCAGAGGAGAGTCAGCGGGAGCTGCAGGCTCCGGGGCCGGGGAGGTGAGCGGGCGGCAGCAGGCGGGGCCGGGGGAGAGACCGGGCCCCAAACGTTGGTGGAGCCGGGCCCCCGGGCCCTGAATATTGCTGGAGCCTGGGCACCACGAGTGTATATAACTCGCTGCCCCTGTTCAGGACCGGTAACTATACAGCGGCTGCAGAACATTTGGGGCGGGGGGGGTGTATACGTAGGTATTAAGTATTAGTTATTGATCATAAATCAAATTGCGTTATGATAATAAACGTGACATCTTGTCTTGTCCCCTGAAAGGATCCTGTGTAGTTTTGTCTGCATAACACTCTGCCAATCTGCCCTGGAGGAAAATTCCTTCCTGACCCCAAATATGGCCATCAGCTAAACCCTGAGCATGTGGGCAAGACTGACCAGCCAGACACCCAGGAAAGAATTCTCTGCAGTAAGTCAGATCCCACCCCATCTAACATCCCATCACAGGCCACGGGGTGTATCTACCGCTAACAGTCAAAGATCAATTAATTGCCAAAATTAGGCTACCCCGTCCTACCAAGAAGGATCCCAGCTTCTTAAACAATCCTCTGGAAAGACAAAGAACCTCACGTCCAGGAGCGGCGAGTGAGATACGCTCGTGGTGCCCGGGCTCCAGCATTATTCAGGGCCCGGGGGCCCGGCTCCACCAATGTTTGAGGCCTGGTCTCTCCTCCAGCCCGCCTGTTGCCCCCCACTCACCTCCCCGGGCCCCGGAGCCTGACTCTCCTGTGCCGGCTCCCGGCATCAACTGCTGCCACAGGGTCCGAGTGCCCCCAATTCACTTGTGGCAGGGCAGGCTGCCCTTACCCTGCCCTTTTGCCCTAGTGCTGAGCCTCTGCAATGCCCCAAACCCCTCATTCCCAACCCCAGCCAGAGCCCTCATCCTCTGCACCCTAATCCTCTGCCCCAGCCCTGAGCCCCCTCCCACACCCCAAACCTCTCATCCTCAGCCCCACAGCCCTCACCCCTGCACCCCCTCCTATCCCCAAACTCCCTCCCAGAGCCTGCAGCCCCTCACCCCCTCCTACACCCCCACCTCCAGTCCAGAGCCTGCACCCAAATTCCATCCCAGAGCCTGCACCTTGCACCCTAATCCCCAGCCCAGGGCCTTCACCCCAGACCTCCTCCCCCCACCCAAACTCCCTCCCAGAGCCTTAGTCGGGGTGGGCGGTGTGGAGTTGGGGGGGGCGGGTTCTGGGCACCACCAACATTTCTCCAAAACACTCCCAAGAAACAGGCAAGGACTGGCCTGTCTCCCAGATAGGCCAATGTAAATACCCTTTTTGTGCCATTAAATATTAACACAGAAGACACGGGGATGAGGTATTCTAATTCCTTTGTTTGGGAATAAAATCATGCATGAAAAAAATTAAACTTGAAAATACTGTATATCTGAAATTTATTTTCTACATTATGCAAACCTTGTCTTAGGAAATCACTCATACCAAAAACATATGAAACCAAACAGCTAGGTGAATGCAGGTCACACACTAGGCCCCTGCTGGGGCCTCACTAACATCTCACTAACACATCGATCTCTAAAGATGTTGTAAACACTATTTTTTAAAGCGCTGGTTTTCTTTTTACAAAAGGAGCTTTAGCCATCAAGAGACGTTCAAGTAGCAAAGTCCAACCACAATTCTGCTTTTTACACAACAATAGGGAACAGCCTCACCGAAATGAAGCCTCAAAAAATTGGGTAGAAACTCATAAATGTTCCTCTCCACGGAAATCTTTAGTAAAAGGCGAAAGATTTATAAGAGCTGAAGAGAAACCAGAGTATCCAGGATACTCTGCAGAGGTGCTGCCGGGGCAACCACAAATATAGAAAACAGTGTGGGAAAATACCAGTAGTTGCAAGCGACTTTTCTGGGTTACATCATTTAGAACAACCATACTCCCTACTATGAGTGCTCTCTTTGTTATTGTGGAAGTATAACATTGTATAAGTATAACGTTGTATAAGGGGACATGCTGGATACATTGTATATGAGAGGGCATGCCAAAACATGTTACAAAGTATCTGAGGGAGCACACGTAGGGACAGTTAGCTTTTGAATGGAGAAGCAATTAAGATAGAGCCAGCACGTCTAAGAAGCAGGCATCAGAATGGAAGGTGTGAAGGGCAATTAGTTAAGTTAACTGGAAGCTGTTAAAGGAGATTGTTATGGGTGGCAGGTAATTGAAGATACGTGACTGGTCTCAGGGATCTCGAAGGGTGGTGACTAAAATCTTTTTCTTCTTTTGTCTGTAACTTCTCTATAACTTGTTCTCCAGCAAGCTGTATAAATTAAGAGACACAAGCCCCACTCGGGGGGCTCACTTCTAAATGTATTAGCAGAGCAGCTTTGCTAATAAAACAGAGTGGTCTGATAAATTGTGAGTCTGAGTCAAACTTTGACAATTTGGAGGTCCCACCGAGATGGCAAGCGGCTTCACTGAGGCTGTGTGATCGCTGACTGCCTTGCAGGACGATCGTGGCAGCCGGCGCCTGGACGCTTCGTCCAAGCGATCCTCCACAAGACAGAAAGTACACAGCAGCAGCGCAGTCTATGCCATTGAACTTGTTGGTTCCCACTCTGTTCGGGTAGGGGTCTTTGGATCCAGCTTCTGGAATCAGACGTCTCAGGTAATTATTATTTTTGTGCTTTAACCGGTTTGAGGACTGTCTTGTCTTTGTGTCTATCCGTCTTCGCCGTGGTGTGTGTGTGAATCTGGGAGCCATCTCTGTCCGGAGACTGGCTGACCAAGGGGTCCCCGTCCCCACAGTCTGAATAAGTGGAATCTGCACAGCTGCAGCCGCACAACGCCTTGGGTATAACCCCTGGTGTGAAAGCAAGGGCAGTTGAGGCAGTAGCCTGTGGGCTCCTTTCTGTGTGTTGCACCGGTACCGCTCTGCTGAGCCCGAATTTCCTTCTTGTGTGAGTGCTGTGTGAAGTCCTCCTGGATGGGTAATCAGAAGTCTAAGGTAGAACAGTTCCCTAAGGGAACTCCAGCTTATTTTATGTATTTTAGGAGGGGTCCGGACTCTTGTAGGTTTCTTGAAAAATGGTCCAAATTAGCTCTAGAGAACCCCAAATTACAGTGGCCACTGTTAGGTTCTTGGGACAAGGATCGAGTGGACGCTTTAAAAAGCAAACTCGTCCTCCCAAAAACCAAATTGGAGAGAGGAGAAGTAGACTGCTTCATGCAGTGGTGGGAAGAGGCAAATCATAGATGGACTGAGTCAAAACTCACCTCTCTTAAAAATTCTATCAAAAAACTAACAGTTCAATTGGATGCAGTCTCTCCCACCACTAGTCCGAGCGCTCCCCTTTGCCCAGTCCTGTGCAATGATCTGGATCAAACCCGACCCCCACCATACTCCTGCGCAAATAAGAAATCAGAAAAGGAAAAATCTTCAGTGACTACAGATAATGAAAGTGGCCTCGCAGCTCTGCAAAATCTTATGAAGAAGAAATCCAAAGCAGACTGCAAAGATTCTCTTGACATCTCTTCTTGAAAAAGAGAACCTGATGGGCGGTTAATGAGAGACTCTGATCAAACTGTTGTGGCACCCTTACGAGTCCTTAAGATGGGAGAAAGTGAGTCCATATGGGATTATAAGCCTTGGACTCGTACGGAACTTTTATCTATAGTTAAAAGTTTTCCCAAACCACAGGAAAACTCTGTCAAATTTGCTGAGGAGTTTCTGTTAATCTGTGAAACCTATGAACCCTCTGAGACAGATCTCCTCCAACTGTGTAAATTGTTAGCTCCTGCCAGTTATTATGAAAAATGGTTGGCTGCCGCAGACTGGCCAGCTGAGGCACGCCACTCAACCATAAAAAGTACTGGCCCAGATTCGGCATACAGAGACCGGTGTATGGCTCTTTGGAAGCGCCTGCATCAAGCCATTCCCAAAGTGTGGTCTCCTAAAACAAACTGGACAGCAGTACGTTGCTGTAAGCAAGGGCAAGGAGAAAGCCCAGGAGACTATAGGTCCCGGCTAACTGATATTTTCCTACAACATTCAGGAATACAAGAGCCCTATGTAAATGGGCAGGGGGCCTTGGCACATGCATTTGTTGATGGTCTTCTCCCTGCCACAGGCAGCATGTTGAAACGAGTAAGTGTGGGATGGGAGACTGAAACCATGGACAAATCGCTGGCAGTAGCAGAGCATTGCCACCGCACTTTAAAAGGAAAGGAGGAACAGTCCTCCCAAAAGTTAATGGCTGTGCAGATACAGCATTATTCAGGACTAAGCAGACCACACCGGGGACAAGGACGGGGTTGCGGAAGGGGGCGGGGGGCTGGATTAACTGGGGTTTGTAACTACTGTAAACAGCCTGGACACTGGAAAAAAGAGTGTCCAAGACGACCTAATAATTGTATGGGAAATCAAGTGAACCCCCCGCTGGTTCCTCCAGCTGATCCCCAACCCTATTTTTCACCCCAACAATGATGGGATGCTGGGGAACCTCACAAAGTTTTAGCTCCCTTATTACCTCTGTCCCCTCCTGGAGAATGTGTCCTGACTGTAAATGATCTCTCTCTCCCTTTCCTTGTTGATACTGGAGCTTCTCTTTCTACAATCCGCACCACTGACTTGCCTGAGGTTCCCCGATCTGGAAAATCTGTGTCTGCTGTTGGCATTACAGGGATCCCTACCTCTTTTCCCCTCTCAAAACCTTTGTCTGTTCAGGTCGGTCCCCTCTCTGAGGAGCATGCATTCCTCCTCTCTGATTCCACCCCTGCAAACCTTCTGGGACGGGACTTGCTATGCAGACTTGGCTGTTCTATTTACTGCTCCCCAGATGGTGTCTATCTGCAAATCCCTCAGTCTTCCTTATGTGATTCTGTAGCCTCCCTGCTGTCTGAAACTTCCCTCTCCACTCCGGTCCCTTGCTGTCCCTTAACTCCGTCCCTAGAGCACCTAATCTCTCAGGTTCCTTCCTCCCTATGGCCATCTCACCCATCTGAAGTGGGCCAATTAAATACTGACCCAGTTCAGATTACTGTAGACAATTCCAAACCTCTGCCTCGCCTGTCTCAGTATCCTTTGAATCCTGAGGCAGAGGTTGGGATTGCTCCAGTTATATCTGCATTAAAAGAACAAGGAATTATTGTCCCTTGTTCCAGCCCCTGTAACACCCCTATCCTCCCAGTTCAAAAGGCTGATGGCAAATCGTGGCGATTTGTTCAAGACCTTCGAGCTATTAACCACTTTACTGTTGTAGATTTGTGCTCCGCTTTCTTCTCTGTCCCAGTTCACTCTGAATCCCAGTATCTCTTTGCCTTCTCCTACAAGGGTCAGCAATATACATGGACTACCCTTCCCCAGGGGTATACAGAGAGTCCATCCTATTTTTCTCAAGCCCTAGCCAAGGATCTCACTGATCTGGTTTTCCCATCAGGATCCACACTGATCCAATATGTGGACGACTTACTCCTGTGCTCCCCCTCTCTGTCTGCCTCAGAAACTGATTCACTAACACTTCTCACAGCTTTAGCGAACCAGGGTCATAAGGCTTCTCGCACAAAATTGCAGCTCTGCCAAACCTCTGTCACATACCTAGGCTTCCTTCTCTCCCAGGGCTCCCGTACACTCTCTCCAGCCCGGGTACAAGCCATCCTTAGCTTTCCCCAGCCTTGCTCTCCACACCAGGTCAGAAAATTCTTAGGCATGACAGGGTTCTGTAGGCAATGGATTCCCCAATATGCTTCTCTGGCTAAACCACTCCAAGAACTCACTCGATCCTCTGTACCTAACCCCATGCCATGGCCACTTGAAGCAAATGCTGCTTTCATCTCCCTTAAGCAGAATTTAGCCTCTGCCTCTGCCTTAGGGTTACCTAACTATGACAAGCCTTTTACCCTTTTCTGTCACGAACAATCTGCTTATGCCTTCGGGGTTCTTACTCAGGAGCACGGTGACAGAAATCGCCCGGTGGCTTATTTTTCTGCAACCTTGGACCCTGTAGCCCAGGGTTTACCCCCTTGCCTACGCACTGTAGCTGCTGCAGCGCGCCTGGTCGAGATGTCTGAGTCCCTTGTCCTCTGCTCTCCTCTCACTCTCATGGTTCCCCATTCTGTGGAAACTCTCCTTCTGCAACGCAACACTGCTCACCTCTCCTCTGCTCGCCTCACTAGGTATGAACTTTTGCTGCTTTCAGCCTCACATATCACTATTAAGCGCTGCTCCTGGTTAAACCCTGCTACCCTCCTTCCTTTACCTAGTGATGGTGAACCCCATGACTGCCTTGCAACTGTCTCCACTATCACTGTCCCGTGCCCCGACCTTTCAGATGTACCTCTCCCTAACTCTGACCTGGTATTATTCACTGATGGGTCCTGTTATAGAAATGACCAAGGCGACCTTCTTGCAGGATACGCTGTGGTCTCTCTCTCTGAGACCATAGAAGCTGCGCCCTTACCCTCTGTGATCTCTGCCCAGGTGGCTGAATTGATTGCTCTAACCCGTGCCTGCTTTCTAGCCGAGGGGCTCTCTGACACTATTTTTACTGATTCTCGGTATGCCTTTGGGGTTGTGCATGACTTTGGCACCCTCTGGCAGGCTCGAGGTTTTCTTACCTCTACTGGTACCCCTATCAAGAATGGCCCCTACATTGCCGCCCTCCTGTATGCAGTTTTACTACCGTCTGCCTTGGCAATTGTTAAGTGTACTGGCCACTCAGCGGCAGACACCGAGGTGGCAAAAGGTAATGCACTTGCTGATGCTGATGCAAAACATGCCGCCACTATAAAACCTTCACCAGAAGCGTTTCTTGGTCCCCTCTCTGTCTCTGTAACGCCACCATCCCTGTCTCATCTCGCTCAGCTCCAGGATTCTGCCCCAGAAACAGAGAAAGACTCCTGGAGTGCTTTGGGTTGCTCTTTGCATTCTGATTCCCTTTGGCGATCGCCCACCGGTACCTTTGTAGCCCCCCTCTCACTCTACCCGTCTCTAGCCACCCTCCTACATGGTGTTTCGCATGTTGGCAAGGAGGGGATGGTCTCTGCTATGAGTAAGGCGGGGTGGTGGGCTCCCCATTGCTTGTGTTACTTGTCAAAGCCACAATGTAGGCAAATCTGTAAAAGTAACACAAGGGTTCCGGGGTTTGCCTCAAGCACCTTTCCTACACTGGCAACTTGATTTTGTACAAATGCCAGAGTGTCAGAAATATGAATTCATTTTAGTTATAATATGTCTGTTTTCGGGTTGGATTGAAGCCTTTCCCTGTCGCAAAGCTGATTCATTGTCCGTTGCAAAATGTCTGTTAAACCACATTATCCCTACCAAGGGAATTCCTGCCACTTTGTCTAGTGACCAGGGAACACATTTTACTGGAAAAATTGTTCAACATCTAAACCAGGTATTACATGTCACCCACCTGTTGCACTGCCCTTACCATCCACAGAGTGCAGGGGCTCTGCCAAACCTCTATGGTTGAAAGGCGAAATGGTGTGCTTAAAAATAAGCTGGCAAAAATCTGTAGTTCCACAGGGTTAAACTGGCCAGCTGCTTTACCACTGGCCCTTATGGAAATTCGGTCATCCCCATCCCAGAGACACAAATTGAGTCCATTTGAAATCATCATGGGACGCCCTATGCGAACAATGGCTACTATTACCCCAGCCCCAGACCTAAACCTAACTCACAGCACGCTCCTCCAGTACTGCAAAGGGTTAATGCAAGCTGTGAGCTCCTTCCATTCGCAGGTGCGAGCAGCTTGGCCGAGGGAACCCACCTCTGCTGCCTGTCACACTCTTGAGCCTGGTGAGTGGGTCTACCTGCGGCACCACCTTCGGAAGCACGCCTTGGAACCCCGGTGGAAGGGTCCATACCAGGTACTGCTCACCACCCAGACAGCAGTGAAATTACCCGGCATCGCTGCATGGATCCACGCCTCACAGTGTAAGCCAGCGCCACCTCAAGGGGACCAAGCACCTCTGCAAGACCACGCAGAACCAGCTTCAACCCCAGAAGACAAAGAGGAACAGCCTGCAATACCTTACAATCTGCACTCTCGTAAGGGTTGCCAGAAGCAGAGGGTAAGCAGACAGCAGGACCCAACAAACAAGAAGCAGTAGTGAGCCTAGCGCCTGCTGCCTGGTGGACGTAAAACCGTGACTGCGGTTCCCTCGAAAGGGGTTGTCGGAACCAGAAAGGGTCCTGCTTCCAACATGTGTCCTTTGAGAAGCTTAATCCTCAGCTACTGTGTCCTGAGGGTCTGGGGAATCCAGAGTGACAGTGACAATTCTTTCATCCAACAACAGGTGCAGATAGCCCAGATCCTGAATATTTCTAATTGCTGGGTCTGCAGCCACATCCCAGCTCACTCACAAGCTAGTATCCCCACCATGGCAATCCCTTTGAATTCCTCAGAGCTTGCTGGAGAACCCTATCCACTTAAAAGGACATGGAAGGAAAATGACACTTGGGGGCTGGGAAAAACATATGTTCCTAAACTTATAAGTGTGGTGAAAGGAAAGGGCCACTGGTGCTGGGTGTGTAATGGGACAGGGCTGAATCTAGGGAGGAGCAGCTGTCTCCAATACATCGTGTCCCATGGTGTATGGGACTATTCAAACAAGGTTGGAGAATGGCGAACCGGGTATGGAAAGATAAACTTCCTCTCAACCTGGGATCAAACCAAAGATTCAATCTCTTGCTCCCCCTACAGCCTCCCTGAGAAAAACAGCACCATCTACAAATGTCATGTGAATGCCACCTCTTCTCCCAGTGAAAATCATCCTGTGCCCTTTGGGGGATACTATTCCTCCTTCGTAAATTCTTACATGTCAAAGGGTTGCAGTCAACCCTTCCCAGCTTTAATGGGACATCATTGGGTTTGTGGGGAAAATGCTTACACTGTGTTACCAGCAAATTGGTCAGGTATCTGTTATCCTGCTCAGCTTTTCCCACAATTCCGGGTGCTTCAATCCCTCCCACGAAATCGCCTCCGTAATTTCAGGCGAAAAAGGAGGGACTTGCCAGATGCTAAATGGTATGTGGATAACATAAGCCCCCTAACTTGGGAAGAAGCTGTTGGCATTTCTTTAGTCCCAGTAGGGGGGGTAATCCACCATGCAAAAAGGCTTTTAAGGTTACAAGCGGTGGTTGAGATCATGGCCAATGAAACAGGAGAGAGCTTAAAAGCTCTAGCCAAAGAAGCAGGAGCGGTCCGACAAGTGGCCCTCCAAAACCGTCGGGCATTAGATATAATACTGGCAGCCAAAGGAGGGACCTGTGCTCTAATTGGAACAGAATGCTGTGTATACATACCTGATAATACTAATGAGGTAATAAATCGTGCTAGCCATCTGGAGCAAATTGCATACCTTCCCCACGAAGAACCAAGTTCCTTGTGGAAATGGATAAGTAACTTATTCAATTTCTCTAGTCTGGGAAACTGGTTGTTTCAAGGAATCCTGACTATCCTATTTGGAATTCTAATAATCTTTGTGTGTTTTCAATTGATTTCTTGTTGTATCCAAAACTGCACAAGACACACCATCCATCAGGTTACCCCTAACCAGAGTGCTAATCTAATGTTGTTAAATGTCACCAGTGAAAGTAATGAAAAAGAACGATTGATGTATGGAATCCAGTAAGTCATTGGTCATGGGCGTAGCCTTGACCAAAAGGGGGGATTGTGGAAGTATAACATTGTATAAGTATAACGTTGTATAAGGGGACATGCTGGATACATTGTATATGAGAGGGCATGCCAAAACATGTTACAAAGTATCTGAGGGAGCACACGTAGGGACAGTTAGCTTTTGAATGGAGAAGCAATTAAGATAGAGCCAGCACATCTAAGAAGTAGGCATCAGAATGGAAGGTGTGAAGGGCAATTAGTTAAGTTAACTGGAAGCTGTTAAAGGAGATTGTTAAGGGTGGCAGGTAATTGAAGATACGTGACTGGTCTCAGGGATCTCGAAGGGTGGTGACTAAAATCTTTTTCTTCTTTTGTCTGTAACTTCTCTGTAACTTGTTCTCCAGCAAGCTGTATAAATTAAGAGACACAAGCCCCACTCGGGGGGCTCACTTCTAAATGTATTAGCAGAGCAGCTTTGCTAATAAAACAGAGTGGTCTGATAAATTGTGAGTCTGAGTCAAACTTTGACATTATCATGAAATGTAAACATAGAAAATCTGCAGATCAAGGTAGAGAGTGTGCATAAAAAGAACCACAACTGGGGACTGGTTAATGTCCTGAATCCTTAATCTGAAAATGAAGGGACGCAGGAAAGAATAGACAACACTTGATGAAAAACGTCAGAAAAACGTTTAATAAAAGAACACCTTACAAACATTGTCTGGGCAAGCAAGCAGGAGCTAAAAAAAATCGTACAGCGTACCTAACAGCAGTGTTAGCAAAGAAAAAAACCTCTTAACTTCCCAGCAGTGCTCCTGAAAGTTTAAAAGTGTTAGCACATTCACCAACTGCAATGAGAAAAAACATAGAACTCGCCAGAGCAGCCCAAAAATATTACGGTGTGTCTAACAGCAGTCTTAACAAACCAAGAAACATCCCCAGGTCTTGAGTGTGCGACCGTGAACTTAAAACTGCAAAACATTCACACATTACAGACCCGCACCACTTACCAAAGCGGTAGTTTAAACAACAATCGCTCTACAATACTTTATTCTGTTTTTCACAAAAAGGATCAGCTTCACCGAAATGAAACCTCAAAAAATTGGATAGAAACTCATAAATGTTCCTCTCCACGGAAATCTTTAGTAAAAGGCGAAAGATTTATACGATCTGAAGAGAAACCAGAGTATAACAAACACCCCGCAGAGGCGCTGCCGGGGAAACCGCGGTCTCTCCTCACCTCAGGGTGACTACGCTCACAGCCCGCCACACCGCTCGCTTTTACAGGAGAGTGAATCGAGCCCGCTTCAATCCCGAGCTTGATCATCGGAACCGGGCACGCTGCGAGCAGAACCATCCCCTTCACCAGGGACTGGCTTCACGGAGCGCAATGCACTGTGGGTATGCAAATCAGACTCGCCGGCCCGCCTCGCCGCTCAAACGAGGCTTTTCTCGGGGCTGCCCCTGCCGGGCGGAGGGGGCGCTGCCGGCGGCCGGGGCCGGCGGCGGGCGGCGGGCGGGGGCGGCTGGTCTCCCCAGACACTCCCGCTGACGCGCAGGCGCACGGAGGGCCCCGGAGCCGGGCGGGGAAGCCCGAGGGCACGTGGCCCCCCGCTGGGTTCGGAGGCTCGAACCCGGAGCCAAGGCACGCGCCTCGCGAGGCCGCAGGAGCCGGGATCGCCCTGGAGCGTCTCTCGCCAGCCGGGGTGGGCCCGGCCGGGGGCCGCCGCTTGCTCCGTCTCTGCTGCCGAGTCGCTGCCCGGGGCCCGGGGGTCGCTGAGCTGCAGCCCCCCGAGACCCGGGACCAGCTTCCCCCCGCGCCGCCCGCCTGCGCGCTCAGCCTCCCTGGGCGGCCCGGGGAGGGACCGAGGGGCCTTCCCGGCTCTGGCGCGGAGGCCGCCCCTGCCCTTCTGCGGGGACGGGGACGGGCGCGAGAGCAGGCCGGGGAGGCCGCTCGGGGCGGCTCCGACTCCTGGTGGGGGGAGAGCCGCGAGAGGCGGCGGCGCTCGTCCCCCGGCAGAAGCGGGTCCGCGACACGAGCTGCTCGCGGGGCTCCGGGATCCCTGGGACGGGACCGGCTCCGGCTCTCGGGCAGGCCGGACACGGGAGCGCTCCTGAAGCCGGGGGCAGCTCTGTCGGCCCCGCCTCTTCCGAGCCGGGCTGGCTGCAGCACGTGAGGCGGCCGCCGGGAGAGCGGGCCCCGCAGAGGCCCCGGCCGGGACCGGGCGGCCCTTGGGCCAGGGCGCCTGGTGGGGGTGGGGCCGGCGGCGGGGCTCGGAGCGCTGGCGAGCCGGGGCAGGGGGAGGGGCCCGGTCGGAGGGGCGGAGCCGCGGCAGCCCGTATGCAGATATGTGTGCGCGCAGAGCCTTGTGGGAGCGGGAGCTGGCTGCCGAGCCGGGCCCGAATTTGGCAGGCGGGGCTCGGCGGGGGCCCCGGGGACACGTGGGGGCAGGTCGCGGCAGTGGGGGCCGGCGTGGGCGGGGCGGCGGGCGTGTCGCGGCGGGCCCCACCGTGGGCTGAGAGTGCGGGGCGAGCGAGGGCGGGCGGCGGCTGGGGCTGTGCAGCTCATACTTACCTGGCAGGGGAGACACCATGATCACGAAGGTGGTTTTCCCAGGGCGAGGCTCATCCATTGCACTGCGGGTGTGCTGACCCCTGCGATTTCCCCAAATGCGGGAAACTCGACTGCATAATTTGTGGTAGTGGGGGACTGCGTTCGCGCTCTCCCCTGGCAATCGGTCAAAAGAATAAAAGCTTTTATGTGTGGTATTTTGAGTTCTTCTTGTTGGTTTTTCGATTTCATTTGGTTTTTTTTTTTTTAACTTATTCGTTTTGGTAGATGTTCTAGAAAAGGGTGGATCTGTGCTCTGCTTTTATTCAAGGATAATTACTTATCTACTTTGGTTTCTTTTTTGCTTCTTTGAGCATAGCTCAGTGATTTTGTCTTTCAAATGTTGGGTCAGGCTTCTTTGTTGTTTTCCGGTTCTGCATTGGGTTTTTAGAGCTGGTCTGCTCTCTAGTCTGCCTTTGGGGTTTGCACTACTGTCTTCTTTTGCCCTTAGAGGAGCTGCTTGGCTGTTCTGCTTCTTGCTCTGCTTGCAGCTTTTTGCCCATTCTTTGTTCTTGGGCTCTTCTTTCTCTGACAGGAGGATGGCCTGTCAAAAACGCCTGTCTCACCTGGTCCCCTCCTCCAGCCTGCAGGCTCTCCCCCGGCCCTGGGGCTGCTTTGGCTTTTGCTCTCTTTTGTTCTTTCTCTTGGTGGCAACCCTGTCTGTGCTACAGAGACTAGGCTGGCAGAACCCTATGGTGGAGGTGGTCTTTCTGTCGCTTTAGGCCCACCGCCTCCCCGAATGCCCTTAGCTATGGTGGGGGTTAGGTCGGCGTGTCCGTGTCGCCCAGGATTGCATTTCCCTTTTACACACCCCTGACGGACGGAGCTATTTTGGCTTATTTGACTTAACTGTTCAGCACGCACCAACCCTCAGGCCTGGTCTGCACAGGGAAAGGGTGGACACAGCTTTTGTAAAGGGAACTCCTACCTCACCAGTCTAGGATTTTGGGGAGTCTGACTCATGATTTTCCAGTGGTGACGGTGGCAACACTGAGAAGTTAAGGATTATTATTTAGCCTTTACATTACAGTAGGTTTGGGGAGGGGGGAAATCAGGATTGGGACCCCTGAGTGCCGGATGCAGCACGACACCTGGTGCCTTGTCTTGAGCTTACAAACCAAGACACATGGAACATAGGCTGGGTGGGGAGAGGTCTATGTAACTCATGCAGTTGTTGATATACATGTGACCTCAAATATTACCTCCCCCCCCCGAAAAAACCAACCCAACAATAAGACCAACCAACCAACCAACCACCTCCCCAACAGACCCACAGTCTGGAAAGCATTTGTCCCTCATACTGGTGAAAAGACTCACAGCAGAAAGAAGGATCCCAGCTTCTTTAATAATCCTCTAGCAAGACAAAGAACCTCATGTCTATAGACTCACAAAACACTCCCAAAAATTGTAACAATATTTTGTCATAAAGAAACCAAAGCGTTAAAGACTTAAGACTTTTCAGCTACTTCAAAAAATCTACTTTAAAGAAGCATCATCACAGTTAAACCCTTTCTGCTTTTCTAACCAGAACATTGTCCCCAAAAGGAGATGCACCGTTCCTGGAGGCACTGCAATACCAGGTCAATGCATGGGGTGGACAGAGCAAGCTCCTATTCCATCCCCCTGTTTCAAAAATCAATTTAATATACAGTCCTCAAATAAAGGACATAGCAGATATTAAACTGATAAGAACAGATTTTAAAATTTTATTAAAGTTAATGTTTAAAATCAAATTTGCACAAGTTAAGAAGGAAGGTACTGTACATCTGGGGCCGGGCTTGGGTTATGGGGGATTGCAAGTATCAGTTACAAGGTTCACGAGGTACATACATATCGCATAACCAGCATAGATCCAGCTTGGGGTGCGGGAGTTTTTAAAGCTGTAGTAAGATGAGGCCCTGAAACATAAACCCTTGGTATCAGAGGCCCGTTATGAGACCTAAGGCCTGAGCTAAAGTAATGGTCAAGACTTTGCTAACATAAAGCAAAGTTAAGCTGTGAGCCAGAGGCAGGACCTGCTCACAGAAGCTGGCAAGGAAAAGGCTGAGGTTGCATAGACATAGATCTAAAGTGTATTGGATACCAGAACTGTATACAAATGGTACAAGAACATTCTTATACCGTCCACATAGATAACAAGGACAGGGGAAAAGGCTAGTATGATGGAGAGAGTTGTTTTGTTCAAACCAACATGTACAAGGTGAGAGGTGGCACCTCACTACGTAGAAGGGTGGTGCATAGTTACGTAAAGGGGTTGCACCTTAATACGTCAGAAGCGTTATGTAACTTGTTTGTACCTGTGTAGAAGAATGCATCCCTGGGGGGGTGTCCTTGTCTGGCCTAGGGGGCAGTGGAAAGTCGCGCCACTGACTGAGCTGAGTCCATTGCCAGGGAGCACAAATTCGTAGTATGCCCTGTAGAGTCTATAGGGAACTATCACTGTGCTTCGTTTGACAATAAACCCGGCTCAGGTGCCTTCGTACCTTACTAGAGTCTGTGGTTTTTGGGGGTTCTCTCGGGGTCTGCTGTGTTAGCTATCTGCCCAGAGCTGGGGCAGCACACAAAGGGAACACACACGCAGCCGACTGTTACCATCACCGAACACGAGCAGAGCACCACACTGGTAGCGTCTGACAACAAAAGTGTCAGTGGCTAAATGGACTCGGGTAGATCACCCATGGAATGTATTAAGAGTCCAAGTCAATAGTGGTGTAGACAATAAGTACATGGGTGGGTGTGTCCTTCGGTTCATCAGGGAAGGGAGGAGGTGGGTTATTTCCCTGGGTGCGTTCTCGGTTACTCGACCTGGTACTGGTGGTGTCCCGTGATGTGTTCTGTGTAGATGTCTCTGGACCACCTGATGGTGTCGGACACCATGAGCTGTCTCATGAGCCGGGCGTAGCGTCGACCGACTCCGCACGTTCTCAGTACCGGCTCATTGTGGGGGTCCCATGCGCTCAGGGCTCCCACGACCACGGCATGGATCTGGACCTTGTAGCCCTGAGCTCTCAGGGTGTTGGCCAGCGGGGTGTACGTCAAGACCTTCCATGCTCGGGCCTCGTGGAAGGCTGGTGACCTGTTTTCAAATGGCACCGTGATGTCTACCATGAGGACCCTTTTCTTTTCTGCGTTGGTCACAATGATGTTGGGTCGCAGTTGGCTGTCTGTCCCGGGGATGGCAGAGTTGATGGTGATCTTCCCCAGGGATGGCGGGATGGCTTTCACCAGCCGGTTCTGGATGGCATTGTGGCGGTGGCACCAGACTCCGGAGTGGTGCTTGCATCCACACAGGACGTGAGGCAGGGTCTCTTTGGCGTAGCCACACTTCCTGCAGCGCTTGTCCCGGTTGCCATGGCAGATGGCTCCATTGAGGGGAATGCAGTTGAGTCGGGCCCGGTGGATGAACCACCAGTCAGCGAACCTAGTGAATTTGCCCCCAGAGAGGAAGTGGTTGCTGGCGTCCCACTTGCTGGACACCTGAAACACCTTGTCCTGGTCCGGCTTCCGCTTGAGTTTCTCGGCGTAGTGGCAGCGGATGGCGTCTTTCAGGGTCCTTTCCAGCAGCGTTCTGGCGGTCGGGGTGACGATAGTGTGCTCCAGGGTCTTTATGCACCGCACCAGTATTCCCAACTCCTGGTGCTCCTTGCACCACTTCCACCGGCAGCTAATCCTCTTTCCTAGACGTCTCGAGGCATTGCAGGTGCGGGACCAGAGAGAGGACAGGTCTCCCCCCTTTCTCCCGAACTCAGCTTCCAGGAAGCCGCTGAGGTAAGTGTCGATATCCTGCTCAGAGGGGGCCCTGCTGGTGCATTTCCTGACCACGTCCCGTATGGCTTCCTCCACGATGCTCCTCACTGTCGGGTCCGGGCATGTCAGGAGGCGGAAAGTGTGAGTGATCACCGCCACATCGCACAGGTCACCCATCCGAGGCACGTTGGCTCCGCCCTGTCTGTGGCAGTTGTAGAAGATGTCGGTGCTGGCCCTCTGGGGAAGGTCGAGCCATTTCCTCACCAGCTGCCTGATGGTGCTATCGGCCTTGTTCAGGTGCACCTTGGCTACGGACGATCCCCTGAGGACAAAGGAGATGCGGGGGATCAGGAAGGTATTGAGGGCATTGATCTTTTGCCAGGGGGCGAGCAGGGAGGAGTCGGTTTGGGCTGCATACCGCAGGATCTCCACAATGGTGTCTTCGGGGGTCTGTCGGACGCGGACTCCTGTGGGTGTGCCCAGATGTTGGTATACCTCTCCCTCTTCGAGGGAGGTCATGGGCTTGCCCTGGATCAGGAACCGTGATGCCCGGACCAGAGCCCTGGCACCGCCTTCGACATGGAGGGAGGCGCACTTTTGGGGTTGAAGCGGAGGCCCATCCACTCGGCAGCTCGGTTGGCAACGTCGAGCATCCCCTGGAGGCTTTCCGAGCTGTCAGCGACCAGGGCCAGATCGTCCGCGTAGGCCAAGATGCCGATTCTCTTGCCATGCAGGTTGAAGCTGGCCAAGCTGCTGGAGACAGCTCGGATGAGCAGTTCCATGGCCAGGTTGAGGATGATGGAGCTGAGGGGCAGCCCTGTTTCACGCCGCAGCGGATGGGGATGGCGTCCGTC
This sequence comes from Chelonia mydas, assembly GCF_015237465.2. Lineage (NCBI taxonomy): Eukaryota > Metazoa > Chordata > Testudines > Cheloniidae > Chelonia > Chelonia mydas. Next base: position 103,450,042 of record NC_057854.1, read on the forward strand.
TCTCCGTCCGTGGCGCAGATGGTGGTGGTACAGTCCTTGTAGAGGTCCCGGAGGATCTGGATGAAGGTTTCTGGCATCCTGAACTCTCCCAGGGTGGTGAAGATGTGATGGTGGGGTATGGACCTGAAGGCGTTGATCAGGTCGAGCCATGCTATGGCGCACTGCCTCCTGGACCTCCTGGCCTCCTGGATGGCTGTCTGAAGAAGAAAGTTGTGCTCGTAACATCCCTCACAGGACATAAAGCCCTTCTGCGCTGAGCTGATGGGGCCCCTGCACACTGACCAGTCCATGATCCTTGCTGCGAGGCAGCTGGCATACAGCTTGTAGATGGTGGAGCAGAGGGATATGGGCCTCCAGTTGCTGGGGTCATCTCGTTCGCCTTTTTTGTGGATGAGCACCGTCATGGATTTTTTCCAGGAGCGGGGGGCGCGGTGGAACAGCTTGCATTTGTTGAAGATGGCAGCAAGCACCAAGCAGCTGGGGTCTCGCTTCTACAGCAGGTGGTAGCGGATGCCATCTTTTCCAGGGATGGTGTTTTTGGTCCTCGTCAGCCTCGCCAGCACCATCCGCGGGGAAAAATCTCGCTCCAGGTTCTCCATGAGGTTGATCAAGGGTAGCGGTAGAAGGCACTCTGGGCGTCGCACATCGGTCTGGGCCTCACGATCAAACACATCCTTGAAGTAGGAGTAGAGCCTCTCGGTCTGGATGGCGCAGTAGGAGGAGGTCCCGTCGAGGATCTCCCTCATGGCTTTTGAGCAGTTTGTCCTGTATAGTTTCTGAATATGGGGTGCAGCCGCCGGATCGTAGCGGCAGCTGGCATCCCCTCTCCTGCCTTCTCTGGCGGTGTTGTTACGGCTCAGCGCAGGGAATCTGTGAGTGGTCCGTGTGCCCTCCTGGGGTTCCCTCCCTCTGGTTGTGATTTCTAAAGGCAGTTCTGTGGTCAGTCTGTCCATCAGGGTGTCGAAGTTCTCGAAGTTGTCAGCCTTTGCCAGCTCCTCCATCCAGACGGATTGCCATGGTGTGGCGACCCTGGCTCGCGGCCGTCGCTCCTCCTGCTGCATTGTCTCCGCAGGTTCAGGTGCTGTGGGGATGGTCTGTGGCCTTGTTGTCTCTCGGACTGGGGAACGGTGTTCAGGTGAATCTTGAGGCCGGGGTCCTGGTGTGGTGGTGGGGGCAGCTCTCCGTGTCTCTGAGGCAGTGCTGGATCTTCCAGGAGGGAGTGGGGTTCTGGAAGCACCGGTGTTGGACTTTGGGGGGATGCAGTCGTGTCTGGAAGCGCTGGGGATGATCCTGGTTCTCCTACAGGCAGTATCCGGCTGGGAGGTCCTCAGTGGGCCATGGGAGGCAGAAGAGGGGCAGAGGAGGAGGCCTGTAGGGATTGGGTCCTGGAGGTAGATGCAGTCATTTTCCCCTGCCTCACCCTCTGTGGGGCGGATCTCTGCTGTGCCTGCAGACTCGCCAGGTGGTTCCTCTCGGTCTGGCAGAGAAGCTTGAGGAGGTGAAGTCGCTCCTGGGAGGGGGGCACGGACTCGCTGGCCATGATGTCTCTTTGTCTGGAAGGACAGCATGCGGCACCGAGATCCTGGGCTGTGGACTGCGTTCGCTTTGGAGCGGCGTTCCTCTGGGCAGCAGGGTGATCAGTAATTTCAGGGTCCTGGGTTGAGGAGGTGGTTCCTTCGGGAGCATCCCTCTGTGGAGCAGAGGGGCAGTGATCAGCATCCTGGTCGTGGGTCGTCGGGCGGGCTCCTCTGGTAGCAGCTTTCTCAGGAGCAGCAGGGCAGCGATCAGCATCCAGGTCCTGGGCAGTGGGAGAGGTTCTCTGGGCGTCCTCCTCCTGAAGAGCTGGCGAGATGTTGTTGCTCCTGGATGTGAGGTCCCGAAGAGCCATCCTCATGGTGCTAGGTGCGGGAGTTTACTGGAGAAAAGAAAAAAGAAAAAGGGCAGAGGCCCTTCTCATTATTCTCCACTAGGACGTTCCAGGTGGTATGAGGAACACCCTAACCCCTTTTTTAAGAATCTAATTGTTTTATCGCTCTGAGATCCTTTTTACTACTTGCCAAGATTTTAATAAACAAAGAATTAGAAGAGCAATGAAAATAAGGGTCCAAAATTGGATAAGGCAGAAAAAACCAGCTAGTGATATAGGGTCAAAAGGTGTATAAGTTTTATTGGTCATAAGCGAGATAGAATGTTGCGAATAAGGATTACAGGTTACACACCATGAGACTTTTGCAAGATTATAATAATCTTTCTTACATACAAAAGAAGAAGAAACTTCAATCAAAAAAGTTCTTAACTTAGATATCTGCAATCAGGAAATCATCAACCAGTTAAAATGATCAATCTGACAATCAATTATTTGAGCTCTTTTATCATTGACTCTCTCATCAATTTTTCCCCAGATACTCACGCCTAGGTAGTACACAAGCTCTGGCCAGGAACTTGTCAGAGATCCTTAGAAGAAAGTCGGGGTACTCAGCTTTTGGAGAGAGGGAGGCGAATTGATCCACCAGCCAGAGAGCAGACTCTCCGGGGTGTATCCTCAACATCACACTCTCCCTTGCCTGTAGCAGGTTTATATGGCTTGTTGCCGCTAGCCTGCTTGATGTGCTCTAGCCAATGAGGCCTTGAGATGCGGGCATAGTTTAGGGTAAGTTTGATTATCTTAGTGTATGCATTGCTGCTTAACTTAACGTTAAGGGCCAATTGCTGCTTCGCCAGTACAATTTGGTTTCTCTTTTGCATATTTTACTGCTGTACCTTGTGTTTTTTTGCTACGCTGATTGCCATAGGAACCGGTATTAGATTGCTGACGCTGATCTTTCCTTAACATATGCAAGTATTCTACAATTATAATATATATTCAGCAGATTTCTGCTAGACACTTTATGCAACGCTACTTATTTCGAGAGGATGTGGTTTGTGGCCATCTACGTTTCGGGGTTTAATGTAAGCCATTTTCCTCCCAAGAAGGCCTTATATCATTTATTCTAAAATATATTGTACATCCCCCCAGAAGGCCTAGAGGGAGGCTGGACACGTGTAGTCAGATTGATTTCAAATACATTCTCTTCGAGCCAGTCGTTACCATTCACTATTGCAGTATAATGCACTCGGGCAGACGCCACTGAATGCATGCAGCAGAGTTAACAACACAAATAACAATTACTACTACAATGTCCCAGTACCAGTCGGAGCCAAATATGGAATCCACAGTGAATCCGATTATAGACCTTCCCCATCCCAGGACTGTTTTTACTCCCACACCCAACCAATTTGGGAGTTGGTCAGCACATAAGGTGAGGCTGTCCCACCAGGAGGGGTGGGGGGGCTCCTCAATATCCAAAGGGTCTTCAAGATTGAGGGGATGGCTTAAAACTTTATCGATTCCGTCCAGGATGGAATACTGCAGACCTGCATGCCATTCTAACTTTAGGGCCCTGTTAGGTAGTGACCAGGGGTATAAGAAATGAGCATTGACAATTCCGTTGCACCCCAACACAATCGGGATACCCCCCACTTTTACTAATAGGCTGGGACCTGTAAAACATCCGTGTGTTTGCCATGTCTCATCATGCAGGACTAATGTTGCAGTGTGGTTACATGCACAGAAACCATCGCCAGTAGGTAAACAAAGCTGCTCAGTGAAGCACCGCGTGAGATTGTCTGAATTACGTCGCCCTGGAAAGTTGCTGTGAACTATTTTCCATTTGAGGTTTTGTACCATTCATTTTCCTGCAGGGTGGCATTGTCGGAGAGCAAAAGTCTTAGACAGTGTAATCCAACTATGGGGAACTAGGATAGGGAGCCTTGCCAGGAAAGACCCTTATTTAAGAATGTGAATGTTTCCAGACTTTTTTTGTACTGGCAAAGGTGTGTGTCTGCATTAAATTGGTTGGTTTTTTGCATGTAAGACATATGTAGATCTTTTGAAAAGTCAGAGAGGAGGCCTTGTCCTCCTGATCGCCAGACAAGATCCATTATTGCCTGAGTATCATTCCTAGTTTGATTTGCCCATTCGTTGAGTCGCAAGGTGATGTGATAGCTGTCACTTATAATTTGTTGTGTTGCCTTGTTAAATAGTCCAGAAATGTGCCTGACAACCCCGCTTGTTGGCATCCACAGGTTGCGTTCGGTAGTTTGAAGTGCGTCCGTTAAAAAAAGAACACTTAGTCCGGTGACATGAACCCTTACTAATCATGGGACTGTTCCACAACGCCGGACGACAGATTTCGACTATCTCTGAGCTGTTCAAACGGGTGACATTGGTCGAGCAGGTAATCCAAATCGTTTTTCCCCATCGGGAACAAAGGTATGTGGAGTTGCATATAATATATAAGCATATAATGCTTAAATTATCCCAAAATAGCAAGTTTGGTTTAAAAAGTCATAAAAGGCACATCATCCATAATCTGAAACTTGGTGAAATCTAAGTATAGAACACACAACCAATTTGGGGATTGTGCCCTGCTTCTCAACACTCTGCCCTGAGGTTGGCACTCACGGTCACAAGCTACTCCAGACGGCTCGAGCCCTCTCATGGATCAGTAACTGGTTAGCAGATAGGAGACAAAGGGTAGGAATAAATAGTCAGTTTTTACAATGGAAAGGGGTAAATAGCAGGCTTCCAAAGTATGAGACGAGACTACAGACATTAGGGATGTTCAGTTTAGACAAGAGATGACTAAGGAGGGATACGATACAGCACCGGTTCTCAACCGGGCGTCCGCCAAAAGAAACCTGGGCTTGACCCACCTCCGACTCACTTCAGTGGGCCACCAAGCCTGTTTGCCTGGTTTGCGGAGGGGGAGGCGGGGAGAAAGAGGGGCACAACAAAAAATTGCAGTATCACTGCAGAAGAGAAATCTCCCCCTGCCATCAATATCATAGAATCATAGAATATCAGGGTTGGAAGGGACCTCAGGAGGTCATCTAGTCCAACCCCCTGCCCAGTAAGGCATGAGCAGGCAGCAGCTAGCCAAGAAGACACGCCACTGCTCTGCCCTGGTACATTAGCCTTTCACAAAAAGAAAAGGAGGACTTGTGGCACCTTAGAGACTAACAATTTTATTTGAGCATAAACTTTCGTGAGCTACAGCTCACTTCATCGGATGCATTCAGTGGAGCATGGCAAAATGGAAGGCAGAACGTTGGGGGAAGGGGGACAGGTGACCCCGTTTGCCTCCCCCTACTTCACCTCTGGCTGGGGATCCGCAGGGCCGTGTATTTATTTTTACGGCCCCCAGTAAATAAAAAGGTTGAGGACCACTGTGAGAGAGGTCTATAAAACCATGAATGATGTGGCTAAAGTGAAGAGCGAAGTGTTATTCACCCTTTTCCACAATACAGTAAAGGTATACGTGGGGGGGACCCGCCTGATGAAATTAACGTGCCGAACTCCCTGCCATGGGATGTTGTGAGGGCGAAAAGTAGCACTGGCTTCCACAGAGAATGAGGTGAGTTCATAGAGACTAGGTCCGTCAAGAGCTATTAGTGAAGGTGGTCAGTGATGCAATCCCATGCTTGAGGCAAGCCCTAAATCTCTGACTCCACAGAGACCAGGAGTGGAAGATGAGGGTGGATCACTCCAGATTTCCCGGTTCAGTACACTCCACTGGGGTAGATGATCGTTGGTGTGACCCACTCTGGCCTTCTTACAGGAGATCATGGGGGTGAAAGAAATAATTGCTAATGAGCTCTGCTGCATAAGGCCATCTAAAATAACCAGATGGGCCAGTATGAATACCCTTTATGCACCATTAAATATTAACACAGAAAGCATGGGGATTAGTTACTCTAATTCCTTCATTCGGGAATGAAATCATGCAGGCCGGACACTGGAGTGTTACTGAAGTCCGTTTGGGGAGACTATGCTGGTTACAAAAATAGTTTAACTGTGTTTCTCTGTGACAAGGTTGACTTTGTATTGTTTCCTTGTGTCTCCTTATAGAAGTTGTGTTGTGAGATCTTTAGGATTTTACTTCATTTATGATGAAATCTTGCTGTAACTTTAGTCTAATTTTGAATGAGTAACTAGACATGAGCTTTTGTGTGTGTTACTGGAGTATTGTTTAAAAAGCTGGGATTCCACTTTCTGCTGCCTTTCAATTAAATTTCCTCTAAAAGCCCACTTTAAACCTCCACTTCCCACATAACTATCTCAAACATACAGTCATCAGGCATACATAAGATACTTACAGTTTCACTCAATACCAGTCCAGTTCCTTGCTGTTTCCTGTCTAACCGCTGCACACATATGCTATTCCCACCCTACCCTGAGCTGATTCCTGACTTTTGTGCTCAGGACAGGAAAACGGGAATTGAGAGGTAAGCTGTGCAGGGAACTCTTCCTCAACTTGCACTCCACTCCCCAATGGCCTTTTGGGGTCTTCTATGATGAACTTCAGGTTACATTTGATTGCCAGGATTTATGGTCTCATTAATTAGCCATCTCTCCTAATGCAGGGATCCTACCTGTCAGACCAAAGATTGATGGCCTCTGCTGGGCCCGCTCTCCCTGGCAGGCGGGCGGCTGCATCACGTGCTGCAGTACGGCTCAGAAAAGGAGGGGCCCGACAAAGCTGTAACCTGATTTCCCAATAACGCTTCAGTGTCTGGCATGCCCTATAATTGTAGCCAGGTCCTGTACCAGGAATCCAGGGTATCAGAGAGACAAGAGAATAGCTTGTATCGTGGACCCACTTCTGCCGGGGAAAGAGAGATGCTGCATTTTGCTTCTCTCTCTCCCCACCAGAAGTTGGTGCAATACAAGAATGACCTCCCCTGCCTTGTCTCACGTCAGTTTCTTGTCATTGCAGAAGGTCAGGGGTTGTCACCCACTCCAGCCATTGGAAGGCCACTTGATCCCTTTTGTGACCCGCCCAGTGAGGCTGAGCGCACAGGCGGGCAGCGCTGGTGAAAGCTGTTCTCGTGTATCAGGTTAGCTGCAGCTCAACGAACCCCCAGGATCCCAGGGGAGCTACTTGGCAGCAGAGACAGACCAAGCAGCAGGTACAAGGCCGGGCCAGACCCCGGCTGGCAGGTAGAATCTCAAGGCATGGCTACACTTGCGAGTTAGAGCGCATTAAAGCAGCCCCGTGCGCTCTAACTCACGACGTGTCCACACTGGCAAGGCACGTAGAGCGCTCGGACTCCGCAGCTGGAGCGCTCCTGGTACTCCACCTCCGCAAGAGGCGTAACGCTTGGTGTGCCCTGGCTGGAGCGCCGCAGCGCCAGTGTGGACGCCCTGGTCTGTTAATGCGCTCTGATTGAAGTGTCCCACAATGCCTTCTCTAGCCACTCTGGTCATCGCTTTGAACTCTACTGCCCTGCCCTCAGGTGACCAACCATCAGACCTGCCCTTTAAACTCTCTGGGAATTTTGAAAATCCCCTTCCTGTTTGCTCAGCCAGGCGTGGAGTGCTCTCAGTGCATCTTTGCAGGTGACCATGCTTCCACGCGCCAGGCGAGCCCCAGTATGGAGCAATGGCGAGGTGCTGGACCTCATCAGTGTTTGGGGGGAGGAAGCTGTCCAGTCCCAGCTGCGCTCCAGCCGTAGGAATTACGATACCTTTGGGCAGATATCAAGGGACATGATGGAAAGGAGCCATGACCGGGACGCAGTGCAGTGCAGGGCTAAAGCGAAGGAGCTGCGGAATGCCTACCGCAAAGCCCATGAGGCAAACAGCCACTCCGGTGCTGCCCCTGTGACCTGCCGTTTGTACAAAGAGCTGGATGCAATACTGGGGGGAGACCCCACCTCCACTCCGAGGACCACCATGGGCACTTCAGAGCCCAGTTCAACAAGGGAGAAGGAGGAGGAGGATAACGGGAGCGAGGATGCTGAGGAGGAGGAAGACACCCCGGCATCCCTAGGTGCATGCAGCCAGGAGCTGTTCTCAAGCCAGGAGGAAGGTAGCCAGTCACAGCGGCTGGTGCTTGGGGAAGGACAAACACCAGAGGATGTGCCTGGTAAGCGGCTTTTATTTTGGGAAGGAAGTTATTCGGTGAGGGCTCTTGGGGCAAGGAGGGTTAGGGCTGCCTGCATGCCTAGATGCGGAATAGGGCATTGAGGTGCTCTCTCACATCGTGATAATCGGCCTCAGTGATCTCTTCAAAGGTCTCATCCTGAAGCTGTGGAATGCTCTTGCGCAGGTTCCTTGGGAGCGCTACTGTGCTCCTTGCCCCAGTCAGGCTAACATGTCTGCGCCCCTGTGCCGTGCGGGGCGGGGGGACCATTGCTGCACACAGGCAAGCTGCATATGGGCCAGGGCAGAAGCCGCATTGTAGTAGTAGACCCTCCCTTGCTTCCCAGGTCACCCTCAGCAGCGAGATCGCTTCCAGGACAAACTCCTGTGGAAAATGTGGGGACAGTGGTCAGTATAGGGGCCCCCTGCAGCTGTTGGCTCTCCCCAAGGCACAGAAACCCAGAGGACAGTACGGCAGTGAAAGAATCAGTCCCCCTTGACCCTGTGCTTACTCTCCATTTTGGGGCTTCTGTGTGTTATGTGCGCTCACTTTGGGACAGCCAAATTCTGCTATTGTGTACACTGTGCTTGTCTTTAAGTATGGGCGAATCATTGCTCTGTCTGGTGTGAACAATGCTGCCTCTGTTAAGTGTTGCATTTTGCCTTTACAGGTGCAACCTTGAGATCTCAGCTGTCCGTGTTATCACCGGCCGAAAGACTCCAAAGAATTAGGAAAAGACCACATAGAAGCAAAGAAGACATGCTGCATGAAGTAATGCAGCAGTCCTTTAATGAAAATCAAAAAGCGCAGGAGTGGAGGAGAGTGAAAGGAGGTTCCGCCAGCAGAATGCGGAGTGCCGGCACCAAAGCACGGAGCGGCTGATAAGCATTATGGAGCTCCAAGCGGACTCGATCCAGGGGCTCGTAGCCATGCAGGCGGAGCGCTACCGCACCCGCCCTCCCCTGCAGCCCTTATCCCAAAACTCTTTCCCTTGTGCCCCCATGTCACCTCCAACCCACTTTCCCCAACATCCAGGTTCTTATCGCCACCAGCTGCCTCCAACACCTGTAGCTTCACCACCCAGCCCTGAAAACTACGACCCTGACCCACTGCACTCAACCCCCATCACCATGCAGTACAGCCACCCTGAGCACAGCACTCCAGACAGGAAGGCTGAGTATGAGAACAGGACATATGCAAATCTGTGATTGAACCGTTCCCCACCCCACCCCTTGCCCTTTCTGTTTCCCAAGCAGTTGCGTTTCTTTTCAATAAATGAATTTTCTTTTAAATAAATGGCTTTTTTGGCTTTGAAAACATTCTTTATTATTGCATTAAGTAAAAGATACCTTAGCCCAGGACAGCAAAGGCACTGCAAGTCAGTGTAGCAAGCACAGGTTCCTACTAACATTGGAACCACTGCACTTCACTCCCTTGCCGGGCACCAAACATTATTGGTGGCTTTCAGCCTCAAATTGCTCCCTCAAGGCATCCCTAATCCTTGCAGCCCCGCACTGGGCTACTCTAATAACCCTGCTCTCTGACTATTCAAATTCAGCGTCTAGGTATTGAACCTCCGATTTCCATGCCTGAGTGAATCTTTCACCCTTCCCTTCACAAATGTTATGGAGGGTACAGCTCGCGAATATAACCGTGGGGATGTTGTCATCAGCCAGGTCCAGCTTCCCATACAGAGAGCGCCAGCAGCCCGTTAAATGGCCAAAAGCACACTCCAGTCATTCTGCACCGGCTCAGCCTGTTGTTGAACCGCTCCTTGCTGCTGTCAAGGCTCCCTGTGTAGGGTTCATGAGCCACGGCATTAAAGGGTAATGGGTTTCGACTTCCCCTGCGGTGATCTTCTGGTCTGGGTAAAAGGTCCCAGCTTGCAGCTTCCTGAACAGGCCAGTGTTCCAAAAGATGCATGCTTCGTGTACCTTTCCAGGCCAGCCTGTGTTAATGTCAATGAAACGCCCATGGTGCTCCACAAACACCTGGAGAACCATAGAGAAATAGCCCTTCCGATTAACGTACTTGGAGGCTAGATGGGCTGGTGCCAGAATTGGAATATGTGTGCCATCTATTGCCCCTCCGCAGTTAGGGACACTCATTTGTGCAATGCCATCCCCAGTGTCCTACACGTTACCCAGAGTCACGGTTCTCCTGAGCAGGATGCGATTAATGGCCCTGCAAACTTGCATCAACACGATTCCAACGGTCGCCTTTGCCACTCCAAACTGGTTAGCGACCGATTGGTAGCTGTCTGGAGTTGCCACCCGCTTCTTCTCCACCAGAGGGGCAGCTCTCAATCTCGTGTCCTTGCGCTGCAAGGTGGGGGCAAGCTCCTCACACAGTCCCATTAAAGTGGCTTTTCTCATTCGAAAGGTCTGCAGCCACTGCTTGTCATCCCAGACTTGCATGACGATGTGATCTCACCACTCAGTGCTTGTTTCCCGAGCCCAAAAGTGGCATTCCATGGTGGTGAGCATGTCCGTTAATGCCACAAGCAATTTCGTGTTGTATGTGTTACTCGAGTCCAAGTCCATATCATTGTTGGAGTCCTCGGTGTCAGTTTGGATCTTAAGGAGTAACTCGACTGCCAAACGTAACATGCTGGTGAGACCCATCAGCATGTTCCTCAGCACTTTGGGCTCCATTCCCGCAGACCGAAAGGGAAGACAGAGCGTGCAGTACAAAAAACGTTGAAAGATGGTTCCAAATGTGGACGGAAGCACAGGGATTGCTGGGATGCGAAGCGATGCATCACTGGGCGTTGGGACAGGACCCAGAATACCCCGCACCCTCCTGCCCCCTTCCCACAAGCCACAGCGCCAGAATGGGAAGAGGTGCTCTGTGGGATAGCTTCCCATAATGCACCGCTCCCAATGCTGCTGCAAGTGCTGCAAATGTGGCCATGCCAGTGCGCTTGCAGCTGTCAGTGTGGACAGACTGCAGCACGTTCCCTACTGCGATCTCCGAAGGCTGGTTTAACTCAAAGCGCTCTACATCTGCAAGTGCAGCCATGCCCTCAATGTAAAAATGTCCGAGATCCCGGCTGTGCGTTTGCTCCGGATTTTAGCCTCCCTCCTAACACAGCCGGGGGCCAATAGCTCTCTGCTTCTCGGCCGGGCTCCATCCTCCATGCAGTGATTTCCCTACACCCCCCTGAATTTCCCCAAGACCCCCCCCAGTTTTGTGAACTAGTTACATGCCAATTTAGTGACTGTTTGGAAATTTGAATTGAAATTGAAACATTAATACACACTTTAAAAGCATATAAAGTGTATGATAAAATACGTGTATCTGAAAAAGTGTAATAGATTTGAAAAGTATGAACATAGACTAGCTTCCTTATACAGCTGTTATTTTTTACTACGATGTCAGTGCATTCATTTCGGTGATGTTGGCCAACCTAATAATTAATCAAATTATGATTTGTAAGCAAGTCAAAATGAGCTCTCCCTGACAGCTAGTGATGGGCTGGGGGGAAAGGCTTCAGGACCAGATTGTATTTACATTCACACCTAATCTATCTAGGTATCCAGCAAACAGCGCTGTGCTGCCCAAGTGATAGATTTTGGCTGGGGTTGGGTTACAAATCACTTGAATGCGGGGGGCGGGAAGGGGGGGAGATAAAATGTTGTTCTTATTGTAGGAGTAAAGGGCAGTAGAACTGGACGTAGCCTGTGCTGATTGAGGGCATCAAGAGAGAGGGTGGGAACAGGTGTTTTGCTTGATTGGCTGCCTGAGTCACAAATACGATTTGACCTACCCCTCTCCACTGTTTAAAGACAGAGCTGATTAGGCTCCATAGAGAGTCTTTTGTTCTGTTAAGTGATCCCTACAGCTGAAATCACTGATAATCAGGTCTAAGTGCTCAGATCTGCGGTGGGGACAGTGTTTCTGTGGCAGAGACGGCCCAGCCTGCACTAGCAGCGAGGTTCCCCCACTGAGATCTCAGCTGAAATCACTTAGAGCCTGTGGAACCTCAAGAGACCAATGTGCAGAGGTCACAGTGGCCGGTGGCAGCAGAAGGTGACGGTGCAGGGCCATTGGCAACAGAGCGGTGGAGTGAACGGTAGAACAACGAACAACAGTGACCAGAGCGAACAGTGAGTAGCTGGAGGAATAAGCAAGGTGCCTTCTTGCCCCCCACCTGGCAGCTGAACTCAGGTGAAAGCACCTCTGAACTCAGAGTCTCCACTGACCAAGGACAACACCGGTGAGTGGGGTGCGGTGGAGGGAAAAGTGAGGGGCACGTTAAATAAACATTTGTTGGATTATATTTTAGTGACTTTGCTCCCGAATGCTAGATTTGTGACTGGGAATGGAAGCTTATATACATGTTTCCTAGTAGGCCAAGATTTTTAAAATGCATTGTTTGCCAAGGTTGTTATCTCACCTCGTTGCTATCCTGAGAGGTCATTATGTTGGGGAGTTTCTGTACTAAACATTTTTATTATTATAATTAATTTTTATATAAGAATGGTCATACTGGGTCAGACCAATGGTCCATATTGCCCAGTATCCTGTCTTCCAACAGTGGTCAAGGCCAGGTGCTTCAGAGGGAATGAACAGAACAGGGAACCATCAAGTGATCCATCCCCTGTTGCCCATTCCCAGCTTCTGGCAAACAGGCTAGGGACACTCAGAGCATGGTGTTGCATCCCTCCCCATCCTGGCTAATAGCCACTGATGGACCTATGCTCCAGGAATTTATCTAGTTCTTTTTTTAATCCTGTTATAGTTTTGTTCTTCACAGCATCTCCTGGCAAAGAGTTCCACGGGTTGATTTATGTTGTGTGAAGAAGTACTTCCTTTTGTTTTTTTAAAACCTGCTGCCTATTAATTTCATTGGGTGACTGCTAGTTCTTGTGTTATGTGAAGGATTAAATAACATTTCCTTATTCACTTTCTTCACACCAGTCAAGATTTTATAGACCTCTATCATATCCCCCCTTAGTCGTCTCTTTTCTAAGATGAAAATTCCCAGTCATTTTAATCTCTCCTGCTGTTTCATACCCCTAATCATTTTAGTTGCCCATCTCTGTACCTTTTCCAATTCCAATACGTCTTTTTTGGGATGGGGTGACCAGAGCTGTACACAGTATTCAAGGAGTGCACGTACCATGGATTTATATAGAGGCAATTGTTGGATCATATTAAAGAAGTTCTGTATTAAAATCACAAATGAGTTTGATTCCCCATAGTTTAAATTCTAGGGTATTACTAATTAAGAGGTCTCTTGGTTTTTGGTACTGTTTCTCTCCCTCTCTGTGTGAAACTTGCAAGCTGCTAATTGTGCATCCTCATCATCGTATTCACTCATTATACTCCACACTTGAACATAGCCATTATATGGACAACATACCCCCATATCTCAATGTCTGTACTTTGACCCATTAAACTTTTACCCCCAATTGGGGAGATTGCAGATTATGTATTCCTTACACCACCTGTTCCTAAACTGAATTTCACACCCCTTGATAATCTGTACCTTATTCCCTGATAACCAGAAACTTCTATGCTTAAACTCTGTACCGTTTTCTTTTTACTTCAACATTATCATTCTAAGACAGAGTCTGTTCTCAAAGCAATTCTTTGTAACAACAACTACTCACAGAGAGAAAGACTCAAAGCAATACTCTGTAACAACAGAAACAGCACCCAGAGACTCCCCGCCCTTTTGTTGTATTCATCTCACTTTGTTAACAATTGTGATTAAAATAGAGATAGAGGATGTATGTGGATGGATGCTTGGTGTGGATAATAACTGAATGATCAGGGAGGTGCCAGCCTAAGAATCTAGTGTCCATCGGCTGAAGAAGGCATCAAGTGGAAACAACCAGAGGACCCCCGGAGGGCAGACTGGAATCCACCCAACAGCCTCAAGGATGGGAGAACCAAAGAACAAGATAACATCTGGCAGCACGGAGCCGTCAGGAATGTGCCATCTGCTGATTGATTCAGCAACAGCATGATGAAGCAATTCCCATAGACTGGCATAGGAATAAATTCCTATAAAAATGGACTCTCGAAAGTGAGAACTTTGGGGTCTGATTCTGCAAACCAACTTCCAGGAGCATCAGATGTGCATCTGACAAGGCCTTGCTCCTTCCTCATGTCCAGGCCACCTGGCCAGTGGCTTGGCATGAGCAACTCTAAGGCTGGTAACTATGATAACAGCCTTGCAGAACCTGTGTGTGTGTGTGTATGTGTGTATGAATGAATGTGTGAATAAATATGAAATTGAATGGAATGTTATAGCTATAACTAACTGCTTACTATGTTTCTTTCTGTATTCACAATAAATGTGGCATTTTGCCTTTTCCCCTTTAATAAGATCCTGCTGGTTTTTATTTTATTGGTATAAGACAATATGATATTTTCTGTCTTATTATCTATCCCTTTCTTAATGATTCCCAACATTCTGTTTGCTTTGTTGACTGCCGCTGCACGTTGAGTGGATATTTTCAGAGAACCATCCACAATGACTCCAAGATCTCTTTCTTGAGTGTTAACAGCTAATTTAGACCCCATCATTTTGTATGTATAGTTGAGATTATGTTTTCCAACGTGCATTACTTTCCATTTATCAACATTGAATTTCATCTGCCATTTTGTTGCCCAGTCACCCAGTTTTGTGAGATCCCTTTGTAGCTCTTCGCAGTCTGCCTGGGACTTAACTATCTTGAATAGTTTTGTATCATCTGCAAATTTTGCCACCTCCCTATTTATCCATTTTTCCAGATCATTTATGAATATGTTGAATACTGATGCTCCCAGTACCGACACCTCAGGGATACCACTATTTATCTCTCTCCATTCTGAAAACTGATAATTTATTCCTACCCTTTGTTTCCCATCTTTTAACCAGTTACTGATCCATGAGTGGACTTCCCTCTTATCTCATGATGGCTTACTTTTCAAAAGTCAATTTAAATTAAATACATTGTTTTAAAAAATTTATATATTTTTTTAGAAATCTAGACCTGTTATGTGTTTTGGTGTATTTTGCATTATCCTTATATTAAATTTGCATTATCCTAACAAAACATTTAATTTATTCATATCTGTTTTATATGTTGCAGGTCAAAGTGAAAATGAAAAGACATAAAACAATACAACAATTTTTTCACTCAAAGGCCTCAAAAACTAACCAAGGTGAAGAACACGTCAAGAACCAAGAATATATCAACATGTCGTCTGAAGGTTCAAGTGGTGTATCTACATCCAGCCAGCCCGAAGCACAAATACAGCTAACTACTGAAGAAAAAGTGTCTCCAAAACCTAAAGGCAGTTCCCGATGTTTATCGGTCAAAGTGTTCCCATTTATTGAAGTTACAAAAGATGGCTACTGGTGCACCTCTTGCAAAAAAACTTACGAAGAAGGAAAGCTTCCCAATGCTACAATTGGTAAAAGTGGAGGAGCTTGGTTTGTCAGACCGATCAGCAAAGCCAGTGCTGACAAACTACGTGAAAAGGCAGCAAAACACCAGGACTCTGGACTGCATCAACATGCAGAAAGCCTTATAAGCCCCCTTTCAAAGCCAATTTTAGAAGTACTTAATGAGGCTGTTAAGAATGCTGGAGACACAACACAGTTCATGTGAACAAACAGGGCTGTGGCATCCTACTTTCTATTTAAGCAAGAGATACCACACACTGCAAACTGGAGGCCAATGTTAAGTGCATTGTCACTTGTTCATCCTGTTGGTTCTGAACAGTGGTTCTGAACAAGACCAGCAAATGCTCACTGTCTTTCTGCAAGAAACTCAACTGACTGGCTAGAAGCATGCGGTGCAACAGTGAAAGACTCAACAGTTGAAAAAGTGAAGAACTCTCTCACCACATTCAAAAAAATTGCATACATGGCTGATGAATGCACTGATGCAAATGGGCATCAAGTATTAAGTCACTGTGTACGTTATCTTGATGTCAGGGGTAGGCCAGTAGATGCATTTCTAGATGTTCAAGTTATAGAAGACACATCGGCTGCATCTGTGACAACCCACATCTTAGAAGAGTTAAATGCTTGTCAATTGGACCCCAAACAGATGGCTGCTTGTGCATTTGATGAAGCTGCAAACTTCTCTGGAAGACATGGTCGAGTACAAGCTTTGCTCAGAGAAAAGTGTAACCCTAATCTCTCCTATACACACTGCAGAGGCCATCTACTCCAACTAGTGCTAGGACGAGCTGCAGAATCTTCAAAAGACATTAAAAAAGCTATAAATTTAATGTCTTCATTATATTCTTTTTTCAGCAAGAGTCCAAAAAGACTGAATATCTTGGAAAATATAGAAGATACACTTGCATAATGACAGGTTTCAGAGTAATAGCCGTGTTAGTCTGTATTCGCAAAAAGAAAAGGAGTACTTGTGGCACCTTAGAGACTAACCAATTTATTTGAGCATGAGCTTTCGTGAGCTACAGCTCACTTCATCGGATGCATCCGATGAAGTGAGCTGTAGCTCACGAAAGCTCATGCTCAAATAAATTGGTTAGTCTCTAAGGTGCCACAAATACTTCTTTTCTTTTTGAGAAGATACACTGGGACTGAAGTTCATATTAGTCCAACCTGGGAAAACCCTCTGGCTTTCTCGTGAGCGATCCTTGGCTGTTGTCTTAAAATTACTCCAGCCATTATTACTGGCTTTGGGAAGTATCTACCAAGATGGGATGGATCTAAGTAGTGAGGCTGGTGGATTACTTTTGCTACTACATTCAGAGAAGACTATTGCCATTCTCTCTCGTAAGTCTACTGTTGAAACCACTTGGGTAATTAAACAATGCCATCCAGGCATCTGCTACAAGTAGTACATCTTTGTCCAGCAATACAGGCTACATTTGGATCAATCAGAGAGCTATCCATTGAAAAAGTACAGGAAGAAGCAAAGACTTCAGTCCAGAAGTTGACTAATGAAGGCATTTATATTGAATCCTTAAGTGAAGAGGACAAGAAGTGTTTGTTAAGACAACTGAAAAAGTACACAGAATTGATTCTTAAAAATCTACAACAGCAACTTCTAGATTCTACTCAACCTCTCCGTAGCTTTTACAGATCCCTGTTCTATAAAACACCGACAGTTGAGTGGAGTGAGGCACTGCCGGCAATGGGGCTGCCATGTGCTCAGGACAGAATAGAGAATTTGAACACAGAGTGGAATATCATACGACGAATGAATGAAGATTTGACTTCAACTTCTTTTTTATCATTGCTAGTGGCTCGACCTGATCTTTGTGCTCTGTTTCCTGGGCTGCAAGAAGTAGGAATTCATCTCTTGCTACTCCCAGTCACAACAGCTACAGTTGAGCGTTCTGGTTCATCATTGAATAGAATTTTGTGTTCTGAAAGAAGTCGAAGTACTGGACACATGAGAAGCCACCAAAGATGAACGCATGGCATTCAAGAAGTTCATTAACAGAGTTGTGCAAAATTATAACAAGAAACCACGAAGGCTGTAGACATAGTGCTTCATAGAAGGCTTGAGTAGCCAACTTTAATTTGTGTGATGATTTTAAAACATGAGTTAAATCTAATAAAATGTTTTTACTAAAGATTTCTGTGGAGAGGAACATTTATGAGTTTCTACCCAATTTTTTGATATTTTGCTTCAGTGAGGCTGTTCCCTATTGTGAAAAGAGCAGATTTGTGCTTTGATTTTCCTACTTGAACTTCTCTTGATAGCTAAAGCTTATATTGTAAAAAAACCCTGGATTTTTAAAAAATATTGTTTACAATATACAGTGTTTAGAACTCGATGTGTTAGTGAGATGTTTTTCCAGCAGGGGGCTATTTTGTGATCTGTATTCATCTAGCTGTTTGGTTTGGTATGTTTTTGGTATTAGTAATTTGCTAAGACAAGGCTTGCATAATGTAGAAAATAAATGTCAGATATATTTTCAAGTTTCATTTTTTTCATGCATGATTCCCAAATGAAGGAATTAGAATAACTAATCCCCATGCTTTCTGTGTTAATATTTAATGGTACAAAAAGAGTATTCATACTGGCCTATCTGGTTATTCCAGATGACCTTATGCAGCAGAGCTCATTAGCAATTAATTCTTTCACCCCCATGATTTCCTGTAAGAAGGCCAGAGTGGGTCAGACCAACGATCCATCTAGCCCAGTGGAGTGTACTGAACCGGGAAATTTGGAGTGATCCACCCTCATCTTCCACTCCTGGTCTCTGTGGAGTCAGAGATTTAGGGCTTGCCTCAAGCATGGGATTGCATCACTGACCAGCTTCACTAATAGCTCTTGACGGACCTAGTCTCTATGAACTCACCTCATTCTCTGTGGAAGCCAGTGCTACTTTTTGCCTTCACAACATACCATGGCAGGGAGTTCGGCACCTTAATTTCATCAGGTGGGTCCCCCGCACCTTTACTGTATTGCGGGAAAGGGTGAATAACACTTCCCTCTTCACTTTAGCCACATCATTCAGGGTTTTATAGACCTCTCTCACAGTGGTCCTCAACCTTTTTATTTACCGGGGGCCCCTAAAAATAAATACACAGCCCTGCGGATCCCCAACCAGAGGTGAAGCGGGGGGAAGCACACAGGGTCACCTGCTCCCCCCCCCCCAATATTCTGCCTCTCATTTTGCCATGCTCCCTGAAATGCTAATGTAGCGGGGGGGAGCAGTGGCGTGTCTCCTTGGCTAGCTGCTGCCTGCTCGTGGGGTCAGTGGCTGGGAGGCAACCCTTCCTGATGGCAGGGGGAGAGCTCTTGGCTGCCGGGAGACTGCAATTTTTGTTGTGCCCCTCTTCCCCCTCACAAACCAGGCAGGCAGGCTTGGTGGCCTGCTGAGGTGAGTCATTTTGGAAGGCCATTCCTATCTTCTCTTCCCACCCTGGGGTTCGCTTCCAGGTGGTAAGACATTTTCTAAATGACTTCACCTTGTACAGGACTCCCGTCAAAATGCTGGGTGGGTGGCCGTGGTGTACTTAGATGAGTGTTGGCTGTGGGGTGGGTGAGTGGCTGTGGAGGTTTTGGGGGGGTAGCGGGGGCTGTTGGGTCGGTGAGGGGCTGCAGGGCGGAGGTTAGTAGTTGCCAGTACACCCCTGCAGCTGCCTTTACGTTGGAAGATATTACCCTCGGGGCACTTCACAAGAGACATAGCAGAGTCTTGTTCAAAAAGGGCGCTGGGCAAACCACAAAGATATGCAGCCTTGCTATTTACCAGGAGGATTCCTCCAGCTGATGCAGGGGTGAAAGGGAGACATGGGCAGTCCTAAGAGAAATCAAGTGTGTCAGAAATCAAGGCCGGCAGCAGAACCAGTCTCTGGGCAACCTCATGTGCGCAGCTGGCTTATAGTAGGCTGCCTGATTGCTACACCGCCTGGCTGGAGGGAAGAAGCTCCAAAACTCGTCTCTCTCACCAGAAGAAGTTGGTCCAACAAAAGCTATGACCTCACCCCCTTGCCTCTCTAATATTCTGGGACGAACAGGGCCACAATGACACTGCATACACTAGTGCTGGGAGCGTCATTCTGAAATGCCTCTTGCACTCTGGAAGTTAATTTCACAGCCCAAAATGCCTGAAGCGCAGGGGCCCTGTTCCACACCACACACACAACGTGGGGATGCAGTTCAGCCCTGTGCAGAGGCTGACGGCTGCAAGGGCATCCTGCCGGCGACCTTCCCCTTGGCCAGGCTGAACCCAAACAGCTGCTGGGACGCGACACAGGGAAAGACACCGCTTTCCAGCTTTCACTGTAAATACACGAAGGTGTTTGTAATGTGACCCCCCTGCTCCAGCAGACAGCAACGAGCCCAGGCTGGGGGTGGAAGTGGGGTGGCCAGTGACTCACCGGGGCACATGCTGAGTGGGGGAGGGGTTCTCTGGAGTGGGAATCACTGTCCCCTCTTTTCCATTATCCCTGATTATTTGGGTCCTACAGGCAGGGTCAGGGCCTTATTTCCCCATCCCTCCACGGTTGACCCTCGCCTGCAGGCCCGGGGCCCGGACAGAGGGGGAAACCCTGCCAGGGGTGTCAGCACCACGTGTAGCTGGGCAGCTAGACCGCGCCGCCCTAGAAGGACTACATCTCCCAGGGTGCGCCGCGCGTGGAGGCCCCGCAGCGCTCTGAGAGACGGGCCCGCGGCATGCTGGGAGTTGTAGTTCCCATTAGGTGCGCCGGGCCGGCGCCCCCTCGGCATGCTGGGAGATGGAGTTCCCTGTACACGCACAGCATGCTGGGGCTTGTGGTTCCGAGGCCGCGTTTCCCGGTAGGCCCTGCGGCACGCCGGCGCGCGGAGTTTAAATCGGCGGCGGTTGCGGGGGGCCCGCCATGCCCAGCTGCTGATTGGACGCGGTACCGCTGGGCCCACGGACCCCTTCGTGCCTCCCCTTGGTCCAGCGGCCCCGAGGACCCCCCCCGTCCACCCCCCTCCCCTCCCCCGGCGCTATGGACTCCGCGGTCTGCAGCCGCCTCCTGCCCGGCCGGCTTATTAAGATTCAGCGGAGCAACGGTGAGTGCGGGGGGAGCGCGCGCGCGCGTGTGTGTGTGTGTGGGGGTCTCTGACAGGATTGACCCCCGCCGCCTTCCGTACCGCCCGCTTCCTCGAGGGCCTGGCTGGAGGGGCCCGCTCAGCGGGCGGGGGCGGGGGCGGGCTGGGTCTTTGCAGCACTGTTACATCGCTGCCTCGCGTTTGCTTTGTGATCCGCGCCTCCCCCGGATCCCTGTCCCCGCTGCTCCTTCCCGGGCAGGGCCTGTCCCGTTCCGTCGCTGCGCCCTCGGTCTTCTCCCTGGGCGCGGGGCTTTGCCGGCAGCCTTCTTGGCTTCCAGCCCCTCCCTCTCGCTTGCCCAGCTGCTGCTGCTGGCTTCTCACCCTGGCCTCCCAAAGGCCTTTGCAGCCCCGCCCCGCCGGTGCCCTCTGCGAGCTCGGTAACGGGGTGCGCTCTGGGCTGCTCCCCAAGTCCTCGCTGACAGTTTTCACTCGAGCCAGCCCCAGGCCAGGTCCCCGCTCCATGGGCCTGACTGGGAGCCACCGATCGCTAGAGAACGACCGATGAGTGTGGTTTTCCAGCCTTGTCCTCGGTTCATCTGGGCTCTGTTTCCCCAGTTTGCTTATGAGACGGTATCAAAAGCTGTCCTAAAGTTGAGAGATATCACATCTACTGCTTCTTCCTAGCCACAAGGCTTGTTACTCTCCTAAAGCAGGCTATTAGGTTGGTTTGACTTGATTTTTTTTCTTGCCAAATGTGTACTGACTGTTACTTATTACCTTATCTTCTAGCTGCTTACAAATTCATTGTTTGCTCCATTTTCTTTCCAGGTACCGAAGTTAAGATGACTGGTCTAAGTCCTCTTTTTATAGATGGGTACTATATTTGCCCTTTTCCGGAGCTTTGGGATCTTTCTCTTCCTCCACAAATTCTCAAAGATAATTGTTAATGGCTCAGGGATCTCTTCAGCCAGTTCCTTAAAATATTCTAGGGTGTATTTTGTCAGGGCCCGCTGACTTGAAGACATCTAACTTGTCTAAGTAAGGCCTGGTCTAGAATAGAAAATTAGGTCAGAGTAACGACATCTCTATGGGGTGTGAAAAATCCACACCCCTGAGCAGCATAGTTACACCAACCAAAGTCCTGTTGTAGATGGCGCTAGGTCAACTGAAGAATTCTTCTGTTGCCGTAGCTACTGCCTCTCGGAGAGGTGGATTACCTATGTCAACGGGAGAATCCTCCCGTTGCCATAGGTAGTGTCTATGCTGTAGCATTTTAAGTGTAGACATACCTTAATTCTTAACTTGTTCTTCACCTATTTTAATCTTCGCTCCTAATCCATGTACACTAATGTTCTCTATGTTAGTCGTACGATCACTGCTAATCTTTCTGGTGAAGACTGAAACAAAGAAGACATTTAATAATTTGGTCATTGCTGCATTTTCTGTTGTCTTTCCCTCCTTATTGCGTAACGGGCCTACTCTGGCCTTGGTATCTTGCTTCTGGCTTATTTGTAAAATGTTTTCTTGTCACCCTGTATGTCCCTAGCTAGTTTAATCTCATTTTGTGCCCTGTCTTTTCTAACTTTGTCCCTACATGCTTGTGCTTTTTGTTTTGTTTTATATTCATCCTTTGTAATTTGATCTACTTTTTAGGGATGTAAAAGGTTAACTGGTTAACCGTTAACCCTGGTGGCCCCACGTGGGGTCAGAGGGAGCGGCCCCAGCCACAGCTGTGCTGCTTCTGCTGGGGTCCCGCAGGCTCAGTCTCAGCTGGGGGAGGAGCCTGGCCCTGGCTGGATTGGCCTCAGCGCCCACTGTTTCCCCCCAGCTACCACAGTTAACGGTTAACCAGTTAAACAAAATCATTTAAATCGTTTAACCGGTTAACTTTTTTAACTGTTATTTACATCCTTACTACTTTCTTCTACCTTTGACTCTTTGCGTTTCAGGCCATTAACGCTAATCTATCGTTAGATTGAGGCCAATCTATCATACTTCCTGTCTTTCCAATGCATTCAGACAGTTTGTTTTTGTGTCCTTAATAATGTCTATTTAAAACTGCCAACTCTCCTGAGCTTTTTTTCTCCTAAGATTGGCTTCCCATGGGATCTTACATACTAGTTCTCAGAGTTTGCTAAAGTCTGCCTTCTTGAAGTCCCTTGTCTTTATTCTGCTGTTTCTCCTTCTACCATTCCTCAGTACCCCCCACCTCTGGGAAGCAGCCTCTCTATTGGGGGTGAGGGGTCAGGAGGAGAGCCCCCATCCACCCTGGACCTCTGGGTTGCAGCTGGGACAAATCCCTTTCTCCCCTGTCGTGTCATCACTGGGTATGTAGTGAAACTGTAAGAGCTCCATGCTCAAATGGGGCTGTCATATTCACTATGGATGTGTGCACACCCTCTTCCCCCAATGTGTGCTTTTTCCCTCTGAAGCATCTGATACTGGCCAGTTTTGGAAGACCGGATACTGGGCTACATGGATCATTAGTCTGACCCAGTATGGTTGTTCTTATATTCTCACTCTTGCCTTTGGTTGCCTCTGTTGGACTTACTGCTTGTGATGCCCTAGGGGACTGGTCTTCTTACAGACTTGTCTTTTTTCCTTTCCGTTATTGATGAAATCTTTCCAGTGACACAAGGCATATATGAGACTCTGTCCTTTCCAAAGGAGATTGAAAATGAAAGGATGCTGTAAACATGTTGTTTAGCAGACTTCAGTGCTATTTAACAAGTGGTTTCTGGTCCTAAACAGACCCTTGAACTCCCCCAGGCTATCTTTTGTGCGTGTTTTTTCTTTTTTATGGGACTGTTTTTTCCACTTTAAAAAAAAATTCTTTCCCCTGGTTGCCATGTAGGAAAACCCATATAAATGGGAAAACATCTACTAAGTGCTGCCAAAATAAGCTAAGTAAGCCAGAAGCCTTTCAGAGTTAGGGCTCTAAAAATAGCACATAACACCTTTTCTGGCAGGGATGTGGTCTTTAAGCTATTATTGTCCCTTTGCTGGGGCATTAATTTCCTTTGGGCAGCTGGGTCCTCAAGGGTGTTGGTACTCTTAGGAAATTGCTGGCTGACAGCAGAGTTAACAGCTTCATTGCTTTTTTGTGTCTTGAATGTTTATCCAATATTTATAGTATGAAGGCCATTCCCAGATTTTAACAATGGCGCATAGCTTTGGATACAGAATACTGGCAAATTTCTCTCTGAAAAACTATTCTTCCAATCTTGAATTGGTATTACAGAGATGAATATGAGGACTTGTTCTCTTCAGCAAAAGTTAATTGTGTTGTGTTGAATGACCTGATGAAATGTGAATTTATCTTTAATCCTTAGGCTTAATTCACAGTGCAATTATAAAGACTGTAAATGTTGAAAGGCTGTCTGTCTCGGTAGAATGGTCAGAAGGGGAGTCAACCAAAGGAAAAGAGGTGAGTGTGAGAGGTGTCCCCAGGCTCACTCTATCTGGAGTAAAGCGCAGCATCTTTGAATTGCATAGTTATAAAGCATGGGGCTGAAATCCATGACTCTCTTAAATAAAGATCCTTTGGGCTTAAAGCCAGTTTTCTTACATGTGTTTCATAGAATTCCGTGGCTCATTAAACTGAGGGTTAAAAATGTAATAGTATTTCTGTCACCTAGGACAAGGAGAACAGCTTGGGCAGTTCACTTTTTGTTTGTAGTATGTTCTAACTCTTCAGATTCAAATGCATAAAAGTTGTAATATTTGGTTTGGAAATGCTGCAGATGAAGGTTTATCTGTTACATTACGTTCCAAAGAAAATTAAGATTTTATTGGCCTTACAAAAACTAAGTCTGTTTTTACAAATCCTTAATTTTGGGCCATATTTGTTTTTGGCTCTTTAGTTTGAGGGTAGGAAAACTGTGAAAACCCCTTATCGCTCATTTCTGTAAACTGGACCACTGTATTCCAACTAATCACAAATAATAATTGCAATAGTATTGCTAGGTTTCAGAGTAACAGCCGTGTTAGTCTGTATTCACAAAAAGAAAAGGAGTACTTGTGGCACCCTAGAGACTAACCAATTTATTTGAGCATAAACTTTCGTGAGCTACATGAAGTGAGCTGTAGCTCACGAAAGCTTATGCTCAAATAAATTGGTTAGTCTCTAGGGTGCCACAAGTACTCCTTTTCTTTTTGCGAATAGTATTGCTGACACACACTGCCTCTGAGGGCAATGTTTTTTTATTTTTTTTTCTAGTAAGAATAGTTGATTCAGAATAAAACTAAATGTGTATGTATTTATATACATACATTTGTTTTACGACTCATAAGTGATGAGTTATGACTTCTTCATTAGTGTCGTACTGTCATGCTCTTAACAAAGGCCTGGCTTACGCAACCTTGGCAGCTCTCTATTGGTGTTCAGCACCTTTAATGATCTCTCAAAAATTTTCTGGAAGAATTTCCTAACATATGGCAAAATGTGAGATTAGTTGGATACTTTGGACATCCCCTACCCACCTATGCATTAAAACCATACTTAGAATATCTCCATTGTCTTTGACAGACAAGCTGAGAAAGAACTGGAGGTATTTCTAATATTCTGCCGGACTATCTTCCCGCTCCATTGGCTGTAGAAAAGGGTTTTCCTTGTTTCCTGTTTGTTTTGGAATCTGATTTTGTAAATCTCCTCCCAGCTTGCACAATTTACCACATTCCTTTTTTAGTTCTGCTTATTTTATTTTCACGCAGGGAAACTTTTGCTTTTCCTGAAACTTAGTGGATGTTTATACTGAGGAGCTTGCTCACGAGATCCCAGATGTCTTTGCAACAGATGGGGAATTAGCCGTGAGGTTTGGGCCAGAGTCCAACTACTAATTGCATTGTCTGAGACTTGAAACTCTTATCAGATCTAGGCTAGTCAGAATTCTAAATATGTACCGGCAGGTAGAGGAAGATTTGAAAGATGAGGTGGCGCTCTGACATTGAAGCTGGGTATGCTATGTCATGCATAATCACCATTAATAGATGTTTTGCAGGCAAATTAGTTTGAACTCTACCAGTGCAAACCCATGAGCATAAGATCAATGAGGTTGCACAGGTATCATGGGGGCCTAGGTTTTCTGACTTGCAGAACCTCCAAAGTGATCTGCTATCGTAATGGGAAGAAACCATGACTGTCAGAGCCCAGGTGAGTTGGAGGGACTGGCATTTACCAAGAAGTGAGTAAACTTGATGATTGTCCTGGGTTTCCATAATACTTGGAGACAATCACATATCTAGAAATCTGTTTTAAAAATCTGGTGAATACTTTCTCTCTCTTGTATGAGAACAGTTAATATTGTGTGTTTGCTCATTTTACAGAGGATTAAATGACATAGTTGTTTTCACTTAAAGCTTCTAAAAGGTTAATATTTAATATATAAACTTAACTAACTTGTGCAGAATAGGTACTATTTCAATATCAAAGGCAGCTTAGTTTCGGTGGAGGATGAAGTGATAATTATACAACTATGTGGCATACAAACTCAGTGTTTTATAAGGTTATCTTTACACAGTAAAAATAAGGGGGAGAGACTCAGTTTGTGCCTAAGTTTTCTCCTTCACAGCCCAACTCCTCACTACCCCCGTCCTCCCCCACAGACACTTGTGACATCACACTTTTTCCAGAGCTGCAGAATGTTGTAGATAAAGGATTATGACTTCACTACAGGGTAAAGCAGGAGTTTGGTGGCTGAGGTGAAATCACTTATTTACTCCCACTTGCAAATAGCAGGAGGGTGAATATGGGGAAAATGCAGATGAATTTAATTGTTTTGGTTTAAATGTTAAATGCTTCGTTTACCTCCGTGTGAGCAGCTTTTTAATATAATTATTTCAACAAGCACAACTATATTGTAAACTCGTAATGCTCTCCTAGAGCAGAAATCATGAAGTGATTGAGAGCTTTACTAAGATTAGCCACAAGAGATTAAAACGGTGACAAATGTGCTTTGCTAGTGTTTTCAGAAGTGCTCAATGGCTCCTGCGGAACTGAGTGGTGGTTGGCAGATGCTGGTAGATGGTCTCACTAGCAGATTTCTATTATAGTCCGATTAGACTGCTCAAGTGGAATTTAAAATACTACATTACTAATCAAGGCAACCCTAACTTTCCACATCAAACAAATGAATAGCTTATATTTGGTTGTCTTTATTTAAGGTTTATGTCAAGCTATTTGTCTTACATTGGAGTTAGAACAGAAATTGTCTACTATGTAAATCTTGTCTTTGCCTTTGTAGATTGAGATTGAAGATGTGATAACAATAAATCCAGAGATTTTAGAAGAAATTCCTTCTGCTTCTGATGTGAAAGAGAACCTGCCTCTGCAGGAGAATGTAACTGTACAGGTATGTAATCCTTAAACTCTTCAGACTCTTGTTATGGTACTAAAATTCAAACCGCAGCATGTCAGAACATAAGTACAGATTATTTTTAAAACTGCTTTGATTCTTTCACTTACCTTCCATTTTAAACTTTGAGGTCTCTGTGTATGCATGTTTTGTTCCATATGGATTTTTTTGGGGCTTCCTGTACTGCTTTCTATAAAAGAACAGGCACATCCTTGTATTTGTTACCATATCTTAATTGTATAATGCCAAGAGCATGGTAGATGCTTCAGATACTTACTGCAGTGGCTTTTTAACTTTTTGCAGAAACAAAAACGTAGAACAACGCTTTCAAAAATTCCTGCTCCAAGAGAAGGTAAAAATGACTCTTAATTCTTGTCTATAGTCATAAGACAAAAATAAATTATGCTGGAGATTTACTAATCTAATTTAGGCAACACAACACTACAAAATGTACTAGTTAAGCAATTGTACTTTATGCTGGTTCCTTATTGAAATCTGAGTTTTAAATCGTTAGTCCTAAGGCATTCTGAGGCTTTTCTGTTTCTTGGAGGGTTCCTATCTTGGGTACCCTAATACAGGCCTACTGCCAGCAGGCTGCTTTTGTGCATCTATGAGCTGGCAAGCCGGTGATTGTAATTTGCCTTTTATCACAACAGTGTTTTTTTTTTTTTTTTTTTTTCCTCTTCCAAGTTGTATAGTTCTACAGGCTTCAGGGGAATTCTTACTACAGCTAATACTAGTAAATTCTACTTTGCAAATTCCATAATCCAATGGAAAGTGAGTGCGTAGAGAGGCTCTGGAATAGGGTCAATGGTTCTTGTGTCAACAGAATAAAATGTTTTGAACAAAGCTAGTTGAGGATTGGCATGTTGCAAGGGAAGGTGGGGTCCATAAGAGGTTATTCTTCCTGGGCTGGAAGGTATGGGGCTAGTTGGGAAATACACCAGACCCTCGCTAGAACGAGCGTCTGTATAGCGCGAATTCACATATAATGCAGTCGCAGCCATGGATCCCAAATTTAATTACCTTAATTGCAATTCATTTTAACACAATCCCCGCTATAATGCGGTACCACACATGGATCCCAAATCCCACATTCTAGCGAGGGTCTGGTGTAGTTCCCATCCCATATCTAACTTTAACTTTCAGATTTTAGTTGACTAATTTATTTCTTGGGGCTTTTTGTTAGTTTGGGGAGGAAAGATTACTAGAGTTTGCCACCTCAGTGGTCATGGTCACAAGCAATGTTCCCTCTAATTTTTGACAGGCCGTGTGTGCAAAAAATTTTTTCTGTGCAAATTTGTGTGTGTTTTGCCGTGTGCATGGGGTTTAGGATCTGTGTGCACGCGCACAGCTTAGAGGGAACAGTGGTCACAAGTGTGACTAGCTCTCCATAGAATTCTAAGTTACGAATTAGCATCCTATGCTAGCTATGTTCTCCTTGCCCCCTGCCATGTTGGCTCTGCCTTCCTTCTTCCCTCCAAAAGTGGAGCAAGCCTCCTGCTTGCTACCATTTGCCTGTCCAGTACAGGAGTGCTAAGCTTTGGAACAGGAGGCTTTCACCCCAGCTGCTACTGGCTTTCTGAGCTCTCTCTTGGCTCTCTGTGTGACCTTGGAGATGGAAGGCAATACAAATCTTGTTGCAGGGAGTGGCAGATCTGACAGGAACCCAGGCATCCCAAACTGTCACTAATCCAGGGAACTCTCCATAAAACGGGTAGACTGGAAATTGTACTAGGAGTTATTGCCTCTAGGCTGGTCACTCCCTGGAAGTGAATGGCTAGCTGACCAATCAGGTGCTCTTAACCCAGCTAGTTACTGACAGATGGGCAGTGCCCTCCCTAGAAGTACTCTGACGCGTACAATATAAGTGAAAATTTGCAGTGCATGTTGCCTGGCTATTGTCCCAGTGTTTTAGTGCAGTGGTTCTCAACCAGGTACTTAGAGGTCTTCCAGGGGTACATCCACTCATCTAGATATTTGCCTAGTTTTACAACAGGCTACATAAAAAGCACTAGTGAAGTCAGTACAAACTAAAATTTCATACAGACACTGACTTATTTATATTCCTCTATATACTAGACGCTGAAATGTAAATACGATATTTATATTTCATTTGATTTATTTTATAAATATGATAAAAATGAGAACAAGCAATTTTTCAGCAATAGTGTGCTGTGATACTTTTTTGTATTTTTGTCTGATTTTTGTAGTGTTTTTAAGTGAGGTGAAACTTGGGGTGTACGTAAGACAAATCAGACTTCTGAAAGGGTTACAGTAGTCTGGAAAGGTTGAGAACCACTGTCTTAGTGCATAAAGAAAGACCAGCTCCGAATCCAGCAAGAAAGCAAAGTAGTGTGTGTTCTCTTTTGCAAAACATCTATGCTACAGTAGCAGGGACCAGTATCCTCCTATTTTGAGCCCTGCCTTAAACTGATTAGAAAGCTCAATACTTTCAGGTCCTGCAAACCTCTTCGGCTGAGCACATAAAAGGAAGCAAAGTCCCCATCAGTGTGTAATGTGTACTACTGCATCAGCTCCTGAGGGAAGCTAAAATAAATGGTAACTTTGAAAAAAAGTTAATTGTAAAACTGGTTCTGCCTAAACTAATCTTGCCAGTCTTCTGAATTATGGTATTCTGTCCTGTAAGGGAGCAGTGGTGTCACGATACCGCATGCCATTTCTTTCCGTAATGAAGTGATCAGAGTGCTGGAGACACTGAGAGTGTTTCTGGTGAGCTCCGGTTTGGAAATTGTTACACTTCACAAAGGACACAGCATTTAATTCCATCTCCAAGCATAATGGAAGTACAATTCTTTTTTGTTCCTAAAGTGGCAACGGTGACCCCTAATGTCTCTGCGCCCGAGCAGCAGCAACCAGGTAAAGAATTCTGGTGTGATCTGCACTGAGCTTCATGGGCACAATTACAATTCCTGTGCACAGGGTTTATCCACTATTCTAATAAACATTTGGTGTGCAATAGAAATCTTGTCTTCACATGAGAATACTCATTGCTTTATTCTGGATAAATTCCTACAATTGTTAGAGGTGATAATAGATCCAATTTTTATATTGCACTCTAAATTTTTCATGTAAGATTTGCTTTCTTCACAAAAAAGGCCTATTTTAAACTATTTGAATGGGTGATATAGCCTTGGCATAAAAGCTCTAAAAGAATTTCCAGGTAAGAAGCTAGAACTATTTTAAAGTAATAGAGATTTAAATGTGTGATTGCTAAGACATTAATTCCCTTGCAGCTTGCATGGTAAATCTTGAGAGAGTGCAGCTTTTATTGGTCAGATGCTGTAATCATAGCTTTTAAGTGAATTTAGCATTGGTGGAAGTTTCCACACTAGCTCTAACTGTGCTTAGGTGCCATGGTGATGCATGATACCTCCTCAGCCCTCACACGGAGAGACCGTGATGACAGAGAAGCTGTCTTTGGAAGTCTCCGCAGAGACTTTAACCGAGCTGCTAATTTTGTGATGTGTGGACTAAGACAGATAAATTCCTGTCAAATAGTCACGGGATTTATAACACCTTCATCAAGATTGATTGATCCAGTGACCAGGAGTATGAAGCTGAGCCTTCTGGTCCCTTTCAAGAATGGTAGTTCAGGAACCTCAGCATAAGTTAATGAATCCTAATTTTCTTTTTAATTAAAGTGGAATAGGGAAAGGAACCCATTGGAACTGCAAATCTGGAGTTAATTATTTATCTTCCACTAGTGGTATTTTTTCAAGAACACTCTCTTCACCAAACAGGTGACTTTCTAGCACCCTGCCTCACCCTAACCTTCTCGAAAGGGTCAGAGAGCCTGCTGTGAATGGTATCTCTTTAACCAGGCTGCTTTCCTTATTGTTCTTTACTTTCATGAGCATACTGATCTTTTTTGAAGAAACTGGCCTGCTGTTGTCAGTGCTCAATACTGACCTTGAATTCTTTATTTCCTAAGTATTACGTAGCCGTTCTACCAGGATGTCTGTTATCACAGAATCCCAGGGCAGCCTCCAAGATAATGAGATGGAGGTGGATCCCTCCACTTCTACACAAACAAGAAACCATTCAACAGTGCCTGGTGAGTGGAGACAAGCCCAGTAAAATGTGATTAAATGGAACTGAATGTCTTATGTGTTTCAAAATGCTTATCTCATGGGTGTGCAAACTGTAAGAGCAGAAAGAACTGACCAAAATCTCTTCCCCTTTTAAACAGAGAAGAGAAGAGACCACAATAGGTCCATGATCATGCATTTTACATAGGGCTTCTAATTAAGAGGGATTTCAAATAACTTCAGAAATTCTCCTGATGTTGAAAAAATAAATCACTTAATCCACCACATGCATGTCTTGGGATGAATCTGACATCTGTTTAACAGTGCACAATAGCATACGTAATGCTAGGATGGGAAGTGAAGTATCTGCTCTCTTGGAAGTGCAAAGTGTGTTTTTACCCACATGGCAATTTGGTTTGAATGGCAGGGGTAATGGCCCTACTCTTGCTAAAAGAGCTATTAATAGTGCATTTTATATCTCATCTGAAAGACTTAGCAAGGATAACTTAAGATAGGGACAATATTTGGGGACAAAAAAAGCTGGATTGCCTCTGAGCTGTACTGCGTTGACAGATTCCATTAATTGGGGATATGGATGTACTTGAGTGTAGCTAAAGTACTTCAAATTCTGCAGCAGTATTGATACTGGTACAGTCGCATGTATTTACACCTATTGGGTAAGGAAAGTATTTGAGCCCTGCTTTGTTCTTTTGGAAATGCAGACTTAATGCTTTATTGGTAGCTACTACTGTTCATTTTGCTACTTCACACAGCAAAAGCATGTGTGCTGCACGTTCCATATTGGCTTTCATGATGGGCCCTGAACTTTAGAGAGGTTGTTTGTTAAAACTCAGTCTGTTCCATGCAGACTTTGGGCTATGGCTTTGAAAAAGTAGTCTTAAGTGTAACAAAGTTGATTTTTATTTTTTTTAAAATTGCCTGTTGCACATGTGTGACAAATGTGGGAACTAGTAATTGGAGTCCTATATGTGCCTCGGTTTCCCTGTGTGCTTTGCATTGCTATGTACAGACATTGAAAGGTTAAATCAGCACTTGGGGCAGAGTAGGAAACATGAGGTGCATTGTATCACATAACAGTCTGGGGCGAAATGAATGGGTGGTTAAAGGTCTGGCTGAAACAACCCTATCAGTGGAGGATCCAGAAGGACAATGAGAACCCCAACAACTGAACAATTGACAACTAGCCACAGGAAACTCTGGCAGGCAGAACATGTGAACTCAGCATGAGTCTGCAGGAAGAAGGCAGTGTCCTGGGGTGACAGGAGGCTAGGGTAAGAGTTGTCTCTCGAAAGGCCAGGAGCTCACCTGGGATGGACAGACAGGCCTGATCTACATCTAAAACTAACTACGTTGCTCAGGGCTGTGAAATTTTGCACCCCGTGCTCTGTATTAGGTCAACCTAACGACCATTGTAGACACAGCTAGGTCAACAGAAACATTCTTTGGTCAACCTAGTTACTGCTTCTTCGGGGGGGGTGGATTTACTGCAGCACAGGAAACCCACCAGGCACCGTAGTAAGTGTCTGCACTTCAGCCGTGTAGCTGCCGCTGTGCCACTGCAGCGCTTGTGCTGTAGGCATAGCCAGAGAGAGGAAACCAGTATGGGAGCTCTGGCTTGGCCGGTATGGACTGTCCCCACCTTTGCTTCTCTATGGCAACCGAAGGACTTGGCAACGCTGTGTTCCAGTTGGCTAATAAACTCTGCTCTGCTTTGAAAAGGCTGCCTGGTGTCACTGCAAATACATGCTGAGGTGCACTGATCCCTGAAGAGCAAAGTATCTCTGAACAGGAGTCTTCCCCAGTTAGACTCGCTGGGCAGAGCTCATGGTGTGAAACGAGTGCTGGAGCCCAGAGGCTCAGTTGTGGAAGAGTTGGACCCCTTGCTGGTCTGGTACATTGAAGGGGTTCCTTCAAGGGACTGTGTAAAAGCTGGGGCATAGCACAGATCCGTGGCTCTGAAACAGCATGTACAACTAATTTTAAGGCTAGACATGCATCGTTATGCAGATGCAAAACATTTTCTTAAGCACAGTTCTCAACTAGTTTGCTTTAAAGTTACACTGCTTAAAGTAGGCAAATGCCCTAATCTTCAGACTTTTATCAATGAGATCCATAAACTGAAAAACGTAGCCAAGGCTGAAGGCACTGCATAGATCTTGAAACTTGATTTCATTTAAATCACAGACCTCTAATAGGAGTCAAGCTTGATAGGCACTTTTTCCCCTAGCCAGCACTTTTTTGTAGCTTCCCAAAATCTTTTTAAGAAAAAATCTAAAAGTCCTACCCTATTCTCATTGAAATAAATGGCAAAGTCTCCATCTACTTCAGTGGGAGCAAGATCGGGTTCTTAGGCTACTAAAGCATCATAAATTACTTTAAGGCTTAAAGGAGACAGTGGGTGAGGCAATCTCTCTTTTGCCAACAGAAGTTGGTCCATTAAAAGATATTACCTCACCCATCTTGTCTCTCATATTTAAGCCTTTACATGAGTTATGCTGCCAAAATCTCTAAAATTTGGCAGCTGGTAGAGGAGAGATTGGTATGGGGTGAGAAGCACTTGTGCCTCACTTTAAAAACAAAACAAGAGAAAACCTGCACACTTCATGCATTTAAATAACCTACCTTATGTGGAAATATATACTTGACCTGCAGTTTGGACACTGGGCAAACCTTGATTTTTAAGAAATCCAGTGCAAAAATCTGTATGAATACAATGTTAAGGCTGTACAGGTAAGTAATAAAGATGGGAAATGCAGAAGCTAAGGTACGGTGCATAGATATCTTCACTACAGTAATCTTCAGTTCCATAGTCAAGTATTTAAGTAACTTTATCTTGGATGACATACATGCAAAGATGTGATCATATAATTGGCAGTACCATAGTGCACACAAATGAGAATAAAGCTAAAGGTGTGTATAGTACAACCTTACAGCAGAATTCTGCACTATCCTAATACATTGTTATATGTTGGCCTATTAAAGGAAATACTTACAGATTGTGAACTATTATTGGATTGGCAGTTTTTATACTAAATTACTATGAAATGGCCACTGGGTGCCTGCATCCCATACAAGTGCTGTACCTCCTGGGTTAGCCCTATCTCCCTCACCTGCCATAGAATTGGAGAGCAGGGCAGCTCGTGGCCTGACTCCTCTCCCTCCCCACCCTCTACTCTTGTCTTGGGGCCCTACAAATCGGAAGGCTGTTCTCCCTCATTCTGAGGTCTAACAGATACCGTTCCATTGACCTGCTTCCTTTCAACAGCTGGCCGAGCCCGAACTACCAGGCCACATTGTGCTACAGAATCCTCACTGACAAATGTACATGAAGTTATAGAAGAACATCCATCTATCAGAAGCAGCTCTTCAGCAAATCCAGGTAAATAAGAACTATTGTCAGGGCTGGCTGGCTCATTGACCAGCATTGCATCTCTAAGCAGCGTCAGTTAAGATTGTTTCCCCATATGCTCATAGGTTTAATATGACTTCCTAGAAAGTGGCTTAGCAGCAAAAGGAAACATCCTGATGACTTCAAATTGAAATATGGTACAGTTCTGATATACAAATAGATCTGCCTGGAAGGACTGGCTCCACCCCAGAATAGCAATACAATGGCTTTCTAACTAGCTTCAGTAGCTGGTAGCTATACTTTGTGAAGACACCACTGGTCACTGTGATTTTTTGTTGTTGTTGTTGGGGGCGCGGGAATCGCCCACACCAATAAGGTGACCTCCTACCTTTTAACTTTAGGTGCCTTAATGCTGTGCTGCTATGGCTTGGAGCCCTGACACTAGTAGCCAGCCCACAAGCATAAAGTTCTCCGCTGGCTTCCACCAGCCTCGTTACTCCCAACAGCCCGTCCAGTCCCAAGTCTACTAAGTTCTGTAACTGCCAGGCACCCTGACTTCCTCTCTGCTTGTCACCCCCCCAAAGGTATGAACAGCCCCCAGTTATCAGTTCACTTTGGCATGCACACTCCACACAGATTGCACAGCAGAGACATGCTTGAGGTAAAAATAAAGTTCATTTAATAGAAAAATCACAGATGAACTAGTAAGGAAAGGCAAACACGAGTTACACAAAATACACATAGATACAACTTCAGGCTTTACAATTCTATATTGGATAAATTCCCTTTGCTAATAGTTACCCATTGCCTCGGAACAGTTTCCCACCATACTCCCTGTCGCAGAGGGGATCCAGTGTTTCATGGACTGCTTCCTGCGTAGAGGCTGCCCCTCAGTTTCTGAAGCCTTTGTCCTCAACCCCCTTCCCTTTTTAACAGGGTTTGCAGCCTTTTTCTTTCTCTGAGATTATGGTTATTCAGAGTGTGGGGAATTTGTCTCTTCCCATTAACTGTAATGGTTCTGTTTCTCTCTTCCTGGGCTGTATTATGGATCATCACTTGTGTTTGGTTCTGTGTAAACACCTGGCTCAACAGGAGCCCCTGCCTGCTGTG
This sequence comes from Chelonia mydas, assembly GCF_015237465.2. Classification (NCBI taxonomy): domain Eukaryota; kingdom Metazoa; phylum Chordata; order Testudines; family Cheloniidae; genus Chelonia; species Chelonia mydas. Next base: position 103,485,352 of record NC_057854.1, read on the forward strand.
AAGTGTATTTGAAATTGTAGTACAGTGTATGAGCACAATACTCTATGTACATAGATTCATAACCACAGTCTGTATAAACATCTCCTAATGACCATCAAGTTCAGAACACTACAAGCTTTCATAAGATCTTACTTGATATATTTATTAACAACCTTGCATACAAAACCAGTTGATTCAGTTGCTAACTCCTTGGGATTCAGACCCTTGTGGTGTCTGTACCTGGATTGTCATAACCACTGGACACAACTAATAAGGAACACCCTCTCCAGGACAAGACTCTAGGTCATGATATCCCAGTTTGTACAGAAGAGGGTTTTGTATGTGTATGGGCAGGGGGAGGGTGTAGATAAAGAAATTATTCTGCCTAAAAGAAACTTGTTTGTGGTAACAACTTCACATAAAAGTGATATAAATGTCTGTCTTTTTCCAGTTCGGAGAAAATCTAATATTGTGAAAGAGATGGAGAAAATGAAAAGCAAGAGGGAAGAGAAGAGAGCCCAGATAAGTGAGATCAGAACAAAACGGGCACAGGTGCAGTATTTGATCAGGGAGTAGCCCTTGGTTCTGCAGAATAAACTGGGATAAGAAAAATTCTATAGGATAGTATGTTGGTCAAACTAAAACACATTTTAGATTAACGTGCCCAGTGTTTGGTTTCAGTTTACACTCGCTGTGGATTTTGTTTTAAAGTGTCATGCATAAGGATGTAAACAAAACCTGTCTGCTCTCTCCAGACTGAATTTGTGTAGGGGTCTCCCGGATAGCTGTTTCTGCAGTTGAAGGCTTTTAAACCCCAGACTTGCTCTTTCAGTTGCAGGTGGCATTTCTGAATCATAGAAATGTAGAACTGGAGGGGGATCTTAATAGGTCATCTAGTCCAGCTCCCTGCACTGAGACAGAACCAAGTATTATCTAGACCAGCGTTTTTCAAACGGGGGTCTATGGACCCTTGGGGGTCCCAGAGAGTACTTCAGGGGGTCCACTGGCCCTGCTGATCAACTCCTCCCCCTCCCTCCCAGCGCCTCCTGCACACTGGGGAACAGCTATTCCCTGGCATGCAGGAGACACTGGGAGGAGCAGGGACGGGGTGCACTCGGGGGAGGGAGCAGAATCATGTCCAGGGCCGCCAGCCCCGCTGATCAACTAGGGTTGCCAATCCTCCCAGTTTTGCCAGGAGTCTCCTGGAATCAGGCTCTATCACCGGGGGGGGCTACTGAAGGCAAACTGGGAGATTTTAGGTGCTAAAAGTCCAGCAGGGCTAAGGCATGCTTCCTGCCTGTCCTGCCTCCGTGTTGCTCCCGGAAGTGGCCGGCAGATCCCTGCGGCCCCTGGGAGGATGAGGGGGCAAGGGGGTCTTTGCATGCTGCCCTTGCCCCAAGCTCTGATTCCACAGCTCCCACTGGCTGGGAACTGAGGCCAATGGGAGCTGCGGGGACAGTGCCTGCGGCGAAGGGCAGCACACAGAGATCCCCTGGCCCCCCTGCCTAGGAGCCACTGCCAGAGGGATGTGCCGATTACTTTCTGGAGTCACCTGCAGTAAGTGCCACCTGTACGGAGCCCTCACCCCTTCCTGCACCCCAACTCCCTGCCCCAGCCTGGTGAAAGTGAGTGAGGGTGCGGAAGAGTGAGCGGTGGAGGGTGGGGCCAGAGTGGGGCCTTGGGGGAAGGGGTGGGGTGGGGCCTGAGGCTGAGTGGCAGGGCTTTAAATAAAAATGGGGGTCCTCGGGTTGCTAAAATTTGAGAACTACTGATCTAGACCATCCCTGACAGGTGTTTGTCTAACCTGCTCTTAAAAACCTCCAGGGAGGGAGATTCCACAACCTCCCTTGGTAACTTTGTTGTACTGCTTAACTACCCTTACAGTTAGGAAGCTTTCCCTAATGTCTAACTCCCTTGCTTCAGCTGAAGCCCATTACTACTTGTCCTCTCCTCAGTGGACATGAAGAACAATTCCTCCTCCTCCTCTATAACAACCTTTTATGTAGTTGAAGACTTCTCCTGTTCCCCCTCAGTCATCTTTTCTCCACACTGACAAAACTGGGTTTGTTTAATCTTTCCTCGTAGGTCATATTTTCTAGACCTTTAATCATTTTTGTTGTTTTCCTCTGAACTTTCTCCAATTTGTCCACATCTTTCCTGAAGCCCAGAACTGAACACAATGTTCTTGAAACTATCGCAGTATTTTACTGAAACAGATTTCATCATTTTTTGGATAATTGAACTAAGCATAAATTGAACAAAATGATTGGCCACTAGCAATGGAAAAGCAAAGTGGTGACAATTGGAATACTGAAACTCATTGACAAATGGCAGGGTATTGAATGTTCTCTTCTCTTCCCCTTCATGTGAATCTGCCTCAGGGAGTGCAGACATAATGCAGTATTCTTATCTCTTCTCACTACGCACGGGGAGGAATTTACCATGCATCAAACTTAATGCTCTTCTTCCTGTTCTGCATTGTCAACCATCTTAAAATTCATCGGTATGGCAGTCAGTGTAAACTTCCCAGTTTGTTTGAGGTGCTACAACGCAGACACAGCACACAGATTTGGTACTATGTAGAGGAAAACTGGGGTACAAATGGAGAAATACAGGGTGTTTTTTTGTGGGAGAAGGCAATGGATGGGTAGAGAGGAGGTGTGCTTATCAGCAGTTAAAATGAGTACTGAAAACTCCTTCAGCTCTGTCCCTTCTGCTGCATAGGAAGATTCCCCCTTCCAAGGAAAATGAGTTTAGAAATCCTAATCATTCAGTCAGGTTATTTCTAGTTCCAGAGTCTTTCACATGTCTTTGCAGCATGAGGACAGAGTAACAATATACTGAGTTCTTTAGCTGCACACAGACTAGTGCCCTTTGTACTCCTAGGCTGCACCTTTTTTGGCTGTTTGCTAAAGCTAATGTCTGTCACTGCCCTGCAGGAATTCGATAGCAGCTGTCCAAACTGGGAGTTTGCACGGATGATCAAGGAATTCAGAGCTACTTTAGACTGCCAACCAATATCTATGAATGACCCAGTAAGTAAATATTTGGAATCATTGACTGCAAGGTACCAATATCACCTGTGATTTTTTTTTTCCGCTCATTGAACACTCGTGCTTCGATAGTCATTATCAAAGACTTAACCAGAAATACTTGAACTTGCCTAGTTTAACTTGGTGTACCATGAATAAGCAGGAACAGTGCGACGACATGGCTTAGTATTGAGCTCACACTGCAACATGGAAAATGTAAGTTAAATATTAGGAGTAACTTCAAAGCAGATCAGCAGAACAAGCTGTGAAGGTGGTGGTGGAAACTGCCGCTTCTGGAGTTAAGACTACATTGAATGCCAGAATAACTGAAGTATCATCCTAGCCTCGGAAAAATATTACTCTGATCTGTCAATGACAAAACTTGAGTCCAGAGAAGTAAAATGCAACTTGCTAGCTGTTAACCCCTGTTCCAAACTCTTGACATGTTGGTCAAGTGCCTCTAACATGAGGAGGCTGAAAACTAAGCGGTGATGTTGTAAATGCCACCAAGCTGCAGAATAGAGATTTGCCCAGTCCACAAATTCTTTAAATACCTCTTCTGGTTCAGCTCAGCCAGTGACATATGCAGAATGTGGTCTTTCCCCAACAAAATGATCCTATAGCTGGACTGCAGCGATGCCTAAATTGACTGCAATGTGAAGAGCTCAGATCTAGTGAGGTCACTGTGCAATTAACTTCGCAATATGCAAATCTGGTGATTACAGACTTAATAATTTTATTATGATGTTGAAGTAAAAAGAAAACGGTACAGGGTTTAAGCTTCGAAGTTTCTGGTTATCAGGGAATAAGGTACAGATTATCAAGGGGTGCGAAATTCGGTTTAGGAACAGGTGGTGTAAGAAATACATAATCTGCAATCTCCCCGATTGGGGGTAAAAGGTTAACGGGTCAAAGTACAGACATTGAGATATGGGGGTATGTTGTTCATATAATTGCTATGTTCAGGTGTGGAGTATAATGAGTGGATACGATGATGAGGATGGATTTACCCTCATTTGGTGAGATTTAATGTTCAGTGAGTTTATAGTTCCAGTTCATATGGTCCAATGGAAAAAGTCTCTCAGTCCCTTTCCCATAGTGGATGCATGATGTCGTACCGGCTCACACCTCCTGGTACTGTCGGTGGCCGGTGATGTGTTCGATGTAGATGTCCCTGGACCATCGGATGGTGTCCGAGACAGAGGTGCCTCATGAGCTGTGCGTAGCGTCGACCGATCCCACAGGTCCGCAGCACAAGCTCGTTGCAGGGGTCCCAAGCGCCCAGGGCTCCGATGATATGCACCTCGTAGCCCTTCACTCTCAGGGTGTCAGCTGGGGGGGTGCGTATTTTTCCAGCTTACGAGCTCGGGCTTTGTGGAAGGCCGGGGTCCTGTTCTCAAAGGAGACCGTCATGTTGACAAGGATGATCTTTTTCTGGGCCTCGTCGGTGACTACCACGTCGGGTCACAGCTGGCTGTCAGTACTGGGGATGGCGTAGTTCACGGCCACCTCCCCCAGGCGTGGTGCGATGGCTTTCACCAGGCAGTTCTGGATGGCATTGTGACGCAGCTGCCAGGCTCTGGAGTGGGGCTTGCAGCTGCACAGGACGTGGGACAGGGTCTCATTGGAGTAGCCGCACTTCCTGCAACTCTCGTCTCGGTTCCCGTGGCGGACGGCTCCATTGAGTGGGACGCAGTTGAGCCGGGTACGGTGGATGAACTGCCAGTCGTGAAATGGGTGAAGCCGCCCCCAGCGGGGAAGTGCTTGCTGGCGTCCCACTTGTTGGTCAGTTCGAAGGCTTTACCCTAGTCCGGCTTATGCTTCAGGGTTTCCATGTACAGTGAGTGGATGGCTGCCTTCAGGGTCCTCTCCAGCATGCCCCTGGCGCTCGGGGTGACGATGGTGTTGTCGTCGGACCTGATCTGCGGCACCAGGACTCCCAGCTCCTGGTGCTCCTTGCACCGCTCCCAGCGGCAGCCGATGCGCTTCCCCAGGCGATGCGTGGCATTGCGAGCGTGGGACCACAGTGAAGCGATGTCGCGCCCGTCCCATCCGAATTCACCATCCAGGGAACCGCTCAGGAAGCTGGTGGTGTCTTGGTTGGAGGGGGCTCTGCCGATCTGCTTCTTTGTCACGTCCTGGAGGGCGTTCGCTGCAATGTTCCTTACCATGGCGTCTGGACACGTCAGCAGGCGGAAGGCATGGGTGATCACTGCGATGTCACACAGGTCACCCATGTGGGGGACATTTGCACTGCCATGCCTGTGGGCGATATAGACCAGCTCATTGCTGGCTCTCTGGGGAAGGAAGAACCACTTCTTCACCAGCTGCCGGACGATCTTGTCTGCCTTGTTGAGGGGTACCTTCGCCATGGCGGATCCCCTTAGGATGAACGGGATGCGGGGGATCAGGAAGGTGTTCAGGGCATTTATTTTCTGCCACGGTGCTAGCCGGGAGGCGTCGATCTTGGCGGCATCCTGCAAGATCTCCTGAATGGTGTCCTCAGGTGTTTGCCGGACACGGAAACCCGTCGGCATGCCAAGATGCTGGTACGCCTCCCCCTTTGTATGGGGGATGATGGGCTCGCCCTGGATCTGGAACCCTGTTGTCTGCACTGAGTCCCTTTTGCTGCCGTCGATGTGGAGAGTTGCGCACTTTACGTTGAAGCGAAGCCCCATCCAATCGGCAGCTCGACTGGTGGCATCTAGCATACGTTGGAGGTTCTCTGGATCGTTCGTGGTCAGGACCAGGTCATCCGCGTAAGCCAGGACGCTCACCCTCTCACTGTGGAGGTTGAAGCCATCTGTGCCGTTGGAGATCGCTCGCAGCAACGGCTCCATGGCGAGGTTAAAGATGATGGGGCTGAGGGGACAGCCCTGCTTAACTCCGCTCCGGATCGGGATCTCGGCGGTCTCCCCTTCGACCAAACGAATGGTGGTGCTGCATCCCTCGTATACATTCAAATACAACCTTAGTGTGTCCCACTCAAATCAGGGGAGCTACTGGAGGGCTGAATTTGGCACATTGATTACAAACATTGCAAATTATCATGTCTGTTTGGATTTTTAATATGTTTTGGACCAGGCTCTCATTAGCCCAACACACTATGTATAGATCTTTGCAGCAGGGTGAGCTTTCTGCAATAATAGGATATGGTCTTAGATAACCTGCCATCAATGGCTCTGCTCTGATCAGTAGTATTAGAGTAAACTCTGGTGGTATTCACAGAATAGTGATGGGGAGGAGACATTTAGTGACCTTGGCCATTTCTACCCTATAGACTTAAGTCGACCTACATTAGGTCGACATACAGCCATGGCAGTAATTATTGTGGTGGTTCACATCCGCACTATCCTCCTCCTGTCAGTGGTGTACGTCTTCACCAGGAGCACTTCCACTGACTTAAGGGGACAATGGCTCTCAGGGCTCTCAGCTCCCTGCCAGGCTGCCCCTTTCCTCTTTTTTCCCCCCACGGCTCCACGCAAGGAATGGGGCAGCTGCCCCGGGCCTCTTGGCTCCCCGCCAGGGGCATGGTACCTAACAGGACTCTGGATGTGGAGCTCCCTGCTGGGCACAGCTGTGCTCCTGGTAGGGAGCAGGGGCCGAAACGCCAGGAAGGCAGCCAGGCTCCAGGCGGGGAGATCCATGCCTGGAGCCTGCTGTGGCTACCCTGTTTCTGTTAGGGAGCCGTGGGGGGCAGCCGGGCTTCCAGCAGGGAGATCTGCACCCAGTGTCCAGTTGGTTACTCCATTCCCAGCAGGGAATAGAGCCAGGAAGCCAGCTGTGGCAGGAGGGCTCCCTGTGGGGAGCCTGGGTGGCAGCCTAGCTTGGAGCAGAGACCAGGCAGGAGCCTGGCTGCAGAGTATGGAGCCATGAAATTGACAAGAATGACAGCCAATAGATGCAAGTAACGCAGTTTTTACAGGGACACTGCGTCACCTGAACTACACTGACAGAAGCCCTACACCCCTTGTGGAGGTGGAGTTATGTTGGTGTAGTAGGGCACTTATGCTGGCAGGAGAAGGGCTGTATTGTGTACGCTGACATAATTAGATTGACGTAAGCTGCCTTACGTCAACCTAATGCTGTAGTGTAGACCAGGCCCTTGTATCCTTACAGCCTCCACTGCAACACTGATTTAGCACAGGTGTGGTTGGGGGGAATGGTGATACTCTGTATTCAGTCTCACTGTAACCTCTCCTTCTCTTAAAGATAGAAGAGCGCAGGATCTGTGTTTGTGTAAGGAAGCGCCCTTTAAATAAGCAAGGTAAGTGTATGTATGTATTGACAAAATTTAGCCTGGACTCCGATGCCAGTTTGACGTTACTCATTCATGTTACAAATATTTTTTTTCCATCAACAGAACTTCACAAGAAGGAATGTGATGTGATTACAGTTCCCAGCAAGTGTGTCCTGCTGGTGCATGAGCCAAAGTTGAAAGTGGACCTAACAAAATATCTCGAGACCCAGGCATTTAGATTTGATTTTTCATTTGATGAAACTGCTTCCAATGAAGTGGTTTATAGGTAATGCATCATCTTACATAGTGGGCCTGAGCAGCACAGGATTAACATGGTGGGAATGAAAACATAAATGGTTACTACCTCAGATTCTTAGTTTAAAGGGATTGATATTTTACAATCCAGCTAACCATATTTGGTTTTGGTAGAGACCAGTGGACTGTGAAACATCTAACAGGAGCCCTTAGCTTAGTTTCTGTCTGATCTTAATGTTTACTACTGAATCCACTTCCATTTGTTGGATTCCTGGGAATTATTTGAAGATTCTAGAAGTATAGTGATGGCTGAAGCCAAGTATGGGCTAGTCAGGAGAGTGCCTCCTTTCTTTGTGCCTTATTCTTTTTATACTTCTAAATTCCTAGGTTCACTGCGAGGCCTCTTGTACAGACCATCTTTGAGGGTGGAAAGGCTACATGTTTTGCATACGGCCAAACAGGCAGCGGCAAAACACATGTAAGTGACTGACTGGCTGTCTTCTAAAGGCCTCCAATATCTCAGTTTAGATAAACTGATTAAAGCACTTTTGGATATTTAAGGTAAATAGCCTTTCATCCAGCACTTGGATCTTGGTTTTTGATTGTCCTTTGAAATGATAATGGAGAGAGTTCACTTACCTTACCAAGAGGTGAGTTAGTAACCATTAAAACTTCGGCAAGCGAATAGCTGCTTCCTTTCATGTTGCTGAGAAAGTAATGAGGCTGACTCTGGCAATGTTGTTTAGTGGTTGAAGACCAGGACCAGGCACTGCTGACTTGTAATCCTGACTCTGTCACTAACCTCAGGCAAGTCTCAATCTCTCTGCCTCCATTCCCCAGCTTGTGAAATAGGGTACTAGCCCACTCAAGAGGTATAAGGATTGTTTGTATCATATTTTGAAGATGTACACTTTAAAGGCTCTCTGAACTCTTCCAGAAATACTTAATACACTTACAAAAATAAGCCTCTTCTCATACATGCTGTAATGATGCTGGTTCTGGCAGGACCCAACTGAGAGTGCCAATTCAGGACAAATTGCTTAAAGCAGGGCAGTTACAACCCAAGGCTGGGGCTTCTATGCACACCAAGGCAAACCAAACCAGCCAAACAGGGAAGACTTTGGTTTTACCCCACTGGCTAACCACAAGTCACAAGCAATTCCCATAGACACTCCAGTTTCCCAGTATCCCCACCAATGCCACTCATTATGGGGACAAATGGTTATGAAAACCAATACCCTAATAAAAGAAAAAAGGTTCTCTCGATCCCAGAGGACCAAGCCTCAGACCCAGGTCAAGATACAAATCAGATCTTACCCACAAATCACGCTGTTGCCAATCCTTTAGAATCGAAAATCTAAAGGTTTATTCATAAAAGGAAAAAGATAGAGACGAGAGTTGGTTAAATGGAATCAGTGACATACAGTGATGGCCAAGTTCTTGGTTCAGGCTTGTAGCAGTGATGGAATAAACGGCAGGTTCAAACCAAGTCTCTGGAGAACATCCCCAGCTGGGAGGGGTCTTTCAGTCCTTGGTTCAAAGCTTCAGTGTAGCAAAGACCCTCCACAGGTACGAAGCAGGATTGAAGACAAGATGGAGGAGCTGCAGCAGCTTTTTATAGTCTCATACCATGTGGTCTTTCTTTGTTCCAAAGACAAGCTGTCCATCCTATGGCCTGGAAAAACCTCAGAGTTCTGTCCATAGACATGTCCCTGCATACCTTGCTGAGTCACAAGGCAAGTCTGCCTTCTCTCAATGGGCCAATTGTATATCTGAGGGCCCTTAATGGGCCGTCAAGCAGGCTAGGTAGAGCTGACACCAACTTGTCTGGGGGTGTCACCCAGAAGCATAGCACAAGCTTGAAATACAGACAATATAGAGCCAATACTTTCAATACAAAAATGATACATGCATACAGATAGCATAATCATAACCAGCAAACCATAACCTTGTCTTAGACACCTTATTTGACCCCCTTATTACAAGATTTGGTGCCACTACAGGACCTTGGTTGCAACCATGTTCTATATAGTCCCGGTTCAAGTCAATAACGCAACACATGGATACCCCCTGATCTGGATATTACTTGTGGAATGGGCAGATCTTCATTGCTGTGAGTTAGGTATCCTAAGCTTTTCTCTTTCACTTCAGACTTTCTGCAGATGTTCTGTGGTATCACACTCTGGTCCTGGTTCACTGCCTCCATCGCACCAGCTTTTAGGCTGGGGAGACCTTACAAGTGTGGACATTTTTTTGCCTACAGGATACTCAATACTAGACTTTCAGTAACTGGAACCTGTTTTCTTCCCCTGTAGCTTTCCAATCACTGGAACTAAGTCTGAATTTCTCTCCCTTCAGGTCACCTGTCAGAGTAGCCTAATACACCGCCTTGTGTGTGTGTTTTTGGTAATGATTTTCCCCAGGTCATGTAGCAAAGTGTTTTAACTCAACCCTCTGATTGGTTAGTGCCAGTTGATTAGACAAATGACTAATCCTGATGTAAAAGATCGATGCTAAGGGAGATAAAGGTCCAAAAAGTAGCCTAGGAATTGTCTTGTGGCTTGTTACTTCCCATTGGTGTTACCCAGGCATGCAAAAGGACTTGTTTTCTTTGCAACTTTTTTTATTCCTATAATGGAGGTGATCCCTGGTTGTGGCCACTCCCTATATACCTTACTGATTGAATCCTATGGGCTCATAAATGTTTACACCTATAAAATATCAGGTTTATTTAGCTTCATCTAAAAACTTCCTGGTCATCAGTTTGATGCTGCTACGGTCCAGCAGCACTGTCTGATTTCACAGGCAAAACGCTTAGGCCACTTCCATTAGCATGGAATGGGCAGGTCTGTCTCAGTAGTGATGTTCAGCTAAGTAGATTCTACTAGGAGACCTAGATACAAATTATAGGTAGGAAAACTACATTTTTTCCATTTTTGATTTCTGATCCAGGATCAGAACTAGTGCTAGAAAAAATGGCTGCTTGTGGAAGGACTTGTACTATACGTTGAGCCCTGGCAGACTAAGATACTGGATTTTGTTAGGCTAATGGTTTATATTAAATAACTGCAGTTCCAGGCTTCAGAGGGTGTAGTGTTGATAACTGTTACAGCAATTAACAGCAGCAGCTACCTTAGTTTTGTTGGAACTGAAAGCATCGTGGACGGATGAGCAAGATAGTAGTCACAGTGACACTAACATAAGATTCTGCCAGGTTTGGAAACACAGTGAATTCTGCCTTTTCAATGCCACATGGAAAATTTTGCTATCTTGGAGTGCAATTTTTTTTGCTCTCTGAACAGAGGAAGCCAGGTTACTTTGCTAAGATCCCAAATTCTCGCTTGTAGATAAATAGTTGGCTGGAACTCATGTGATTTCCCCTTAATTTCATAGCACCTAGAGGGTCCCTTTGTCCCTGGTCAGGGGTTTCCAAACTTCTTGCTGGTATGACCCCATTTTAATGAATTATTTCTTTCCGGGACCCGAGACAGCATGGAGGACACAATTTTAGAGCAAAATGGTGCCCTCCACACAGCGTGACCTCTCACGCATCGTATATGTGCGCTACATACATGCTCTACAAAATGGTGTCCTCTGCACAGTGTGACCTCACACACACTGTACATTTGTGAAGTCACTTGGTGCAGAGCAAATAGTGTCCTCCACACATCAGGGATTGCTATGACCCCATGTGCTGATGGCATGACTGCACTTGGAGTGGGGTTACCATGTCTGGGTTTTCCCAACATTTCCTCTTTTTTGATCCTCTACCTTTTGTCCAGGCCGATTTTTCAAATAAAAGGAGAAACATCCAGGATCTTTTCACAGTAGACATTGCAGCTCAGAAAGAGCTGGCTCCGCGTCCCAAATGATCTTTCCCGCTGCATCCGCAGCTGCTGGATCCTACCCACCCTGGCTCTGGCTTCCAGCACTGGGAAAGGGGAGATGCAGGGAGGTGCTGACAGACAGCTGTCACTGCATCCCAGGCTTGCTCCAGACACCATGACAGGGAGCGACATTGCCTCCCACCTCGAGAGTGAGGCCACAGGCATCCCCTCTACAGTGTCCTTTTTTTGGGAACTTGAAAGATAACCCTAATTTGGAGTCGCAACCCACAGTTTGGTAACTACTGTCCTAGGTGCTGGAAAAAACGTGGTTGTCACACCGACTCATTCCAAACATTCAGAATGAGTTAACACAATTACATCAAGCTTTTTATCCTGAATTACATGGCATAGCACCATGTCTAGTTAGTCCATTGAGATCACAGGCTGTTCATGTGGACTCTTTTTTCCTAGAATATTGTTAGAACTACAGTTGAGTGATAACCTGACTTGCTTGGACTGCACCTCTATAATGGCTTTTTTTTTTTTTGTAGACTATGGGAGGAGACTTCTCTGGGAAAACTCAGAATGTCTCAAAGGGGATATATGCTTTTGCATGTAAGTTGACTCTTCAAGTTTTCTAATCCAAGTTGTGTATAGTATTTTTTCTTCATAAAAGACTTTACTATATAGATGTATGAGAAGTTATTGAAGTCCATAAGGCCTTTATTTTAAAGTTCTTTATGAATAAATATTTAAAGAATTCCTATAGACCCTGATTATCATGTGTTGTTCCGAATAAGCAGTGATAAATTTAGTTGCAATAGTTATGTAAATCACCACCTATAGATATTACCCAATATATAGCTTCTGTATATAATGGTATTAACAGTAATTTTTATTAGAGCAAAAATAATTTAATCAAGATCAAAACACACTCTCTGAGGCAGAGTGGTTGGTTGGTTGCGTAGGGTATTGCTGGTTCCTAACAAATTAGTAGTAAGAGCTTGGCCCTAAAGGAAAGGTTTTTTGGGGGGGGCGGGGGGGAGAGTGGTGGAAGGAGTTGGATTTACTTTTGAACTCTCCCTTTCAAAACTAGAATCTTCCTCTATTTGCTGAACTGTACCTGAAAGTTTCCTTGTCTAGGAATCCCAACTAACGCTTTTTTGTTTAACAAGTGATTCAAAGCTACAGAGGATTGCAATGTTCTGCAAAGTTAAAACTTGACTGTATTAACCAAGCCAGAAAATAAAATCATTGCTCACTGATAACTTGAGAGGTAGAAGCTCACATAATCCCTTTCTTTTTTTCAGTCCTAATGAGGACACAGCTGAAATCCGATTCATTTGAAGGAGTCTTCTTGTACAGATAACTCCACTACTATCTGGCTGGGGCAATTGTCATTCCAGCTACTAGATACTATAACTGCCTTGCTGTGAAGAATTTTGGAAGGGGCAGAGTCCCAGGGGCAGCTGAAATTGTTGTTCTAAAATCTGGTTAGGTCATGTTTTTTTCTTCCTTTCCCCATCAGCACGAGATGTCTTCCTCCTTCAAAGCCAACCCAGGTACAGGAATCAAGACCTGGAGGTCTATGTGACATTCTTTGAAATATATAATGGAAAGGTGAGATCTTGTGTCTTGATTTTAGTCTGAGTTTTTTGACCATTTGATACATGGTACGATTTTATTTAGCTATCTGCATGTCCTTGCTGGAACATGGGCCCTTTGTGCCTCTGGTATTGAATTGGAAAGTCTGGGATATGCATAATTCATGCTATGTACCTCTCCTTTAAATGAGGAAACTGAAATAGGTGTAGGGCAGTGGCTCTCAAACTTTTTTACTGGTGACCCCTTTCACATAGCAAGCCTCTGAGTGTGGATTCTTCTCTTCTCCCCCCACCCCCCTTATAAATTAAAAACACTTTTTAAAATATATTTAACACCATTATAAATGCTGGAGGCAAAGCGGGATTTGGGGTGCAGGTTGACAGCTCGCGACCCCCCATGTAATAACCTCAAGATCCCCTGAGCGGTCCCAACCGCCAGTTTGAGAACCCCTGGTGTAGGGGATGGTTCTTTACTTGTGCATCTCCATCTCTTTGCTCAAATACAGGTGTTTGATCTCTTGAATAAGAAGGCAAAACTCCGAGTGCTTGAGGATGGAAAGCAGCAGGTCCAAGTAGTTGGCCTCCAAGAAAGACAAGTCAGCTGTGCAGATGATGTGATCAGAATGATTGAGATGGGCAGTGCCTGCAGGTTTGTCTCCCTGGGCTTCTGCTTCCTTAATGTGTGTGATGTGTTTTTTTTTTTAAGCTTTCCAGCCTTTTATTTCCTATTACAAGTCTCTATAGGATATCTATAACCAGGCTTAAAATAAGGGGCAATGAACTTTGTCCCCCAATAACAAGCACATGCCTTAGCATCTTGACTCTAAGGAAAAGAAAGAAAATCAGCCAGTAGACCAAATCCCAGAGATGGGAAAGCATGGACATGGGTGTCTTGCAATAGGTTTTAAACATGGCTAGCTCATGCATAATATTCAAAACCTATCAAGGTAACTGTCTGGTTAACAGAACCACGGGATGTCTGTGGTGCAGCACCTGTGCACTACAGGGTTCTGAGTGGGAGGCAAGGACTGTCTGATGCTATTTGCTAGTCACGTAACACATCCGAACTCTTGAAGGCTCTTCCCATATCACGGTTGAAAAACAGTGGTGGCAGCATGGTTGCGCACTGCTGATTCCACACCATGTGGTGGCTTCTCTGTGAAGCTCCCCTCTCGTAACTAGTTGAGTTTTTAGAGAAGTTTTTCCTCCAGCTTATAAGAGTTCAGTAGCAAGCAGTCTTGTCATGACTCTGAAGAGGCTGGAAGTGCAATACAAAATTTAGTTTAGGGAAGGCCTTGTGTATCACACTGAATGTCTGCATTGATCTACCCTAACCCTTTCTTAGTCTAGAACTCCCTAAGCACATTCAACTTACGTTGACGATTTTTTTTTTTTTAAACCTTTCCAAACTCTAATACTTCCTACAGTAATATGTTATGAAGAGTTTTTGTCTCCCTAAAGGTGGGAGGGGAACTTTTCAGGCAGTAGATGGTAATGGAGATCAGGGGAGGGTGGGGTTAAGAAGGTAGCTTATCTGCCATCATACTAAACATCCACACCCATATGTGACACTTCCTCGGCATGCCCAGGATTGTATGTCACCTTTTTACCTCCGACCTCTGGCATGAGGGAGTTTATCTTGTGGTAGCTGGGTGTCAGCTCTTGAACACAACCAGCCTTTCAGCCATTCATGCTCTCCTCAGGACTCTACCAGTCCTGTTTAGCTTTGCAGGCTATTAGGTGCACCTCAGAAGCATCTGCCTGTAGTGTCTGGCCCCTGTCACTGGCCACACACAGTAGTTACCAAGTCTGCTGTCTCCCAAAGGGAACAGTTGTTTGATCTAATATAGGATTCACACTTTGCTTAATACTACAACGCTGAGATGTAGTTATGATACAAAAAAGAATCAGTTTATTTAATAAAGAACAGAGATTCAAATGAGTAGTTGAGTAAGAATATTAAGATCAGGTTACAAATAAAATATCAAATGCAATCCTAAGTCTACACTGATTGAATAGGAAAGGTAACTGTTAATCAACTAGAGGTCCTCTCCAGAATTCAGTCTGACAGGGTTGCTGGGTTTTCAGTCATAACCAGGGTCCAGATTTTCTTCAGTAGTCCAGTAAATCTTTGAAATGTGTTCTTTTGAAATGCACCCCCCAAATAAGACTTCTTCCCAGTTGCTTGTTCTCTGGTATGCTAGTGCTATGTTGAGTTCATATCCCCTCCCCATCAGCCTGTTTTTCCTGTTGACTCTGCACGCAAATGGGGCTTCCTTTATGTCAGCTTTACCATGCTTAATTTACATTGTACAGAGACTTTTCTTCCCTTCTGTCTGGAAGAGAATTTGTTTCTCCCTTTGTTTAGTTACAGACTTTATGGCATAGTATCAGTAGGCTCACACAATTTATCATATAGAGTGAGTGCATACATTTCACAACAATAGTGACAACCAGTGTGTCATCGGCTTTCATCTGATACTGCACAAGACACTTCTTGGATAAATGCTATGAAAGCAGTGTGTTAAGTGTAGTGGGTTTGTCAGGCCTGATAGGAGTTGCTGACAGAACAGAGAGCCCTTTGCCAGCTGGCATTGAGGGATTCTTAGGATCACATCATATACTTGCTGAAAACATGTATCGCTGCCCTGTAGCAAACCAAATCTGGACCTGTCAATCCTCCAGGGGTTAATAATTAACATATACTTAAAAATCCTTTTAAGGATTTCAGAGCATCTACAGTGCATCCGGCAGCAGTTTGGGAGAAGTTAACTGCTGGACTGACTTGACTGGATAGGTGGCAGGGGTCTGGTACCCAAGTGTAAATGGTACTAAACAATGGGTAAACTGTACCAAAATAAGGAACCTGTTTCATCTTACAGTGGAAACATGATATGGCATGAGATGTGGTCTATTCCAGGATAAAAATGGTAGGGAAACTGAATGTGGGCTATAAGGCTTCAAGAGAGGGCAGGTATCATTCTAGGCATTAAATACCTGTAAGGAATCTGAATAGTCGGTCAGAGGCATTCTAGCTAGGAAAGCTGATTCTGTACCCTGAGACATCTCTAATTGCTGACAGTGAACCCTCAAACTACAAAACCCCAAGGTCAGACTTCTGAGGTACAGGGGTTGATGTATTTCCTGTTGCTAGCTGGGGTTGGTGGTAAAACTGCTTTCTGAAGCATTTCTCTCCATGCAGTCTGGAAAAATATTCCTTAGTACTAGTGACAGCCTCCATATACAGCTTCAGAGTCTCTTGAAGAGATAATGGGAGTGTCTGCAAAGGAGTATAGCAGAGAAGGATTAGGGCTTGATTAAATCAAGCTGTGGAAATAATGGAATTATTTTTTTAATTCAATTAGATTAATGTCTAACAGTGGGTTTTTTTGTTTTTGTTAATAAAACCGAGCAGATAACCTAGACTTTTTTAGTGACTTCATTTGTGAATAGCTTATGAATGTTCTTGCGTAGTGCTGGGGGATCTAGGCATGAACTATGCTTTGACATCTAAAATTGTAATAAACTTCATCCATGTCTCTGCTACAGGACATCTGGACAGACCTTTGCGAACTCTAGCTCCTCACGATCACATGCCTGCTTCCAAATCATACTACGCAGAAGAGGGAAACTACATGGCAAATTTTCCTTGGTAGACTTAGCTGGAAATGAGAGAGGTGCGGATACCTCTAGTGCTGATCGGCAGACACGCATGGAAGGGGCAGAAATAAACAAGAGCCTTCTGGCTTTGAAGGTAGAGTAACTCAGAGCAACATCAACGTTAATCAGCAAAGTTTGGATGGAAATGACCTATTGGATTATCTGATCCATCTTTTTGCAATGCAGGGCTGTTCCTTACAGGATGATTTTTTTAGTCTATATTTTTTAAAAATGGACCATCCTCAAAGGAGCCCAACTCTGTACATTGAAAGTTATGCTGCATGTATTTCCATTCAGAATCCTTTTGTCAGGAGTCCAATCGCTTAAACCTTGTCAGCCCAGAGACTGCTATAACAATTCTCTGAAGCTCTACCCAAGAAGTCTATTTAAAAGTCTAAGCAGTTAGACAATCACAAGGTGTTCCTGAAGAGTCAAATAACAAAAAGTTCTGAGGCAGGGGCCATATCTTCCTTTGTGTCTGTATAGCACTTAGCAGAATGAGGCCTTGACCCTGCTTGAGTCCTCTAGGTGCTGCTACAATAGCTCATTATTAACTAGCTCTTCGAGTGCTTGCTCATGCCTATTCCATTCTAGGTGTGCACACGCCTATGTATATGGCTGTCGGAGATTTTTGCCTTGGAGGTATCGATAGGGTCGACTGTGGTGCCCTCTTGAGTGCTGCACTCATGCATTGGTATATTAGGCGCTGTTGGCCCTACACCCCTTCAGTTCCTTCTTATCGCTCGTGGTGGTTAGTCAGAACCTTGTCCTTGGCTAGCAGTTTTTTGTCTCTTTCGACTTCGAGGCTTAGGGCCTTGCAAATAATTTTTTTTTATAGTAGTTTGTGTTAAGTAGTTGTTAAGTGTAGTTAGAAGTTAGAGTCCCAGCGGGGATTTCTGCTTGGACTACAGCAGGTCTGTGGCTGTTAGTGACCCCCAGAGCAGCTGCCTGAAGTGCTTGGGGAAGTCGCATTTGCAAAAACTTTCGGCCCAGGACCAAGAAAGAGCACGACATCCATCTGAGGGCCCTCCTCATGGAGGCTGCTCTTTGCCCGGCTTCCAAGCCTTCCCGGCCGGACTCTACCCCTAGTACCTCGGTCTCGGTGTGCAGTCCGTCCGTCCTTCCTTCCTTTTTTGCAAGGAAAATTGATTCAACAGCTAGTCTTCAGTTCCAGGTGGTGAACCACCAGGCTCTCTTGGGCAGATACAGTTTTAACTCATGGGACTCCCTTTGTAAGTTCAAGGAGTCCCTGCCCCAGGTCTTGGCCCAGGAGTTTGGCACCCTGAGGGGGAGAGGGTATGGCGGCGGGAAGGTGCTCCCTTCAAATGGCGTGGGACACGGCTGACTCGGTGGCTAGGGTGGCCGCACTGGCGGTGGTGATGAGGCGCAGCTCCTGGCTTCAGACCGCTGGCCTGTCCCAAGAAATGCAGGCCTCAATTCAAGATCTCCCATTTGATGGGAATGGCCTCTTTGTGGAACAGACTGACTCATGGTTGCATGGCCTACAGAACACTCGGACCACCTTCACTCCTTGGGTCTGCATATGCTGCAATTGTCGAGGAAGCAGTTCCGGCTGCTGCCACCAAGGCCTTGGCAGCCTCGACAGGGATCTGCAAGGAGAAGGGATAGAGACACAAGCTTTAGTCATTGCCGCGCTTCCTCTTCCCGCTCGCTCACATAGCCCAGCCCACCAAAGCATCCCAAGGGCCAGAAGCACTCATTTTGAAGGTGTGCTTGAGAGCGACGCCCCAGTCAACTCCCCGGATCCACCTTGTTCTTTTCTTAACCATCTTCGTCCCTACCACTCAGCCAGGTCACAGGTCACCTTGGACCGCTGGGAGGTAGAGATAGTATCTCAGGACTATATCCTGCAATTCTTGGCCATCCTTCAGGGACCCTTCTCGACCTCTTGAACAAATAGTTGCTCATGAGAACCTCCTGCATATGGGGGTGGTGGAGGAGGTCCCTTGGGACATGAAGGGACAGGAATTCTACTCCTGCTACTTCCTAATCCCGAAAGCAAAAGTGGGGCCTCAGACCCATTCTGGACCTGCGATGCCTCAACAAGTCTCTCAGGAAGTTGAAGTTTCACATGGTCTCCCTGGCCTCCATCATCCCCTCCCTGGTGTAGTAGGAAGAGAGCCTGAGACGTAACCCCTTGTAGTAGAGGCCTGGTACAAGGCAGGACCTGCTCACAATCTGGCAAAAACAGGGCTGGTATTGCAAAAATACACATTCCTAAGAAGTGCTAGTCAGAATACTCACGCAAACACATCCCGACATTAAGTGGTACCAGAACATCCCAATATCAAGGATGGTACAAAAACATTCCTCAAGGATAACCAGAACACAATGACCCCTCCTAAAAGATAAGGTCAGGATGACAGTCCGTAAGGGAGATGTTTTGATCGAACCAACATGTACAAGATGATGGGTGATAACTAGCGATGTCAGGGGGCAGTAACTATGTCAAAGGGGCCATACTAACTTGTTTGTATTGGGGTGTAAAGATGTATCTCAGAGGGATTGTCTTTGTCTGGCTTTAAGGAGGAACGGAAAGTCCTGCCGTTCACTGAGCTGGTCCATTGTTATTGGCATACATGTATTACTGGTCTGGTAGAGTCTGCAGGATACTAGTACCGTGCTTTGTCGACAATAAACCTGGCTGGGTGCCTTTGTCCCTTAGTGGAACTTGTGGTCATTGGGCAGTTCACTTGAGGTCTGCTGTGCCAGCTGTCTGCATAGAGATGACCCTCCCCTCCTCTTCCCCCCCCCCCCGCCCCCCGACACTGGTGACCCCCCGACTACTGATCTGGTAAGTAAACAAGCTGTCCTCCATTGGAATTGTGATCTAACATATAAAAAAAAAAACACAAGCTAGGGAATCCCTTTAACCTCTCCCTACAAATCCCCTGGTTTTTTTTTTAAAGGTCTGGAGGCCTCCACCTGCATGTCAGGGATCCCGTCCCTCCCTGGGACCTGAACCTCGTGCTGTCACGGCTCATGGGTCCTCCCTTCAAGCCTCTAGCTCCCTTTTCCTCCTCTCCTGGAAAGTTTCTTTCTTGGGCATGATAACATCCGCCTGTAGGGTCTCTGAGATTAGGGAGCTTACTTTGGAGCTGCCCTATATGGTGTTTTACAAGGACAAGGTCTGGCTGCGGCTGCACCCAGTGTTCCTGCCCAAGGTAGTGTCACAGTTTCATACCGGACAACTTACCTGTCTTCTTCCCAAAGCCTCATAAATCGGAACAGGAGTGCAAATTGCCTGTCCTGGATGTCAGGAGGCACTTGTCTTCTACATCGACAGGACTAAGCAGTTTCGCAAGTCAACACAGGTGTTCGTTGTGGTGGTGGACAGGATGAAAGGTTGCCCAGTGTCTGCTCAGAGGATTACATTCTGGATCATGGCCTGCATCCGCTACTGCTACGAGCTGGCAAAAGTGCCTCCACCGGTGATGGTGACTGCCCACTCAACTGGGATGCAGGCTTCAGCGGCGGCCTTCCTAGCCCAGGTGCCGATTCAGGATATCTGCAGGGCTGCTTCCTGGTCGTCTGTCTACACGTTCACGTCTCATTATGCGCTTACCCAGCAAGCCTGAGACGATGCTGGCTTTGGCAGAGCAGTGTTGCAAACCGCACGACCGTGAACTGAGCCCGCCTCCAGGAATACTGTTTGAGTCACCTAGAATGAAATTGACATGAACAAGCACTCAGAGAAAAGCCGGTTACCTACCTTTTGTAACTGTTGTTTTTCGAGATGTGGTGTTCATGTCCCTTCCATTACCTGCCCTCCTTACCCCTCTGTTGGAATTGCCAGCAAGAAGGAATGGAGGGGGTGTAGGGCTGGCGGTACCTAATATACAGACGCATGAACGTGGCACTCAAGAGGGCACTACAGCCAACCCCATGGAGACTGCTAAGGCAGAAATCTCCGGCCACACACGTGGGCACACGCGCACCTAAAATGGAAATGACATGAGCAACGCATCTCTAAGAACAACAGTTACGAAAGGTAGATAACCATTTGTTTGTTTTTTCCTGGAACTATTCTGTGAAGACTTGTCAACCAAGATGGCAGACATTACATTAATGGGATCTATTTTGCCCCTCCAGGAATGTATCCGAGCACTAGGTCAGAACAAATCTCATACACCTTTCAGGGAAAGCAAGCTGACCCAGGTGCTGAGAGACTCATTCATAGGGGCAAACTCCAGGACTTGTATGGTAAGTGTAAATGCTTTATGGGCACCTTAAAATGCATGTTCTAATTCTCTATCAATTTATCAGCTTTGAGGTTCATAATACTTAAAGTGCAGGCTAACTCTGACAAGTGACTTCCTAGGTGACTGTGTGGTTTCATATTTGTCTTGGTGATTCCAGATCAAATTGGATCATTTCACGAGTGAAAAGATGTTTTCCTTCCTTCCTTGCATCAGAAAGCTGGTTCTTGGCTGGTGATGGGCCAGGAAGGCTGTGCATTCAGGGTTTAGATATTGCTTTATAAATACATGAACCAGAAAGTCAGTGAAATCTGCTCCCCATCCCATAGCTTTACAATGAACTTTCTTGAGTCAAATCCGTGATGATTCTGAATAACTGTTAAGATCAGGTTTCAGAGTAGCAGCCATGTTAGTCTGTATTCGCAAAAAGAAAAGGAGTACTTGTGGCACCTTAGAGACTAACAATGCTCAAATAAATTTGTTAGTCTCTAAGGTGCCACAAGTACTCCTGTTCTTTTTGTTAAGATCAGGGCCAGAGTAAATTGCTGAGTAGACTTGCATTTACTACTGAAGGCTGACTGATACAGCATTTCACTCTTCTAGAACGTATCGGTGCCCTTTCAATGGCCCAAGTGAGCCAGTGGCAGCGCTGGGGATAGAAACCAAGTTCCCAGTTGTAAGACTTTCTGTAGCTGTCAAAACTTTGTGCAATGTTCTCAGAATATTTTTGCTTTCTAGAGAGCCTTTGCCTTAATCCATCTTTTCAACAGTTTGGATGAGATGTCAGGCAAAGCATTTAGCAGTAAGCAAAAGCTTGACACATGCTTATTATCATCCATTTGTTTTCAGATTGCAATGATTTCCCCAGGCATGAGTTCGTGTGAGTACACCTTAAACACCCTGAGATATGCTGACAGGTAATGGCCTTTCTCACTTGTGAATTTCTCCCATTGCAATGGGGATCATGACTCGCTAACTCCTGAGCAAATGTTTTTGTTGCCTGCCTTAGGTCACTCTTCAGAGCATCTTGGTTTTCTGTTTGTTCTGACTCCAGGTCAAATCTGCTCAATTAAAATGGGTTCTAAAAGCCAACTTGGAGCCTTCCTGGCTAGGGCATAATTACCAATAAGGAGAATGCATTGAAAGCTTGGTTAATCGGTTTCCTACCTTTCAGGTTAGGATTGCACTTTAAAAATGACCTGAGAAGTGAAAACAGGATTTGTTCCCTCTTCTGCTTCTTGTAGTTGTATAAAAGCCAAAAGGGGAGGGTGGAGGGGTTTAAAAAATCTGCCTGCTTTTACCTTAAAAGAATCAGAAATGTGAAGTCTTGCCTTCCCTGGCCTGCTGTCAGCCTTGAAGAACTCAGAAATGCCCAGGCCATGCTTGGCTATAGTTTTTCTTCCGGCTGTTTGTCAGGTATTAGTAAAATGAGTGTTAATTTTAAGCTGCCTGGATACAAATTGCTTCACTTTGTATCCAATGTTGTACCAACTAGCACTTCAGGCTGTTTTCAAGAGAAAAACCGTTTGGACAAGACCTGAATTTCCCTGATAAGAAAATAAGCAAACTCTTTTGGAAAACCCAAATCTTTCAGGCCCTTTATACTTTGTCGTAAAGAAACAAAAGGGCACAAACTCTGTTTCCTTGTTGCAAGTCATCAAAGGCAAACTGCAGAGTGAATATCTAATTTCAAGTTACATTAAATTTATGTACCAGCCAAGTTGTGTTGGGGTACTCTGGCAAATAATGCCAAATCTCCTATAGGGTCCCTTTTCCCTACAAAGCTGGCTAAAGGGACGTGTAGCCCATAAATCTGTGTGTTAACCTCTGAACAGCCTGGCAAGTTTTTTTAAGTTGTCATTGTTGGCTCAGGCGTTGGGCAGTGTCGGATTTGGTTGGGAGATGTAGCTGGGAGAAGATCAGTAGCTGGTGACTGACGGCACATCTGATCAAAGTACTTTTTAGGTCCTGAATGCTACTGACTCCTAAACAGTGGATACTATCCCACAGACTTGTTCGTGCTGCAGGATTGACACTAACTTAAACATTTACGGCCCCCGTGACCGTAGTATCCGAGTGCCTCACAATCTTTAATATAGGTGTCCTTACAATGCCCCATTGAGGTGGTCGTATTCCCACTTCAGACGGGGAAATGAGACAGAGACTGACTTGTCTGTGATCACACAGGAAGTCTGTTGCAGAGGAAAGAATTAAACCCAGGTCTTTGTAGTCACAATCTAACCCTAGCCACTGGAGTATCTTTCCTCTCTTCAGTGACTCGTTGAATTCTTATTTCTCTCTAGTCTGAGAAATGTAACAGTGCTGCATTCAATCTCATAAAGTGAGCACTGTACACTTTGTATTCTGTATTGTAATTGAAATCAATATATTTGAAAATGTAGAAAAACATCAGAACATATTTATAATTTAAATTGGTATTCTATTTAACAGTGCGATTAAAACTGCGATAATCACGACTTTTAAAATCTAATTAATTTTTGTGTTAATCGCTTGAGTTAACTGTGGTTAATTGACAGCCCTATTAGGAGCCACTAGGAAAGGAATAAATAATAAGAGAAAAAATATCATAATACCACTACATAAATCCATAGTATGCCCACGCCTCAAGTATTGCATGCAGTTCTGGGCATCCCATCTCAAAAAGATGTTAGAATTGGAGAAAGTACAGAGAAGGGCAATACAAATGATTAGGGGTTTAGGACAGCTTCCATATGAAGGGACTGGTTAGCTTAGAAAAGAGATGACAACTGAGGGGGAGGATGTGATAGAGGACTATGAAATCATAAATGGTGTGGAGAAAGTGAATAGGAAAATGTGTTATGTGAAGGGGGGCGGGGCGGAAGTCAAGAGTCAAGGGTCACCCAACAAAATTAATAGCAAGTTGTGAAAGCCAAAAGTATGGGTTCAAAAAAACTAGATACGTTCATGGAGGATAAGTCCATCAGTGGCTATTAGCCAAAATGGTCAGGGATGCAACCTCATGCTCTGGGTGTCCCTAAGCTTCTGAATGCCAGATGCTGGGACTGGATGATGGGATGGATCACTTGATAACTGATCTGTTCTGTTGATTCCCTCTGAAGCATCTGGCACTGGCTGCTGTCAGAAGACAGGATAGTGGGCTAGATGGATCATTGGTGTGACCCAGTTTGGCCAGTCTTATGTTAAACAGAAGCTACTAAAGTTGGACATTTTTAAATTAGTGGGTCCAAATAACCTGCAACAAGTTTTTGGGTTTTTGTTTTTTTGTTTTGTTTTCCCCCGGAGCTTGCTGGTCTGAGTTTTTTTCAATAAGTCTTGGGGTGGTCCCAGAAAACGGGAAGAACGCTAATATTGTGCCAAGTTTTAAAAGCATAAATGGGTTGACCTGGGTAACGATAGACCTGTCAGACTGATAATGAGGTGGCTAATAGGGGACTCCTATTTTTAAAGAATTAAAGGCAGGTAATATAACTAATGCAAATCAACATGGGTTTATGGAAAATAGATACTGTCAAACGCACTTAATTTTTTTGAGATTACAAATTTGATTAGTAAAGGTAATAGTGTTGATGTAACATACTTAGATTTCCCTAAGGCTGTTTAAATGTCATGCAGTATCAAGTAAGATTAAAAAACCAGAACAGTACACATTAGCATGGTACACATTAAATGGATTAAAAACTGACTAACTGATGGATCCCAATGTAATTTGTAAATGGGGAATGGTCTTTAAGCAGGTGTGTTTCCAGCAGGGTCCAACAGGCACCTGTTCTTGGCCCTATGCCATTTAACATTTTTTATCAATGACCTGGAAGAAAAAATAAAATCACTGAAAGTTTGCAGATGACCCAAAAATTGGGGAAGTGGTAAATAATGAAGAGCGATTAGAATCGCTTAGTTAACTGGGCACAAGCAAACAATTATGCATTTTTAATATGGCTAAATGTTAATGCATAAATCTAGGAACAAAGAATGTAGGCCATATTTACAGGATGTGGGTGACTCTCTACTGGGAAGCAGTGATCCTGAAAAAGATTTGGAGGTAATGATGGATAATCAGCTGAACCTGACTTCCCAAGGTGACACCTGCCAAAATTGCTAATGGGATGTTGGGACGCATAAACAGGAATCTCAAATAAGAACAGAGAGGTTATTTTACTTCTGTATCTGGCACTAGTGCAACCACTGCTGGAATATTGTGTCAAGTTTCTGATGCCCACAATTCAAGAAGGATATAGTAAACTGAAGTTCAGAGAAGAGCCTTCAGAATGATTCAAGGAGCTCAAAGGATTAGAAAATAATGCCTTAGTCTATCATTTTAACCTATTTAGTTTAACAAAAGGAAGGTTAAAAGGTTACTTGATTAGACTGTAAATATCTATGGGGGAAAATGGGCTCTCCAATTTTTCATGGAAAGGTCTAACGTGATCCAGTGGCTGGAAGTTGAAACTAGACACATTCAGACTGAAAATAAGGTTACTTTTTTTTATTGGTGAGAGTAATTAATTAACCATTGGAACAGTTTACCAAGGGTCGTGGTGGATTTCTCCGTCACTGACTAATTTTAAATCAAAATTGGATCTTTTTAAAAAAGAACAAAACTGCTCTAGGAATTATTTGGGGGGAAGTTCTCTGGCCTGTGTTATACAGGAGGTCAGACTAGATGATCAGAATGGTCTCTTCAGGCCTTGGAATCTGGGGGTGGGGGAGAAATCCCACTGACGCAGAACTTGTCACTTTTGGTTGATACCTGATGTTAAAGCTGAGGCACCTACTCTCCACAAGTTTCTATTCCTCTGCAGTCTTCCTTTCTGCAGCTTTCCCTAGTATCCCATGAAAGGCCATTAATTATCAAACCCTAACGAAGGGAGCTGTCTCTAGTTCATAACTGTAGATCTGCTACAATCATTTTCTACTGAGGTGTTAAATAGAATTTTCTTTTGTCTTGGATAATCTCTTTGGGTAGATTATGACTATTGCTAATCCGGATACGTGTTCCTACATGCTTCCAAATCTGATGTTCCACTTTCTGGTCATTGATCATAATACTTGCGTTTCCCAGTCTCTAAATTCCTATGTTTCGTATATTGCTGATGGGAGGTGAGGATAACCGCTATGGCTGCTCTGAGATGGAATACTCTTTCATACTGACCTTACTTGAGCCTGGTCTACACTACAGAGTTAGGTCACTGTAAGCTGCCTTACATTGACCTAATTACATCGGTGTCAACACTACAGCCTTGCTCCTGCCGATGGAAGTGCCCAGCTACACTGACATCATAACTCTACCTCCACGAGAGGCGTAGTGCTTATATCAGTGTAGTTAGGGAGATGCAGTGTCTGTGTAGACACTGGGTTACAACAGCCCATGTCAGTTCCACAGCTCTGCTCTGCTCTCCTGCAGGAGCTCACAGCTGGAGCCACAAAATTGACAAGAAAGGCTGGTAGGCTCCCTACTATGAAACCGAGCCCTGCACTGAGCTCTCAGCTGCACTCCCTGCCAGCTGTCAGCTGGGCTCCCAGCTGGAGTATCCACTCCCCCACCTTGAGGTGACCGCCTCAGCTGTAAGTCTGGTGCTGGGCTCAATTTCACAGCAGAGAGCCTACCAGCCTTTCTTGTCAATTTCACAGCTTCAGCTGTGAGCCCCCTGACTGCTCTGAGCTTGAGGCAGCCATGAAATTGACAAGAACGGCTGGTAGGCTCCCTACTGTGAACCCTATGCTGGGCTCACAGCTCAGGCTGTCACCCTGAAGTGGGTGGGGGGCTCCAGCTGTAGCCCGGCTGCCGCCTGGGCTCTCAGCCCTCCATGCCTGCCCACGCCCCGCTCCCCCCGCATTCTTAAGTCAATGCAAGCACGGCTAGTGAGGACGCACACCACCGACAGAAGGAGGGGAGTGTGGACATGAAAAACTGCAGTAATTACTGCAGTGGCTATATGTCAACTTAAGTTTGTAGTGTAGACATGCCCTTAGTCCAGTTTCCTTATGCCAGCGCCATTCAAACAACTTCTAAGTGTAACACTGGAGAAAGGTCACTGCACTATAAACCATCTAGTGCCCGTTGTGTGCCCAATTGCATACGGGGTAAGGAGGGGAGTGCAGTATATGAAATATACCATGGCAGTTTTAACTGCCGTAGGTGGCTTTAAAGCTCTTCAAGGAAATACCTAGATCTGGATACTGACTGCGTGGAGCTGAGAGAAGCAGAGTTATGATGCCTTTCAGACTTCCACCTCGGATCGATAACATTGGAATAAATGGTTCCAATGATCACAGGTGTCCCTTGCTCAGATTATTCATCGTTCTGGGAAAAAGAACTGGTGGGTTGATTTAGTGACCATCCCCTGTTCCAGGTAGATTACAGCTAATTTAGTACTTGAGTATTCAAGTCACAGCCTCTGTCTAGAAGCAGCTCATAAAGGAAATGTTTAGCATTTAGGTCAGCTAACCTCAATGACTGCTTAAAGTCCCAGGTGGTGATGACAGGTCAGTTTGGTGACCTGTGAGAAGTTAGTCTCCAGGTAAAGCTCAACTGACAGTTTTCAGTGTTGCCGACCACCTTGGCAGTTTGTCTCTGATAGAAACAGTGGCTTGATGAGGTAGAAGTCCTAGAAGCCAGGTAGACCTACATTGATGAGGCACCTTGGGAGAAGCACCTCCCAGTTGTTAAGGAATTTAACCTCCCCACAACCCTAGGAGGGTTTTTGCTGCCCGTGTGTCTGCTGTGTGGTGAGATAACATTCAGGGCTGTCAACATGGCACCTCTCTCAGAACTGAACAGTGACTTGGAGAAGTCTGGAAGTAGCAGTAGCTATTCAAGGTGACCCTTACCAAGTAACTGTTTGGGGCAAAACAGACTTTGTCATAACGCAGTCTTCCTCCTGTCCAGAGTGAAAGAGCTCAGTCCTTACAATGGCGGGAGTGGTGAGATGCAGAATTGTATGGAAACGGAGAATGAGGAACTGGACACCAGTGAAGAAGAGTCAAGTCTTCAGCATGACGTATGTTGATAAACTGTAGTTAATGTTTCCCCACACTTTGGTTTGTTATGAAATATACTTCAGAGACCAAATAACCAATGCTAGGTACATACTGTGCTACAAAAAGCTAGTAATGCACATTTTAAAGCAAAAACTATTGTCTTGATGCAAAATTGAAAAAGCATCTAAATGGGTATATTTGTGCTAAAAAATTGGAAATATAAAAACAAACCATAGATTGTAGTAAATGAAATGGTCTCTCTTACACTATAAATAAATTAAGTTCATCTGTGTATACATCTAGGTTACTAAAAACAAACTTTATCATGCGGGCATCGCACAAACAAAAACACCAGAAAATATCAGTGCACAGATTTAAAAAAAAATCCTTGGGCATCTAAAGGAAAAAAGTGTTTTTATAAATTACAAACTCATCAGCTGCATGCTAGTTGCCCATATAGGGAACTTCAACTATAGAGATGTTCTAAAGACTACTAGCCAAGCCAGGTCTAACCGTCACTAAACTGATTTTGCTTAATATACACCTGTGGTTTTAAATTTTCCAGTAATATGACAGGTTTCAGAGTAGCAGCCGTGTTAGTCTGTATCTGCAAAAAGAACAGGAGGACTTGTTAATCTCTAAGGTGCCACAAATTTATTTGAGCATAAGCTTTCGTTTTTGTTAGTCTCTAAGGTGCCACAAGTACTCCTTTCCATTAATATATGGCTAAACTTGGTTATTGTGTAAAAGCAAATCTATCATTACTGTATACTTTGGTAATATAATAGCATCTTATGAGGAATGTGTACAAAATTCAATGGATGGGCAAAAATCTATTTTGCAGTCTAGTATCTTTCATACTAAACTTCAAAGTCTAAAATTATTGGTTACATTTCAGAATTATTTAAATTTGCAATATCTATTTAAAGCAGGGGTAATAATAATAATCCCTCACCACCACTATTTTAAGCATCAGACAGTGAACATAGCCAAGCAGCTAGGAGTAACCTGCTTTCGGAACAGAATTTGGAGAACATAAGAATGGCCATACAGGGTCAGACCAAAGGTCCATCCAGCCCAGTATCCTGTCTACTGACAGTGGCCAATGCCAGGTGCCCCAGAGGGAGTGAACCTAACAGATAATGATCAAGTGATCTCTCTCCTGCCATCCATCTCCACCCTCTGACAGACAGAGGCTAGGGACACCATTCCTTACTCTCCTGGCTAATATCCATTAATGGACTTAACCTCCATGGATTTATCTAGTTCTCTTTTAAACCCTGTTATAGTCCTAGCCTTCACAACCTCCTCAGGCAAGGAGTTCCACAGGTTGACTGTGCACTGTGTGAAGAACTTCCTCTTATTTGTTTTAAACCTGCTACTCATTAATTTCATTTGGTGGCCTCTAGTTCTTATATTATGGGAACAAGTAAATAACTTTTCCTTATTCACTTTCTCCACACCACTCATGATTTTATAGACCTCGATCATATCCCCCCCCTTAGTCTCCTCTTTTCCAAGCTGAAAAGTCCTAGCCTCTTTAATCTCTCCTTATGAGACCCGTTCCTAACCACTAATCATTTTAGTTGCTCTTCTCAGAACCTTTTCTAATGCCAGTATATCTTTTTTGAGATGAGGAGACCACATCTGTATGCAGTATTCAAGATGTGAGTGTACCATGGATTATATAAGGGCAATAAGATATTCTCCGTTTTATTCTCTCTCCGTTTTTTAATGATTCCTAACATGCCGTTTGCTTTTTTGAGTGCCGCTGCGCACTGCGTGGACGTCTTCAGAGACCTATCACCGGATGATGCCAAGATCTTTTTCCTGATTAGTTGTAGCTAAATTAGCCCCCATCATATTGTATGTTTAGTTGGGGTTACTTTTTCCAATGTGCATTACTTTACATTTATCCACATTAAATTTCATTTGCTATTATGTTGCCCAATCACTTAGTTTTGTGAGAGGCTCAAAGAACAATTTCTCTGTACTTATCAGGGATTTGTTTCTTCCCATGAACACTAGCTTTCCAAGGAGGAGGAAGAGGAGTTGTCTCCCCATATGTCTAGTTTCCGAGAAGCCATGACTCAGATTAGTGAGCTGGAGGAGAAGGCTGTAGAAGAACTTAAAGAAATGAGACAGGTATGTTTGAAGATTCAGGTGAGTCCAAGTTGTCTTCTGCATATTGATCTCAACTTGCCATACTTGAGTAAACCAATTGGGTGTTCTCAGAATTGTGATTGGAATGCACATGGTATTAACTGTTAAAGAATGTTCACCTTTTGCTCATTAGTGACTTATTCTAGCTCTTTCTTTTCCAGCCTCTCAAGGTAAACTGGCTTGTGGTAATGCCTAGCCACTACCAGTTACAACCTTCAGATGGTTGATGCTGGCATTGACAATGGACTGTCTTCAGACGATCCAATCTGCTTAACAGAAGCGTAGGATGTGCCATGAAAACATTCCAAACTTGCACAAAGCCAGTTCCTAATCAATGTCACTTTTCTAAATCTAGAAGATGACTGAACTCAATGACCTGTTGGAAATGACAGAGCAACCAGACTATGATCTGGAGACATTTGTGAACAGAGCCAGATGCTTCATAAAGGAAGGATCAAGAAATTTCATCAGCATGGGAGGTAAGCTGGGACTACTTCAGAGCTTGCTGTCAATGCATACCTTCGAAGCCCTGTTAGTGGGAATTCCTGTGCGGGCTGAAAAGGCCACTGCCCCTTGTAAAATATTCTGGGATCATTCTGGATGCAACTCATCCTCTTCGATTTGCCTCTTGTGGTGGGGACAGAGCTGAGGTGATTTGTCTAAGCAAATGATACGTCCTATTGCCTATTCTTTCCTAAGCAATATTCTGGCTGCCGTCCTCCACTCACTAGCCAGTTAGTACAGAAAAATCCTTTCCAAGGGTACAGCGTAATTCAGTGAGCTACAGTACCCAGCAAAGCCTAAGCCAAGGATGCTGACAGTATCCTAGCTTGTCTAGTACATGATCATATGTTTTCCCTTGTCTGAGGGACCAGTGACTGTTTCAAGGTTTAGGAATGTATGCTGTATACTCCTGGAAAGCTTGGGATCTCTGCCTTCCATTGATGTATACCAATTATTTTGGTCACTCCCAGGAGAAGGAACATCAGTTTAGACTGGGTCTTAAGTCTAAGTTGTAACAGTTGCTGACATGCAGGTTCTAAACATGGCTTGTGGCTATCTACCACAAGGCAATATTTGTAGCCATTGCAGCGAATCATGTCTTGCCAGCACCCAGGTCTGGTGTGCATGCTTTTTTCCCCTTTTTAAAATCCAGGCCATAACACTTGCTGTAGGGACTCCCTTCCCCCCTGCTATGCAGGTATAACCCAGCTTGCTGGCCCTTCTTCCCAGACCTGTGCAGAATGAATTGCCTTGTACAGAACAGTATCAGAAACATACGTGTTCGCTAGGTGCCATCTCAGCTACCTTGATTTTTCCCAGAATGCACTAGTAGCAACAGGGACACAGGCAGCCTAATGTGAATGTTCACGGTTGGCTGGTTGACACGCTATGATGTTGAGGAACTATTTACATTTCAGCTGTGTTTATACCCAGGTCAGATGAATGTCAGACTGGCTAAACAGTATTTGGAATACTCTTGTCTTTTTCCCCCACTTTGATATCAAGTTGGCTTTAATGGTCCCTATTTGGAAGTACTGGGGCTACACCAAACCCTGAATGCCTTCTGCAGGGCGGCTGCACTCTTCCAAAGGACAGGAAGCATTAATCTGTCCAGGAGCACATGGGAATACTACCTGCTAAAAACATGAGGGACTTTGAAGAGAAATGTTTGGGGAGCAAGGTGGTTTCTGTACATAAATATCCTCCCCTCAGAGGCTCCACATCCTAGCTGCAGCCCTGTGATGTAGGGCAGGATCCTGTGAGTCGGCAAGTGGAGCTGATGATTTGGAAGAGGATGACCTACAGCAGCCGATAGTAACTGCCCTTAGTCTAGCCTCCTCCAGACCCTGGTGAGGCCAGTGAGGCATGGCGTTCTGGGGGCTGCTTTGTGTGGCACAGGTAGAGGAAGTAATGTCAATTGCAGCTGGGAGATGAAGCTGCTGATGGACTGGGATCAGGAGCAGAGTGAGGGAGCTTTCTCGGGCCAGGCAGGGAGCCAGAGCAGGAGCTGAGGGAGTATGACATTTCACAGTGCAATCCAGATCAGTGAGGGGCTGTGTCGCCACTTGCCCTGCAACTTGGGGTGCCTCACAATGCCTTGCTGCTGTAGCTCCCACCTGGGCTCCTGCAGGTCATACCCTGAGTGTCTGTGTGAAGCCACACCCCGATCCAGCAGCCTGTCACAAACACCAGCCACACTCTGGCTTCCTCCAGCCTTGGTTACTATTTGCAGGGTGATCCCAACATACTCCTAGTCCCAGATTTCCTGCCAGAAATGTCTTGCACTGTACAGTCCTCTCCTTAACAGTGCAGATATACTAGGTCCATTGCCCTCTGCGGGGATCAATACACAACAGCTTGCCACCTTAAATGGCGTTACCTCAATGAGTCACTACACTAGATTAATTTTGATTAAAGAACAAAACAAGTTTATTTAACTGCAAAAAGACCGAGTACAAGTAACAAGACAAAAGTTAGAAACGGTAACAAGAAAAATAAACAGAATGCTTTCTAAACCTGGTTCAAGGTGAAGTTCTTGAAGCTACGTTTTCAGTGCTTTGCTGACCAAACTCTCAGACCAGGGTCTGCTCCTGAAGTCCATAAGCTGTTTCTTTTGTCATCTTAAGTGAAAGAGAAAGGCAGAGTATTTTTGCCCTTATTTTAATAGTTCAGTCACCCTTTGAACAACACTTTCCTGAGAGACCCCTATTTAAATTTCTTGCCAGCTGAGAGCAAGGAGACATGGAGTCTGGTGGAGGAAGGAGGCTTCCTGCTGTTTCTTTTCACCTGTGTATGTTGAAATGCAGATTTTCTTTATATCCCCCTCTCCCCCCCATAATGTCTGAGGACTCTGTTTATTGCTTATATGCAAACTGAGGTAAACCTACACCCCTTTGTTTGACAGGCCTGTTTGACCAGTTCTACCTAATTGAGCCTGAGAGTTTGAACGTGTGCCCGTAACATTACACATAGTGTTGGGATGTACATTTCATCACAACATCATTGACCAGTGAGTTATTAGTTTTCGAACGATACCACACAAGGCATATTTACAATCGTGTGTGTGTATGTGCGGGAGGGAGGGTGAATACAGGGGTGTGTTTCCTTGCAGGCAGGGATAGGACAGGAGTGAGGGACTCAAGGCTCTCATCCACCACCCAAGTTCCTGCTGTATTCTTACTTCCCCACCTCCTCCCTGCTCAGCTCCTTGCTCTTCCTGCCCCCCTTCAACCGCCGGGCCCAGAGACTGGTATCTGGGTTTTGTGAACAAATGTGAAATTGAAACTATCTCAAACGCTGAAGTCGCCATGTGTCCAAGTCAATCTGCCACCTAACTCCCAAACTTCATTGCAGATGTCGTGGAGTCCCTGGCTCTTGCCATGCAGCTGGAGGAGCAGGCCAGCAAGCAGATGAGTAAGAGGCGGCCTCAGTAAATATACCAAAACCTGATTCACAAACACCACTTTTTCTCTTCTCTGTATGTGTCTATCACGTCAGTGGTTTCTATGTTAACTCTGCCTATTTTAAATGTGATACAATAAAGTATACTTAAGTCAGTCCTCCTGAAGACAAGAGGTCAGAATAGCAGCCTTTGACCATGCAGGCCCCATGTTGGGACTTGGCAGTAATTGTTCTAGAAATGCCCTCTTGGCAGTGACGGAGGGGAAACTTGTAGTTCTTCCTGTCATTAGATGCCTCTTCCCCTCATTTACTGACAGAATTATCTGCTCTGATGTAACTAGATAAACTTGTGTATTCTAGTGTACATAAACTTTTTTGCTTCTAGATATATTGTGAAATGGTGAAAACCTGCAACTCTAGCTGCTTTACAAAGGAAATGGACTAAACTTAATTGTAAAAAGAATAAAATAAAGTCAGTATTTTTTTAAGACTTTGGCTGGTAGATAAATATTCCTGGATTTATTAACTTCTGACTTGTAGAAAATTTCTTGTCAACTGTCAGTTCTTTAAGAAATTCTCTGAAGACCTTCCCCCCAGAGCAGACTGGCCTTTATGGCAGAGACTGGCTTTTGGGACTGGTTGGTCATTAAAATCTTTTGAAGTTTGTAATGTTTGTATTTAAGTAAAAAATCAATTAAAGTATCTTGTCTCTTGGTTTTTGGAAGGGGAACAGGGGAAAAGTCTTCAGACTAGTGAATCTCCTAAGCAATAGGTGGCAACAGCCTAGAGTGCCTCAAATCCACTTTATAGCAAAAACTTTAAGTACATCAGAAGCAGACACTGCTAAACAACCAAAGGGGCCACTGGCTGATCGAGATGCTAAAGCAGCACTCAAGGACGATAAGGCCATTGCGGAGAAACTAAATTTAATTCTTTGCATGGGTCTTCATGGCAGAGGATGTGAGGGAAATTCCCAAACTTGAGCCATTCTTTTTAGGTGACAGATCTGAGGAACTGTCGCAGATTGAGGTGTCCTTAGAGGAGGTTTTGGAACAAATTGATACACTAAACAGTAATAAGTCACCAGGACCAGATGGTATCACCCAAGAGTTCTGAATAAACTCGAATATGAAATTGCAGAACTACTAATGTAACCTATCATTTAAATCTGCTTCAGTACCCAATGACAGGAGGAGAGCTAATGTGACACCAATCTTTAAAAAGGGCTTCAGAGGTGATCCTGGCAATTACAGGCTGGTAAGCCTGACTTCAGTACCGGGCAAACTGTTTGAAACTATAGTAAAGGACAAAATCGTCAGACAGATGGATGCACATAATTTGTTGGGGAAGAGTCAACATGGTTTTTGTAAAGGGAAATCACGCCTCACCAATCTACTAGAATTCTTTGAGGGGCTCAACAAGCATGTGGACAAGGGGGATCCAGTGGATGAAATGCACTTAGATTTTCAGAAAGCCTTTGATAAAGTCCCTCACCAAAGGCTCTTAAGCAAAGTAAGCTGTCACGGGATAAGAAGGAAGATTCTCTCCTGGATTGATAACTGGCTAAAAGATTGGAAACAAAGGGTAGAAATAAATGGTCCATTTTCAGAATGGAGAGAGATAAATAGTGGTGTCCCCCAGGGGCCCAGTCCCATTCAACATATTCATAAATGATCTGGAAAAAGGGGTAAACAGTGAGATGGCGAAACTTGCAGATGATACAAAACTACTCAAGATAGTGAAGTCCCAGGCAGACTGCAAATAGCTACAAAAGGATCTCTCAAAACTGGCAACTGTCTTAAACTCAGCAAAAAAGATATACATTTCAAAAGGAACTGGAAAACAATTTGACACTGATCCTGGGCAGGTGGCCTGGGGGGTAGGGACACTGGGCAGGGGGCTGCTTGGCTCCACGCCCAGGGCAGGTGGAGGTTCCTCCATGGCTCCCCATAGCTGCCCACCCAGCTTTTACTGTGGTCAGGCTGTATCTCCAAGCCGCCCCTGCCGGGTTGGGGAGAGCCATGCTGGGAGCTGCGGCGGACCCTCCACCTGCCCTGGGTGGGGGGCCCAAGCAGCCCCTGGCCTAGTGTCCCTGTCCCCCAGTTACCCTGCCCAGGACAGGTGGAGGATCCGTGCTGCGGTTCCTCACAGCTGCCTGCCCAGCTCTTACCATCAGAGCCCTGCGTGGATACAAAATTTGTGTCTGCATCCGCGCTGCTATCCGCAGAAATGGTCCGCGGATGTAAAGCAGGTACCTGCAGATTTGCAGGGCTCTAGAGAGGGGCACGGCCCAGGATGAAGCAGCGGGGGGAGGGAGGCAGAGGGCGTGGAAGAGGGAACAGAGGCGGGGCAGAGGAGCTGACCTCATTCTGTTGTTTGATGTTTTCATTCTGTGCTTCCTTCCCCTGAAAGAACAAAGGAGAACCATGAATCGCAGAGGGGCAGTGGTGCCAAGGAGCGCTGGCTGCCGTGGTGTTAATACTAGGCAGGTTTGTGTGGGGAGCATCCAGACTCTTACGTCGGACAACAGCACCTCAGCTCCTTGCAGGAGACCTGGGATTCACCCCCTGCTCTGGCCTCTTGCTCCCTGGGCTGCCCCACACCCATCTGAAGCTCTGTTCTCCTCTCCCTTACGCTAGGGTATCCCCACTGACTTAGAAGGGCTGACTCTTGATTTACACTTGTGTACGCGAGAGAAGAATTGGGCCCTGGTATCTCAGCCTTTTCATGACCCCTACACACCTTCCATGTGCGGCATCCTTTCTGGGCTTGATAAACTTCCTGGGATGTTCACTTTATTCGATGCCAGAATATCAACCTGTACTGCATCCATGTTCATGTACAAGGTCTTGGCATCTCTCTAGGAGAACCAGCAAAAAAGGAAGGAGGTTAGCAGCTTACAGGGACTTGGAGTCATCAAGGGCACGAGAAGGGCCAGCTAGAGAAGGAGGAAGGTTCCTGACAAGCCCCCTCAACTGGGCAGTCCTGGAAATGACAAGTCAGTGGGAGTCCTGGCAAAGTTTTCTTTTGCCGGTCTCCACCCGTCATTGCACTGAGCATAGCCTGGAGACTGGTTGCTGTGACTGATTCCTGAGCAGAGAAACCAAGCTTTAAAACGTTCTCAGCGAAAGGACTGGGAGCGTGTGTTGGATAGTCTTAGCACTCCCTGGTAAATGACTCCTGCTCTCAATGTTCCCTCTAATTTTTACATCCATGTGAGGAATGAATTTTGTTATGTGCACCAATATGGAGGTGATGTGTGGTGGGGGTGGGGCTGAGGGGTTCAGAGTGTGGGAGGGGGCTCAGGGCTGGGGCAGAGGGTGGAGTTGCTGGGGGTGCGAGCTCTGGGGTGGGGCCAGGCATGAGGGGTTTGGAGTGTGGGATGCCACGGGGCTGCAGCGGGGAGAGAGGACTCCCCCTAGCCCTCTTGCCGCAGCAGCCCGGGCCTGGGGGAGCGGTGTCTCTCCCCAACCACGGCAGCTCTGTGGCCGGGGTGCCTCTCCCCACTATGCATCTGTGTGGCCACAGCTTAGAGGGAACTTAGCTCTCCACTGCTGCAAGGCAGAGGCTGTCCACATTACAACAGCTTAAGGGCTAATTCCCTGGTGAGCGGTTGGGTGTCAGGGCAGGCCCACTAATCAGGATGTAACTTGTGCTGCAGGGGAGACACCATGATCACAAAGGTGGTTTTCCCAGGGCGAGGCTCATCCATTGCACTGCGGGTGTGCTGACCCCTGTGATTTCCGCAAATGCGGGAAACTCGACTGCATAATTTGTGGTAGTGGGGGACTGCGTTCGCGCTCTTCCCTGGCACTCGGTCAAGCAAAGGAAGACGAAGCTCAACAGCCATGCATGAGAGGTACATAGCAGTCCCAGACTCTCTTCCCTCCATACCCTCCTGAGGATGGGCCTGGGCTTTGAGCACTGTGCAATCAAACTTACAGAGCCAGACACCCAGCTGGGGTAAGTCGGCACGGCCCTATTGAAGTAAACGGAACCAGCTGTCTCTCCTTATGCCAGCTGAGTTTGCCATCTAACGCTTCCCCTAAAAGGGAACTGGGAAAGTCTTATTAGGCCCCATTGAGTCCAGCACGGCCCAGGAATGTTGCCTGCAGGACATTTCCTATGGCTTTGTCCTGCTCAGGTTTAAAGGGTCCATGTGATGGGGCTTCCATTGATTTACATGGTGTTCAGTCCTGAGCTACCTCCAGGCAGGAGAGCTCAGATTCAGACAGAGGCTCATGCCTATCTCCTCATTCTGGGACACTGCTAGCCCTGCATGTCTCACCACTTTTCCAACATCACCACGCAAATGTGAGTCCAGACATGGCCCTCAGTGTTACTCCATTTACACTAAAGACGGGCCCCAAGTCAGAAAAGAACCATCCGCTCGCCCCAGACTTCAGAACTCAGGCCCTGCTCTGATTTGCACCAATTGTTCTACCTCATTAGTACAGGTGGATAGTGCAGGTGTACACTGACATTCACTGCATGGAGTGAAGTCTTTGGGGGTGTTGGGCCTAAACCAAATAAATTCATTTAACTGAGGACATTGTGATCTGACCCCAGTGGTTTCCGGAGTCTGATCAGGAACTGGAGCTGCACTGCGGTTTTAGAGGAATGAAACCCAGTCCCCATTATCCCTGTAAAATGGACCCAGGTTCCATACCAGTAACAAGCCCTGGCAGTTAGAGAAGCCCATTTACCATAAAAAGCTGGAACAGTCTCTCTCCTGTTGCCTTCCTCACATGTTCCTCCACAATGGGAAATGTCCGGACAAAATACTGCAACAAAACACTCCCAATAAGTGCAAAAGGAGGGATGGGGGGTGGTGTCTGGCTCCACTGAAAAGCAGCACCCTCACAGGATGTTAAAGTGCTCCCGTTCAGTGCTCCTTCCCACCTGGGATTTAGCCTTCCATTGCCCCCATTCTGCTGTTCACCTTCAGCGCCAACGCTGCTGGAGGCCAGGGTTAAGTAGATGGGGAACGGGTTGGTGCTCCACCCAAGCCCAATCATATTGCTAGAGCAGCTGGGTATTTCAGCTGCTGTGATCGGCAGGGGTGTAGTTAACCGTCGCACCACTGGGCTTTAGAGCCGACGTCCCCTGTGGGCCGGAATGGAGGACCCTAACGCTGGATTTCTCTAGGCTGCAGGCTTTGGGTTGGGTTTGAAGCATGGCCTTTATGTTGAATTTCCTGATTTTGTAATATTCAAAACTGCAACCCATTCCATGACAGTTTCTTCTCATTTATTTACTGCCCTTAACTCCACCTCAGTGAAGGTTTTTTGTCTGGGAATCATGATTGTTAAGCAGAAGGAGAAGTGGGGTTGGGAAGGGATAAGCTCGTCCTCAAGCACTAACAGCAGAGGGGACACAGAAACTGTGGGTATGTTGCTGTATCATCAATGCCCTTTTTTTCCAGCTTTGCCCCAGTGTGAATGATCCCCTTTATCTGAATAACTCCCACTGCTCAGGAGCTTAGGGGGAGGAATCCACATTAAAATACACATTGCCCCACACAGAGACACTCACCTCTAGAGCGATGCTGGCCTGTCTCTGGCAGGTGGTATGATTCTCATTCCCCATAGCACACATAAGGCCGTGCACCACTCTCAGCTGGACCATCTCTTCGGCCAGTTTGGTCGAGTCCTTGGCTAGAATGCTGCAAGGAAATCAGCACAGTCAGGCTCCAAGGCTCTTTCGCATGAGAGAAGAATCCGTCAAGAACAGGAGCTTTCTGGGAATGAAATGAAAGAGCCATAGCTAGCAATTTGGAGGGACAGATTCTAGTCCTGTTGCCTTAGGTGTGGTGCTGATCCAAGTGCAAAGTGATGCCTCCATCTTTCCACGTTCACTCGCAAATGACTAACACCAATGAACAAGGACACATGCTATTCTTAAACTGAAGAGGAAGCCCATGGTTACATGTGAACAATTTAATATCTATGTTAGGAGATCTACATTTCTTTTAACGATTGACAATAAAAACACCTGATTTACATATTAAATCCTAGCAAATCCACCACATTACCCTATAGAATCCAGGGTGGAAGAGTAAATTATATTATTTTATTATTGAGCACATCACTGGAGAAAGCAACATGGCCGGTGTTTTGCATCGTCTTCTGCTTTTCAAGGGAGAAATTTGGCATAGGACCATCTTGTGGACTTTGCAGATATCGAAAAGGAAGTGAGCTATAGAGAAGCATGGAGACAGCCAGAGTTTAGGGATTCACTGGGTTGGACACTGAATTTGATTTCATGCACTCCGCTGTTGATGTAAAATTGTTAAGTAGACGCATTTCACTACAAGAGACTCTCTGCTTCCTTGAGAATACAACAGGCTCTGTACTGTTACGTAGCATGGTTTGGTCCAGCTATGTGGCAAGGTGCTAACACTGTCCCTCTCTATGCTGGCCTGGAAACGGAGGGAACATTCTGACTCTGTATTAATGGCCAGAGTAAAGGTTGATATTATATTTCTTCACCTATAATAAAAGCTTTGAATAATTTCAGGTGGTGTTAGTAACGGGAGGATCTGGATTTTGGCACCCAAGCAGAAGCGCTTCTCTCTAAGCTCCTGAGCACTTTTGTGAATGGATGAAAGCCCCCGAAGTCTATATGGAGGAGTTACAGAGCCACAGGGATATACTCAGACAGCAATGGCAGAGGGCTAAAGATTCCCTATGAAGAATAACGACTGGCCTTTTCTCCATAAAGGAAGCAGCTTCTCTAAATCCTGTATAAATCTCCCTTTGTATTTTGCTCTGAATTTTCTTACCCGATGGCTTTTGCTGCAGCGGCTTGCTGTATATACACCGACAAGGGCTCAGGAAGATGGAGGGCGGCTGGGTCTGAATGGGGGAACATTAGACAGGATGAAAACTACGGCTAAAGCCATACTTCTGCCATAAAGCTTTAGTAATAACCTGGGGAATTAGACCAGTAGCACCTGAAGAAAAGAGGATTTGTGAGATTAGCGCAACATCCCTAAGGGAATCTACCTACGAATGTGCTGCAGCTCAGGGCTTCACAATGAGCTCTCACTGCTCAGCGACTGTGCCAGGCTGATGCAGCGACTCAAACATTCTGGGACATTACAGTCTGTTTCATTGAGACAGGATGTGGGTCAGAAACCAAGGTTTCCCTGAGTCTTGAAAAGGTGTCCTGGGATCTTTAATTTCCTCTGGCCAAATGCAGAAGGGAATTGAGTTTAAGGTCTCCTCTGAAAGACAGCGCCGCATCCCCTGCTCTCCATTAATTTGGCTGCATTAACTGAACAAATCCACACTGTTCACAAATAGCATCAATATTCCCATTCCTGCTCTGAGGGCTCCAACAAGCTGGATGTTTGCTGTGCCTGGCAGTTCCCATTACCCAAAACAGACAAAGCTGAACTCTGCAACTCGCCAGAGGGTCACTGGAAAACAGGACTCAGGAGCCTGCATCAGAGGAAGCAGCATCAGAGGAAGCTCTGACAGTGACAGCCCGTGTGGAGGTACGTCTGTACAGCTGCAATGGGGACGGGAGCAGGGGGTATGAAGGCATGGAGAGTGCAGTGCCAGCCTCCACTGCCATGGGGCCCTGCCTGCCATCTCCTCTCACCTTGTTGCAGGAAAGGGGAAGGGAAAAGAGAGGGCGGCCGCAATCCCAGGAAGGACACCCCACTTCCTGAGACTGCACCAACCTACCCATGGAGCTCAGCTGCCCTGATGAAGTGGGGAGGAGAAAGGAGGGAGATTCCCTTCTACTTTGGCCTCTTGCAAGGCAGAGCTTAAGGGACACGTGATTTCTAGGTCCTGCTAGGAAGGGGATGTGGGCGCCTAGCCCCTTGCTATGTTTCCTGTGACGGTGGGCATCAGCCTCCCAGCAGGACCCAGCACCAGCCAGTTGTTTCCCCCCCCCGCCCCCCCCGGTCGCTTTCCATTGCAGGTGACCTCACTGCTCTCTGGAGAGGGGGTCCAGGCTGCAAGAGGAGCACTCAGGGCCCACTGCAGTGGGTACCATGCCCACTAGGAAGAGACTTCTGCATCTCCTCTTCTGAATAGCCGACACCATCTCAGATCAGCCAGGCGGTTGGCTGCAGCCTCTGACCTCTGCCAAGGTAGCGCAGGGATGGATTAGCGAGGGCCGGTTACACCAGGGGCTCTCAAACTTTTGTCCTGGTGACCCCTTTCACACAGCAAGCCGCTGAGTGCCGCCCCGCTTATAAATTAGAAACACTTTTTTTATATTTAACACTGTTAAAAATGCTGGAGGTGAACCGGGGTTTGGGGTGGAGGCTGACAGCTCGTGACCCCCCCAGGTAATAACCTCGTGACTCCCGAGGGGTCACGACCCCCAGTTTGTGAACCCCTGGATCACACCCAAGGAGACTAAAGTACCAAAGCTGCCCATCAGTGGCTGGTGAATCACCTGAGCAAGCAGAGAAAGAGCAACCCACTTTGCAGCATTCTGCAGCCTCCAAGCAGACATGAAGGGAACCTGTTGTGACCGCTTACCTTGCAGGGCTTTGCCTTTCACTTCAGCAGTCTCTTTCCCCGGTGATATAAGTAATTCAACCAGACCCTTCAGCAGCACTGGCCGGACTTCATAGGCCATGAGATCCTTTATCAGCTGAATGGCTAGAGACAAGGAAAGAGGCCAAAGTGCCACCTTGGTGCTCTAACAAGGCTGCACAGCAATCCCAGCAGCAGGTGAAACATCAGAGACAATGGTTTGAACGCTGGCTCCTGAAAGAGCTGCATTTTCCTTCTGCCTGTTTAAAGTAAACTTCCTTGACTAGGGTTGGATTCTGCGCTGTTCCCTTCTGGAAGTTGCTCGGAAACAGAACCGGAGGCCAAGATATGCCCTGCGCATCTGAGAGCAGAACCATGTTCTCCAGGGCTCGTAGATCCCAGATGACATTATTACCCCATGGGCTGGCCAGCAAGAGTATGTGGATGGCAAAGAGTCCAGCCAAAACATGGCTGGCTTTCTATTAAGACATGGACCTCTGTATTGCATGGAACTCTCTGGGACATAGTGGGAGGGTGCTGAGGCACTGGACATGTGAGGGTTACATTAACTTTACACATGTGCACCATTGAGAGCAGCGCTGGCCCACTGCAGGCTCCAGGTGGAAGGGGCAGGAGCAGCCCCTTTGCTGGAGCAGCTTCCCCACACACCTTTCAGGAGTTTCAGTCTGGGAATGTTGGAAATTTGGAAAGTGCTGGCATGCGGATGCAATGGCTCCTGCTGGGAACTCCCAGACCCTCCATCTGCAGGGGGCAGAATCAGGACTCCGGAGCACCTCAGAGAGTCATCAAGCTCCAGGATTAGTGCAAACATGAAACCTTTACCCAGTAATGTAGTAAAGATGCAGGCACCACACTCAGTGCCCCCCTCAGCTTGCAGCCACCTGCTCTGATGCCTCCAACAGCCGGGCAGCAGAGCCAACCATCCCCAGGGCAGCTGCCGAGAGGCCAGAAGCAGCTCCCCACCAGCACTTCTCAGCTCAGCTCACAGCAGAAGGGAGAAGCTGGGGCTGGTCTGGGAGCAGGGCACTGGGAGCACCAGCTCATTTGCATACCCATGATGCATTGCACATTGAAAAGCCTTTCTTTGAGCATTTCAGTGACTGTGGAAAGACCTGCCAATTTCTGTTCAACTTCCTTTATGAGGATTGGCCTGCACAGAACACAGAGCTCAAAAATGAAAAGATTTGTGAAAACCCATAGTTCCCCTCCAAAAGTCATCCTACTTTTATATTCAGGATTTTTTTCTCCTCAGAGGGAATAAATCTTTTGCATTTTACTAAAAATTTCTGTGGCAATAAGCTTTTCTGAGTTTACATGCAGTTTTTTTAATTGTTCTGTGAATAAGTCTAATTTTTGTGGAAAAAGTAGATACCATTTTTATTTGATGTCTATAAAATAATTAATAAAAGCTGTGAGTCAAATGCTTTGTTTTCATAAGCCATTGAAAGTTTAAGTGCAATTGTTTTTTCTATGGGGGAAGAAAAAACCTAATTCTTTAGAAGTTGCATATATCCCCATCCTGTGTCCTTGCACCCCCTGTCCACATGTGTCCCTCCACCCCCATTCAGACACCCACTCCCCTCATCCCCATGTGGCCCTGCCCCCTCTCCTCCTGTCCATTCGTGGCTCTGTACCCCCTTCCCCTATCCCCCTGTGTCTCTGTGCCCCCACCCAGCCAC
This sequence comes from Chelonia mydas, assembly GCF_015237465.2. Taxonomy (NCBI): domain Eukaryota; kingdom Metazoa; phylum Chordata; order Testudines; family Cheloniidae; genus Chelonia; species Chelonia mydas. The sequence continues at coordinate 103,528,919 of NC_057854.1, forward strand.
TCCCCTTTCCCTATGTATCCCTGTCTCCCCTCCCCCGTCTTCATGTGTGTCTGTGCCTCCACCCAGCCAGTCCTCTGTTCCTGTGTCCCTGAGCCTCCTCCCCCTGCCCCATGTGTCTGTGCCCCCACCCAGCCACCCCCTGTCCCTATGTAGCTCTGCACCCCCTCCCCATCACCATGTGGCCCTGCACCTCCTTCCCCTCTGTGACCCTGTGCCTTCACTCCCATTCAACCCCTGTCCCAGTCTGTCTTCCCCCACTAGCCCTTGTAAGCCCATCTGACTCCCCGAGCACCCCAGACAGATGTTGTCTGTCTCCCCATAGCCCCTGTCTCCTGACCTGGCCTGACAGGTGCTTTGAAGAAGTCTGGCTTTCTCTTAGCTGGCTGGGAGCTGCTGCTTTGTTCGATCACCACAGCACCCTCTGGTGGGCAAAAGGCAGAACTGCAGCAACATTTTGGCAGAAGCTTTTTCTGAGCAAAAAGTTTAAAAACATGTGGGGCTCATTAATTATGCATGCACGCAGTAGTGCAGAATTCCCCCAGGAGTAAAAGAGAAATGGAGTAACTCTGGGCCTTCACAGAGTTGCTCCACTAGGCAAGTAGATGAGCTGTTGCTTAAAAAGAACCTCAATAATATATTGAACTTTAAATGTATTTTACACAGTTGAATCTGTTCAATATAAAAAGCAAGTAACATTTTCCTCTCCAAAAAAAAAAAAAAAGCTCCTAGATGGGGCTTCAGCAGGCCAGGGAGATGGTGCAGGTGGGGGCCAATCAGAGGCTGCATTAGAGACAGCCAATCAGAGCCAGACTCAGCCATATATAAAGGCTGCCCAGGAAGGGAGCAAGGAGTCTCTCCCTGGTGGTCAAAGGAGGAGGATAGGCTCCTCTGCTGGAAGGTAGCACCTTGGACAGAGCAGTGCTGGGGAGCTCCAGCCAAGGAAAACCACAGGCTGCCGGCCTAGGCTAGGCAGGTCCATAGGGCTGAAGGGGAAGTAGCCCAGGGACAATAGCAGGGCAAGGGGAGAGAAGGAGGGCAGAGAGGCTGCTGCTAGAGGGTCCCTGGGTCGGGACCCAGAGTAGTGGGTGGGCCCCCCTTCCCCTTGTGCTACGCTGGGCTGAAGAGGAGCGTGGCCCGATCCAGGCTGTGGCTGGGCCCTGCGATAAGGGGCTAGACTTAGAGGCTGCAGCTGGCCGCTACAACAGGTGCAGACTGTGGACTGCTGATAACACCAAACCCCCGGAAGGGGGTGAGACTGGAGCAGTGGGCACTGCCGGAGGGCAGTGTCCTGAAGAGGATGCTGCCAAGCAGGGAGCAATGAGGGTCCCCAAAGCAGCAGAGCAGCCAAGGGGCAAGGAAGGCACCACGCGAAAAAGGTGCTCCATGACTGGACAGAGCTAATTCCCGGAGCAACCAGCGGGAGGCGCCAGTGGTGGCGAGTCCTAACCCCATCACAGTAACACAAACAATTCCTTTCCTGCTTTTTTCACAACATCAAGTAGCTTCATTGAATTGAAGCCTCAAAAAATTGGGTAAAAACTCATAAATATTCCTTTCCATAGAAATCTTTAGTAAAAGGTGAAAGATTTATACAATCTGAAGAGAAACCAAAGCATACCTTCCGCTTTGCAGAAGTGCTGCTAGGGCAAGACCATCACTTTATTACATCACTGTGACTATACTGATGGATGGCTAAACCCCCTTGTGATGTTGCACTCCCTATGCTTTATAGAAATATGCTTATGAATATGACATAACTAGAATATGCTTTACACTAAATACTCCTTGTATGGTGATATTAGAAAGCTTGTACTCTACTGAGTGTGTTCATACTATTTGTTTGTATGTGTGATGTTATTAGTGTAATATAATCTCATTGAAAGGTGACAGGGCCAGAAAGAGTTAATTAACTCACAGACTGACCTGACCCATGACCGAACTTTAGAGACTGGTTAGGAAGAGATGTAAATGAACAGCGCTTTGAAATGCAAGTCTGCATTGTTAGAGAGAGAAGGGGAGATGTTTGTGCAGGTCTTGTGATGTCAGCAAACAAGTCTTGTCTATGGCTATAGCTTTGATTCAAAGATCAAAAAAGGAATATTAACATTTAGGAAGACACTTGACTAAAATAGTATTGTTTGAAGGTTGGGGTAACCTGTATCTGAACTGTTCAATGGATAAATTACCTTGTGCTAATTGCCACGATGTTTGGGAGAAGGAAAGTGAAGCTGATTGTTTTCAGGCCAAAAGGCAGCTGGAAATGTATAAAGACCTTGGGATATGATCCTTCTTCATCTCAGATCTGCTTTTGGTTTCAAGAAGGGGAAACCCTAAGCCACAAGGATTGAGATCCCCAGTCACTGACTAGAGTCACCCTGAATATGGACATTGGGCTATAACCTATGGACTATTTCCAAAAGGACTTTTGGCAACTACAAGCTCATCTCTGCTAGGTATTTGAACCTCAAGAATTGAATTCAGGTCTCTATGTATATTGATCTTTTAACCAACACTCTTTTCTTTTTTTAATACGTTTTAGTTTAGTTAATAAGAATAGACTATAAGCCTGTATTTGGGGTAAGATCTAAGTTATTTGACCTGGATCTGGGACTTGGTCCTTTGGGGTCAGGAGAACCTTTTCTTTTATATGATGAAATAAGACTTTCAGAATTTATCACCATATGTTTGACATGGTGTCTGGATGGAGGCCTGAGGCTGGGTACTTTAAGGGAACTGTGTTTGGAAGTCTGAGTACCCAGGGAGGTGCTGTAGAAGCTGTTTTGGGCTGGCTGGGTAAAGCTAAGTATTGGAATATCCACTAGTGTCTGGGGTTTGTCTGCCCTGTTCTGTTTGCAGTGCACCCTGATTGAGTGACCTCAGCAGGCTCCCACAGGCAGCATCGTCACAGCACGGATTATTTCTATGTCTGGAGTTAGGGGAGTAAGATATGAACATTAAGTGGAAGCCATTAAGGGTGCTTCAGAATCGGTGACCAGTCAATGGCTCTGTTTACTTGCAAACTTGCCTGTGTATGGTGGGCCAGCCCAGGAAGGATGGAGGCTTGGGTCTCTCAGGACTTGTGACCCTGTCACATGGTACTGGAATCCATCTTAAATCTGGTCCTTTTCCATTTAGAAGGAGGGTTGGGGACCCAGGAAGATTCCCGCCTGGTGCCAAAGCTATAAAAGGGGGTGGAACAGGATGCCAGGGGCGAGTCATGAGAGCCCCTGCTTACCACCTAAGATGTCGGCTGGAACTAACAAAGACTGTAGCAGGGGAAAGGATGGGGCCCAGACAAGGAGTCTCGTCTGTGAAAGAAGCTTATTGGAACATCTCTGAGGGTGAGCAATTACCTGTAATCAGTTTTTTAATCGGCTTAGACTTGTGTGTTTTTGCTTTATTTTGCTTGGTGACGTACTTTGTTCTGTCTGTTATTACTTGAAACAACTTAAATCCTACTTTTTATATTTAATAAAATTGCTTTTGTTTATTAGTAAACCCAGAGTAAGTGATTAATACCTGGGGGAAGCAAACAGCTGTGCATCTCTCTCTATCAGTGTCATAGAGGGTGGACAATTCATGAGTTTAACCTGTATAAACTTTATACAGAGTAAAACTGATTTATTTGGGGTTTGGATCCCATTGGAAACTGGGTGCTGGAGATAGGTAACCTGCTGAGCAGTTTTCACTTAGTCTGCAGCTTTGGGGGCGTGGTCCAGACCCGGGGTCTGTGTTGCAGCAGGTATGCATGTCTGGCTTAACAATGCAGGGTTCTGGAGTCCCAAGCTGGCAGGGAAAACAGACTCGGAGGTAATGTCAGCACATCAGGTGACAGTCTCAAGGGGGTCTCTGTGACCGAACCTATCAAATCCCTGTTTCTACAGCCTATTGCTCTGGCCCAATTAAACTGCGAGTTTGCTCCTCGGAACTAGGGTCTCTGGGAGGAAACCCAGCCCATGGACCAGGGAGTCGGGATGCAGGTCACTATGCGCAATGCATTATGGGCATGCAAATGAGCATCCCAGGTAGGTCTGAGAGCACAGGGGAGCCCCGGTCTCTGAGCTGAGGCCGCAGCCCCTGGAATGCAGCTCTGGGAGGGGCGGTGGCTCCCGGGGTCTCCATAGCTGCTCTGGGCACAGCTCCACACACTCGTTACCCGGGGCCACACAGGAGATGCCCCCGGGCTGGGACCCTGCAGGTGCTGGACTCTGAACCTCGGGCGGAGCAGGTGGGCTCGGGCTGCTGGTCGCTCCTGTTTGCCTGCAGGAAAGGGCCAGTGAAAGGGCTGCTGAGCTGCCCCGGGTGAGCTGCAGGGGCCAGATCGGCCTTTGCCTGGAGCCTGCAGGGGATCCTGCCCCACCCCCTGTGGTCAGTACAGCCCGCCCAGGGGTAGCAGAGAGCAGGTGGTTTTGTCCCCAGCCCTTGCCATCCCCGGGCTTTGCCGCCAGGGCTTGGCTTTGCCAGCCTGCAGCCACCGCATAGCTCGTTAACCTGCCTGTGGAGACTCACGTCCCCAGCCCCGCTCCTGTAAACCAGTGACGGGAGCCATCGGCCCTCCTTGGTAGGACGGGAAAAGCCAGAGACACGCACAGCCTTTGCACGAGCAACACCCCCCCCGCCGGGCCCGGCAAGGAGGCTGGAGCTGGGGGGCGGCGTGCTGACAACACACAGCTGGGTTACAAACCACCCACCCCTCATCAGAGGGTAGCCCAGGGTGCGACCCGGTATTGCACCCAGCTGCTTGGCCTGTGCAGTAACAGGCACCCTGCCTCCAGCCCTTGTGACTTGCCTGTCTTCCTTTCCAAAGGCGGGACCTGTTGCCAGGTCCGTTAAATTCCTTAGAGCTCAGTGAGCAGCCGAAAGGCAAATCCACCCAGCCCAGTGCTCACACACTCAGCTTGAGCTGAGCTCTGGGGACACTGCGGCTGCTGCCTTGAAGTGACTCTTGACAGGCTCACTGAGAACCTCCCCAGAAATGACTCAAACGTCTGCTTTCCTCCTCAGCAGACAGCATAAGGGATGTGGTTCCTACCTTCATACTGAACTTCCAAGTGCATAGAGCTCAGCACGCCCAACGCAGCATCCACAATGCTAGGATGGGCTGCTCCCACGATCACCTGACAAGGAAAGGAACAAGCAGGGTGTTTATTCCTCACAGCTCTCCCCTCTGCAGCCCACTGTAATAGTCACATGTTTGATCCTCAGGATACAGAGAACTGCACACAGCACTGTGCTCTGAGAGACTCAAGGAAATGGCCTCTTGGGGCTGATTCTGCAACCATTACTCAGGCTAGTGAGCACTTATTCTTGAATAGGACTCCTCATGTAAGTGCTCACCAGTGTAGTGGTGGTTGCCCAGTCTAGCCCTATGGTTCTCAGACTAAGGACTGCAGTTATTGGGGCAGCAGACAATTACCATTATTTAATATTTGTAATATGGCAGTACCCAGAGACTCCAATCAGGATCAGGGCCCCACTGCTCTGGGGCTAGACAAAGAGGTAGAAAAGTCCCCTGCCCCAAGAGCTTACAGTGAAAGAAGACAAGTGTTATACAAAGTGTGGGGAAAAGAGAGACAAACTCTTTAAAAATCCCCATAAAATCCTTTCCTCCTCTCGGGACTTCTCAAACCTGAGCATGAGGTTCATTGATCTCCAGTTAACTGAGGCATTAGAATAGCTTTGAGATTTTAACAGGGTGTGTCTCTGTCTCTGTCTCTCTCATATATGTGGTATGTAACAGGAGAGATCGAAAGAGACATTTTATGTTCAAAGGTCAAGGATCCATGGTCCTGCAGATTGGGGGGGGGGGTGGCAACCCCCCCCTTCCTTGATGACAAGGGACTGAAATTTCAAATGGGAGATTGCTCTTGAATTTAATTCTGACAGCAGACTGCATCAGAGCTGCTACCTACCTCACAGCTTAGCTCTATCTTAGTCTGGGTAATTAACATATAGCTAAAACGTTTTATGTAAGTGCATATTTCCAGGCCAGGGAGAATTTAAGAAGGGTCAGAAGACCAGAATCCCATTCCCTCAATTTAAAAAAAAAAAAAAAGCACATCCAAAGTGCAGGATTGAAAACAGTAGCACTAAAGGCCATATAGTTCATTCTAAAACAAAAAGGAGTACTTGTGGCACCTTAGAGACTAACCAATTTATTTGAGCATAAGCTTTCGTGAGCTACAGCTCACTTCGTCGGATGCACGATGTAGCTCACAAAGCTTATGCTCAAATAAATTGGTTAGTCTCTAAGGTGCCACAAGTACTCCTTTTCTTTTTGCGAATACAGACTAACACGGCTGCTACTCTGAAACCTGTAGTTAATCCTGTATGCCATTCCCTTTGAAGTTCCCCAGAGTAAGGGCAGGACATGTCTTCGGAGGCATGTCCTCTCCTACAGCTGAGGTCATATTTTCATACTAGGCTTTCACGATAAGTAACAGACTGGAGGAGAAGAGGAATTATAAAATAACTTTCATACTCAATTTATTTAAAATCAGCATATTAGATCCTGATGGAGCAGGGACTATGTAAACAACAGTAGCAGCCTTTATACACTCAGCACTTGCTCACACACAGCCTTGGAGTTTAGCATCTGTGTTACTGAGAGGGAAAAGTCTAAGGGGAGAATTGTTCATGATTTCATTATCCAAATCAGACAGAAAACAGCTCTGTGCACCTCATTCCTTTTCAGTGTGTTCTCAGACCCAGGAACTGCTGGGGAACTTGAAGAGCACACTGCTGATGACAAGCAACTGGGCGCAAAAGGATCCTTGCTTCAGAATTCTCTTATCCAGTACTACCTCAACAAGGAACTTTCAAATTGGCTTATCCACACAGGGTATGCAGCCTTAGACATGTTAGGACACATCAGCTGAGCATATACTGGGTGTGCTTGTGGATGCAATAAGCTCTTCTCTGGGCTCCTTAATAAGGCAAGAACTGTAGCAGGATTTCCACTCACTTTTAGCCTCCAGCTTATGATAGATTCATTATGAAACAGAGTGTTCTGATAAAACTAAAGAATGGGCTAAAGTTTGATTACATCCCGTTCTGCTCACCTGCACAGTCCTGAGTGTCTGCAGAGACAGCTGTTGGGCTTTGGGGGATGTGCATGGCAGCAACGCAATCAGGCCTTTGTATACCTGGTTCTGATACTTTGGATTGCCATGGCCTAAAGAGTCCAACAGAATTTGCACTTGTTCTTGAGTCTCTTCGGACTTGGAATTGGCCAAAAACTCAGCTATTGATCGCACACCTGTGTATAAGAAGATTTACTGAGTTGCATAGTTGGAAAGCCCAAGTGGTTACACATCTGAGGTTAGACAGAAACTTGGAAATTTTATTGAAATCCAGACAGAATCAAAAACACTGTCCCATTTTAATCACTGCTGCTGGAGAGGTAGAGATGGGGAGTAATCTTCATTCTTGTGAGTTTATCAGTAGCTATTACACGGATTTTAAAATATAATAGGCCAAATTCTCAGCTGGTATAGAAGGGCAAAATGCTGCTGAAGTCAATTGAACGACATACATTTACACCAATAAAGAATCTGGCCCCCTGAGCTAAATGGTGCATAGAGTATCACTTTACTGATTCCATCCCACTCCTCTCACTGCTGAGGAAGCTGTCCAAACCTTGAGCATCTGTCACTGAGTTTAGTGGTGGGTTCCCTTTTACAATGGGAAAAGCATTTATTTTTTTCCAGTCTTCAAAAACATCTGAAGAGATCTTGCTTTTCCTTTTCAGAAAAATTCCTGGTTTCTCAATAGATATCAATCATAGAAAATTTTAGCCGCAAGAGGGAAAGCTTGGAGAGGTAGCAGTGGGTGAACACAGCAGGTTATAATGAAAACTCTTTTGCAACCTTAGCCACAGCAGTTGCCACCAGCAATAATACATCAAAGGAAAAATACTGTACAAAAAGTACGCTCATTAAAAATGAGAAGGGGGATGAAATGTAACCACTCAGCAACGGCTGAGACTCTGAACTCCTTTCAACAAGAGGAAAAAATAAAATAATCTTCCATCACTACGACTCTCATAGAGTGAAAGGAACAGGTTCAGTTCTGTAAGGAGCCCTTGACATTTGGAGGTCAGAGAGTACAGACTCGCCTAAATGGATGTAACCCCATTCCTTTGATAAAGAATGCGGATGGCATGGCACTTACCATAACTTTCACAAATGAGCTCCTTATACTTCCTGCCAGCGTTTGCTACGAGTTGGAGTAGCTTTATTGACTCCCTTTTGTCCTCTTCCTTCAGTTGGTTCAGCCCTAGTATTTCCAGGAGAGTCAGCACACCTCCAACCTCCAGAAATTCAATAAGATACTTGTGGCTACAGAGATGAGGGGAACAAAGCAGAAAATATAGCACTTGGAACAAAATCTTCCTTCCTCGGATCTCCACATTACTGGGAACCTTCTTCCTACCTCCTTGCCTCCAGTTTGTGTCTAACCTCCCGGACGGAGACGACAGCTACCAGAAGCTTGACTTGGAACCCAAATGTGAAGGCCCCACATGGCAGTATGATGTGCTCCCAATAGGCTACCAGGTGAGATATTTACCTCTGCGTGTCCACATTTGGATACTGACCTACATGCACAGAGAACTTGGGTCTCCATACACAGGGTGCTCACTGGATCCCTAACTAGTGTGTTAGCAATCAGACCACTCCTGGGAAACGAGGGACTCACTGAGCAATTGCATAGCATAGGCAACACCATAAAATATTTACAGTATTCTTGGGAAGCACAAAGAGTCCTGGCTTTGCCCAGCCTTGTGTGAAGTAACATATGCAGCACCTCCCACCTGCCCATGACTGATTTATCCATTTCTACAGAGCGCTCATCACCATGGTATCTGACCTCCCGAAACTGGGCTCTGCTGCCCAGGGGACACAATTCAAAACAGGTCCAACTGCACAGCCTACTAAGTGTGTGTGGGAGTCTCCAGGCATGAAGGAGGCTCACAGACTGTGGGGATCCAGAGACCTGCAGAGGAGATAGGAGAGGCTTGGCCAGTTATGGGTACATGCTGACAGCAGGGTGCTCAAAAGCACAGATCATGGACTGTTGCCCTTTCCGAGACCATCCTTGTAGTAAAATATTAAGACTGGCCCCTCACCTCACAATCCTCACCCTGGGCTGGCACAACTCTAGGATGTTAAAGCTGCCCAAACAATTCTTGTTGAAGTGACATAGAAATACTCACCTACTTGCAGCTGACAAAAAGATGCCAATGGACTTTAGCTGCTGATCTAGGTATATTCCATACATGTAGCTGTTTGACAATGTTAAGGAGCAAATACTGAGACAATTTTTCACATTAAACCTGGTCACTGCATCTGGTCTGGCTGGTAGCTTGGTGGCAATGTGTGGCATTGCACCTGGGGAACCTGTCTTTGGGAAAGGGCTAGGGTGACCAGATGTCCCGATTTTTGGGTCTTTTTCACACATAGGCGCCTATTACCCCCCACCTCCTGTCCCGATTTTTGACACTTGCTATCTGGTCAGCCTAGAAATGGCACAGGCCTTAATTTTCCAGGCTAGCTGGGTTGCAAACCACTAAGGAGGCAGCATGCTCATCCCCAGAGTGGGTGTGAAGTGATTCCCTGCCTGCAGCATTGATGGGCTTGGCAGGGAGCTTACATATTGTCCTCAACTAGAAGGATGGGATGTCCTGATATAGGACCTGTGAGAGGGGAAGGAGAAAACAAGGGGAATCTTGCAGAACAACCCAATAATACCCTTGGTGTGGAACTTCCCTCAGATTCCAGCTTTTATGGGCCAAACTCTTCTCCCTGAACGACTGGACTCAGGTATTTCCACAGAGAGGGGCTACCTTAAATCATATTGGGGGGGGGGGGGGGGGGAGAACATTTGGAAGACAATCTTCCCCTCGATTGCCCCACCACCTCTTCTGGCATCCCAAAGAAGTAGATACGTGAGCCTCAGCCATGCTGTTAGGCGGGTCAGAAACAAGCTGGCTCCCTGTGAGAATTCCAGCTCCAACTCTGGTCCTGTCTTTCCTTGATTTGCCTTAATGAAATTGCCCAGAATGTGGCTACGAGCAGCTTTGCTAGCATTGTCCCATTCCTGCAAGAACCCCATCAGTCTGCTGATGGCTGCCTGCTCCTTTGTGGAAGTCATGATCAGTACTGTCCTACAGGGGAGAGAGAGAGAGGTTATAGAAACCCTTAAAGATAAATGTAGGCTGTACAAATGAGTAACACCAGCCCTAATTATACTTTCTCCTTGTCTAATGCTTTCCAGCTAAAGATCATAAAGCACTTGACAAACATTGATTAATGTAATCTTATCTTCCTTTATTCCCGTTATCTTCATTTTACATCTGGAGAAACTGAGGCATAAAGAAATTAACTGATTTACTCAAGGCCACATAGTAAATCTGGGGCAGAGCTGGGATTAGAATCCAGATCTCCTGATTGAGCCACAAGATCATCTCCCCAAGAGCAGTCTCCCTCCCAGATATGAATAGAGCACTTTAACGTTACAAATTTTCTTAATCTCAGATTCTTGCTAGCTTGAATATTTGATCACATGACAGGCCCTGCCAGAGGGTAAGTAGGATGAAATAAGAGCAGAGATGCACAGGACCTTGACGATGAAAGGGTGGATTTGGGAAGCTTTTGCATTTTGAACCTTTTTGTCCTAGGTCATGTCGTATTATTTAATTTCTCTTCAAGTGCCGAGAGCTTTCAACGGCACATTTTTAAATAATAATCCAAGGAATAGGGCAGCTACAGAAAATCCCAACTGACTTTGTGACCTTCAATACAGTGATCCCCATTTTGCTGAATTTCTTTGGCATATTTGGGCACTCTCTGTCTCCCCCTTCCCCCCAAAATTTACAAATTTTCTGGTGTAATTAGTTCTGGTAAAAAGTGCAGATTGACAGCTCTGGAAGATAAAGATGGTTTAATCACATCGGTCCCAATCTTGCAAACACACATGCTTAACTTTAAACTTGTGAGTAGTCCCAATGTGGGGCTTAAAGTTAAGCAAGTGCATGGGTGTTCGTAGAATCGGAGCTAAGGGAGGTACAAGACAGGCAGAAATACTGCAAGCTTCTCTCCACACAGCCCTGTCAACACGCTTCATCTGTGTGGATGACAGAGAGTTCAGTCCTTGCCTCTTTCAGTTCTTGGCCCCTCTGCTGAGATTTCAGAGTAACAGCCGTGTTAGTCTGTATTCGCAAAAAGAAAAGGAGTACTTGTGGCACCTTAGAGACTAACCAATTTATTTGAGCATGAGCTTTCGTGAGCTACAGCTCACTTCATCGGATGCATACTGTGGAAATTGCAGAATACATTATATGTGTTGTATTCTGCAATTTCCACAGTATGCATCCGATGAAGTGAGCTGTAACTCACGAAAGCTCATGCTCAAATAAATTGGTTAGTCTCTAAGGTGCCACAAGTACTCCTTTTCTTTCTGCTGAGATTGAGGCCTTGTCTATGTGAGAAAGCTGCAATGGTTTAATTTAAGGTGTAATTTAAAAGCAAATTAGTTAAACCAACGCAAACCCCTGTCTAGACACTTATTTCAGGGCTTCTCTCAGTTTAGTTTAAATCTATTAGGTCTGTTTGGCTCCATGCCTATTTCCTATCAGTAAAGTGCCTAGCACTTGTCTACTAGGAACTTGACTGCACAAAAGGCACCGGATTGAAACCAATGACCTAAAGGTGAAATGCTCTGTAGTTAAGTGTATTAAAAAAATTAAAAACCAAAGAAAACAATCACCCTAGAAAGTTGGATAAAGAAACAATTCTGCTGGGTTAAGAGGAGTTGGGGTTTCATTAGGGAATTAACAGTCTGTGGTTTGTAGGAGTCTGTGTCCTTGGCAGAGTGTATTCAGGATCTCCTTTGAGGGAGGACAAGGTTTAAAATAAATCAGTTTTCCCAAAATAGTTGTGATTGGAAGTGTTATTAGCCATAACAAATGTTAGTGCTGATGGGAGACTGGCCTGTTAGCAGCCCTTTGTCGAAAGTCGTATTTCACAGTCTCATGAGCTTTTTCCAGTGATTTACAGAATATTTGTGAAACATTATGTGCAAGGCTCAAGACTGATACTGAGAGAACAACTAGCGTGTTGAGGGAATGAGTATTTCACAGAGACCGTTTGCATCAAATTTACAGGCCCATAAAGAGCTCCTATGTCCTCTACAGAAATCTAGTTAAAAGAACTTAACAGTCTGAAGCATCCCAAAATTGATTCTAAATTAACATTTCCATATTTATGTTTGAGATGCTGATGGTGTGCTCTTATCCTGCTTTTATTAGGAAGCAGCAATAATCCTCACTGTTCAGAAACACCATCACCAGCCTCTGGACAGGAGGATTTGAGGAATAAAGGGTGCTTTCCTATTATCCAGCTGGGGAGAAGAGTTGGTCTGAAAATGATCACACAATACAACTAACTGAGGATATAATGGTACCAGACTGACTGTTATAATAATATTATGCACCTATATGGTGCTCTTCATCCAAAGATCTCCAAGTGCCCTATAAATAGGGGTAAGTATTCTTATTATCCTCATTTTACAGATACAGAAACAAATTCACAGAGAGGGGGAAAGACTTGCCCCAAGCTCACACAGTAACTCAGTGGCAGAGTCAGAACAGAACCAAGTCTCCTCACTCCAAATTGTCTGGTCCAGCTACTCAATGAGCTGCCTCACTCATCTCGCTAGATCAGATAAGCTTAGAAGATTGGACACCAAGTCAGTACTTTGTTGGGAGGACTCTAAGGAAAACCCAGGTGATTTAGGAACTGTTGTTGGCTATTCACTAGGTAGCTGTGAGTGGCACCTTGAGTTTAGGAGGTGCAGCCCTGGATGAGTTGGGAGATGGGAAGGAAAAGGTGGTTTTAAGATATCTTTGCACCCACCAGATTCCAAGCCTTGCCCAGCCCCTGGCACAAGTTAGAGCCTGCTTGGCCCATCCACTTTTCGCCATGGTCCCCACCCCTGCTCGTATCTCTTCCCCCCCCGAGGTTCTGCCCCCTGGCCAGGCCGGCAGCTGGAGCCTGGCCCCAGTAGCCCAGGCAGCTGTGGAGAGCCATGGATCCTCCAGCTGCCCGGGGTAGCGGGGCCTGCCCAAGAGTTGCCCCTGGCCCGTGGCCCCAGGCCCTCCGCCCAGGGCAGGTGGAGGGTCCGCGGCTCCCCACAGCTGTCTGGGCGGCTCTTATCATGGCGCAGCTCCAAGGCCCTGCCCTCAGGCTGGAGCTGGGTCAGAGCAAGAGCCACGCAGGCAGCTATGGGGAGCCGCAGACCCACCACCCGCCCTGGGCGGCGAGCCAAGGAGGCGGGGACACGGGCCAGGGTCTGCTCTTGGGACCCCCCGACCCTGGGTAGGTAGAGGGTCCCAGGCTCCCTGGCCCTGCTCTGGCTTAGCTGTGGGTGGGGCTTTTGGGGGAAGAGATGGGGCAGGGGCAGGACCCGGGGGGGGGGCCTTTGCCCCTCCACTTTTTGGGGAGACTCTGCTGCCCCCCCACCAAACCCACAATCCTCACTGATCCAGCAGGCCCCTTCCTTCCTCCCTCCCTCCCTAAAGCTCTATGACCGTTGCTCCTTCTCCAGACCCCCTGCTCCAGCAGCCCCCTCCAGACACCTACTATTCTCTCTCCTTGGTCCCACTGACACCCCCAGCACCCTTTTGCCCCCAAACCTGGTACCTATTCTCCCTCTAACCCAGTTGGCACCCAAATCCATAGCCGCTGACTTTGTGGGTGCTCCGGGGCTGGAGCACCCATGGGGAAAAATTGGTGGGTGCAGAGCTCCCCGCCCTGCCCCCCCACCCCAGCTCACCTCTGCTCCGCCTCCTCCCCTGAGCACACCGTGTCCCCACTTCTCCCCCTAGCTGCCAGTGCTTGGCACTGCAAAACAGTTGTTTCGTGGCATCAAGTGCTGGGAGGAAGGGGGGAGGAGGGGGAACGCAGCATGCTCTGGGAAGAGGTGGGGTGGGGCAGGAATTTGGGGAAGGGGTTGGAATGGGGGCAGGGCAGGGGTGGAGTCGGGGTGGGGCCGGGGGCGAGCACCCACCGGCACCTGGAAAAGTTGGCGCCTATGCCCAAATCCATCTAATACTAGTCCCCTTGCCAGCTCTGTGAAACTCCATTTCCTCTAGTGCTCACCCCACCCCAGCTGTGATGCCCCTACACCCTCTTCAGTTCCCCCATGGCTCCCAATAGCTCTTTGAGGAAGGGGCTGTGTGAGATCCTGGTCATTTCCTTTACCCGTGGTTGTCTTATGGGGGTGACTGGCTGGCTCTCGCACCATGCTCATTATTCCATGAAGCACTGTCTCTCCTCCAGTCCTAAAAGAATCTCTCTGCCTTACTCCTACACAGCCAGGCCAATAGCAAACTAAGCCAGCAGGTCTCCGGCTTATTGGAATGGTTTGGCAGCACTTCCTTTCCCAGTGGGGAGGATGTCCCTGCGCTGGGAGTCCGAGCATGGACAGAGTTGCCAGACTTCTGTCACCCTGTCTGCCATGAACCCAGCCCTCATCCCACCCTCCCTTGCTGCCACCCAGTGAGCCCTAGCTCCATCCATCCACCCCGTCCTCACCCAACCCCACCCTGCCCACCTACCACCCACTCCTATTGACTCAGTCCTCCCCGCATCTGCCTGCACCCACCTACTCAACCCATCCTCACCTCCCCCACTCCATCCTTCCCCTACCCACCCCTATCTATGAATAGAAATTCCATGTTTGAATAATAAGAGTATAGCAGTAGGGATGTATTACTGACCAGGATGGTGATGGTGATTGTGAAATGCTCAGGGAGATTAGATAGGGTATAAAAATAGAAAATTCACTAATAATGGGGGATTTCAACTATCCCCATATTGACTGGGTACATGTCACCTCAGGGTGGGATGCACAGTTGAAGTTTCTAGAGACCATTCATGACTGCTTCTGGAGCAGCTAGTTCTGGGACCCACAAGGGGAGAGGAAATTCTTGAGTTAGTCTTAAATGGAGCACAGGATCTGGGAGACAAATACAGCTGAACTGCTTGGTAATAGCGACCATAATGTAATTAAATTTAACATCCTTGTGGGGGGAAAATACCAAAGAAGCCCACCACAGTAGCATTCAACTTCAGAAAAGTGTACTACATAAAAATGAGGAAGCTAGTTAAATGGAAATGAAAAGCAACAGTCACAAGAGTAAAATGCTTGCAAGCTGCATCGAAACTTAAAAAACCCCACCCCACCATAATAGAGGCTCAAATTAAACGTATAACCTACATTTAAAAAAAGTAGTGAGAGTATCAAAAATATACCAGCATGGCTAAACAACAGAGTAAAAGAGGCAGAGGCAAAAGGGCATCCTTTAAAAATCAGAAGTCAGATCCTACTGAGGAAAATAGAAAGGAGCGTTAACTCTGGCAAGTCAAGTGTCAAAGTATAATTAGGCAGGCCAAAAAAGAATTTGAAAAGCAACTAGCAAAAGGCTCACAAACTAACAGCAAACAATTTTTAAGTACATCAGAAGCAGGAAGCCTGCCAATCTGGGGATCATTGGACAATCAAGGTGCTAAAGGAGCTTTCAAGGAAGACAAGGTAATTGGAGAGAAGCTAAATGAATTATTTGCATCAGCTTTCACTGCAGAGGATGTCAGGGAGATTCCCAAACCTGACCCATTCTTTTTAGGTGACAAGTCTGAGGAACCGTCCTAGATTGAGGTGTCAATAGAGGAGGTTCTGGAACAAATTGATAAATTTAACAGTGATAAGTCACCAGGACCAGATGGTATTCACCCAAGAGTTCTGAAGGAACTCAAATATGAAATTGCAGAACTACTAACTGTGTTTTGTAACGTATCATTTAAATCAGCCTCTGTACTAGATAACTGAAAGGTAGGTAATGTAATGCTGAGTTTTAAAAGGCTTCAGAGGCGATCCTGGCAATTACAGGCCAGTAAGCCAAACTTCAGTACCAGGCAAACTGATTGAAACTATAGTAAAGAATAGAATTATCAGAAACTTAGATGAACACAATTTGTTGCGGAAGAGTCAACACTGCTTTTGTGAAGGGAAATCATGCCTTAACAATCTATTAGAATTATTTGAGAGGGTCAACAAACATGTGGACAAGGGTGATCCACTGGATATAGTGTACTTGGACTTTCAGAAAGCCTTTGACAAGCTCCCTCACCAAAGGCTTGCAAGCAAACTAAGCAGCTGTTTGATAAAAGGGAAGGTTCTCTCGTGGGTCTGTAACTGGTTAAAAGACAGGAAACAATGGGTAAGAATAAATGGTCGGTTTTCAGAATGGAGAGATGTAAATAGCGGTGCCCCCCAGGGGTCTGTAATGGGACCAGTACTGTTCAACATATTCATAAATGATCTGGAAAAAGGGGTAAACAGTGAGTTAGCAAAATTTGCAGACAATATAAAATTACTCAGGAAAGTTAAATACAAAGCAAACTGCGAGGAGGAATAGAGGGATTTCACAAAACTGGGTGACTGGACAACAAAAAGGCAGATGAAATTCAATGTTGATAAAAGCAAAGTAATGCACATTGGAAAACATAATCCCAACTATACCAATAAAATGATGGGGTCTAAATTAGCTGTTATCACTCAAGAAAGAGATCATTGTGGATAGTTCTCTGAAAACATCTGCTCAATGTGCACCAGCAGTCAAAAAAGCTAACAGAATGCTAGAAACCATTAGGAGAGGGATAGATCATAAGACGGTAAATATCATAATGACACTATATACATCCACAGTACCCCCCCACACCTTGAAAACTGTGTGCAGTGCTAGTTGCCCCATCTCAAAAAAAAGATATATTAGAAAGGGAAAAAGTGCAGAGAAGAGCAACAAAATGATTAAGGGCATGGAGCATTCTCCATACAGGACACATTAAAAAGACAGGGACTGTTCAGCTTGGCAAAGAGACAACGAAGGGAAGTTACAATAGAGGTCTACAAAATCATGATTTGTGTTGGGAAAGTGAATAAGGACATGTTATGTACCCTTTAACATAACACAAGAATCAGGGGTCACTCAATGAAATTAATAGGCAGCAGGTCTAAAACACACAAAAGGAATTACTTCTTCACACAACGCAGTCAACTTGTGGAACTTGTTGCAGGGGATGTTGTGATGACCAAAACTGTAACTGGATTGAAACAAGAATTAGATAAATTCATGGAGGACAGGTCCATCAATGGTAATGAGCCAAGATAGTCAGGGATCCAACCCCGTGCCCGGGGTGTCCCAAAGCCTCTGACTGCCAGAAGCTGGCAGTGGATGACAGGGGATGGATCACCTGATAACTGCTCTGTTCTGTTCATTCCCTCTGAAGCATTTGGCATTGGCCACCATAAGGAGACAGGATACTGGGCTAGATGGATCATTGGGTCTGACCCAGTATGGCCGTTCTTATATTATATTCTTATGTATCAACCAACCCCCGCTGCCCTCCCCCACGGCCTGCATCCACCCCATCCTTGCCCTACTCCATTCCATCCTGCCACTCCCACCCCTACCTACCAACCCTCAGCCCCCCCATCTGCCTGCACCGACTCTCCCTGCACCCCCCCCTTCCACCCCCACCCTTCCCCCCGCCTACCATCCCCCAGCCCTTCCCTCCCTGCCTGTACCCCCCCACCTATCAACGCCCAACCCTTCCCCCCGCCTACCACCCCCAGCCCTGCCCTCCCTGCCTGTACCCCACCACCCCCCAGCCCTGCCCTCCCTGCACCCCCCCACCTTCCACCCCCACCCACCAGCCCTTCCCTCCCTGCCGGCACCCCCCCACCCACCACCCCCAGCCCTTCCCCCCCCACCCACCACCCCTTCCCTCCCTGCCTGTACCCCCCACCTACCAACCCCCAGCCCTTCCCCCCCACCTACCACCCCCCCAGCCCTTCCCTCCCTGCCTGCACCCCCCCACCCACCACCCCCCAGCCCTTCCCTCCCTGCACCCCCCCACCTTCCACCCCCACCCTTCCTCCCTGCCTACCACCCCCCAGCCCTTCCCTCTCTGCACCCCCCCACCTTCCACCCCCACCCTTCCCCC
Organism: Chelonia mydas; assembly: GCF_015237465.2. Taxonomy (NCBI): domain Eukaryota; kingdom Metazoa; phylum Chordata; order Testudines; family Cheloniidae; genus Chelonia; species Chelonia mydas. The sequence continues at coordinate 103,546,984 of NC_057854.1, forward strand.
CTGTCTACCATCCCCCAGCCCTTCCCTCCCTGCCTGTACCCCCCACCTATCAACCCCCAGCCCTTCCCCCCCGCCTACCACCCCCAGCCCTGCCCTCCCTGCCTGTACCCCACCACCCCCCAGCCCTGCCCTCCCTGCACCCCCCCCACCTTCCACCCCCACCCTTCCCCCCTGCCTACCATCCCCCAGCCCTGCCCTCCCTGCCTGTACCCCCCCGCCCACCAGCCCTTCCCTCCCTGCCGGCACCCCCCCACCTACCACCCCTGCCCTTCCCTCCTGCCTACCACCCCCCAGCCCTTCCCTCCCTGCCTGCACCCCCCACCTACCACCCCCAGCCCTTCCCTGGCTGCCGGCACCCCCCCACCTACCACCCCCAGCCCTTCCCCCCCTGCCTGCCCCCTGGCCGCCCAGCTCTGGTGCCCCCTATAGAGGGGGTGTCGATTGGACGCGACTCCCTCTCACCTCCCCGCCAGCTCTTCAGATTGATTGACATCCCCGACGACCAAACCACAGGCCGTCCTCACCCAGCCTTCGACCAATGGAGAGCCTCATTCCGATCCGGTGGGCGGGGCGCTGGAGAGAGCGCGGTTGCTAGGGGCGCGGGTTCTCTTTGCCCGTGAGAGGCGCGTTGCTAGGATGTGAGGTCACAGGGTGTGGACCTTGAGCGCTCCTATTGGCTGGCGTCGCAGGAGAGGGCCGTCACTTCCGCTGTGGGGGGCGGGCGCTTCGGTCCGAGGGTGGGGCTGCGGTCACCTCAGCGCGTCCGAGCATGGGGGCCAGGGAGCTGGACTATACCATCGAGCTGCCGCCGGGGGGCTGGCCGGGTACGGGGCTGGCCGTGGGGCGGGGTCCCCAGGGTCCTCGCGGGCCCGGCGGGCCCGGCAGTCGGGGGGCGGCGCGTGTCCGAGGCCCTGCGGGGAGGAGTGAGGTGGGGGGCGACAGGGCGAGGTGAGGGAGGGTGTCTGATGCCCCGGCGGGAAGAGGGGGGGGGGGGGACAGGGCGAGGTGAGGGAGGGTGTCTGATGCCCCGGGGGGAAGAGGTGGGGGGGGGACAGGGTGAGGTGAGGGGGGGGTGTCTGATGCCCTGGAGAGAAGAGGTGGGGGGGGACAGGGTGAGGTGGGGTGGGGGTCTGATGCCCCGGAGGGAAGAGGTGGGGGGGGACAGGGTGAGGTGAGGGGGGTGGGTGTCTGATGCCCTGGGGGGAAGAAGTGGGGGGGGACAGGATGAGGTGGGGGGGTGTATGATGCCCTGGAGGGAAGAGGTGGGGGGGACAGGGCAAAGTGGAGGGGGTCTGATGCCCCGGGGGGAAGAGGTGGGGGGGACGACAGGGTGAGGTGTGGGGGGGTCTGATGCCCCAGGAGGAAGAGGTGAGGGGAGGCAGGTGTCTGATGCCCCGGGAGGAGGGGTGCGAGTGTTTGATGTCCCCAGGGGCTGTGCAGTGTTGTCCCTAGTAGCCCGGGGGGCTTAGCATCAGGGGTGTTGCTGTTGCAGGATTTGCCCTTAACCCTTCTATCTTACATTCCTGTTAGCAAAATAATCCTGTTTGGATACTGGGCTGTGCTCCCTGGTGGCTTCAGGGAGAGCTGGGTTTACACAGGGCTCCCGACTCCTTTCAATCACTTCCTCCATTGTGCCTGGGAGTGTTAATCAGAAACAGTTAGTTGTGGCAGAATGGTCTGTGTATGGAAACAACACTGGGCAGGGCCAGACTGTCACCCTGTAAGCTTATTGCCATAGCCCAGGTCCTTCTCCAGCTGGTGTCTGTCACTCTCATTCCACTGCATCTGATACTAGGTTGGAAAATCTTTGCGGCAACGACCACCTCTTTTTATGTCTCTTTAAAGGACCGAGAGCTCTATTGGGGTGGCTTAAAAACAAGACAAAACTAATATCTTTGGGGCTTGTCTGCACATAGAGTTATTCCTGATTAACTCCTCATGTAAACACTCTTATTTTGTTCCTTGTTCCTGTTCCTGTTTAGTTTAACGCACTTTCAAAGGATCAGAGCTAACTCCATGTGTAGACAAGCCTTAAGTAACCAACTGAGCTGGAAACTTCTTTTTTTTAATGCAAATGTAAACTTGTCCAAAAATCAGTGAGCCTGTTTCCCTCCACATACGGTAATGGAAAAACCTGCCATTTGCCACTGGTAAATGGATTTTTTGAACCCTGAATTTTAGAAACATTTATAATGTGAACTTTTAGTTTTTAGCATCTTTACCCCCTTATTTGTGTCCTACCTTGGCCTGTAGCCTTTTGTCTTTCTTTACACTAGAAGTTGTTTGGGGCAAGATTTGTCATTTATTTTTTGTACTGTGCCCAGTACAATAGGGCCCCAGTCTTGATTGTATTGTACCACAAATAATATGGCAATAATAGCTGAATGATAACTGGATTCCTTCCGTAGCCTATCAGTTTATCAGCACAATAGTTGCACTGCAGGCTCGGGGGTGGGTTAAACCCGCTATCCTTATTAACTAGTTTGGTTGCAATTTCACTCTGACTCTAGTGGGCTGAAGGGCAGTTTCATTTTTAAAAATCTTCTGGTTTATTTCAGACACTAGTCCAGAGAGGGGAAACACAAATAACCTGCCTGTGGTAATTCTGCTGGGATGGGCTGGCTGCCGTGATAGACACCTGGCAAAATACAGCACCATCTACCATCAGAAGGTGAGTGCATCATTCATCTTTCTATGCCAATATAAAGCTGTAGCAAGGCTACCTGAGGAATTTTCTCCCCTGCACTCTGGTGAAAAGACCTTACCCCTTGTTACAACTCCAGAGAAGCCCTAGAAGAAAGTGTTGGGCTTATTTTTGTGTGAAAGCCCCTTGCATGTTCAAGTAGCATGTTGAGATTCTCTGCACACTGTCTTTAAGACCCTGGTTATGTGTACAATGAAGAGGCAGGAAGTGCTTCCTAAAAGGAATTATTTTTTGCCTTTTTTCAAAGTTTCTGAAGTCTTAAAGATTTGAAAACCGGTATAAATCTTTGTCCTCCGTTTATCCACAGAACATGTATAACATGGGCAGTGAGTACAAGCTGCATACATCTGTACAGACCTGGCAGGGCCAACTTTAAGGGTCAAAGGCAAGTTCAACCATGGCTTATTCAGCCTCTGGCCTCTTTTCTGAGACTAACAAGTGTGCTGGTTATTGATGGCTTTTGTGATCAGGTTGCCTGGCTACTGGGGATTGATTTAATGCCCCTAAACTCATTTCACACAATTTATGGAACAGCCATCAGATGGTAACAATGTTCAGTCATTACCAACGTGGACAGGATTTGGTATAGTGACCTAGAAATGGAAGTTTCTGACAGTGTCTGTCTCATTTTCAGTCCCCTTTTAAAATATCTTGCTTTGCTGGTCTATGGAATGATGGAAAGTGCATGGCTTTTGGACCTAATGGAATCTAGGCCCATTATTTCTCATCTCTTTCGCAATATGTGAGAATGGACTTTGTTTTGGTTCCAAATTTGTTGCAAAGGTAGATGCCAAAGTTCTACTTGGAATACTACCCAGCATGACTGCCTCACATGCCCTCCTCTGAACTGTTAATGTTTAACCTGACGTGAGATTATATATTAAAGTGTGTTCTAGTACAGAATGACTTGTGACTGGATGTCTCAGGATTGGTAACAGCATTTCACTGCTCAGTTGCAACTGGCCACAGCATTCCGCAACTGCTCAGTATCCTATATGAAATGCATTTGGTGTCTCAATCCCGTTGCCAGAAAGGTAGGTGTCTGCATTCTAAAATACACAGTTTCATTTAGTCCTACCTGGTTCCCTTTTAAGCAATCCTAACAGAGACTCTAAGGATAGAATGAGCCATGGAGAATGAACGCCCTTCTGACCCTTATATGATTAATATTTAGCACTTTACAAGGATTAAGCCACACAACTGTGTCTGGGAGAAAAATTTCCATTGCCATTTTAATGGAAAATTGGGTTTTTGACTAATTTTTTGCTCTCTGTGGATTTTTTTATTACATCAAACACCCAAAACCAGAACATTTGATTTGCATGTGGTGCCATATGAGGGTTGTAGTTTTTATGTCATGTACTTATTTTCCTCTGTGGGCTGAACTCCCCAGCTAGACTGCACCTGCCGCATGCTGCTTTCCAGATAGATAGTTTCAGTGAAACCACTATCCCAGCTATATTTATTCAGACAATGAGTAAAAGTTTCAAATCATAAGGTGTTGGAGGGTTGACGAGATGTGGGAGACTTTTGGGAGGGTTTGTTTTCTGGTGTGCTTAGCTGCAATTACTTGAGTGATTATGTTACCTTGGCTTTTTTATTATTATTGGTTTTTATTTCCCGAATTCCAAGATCTCTTAAATGAACTTTTTGAATCTTTACAACTGAAGCTGAAGCCATAGGGTGGTTATGGACTCAGAAACTGAAGGGGGAGGGTACACCTGATAACTTATCATGGCTTTGTGTTCTGCGATGCCAAGTGGGAGACCCCCAGCTCCCCTGCCAGCCTCATGCTTTGTGTGGGTGGGAAGCCCAGTGGAGGCAGCATGCTCAGCTAGTGGGAGAAGATGGATAATGCTGTACTTTTTATTGCCCAGCGGCCATCAGGCACCCCTGCTGGTCTACTGAGGATTGTTGACATGCTGCCATGGGACACTTGGCAAGTCCTCCTTGGCCAGAAGGAGGATGGGCAGGATGCAGACCCTTGAGGGTAGGAAATCGAGGGGAAGTGAAGGGATGTATAGGGTTCTAATAGGGATGTGGGTGGACCTTCCTTCCTCTAGGAAGCATGAATGCAAAACCCAGATGACTTCAAATCTATTAGAATAGGTGAAGATTTCTTCCTCCCTTCTCCCCACTCGCCTCTGAACATAGCTGTTTTAATGCCTTTTCTCTGCATTTCTCAAGCAGAAATGCCAATAAATGCCTTTGCTGAGCTAATGTAAAAGATGGAGTGCTACCACAACTAGCATTTATATAGAAACTTCTGTGGGGGCCCATTGCTTCAGCACCTGGGTGCCTGACGTCATTAAAACCTACCATTAGTAAAGAGAATACTCAGAGTAATACAGTGCGTATATCTAAATGTGGGGGCTTCGCTATGTAGCCAAGCGCCCTAAGCTCTTTGGTACATGGTTCCACTTATTAACAGTTCCTCAGTTACCAGCAAAAGCTGCCGTTATCCGTCAGTTGGTAATAAGTGGAAAGCAACTTTGCAGGGTTGCAGCCAGGGAATGAAACACTGGGATAGATCTTCCCTGCATGTGGGCAGGGCAGCAGCAGAGAGGGGGCTGCAGCACAGATGTGGGGGCTTTCTACAGGGAATGGGGCACGGAGGGTCTCTCTCCTTGAGTTCCCTGTGGGTTGGGGTTCAGCATGTCCTAGTGCTTCCTTCCCTGGGTGCAGGGAGAGGTACTGTGCAGCTCTGGTGTCTGGGCTGCATCCCCCACTCCTTCCCTGCCCACAGCCCCTTACCTCCTGTGCTGTCCCTTTACACAGGTAGGTTTTCAGGGCACTGCCCTAGAAGGAAGCACAAGGGCAGGGTGAGTGCTGGCTGGAGGCAGGTTTGCAGGGCTGCAGTGAGGGAAGGTATGTCCCAGCACTTCCTTCCCTGGCTGCAACCTTGCAAACCTGCCTCCAGTTGGGGTCTTTCTTCTAAAACATGTTGTTAATAATCAGCATGGTATTACCAATATCCAAATCCTATTAACATTAAAGTCAATGGAACGCGATTGGTTCCTGGCCAGATGTTGCTATTAACCAGAAGTTGTCAATATCAAGGTGGCTATTAAGTGGAATCTACTGTGACACCCCCACCCCATCTGATCAAATAGTTATAGGTTAGCAAGCTTCAAAAAAGGCCACCCATAAAAATGGCTTCTACAGAGAATCTTGGCTGGGATAAGTATTACCGGGTCCTGATGCTACTGGGCCCAAATGATCACCAGCCAGGGACGGGAGGAAATTCTTTCTCCTTCACCAATGTTGTGGATGATGTTATACTAAAGATACACTAATGGTGAGCCAGCCCTGGCCAATTCCTGATTCAGGAAGAGGGGACCATTGCTCTTTCCTATAGGGCAAGTGCTATGAACACAGTGGCAGATTAGGATCCTGAAGGAGCTTGCCTTTCTATGTAACATACAGCCCTTGATGGGTGTCTCTCTGTTCCTCCCAGGGGTGCACAGTTATCCGCTACACAGCTCCATGGAAGATGGTGTTTTTCGCAGACAGCTTTGGCATCAGGTCCCTCCAGACCCAAGCTAGAAAGCTCCTGGAGCTGCTCTTTGACTATAAAATTGAAAAGAAACCCCTGCTGTTTCACGTGTTCAGCAATGGCGGGGTCATGCTTTACCGCTACATCCTAGAGCTTATCCACACGCACGGGCAATTCAGCAACCTCAAGGTGGTGGGCACCATTTTTGATAGCTCCCCAGGCAGAAGAAACTTGATGGGGACTCTGCGTGCCTTGGCAGTTGTCTTGGAATCAACTAACGTGCTGCTCAAGTATTGCCTCCTGCTTGTCTTCGCCATCCTGGTGGTGGTGCTGCGGATCCTGATGTATCCAGTGACTCGCTTCTTCCATGAGATCCATTATGACGCCCTGCTGAAGGGGCCTTCGAGGTGGCCCGAGCTCTACCTCTACTCCAAGGGTGACAGAATCATCCTGGCCAGTGACATAGAGCACATGATCGAGGCCCGGCGGCAGCACAATGTTGCAGTGAGAGCTGTGGACTTCTCAGACTCTGCTCATGTGAGTCACTTGCTGGCATATCCCTCCTATTACATGAGCCTCTGCACCTCTTTCATGTATGACTGCGCTGGATGCGCCTAGGGTTCACCAAGGCAGAGATAGCAAGTGCCTGTGTAAAGACCCCCAGCAGATGCTCCCTCTTCACTGGGATCACACCAGAAACAAACGGTGCTCTCTGTCTCTCTGCCTCTTTCTTCAGCATCTCTCTGCTCATAATAAAATCCTGATTCACCAAGGGCAAGTCATGCCTGACTAATCTAATTGCCTTCTATGGCGAGATAACTGGCTCTGTGGATAAGGGGAAAGCGGTAGACATGTTGTTCCTTGACTTTAGCAAAGCTTTTGACACAGTCTCCCACAGTATTCTTGCCAGCAAGTTAAAGTAGTATGGGCTGGATGAATGGACTATAAGGTGGATAGAAAGTTGGCTAGATTGTCAGGCTCAACGGGTAGTGATCAATGGCTCCATGTCTAGTTGGCAGCCAGTATCAAGTGGAGTGCCTTAAGGGTCGGTCCTCGGGCTGGCTTTGTTCAATATCTTCATAAATAATCTGGAGGATGGTGTGGATTGCACCCTCAGCAAGTTTGCAGATGACACTAAACTGGGAGGAGAGGTAGATACCCTGGAGGGTAGGGATAGGATACAGAGGGCCCTAGACAAATTGGAGGGTTGGGCCAAAAGAAATCTGATGAGGTTCAACAAGGACAAGTGCAGAGTCCTATACTTAGGACGGAAGAACCCCATGCACCGCTACAGACTAGGGACCGAATGGCTCGGCAGCAGTTCTGCAGAAAAGAGCCTAAGGGTTACAGTGGACGAGAAGCTGGATATGAGTCAACAGTGTGCCCTTGTTGCCAAGAAGGCCAATGGCATTTTGGGATGTATATGTAGGGGCATTGCCAGCAGATCGAGGGACGTGATCGTTCCCCTCTGTTCAACATTGGTGAGGCCTCATCTGGAGTACTGTGTACGGTTTTGGGCCCCACACTACAAGAAAGATGTGGAAAAATTGGAAAGAGTCCTGCGGAGGGCAACAAAAATGATTAGGGGACTGGAACACATGACTTATGAGGAGAGGCTGAGGGAACTGGGATTGTTTAGTCTGCGGAAGAGAAGAACGAGGGGGGATTTGATAGCTGCTTTCAACTACCTGAAAGGTTGTTCCAAAGAGGATGGCTCTAGACTGTTCTCAGCGGTAGCAGATGACAGAACAAGCAGTAATGGTCTCAAGTTGCAGTGGGGGAGGTTTAGGTTGGATATTAGGAAAAACTTTTTCACTAGAAGGGTGGTGAAACACTGGAATGTGTTACCTAGGGAGGTGGTGGAATCTCCTTCCTTAGAAGTCTTTAAGGTCAGGCTTGACAAAGCCCTGGCTGGGATGATTTAGTTGGGGATTGGTCCTGCTTTGATCAGGGGGTTGGACTAGATGACCTCCTGAGGTCTCTTCCAACCCTGATATTCTATGATTCCACCACCCTTCCCCAGAGCTTGGAGACACAGAATTGCTGATTTCTAGGCATCTAGTACACAGCTGGATGTCTGAAGCCTCCAAATCGGTTGTTGGGCTGGTCAGAGGTGATGGTGCTAAGTAGAGTCAAGAGAGTCCAAATGAATATAACTTACATAATAGGGGTAAAATCCTGTCCCTGCTGAAGACAATGGGAGGTTTGCCAGGAGCTTTCATGGGGGTGGGCTTTCACCATAGGAGGCCAGAGAAAGGAGTGAATTAATGTGACTGGGGAGCACTACATCCCCCTTCTTATACCCTCTTTCCCCTTTCCCTGCTGCCCTCCACTTCGTAGTCCTGGGCGTGTAACTTACATCACCATCCATGCTCCATCTTGTTACACTGGAGCAATTCTGTGATGTCCCTAGCACCCAGGGCTCTCTGCTTAGCCTAGGTTTTTTTTTTTCTCTGCTGCTTCCTCCAGCCCACCGTTGAGTCAGCTGAAGCTCTGCAGTGTCACCTCATTCTCCCAATCCCCCCACTCTTCTATTTACACCCCTCTGCTCTCAGCTGTGCATGTAGTCACATTGACGAGGACAGAATGAGACTCTTGGCAGAGCCTTTAATAGGGCAGACCAATGCAGGTCCCTCCCTGTCCGCGCCCTCAAGGCACTGCACCTCAGCCCTACTCCTAGCTGGAGATCAGCTACAGCAATCAAACACAGTGTCTCCGAAAGCCCAGTGTAGGTAACTGCGCCCCAATATGTCAGCCTGGTTCTATTTAATAGGGCTGGGGCAGAATGGCCAAGGGGCTGCTCCCTTGCTGGATGGCTCAAATCCCTGTAGCTGAGTTAATTTAAAGCTTTATCTGTGAAATATCTAACGTGTCTCAGTGTCTGGTCTTTGTTCCTCTCCCCTGACGCTTCCCTCTCATTGCTGAAATCATTGGGTGAATAGCTGTGTGTTGCTGTGTAGATTTACCAGTCTGTTAAGGTGTGTGCCCAGGAGTGCAGGGCGGTCACTTTGAGTATCTGTAACCCCGAGTTCTATCTCACCTCCTGTGCCCAAATTTCCTGGGTCTTTCAGAAACTGCTTTCTCTTTGATCCTCTAAGGGAGAGCCTTCATTACCAACTAGCATCATTGCTCACATTCCAGAAGATTTGTTAATTAATCTACACACGCGAACACTTCAGAGTGTGTTGCTTACTCCCTGTACAGACATGTTTGATGGGATGAGCCAAGCTAGAAAACATCCTGTTTGGGTTTTCTTCTGTGGAGGGGGAGTGAGGGGTTAAAGTAGGGGAAGGACTATACTACAATCTACGAAGGTTGAATTGGTTGAATTCTAACTGATCTGACTTTCTGTGTGTTTATGGATCCTGGCTTTTTTGGGAGGATAGGGGGTAGATTGAATTATAACCCTGGAAAAGCCTGCCACTTTCCAGCACAGCATGATCTAATCTGGGGCCTCTGAAATGATGCTAGTCCCGCGAAGGATCCAGTGCCCTGTGAACACCTGTACAGCTGCCTGAGGACACAGTTCGTCCCTGTGGTTTTCTGTGCAGCCTCCCCTCCTGCATACAGCAATCATGCTGACTATGGGATGTTCATGAGTTGTTCCCCCAGCAAGAGCCGCTTTGTAATGTCATTACTTTCCTCCTCTGCAACCCCACAAATGTGAATCAGAGCAGAGTAGTACCCTGTCATTTCACTGAGGGTCCAGTAGCAGGGTTGGGAGGAAATGCTTATTCAAATGCATTTGAAATGGGGATTTAGAAATGTATTAATACCGTTTATAATGTATTTTACAATCTGCCTCAGTTTGCAAGCAGAAACAACAGTCCAACTGCAGCTATTTTCAGCTTCCCAAACAGCTCAGAGAGGCCCTACAGTACAACTGGGGAGTCCTTCTAAGTCTTCTTTTGACGTGTACGTGACTGTTTGCATGTTTCCTGAATCTCCTCTGTTAAACTGACCCCAAAAGCCTAACACTGTGATGAGGAATTAAAGATGAGAGAGGAAAATAAAATATCAAACTTACAATGACTTTTAAAAGAGTCACCATTTCTGCCTGTCACCATGCTCTAGAGCAGGGGTCGGCAACCTGCTGCACGTGTGCTGATTTTACTGGCACGCTCCTGCCAGCCGGGGTCCCGGCCGCTGCCCCTGCTCAGCCTGCTGCTGGCCTGAGTGCATGGAACCCCAGGCCGGCAGCAGGCTGAGCGGGGCCGGCGGCCAGGACCCCAGCTGGCAGGAGCTGGCGGACGGAACCCCAGACCGGCGGTGGGCTGAGCCGCTCAGCTCGCCATCTGGGGTTTTGTCTGCCGACATAGTGGATTAAATTTCTTCCTGTAGGAATGTGCTACGTGCAGAACACCAGGACTGGCAGCCGCAAGTAGTACACTGTAAGTGACGCATTCCTACGGGGAGAAATTTAACACAGTACACCAGGGAAGGGAAGGCTGTGCCTCCCCAAACAGCCTGCCCGCTATCCGCCCCCTCCTACTTCCCGCCCCCTGACCCATCCAAACCCCCCCCACTCCTTGTCCCCTGACCACCCCCTCCCGGGACCCCCTGCCCCTGACTGCCTGCCTCGGAATCCTCCACCCATCCAACCCCCCGTTCCTTGTCTCCTGGCTGCCCGTGACTGCCCCGACCCCTATCCACGAGCGGAGCCTGAGCGGCCCCCCCCCCGGCACTCCCACGCCTATCCAACCATCCCTGTTCCCCGTCCCCTTACCATGCCACTCAGAGCACCTGGACTGGCAGCCCCGTAAGCAGTACACCATAAGTAGCGCATTCCTATGGGGAGCAATTTAATACACTACACCTGTCCCCGCTCATCCCGCTGACAGTCTGGAGTTCTCAAAATATGTTCTCTCACCCCTTATCAAAAATTACACTACAATTAGCTTAAAAACTTGAAAACTTAAAAACTTTGTATATTACAGTAATTGTTAAAAAATGTATAATAAAGACACAGGTTTTGATGAAACAGAGTAGTTGTACTTATGTGCTTGTGCTTAATTTGTGTTTTCGATGATTTACTTTCTAAAAAAATCTCACGTCTCTCACCCCCAGAAAGGGCGTCTCGCACCCCAGCTTAAGAACCACTGCGCTAAACTGATCTTAATTTTAATTTAATTTTAAATGACGCTTCTTAAACATTTTTAAAACCTTGTTTACTTTACATAGGACAATAGTTTAGTTACATACTATAGACTTAGAGAGAGAGACCTTCTAAAAATGTTAAAATGTATGACTGGCACGCGAAACCTTAAATTAGAGTGAATAAATGAAGATGAGGCACGCCGCTTCTGAAAGGTTGCCGACCCCTGCTGTAGAGTCTATCCAATGAATCCAGTCTAACACAAATACTAAAAACTCCTCATTCCTTCTTCCTAATGGAGAAGCAGATTGTAGCATCGCGTTTCCAGCTGTTGAGCTATTGGTGGAGATAAAAGCAGGGCCTGTCAGTACATTTTCCCCCTCCGCCTCCCCCCAGCATTGCAAGCAAACTACAGGTGCAATGGGAAGGAAGGATGCAGGGTCCAGTACCAATGGAACACTCTAAAATCAGTCTGGAGAGAGCAACTTGCACTTTTAAAAAAGTGTCGATATATCCTGGGTTGTTACCAATCCCTGAGACGGTAGGAGGGAAAATGAGGTTGCTTTTATGTGAACTATGAAGGAAAAGAACAACAAACTATATAGCAACACAACCCTGTCCTTACATTTTGTGTATAAGCTGTGTGCGAATTAACTGGAAAGGTGACACTCAAGTGCTGACTTAATTGGATTAATTTTAATGAGCTTGTTACAATTTTTTTAATAGGTAGTTTTCTCCCAGCATTGGGGTACATTTTTCTGTGATTTGGATTATCTTCTCCCCCTTCAGAAGTCTTCAGCTCAGATTTTTCCTCCCATTCTGCTTGTGAAACTTGGACATAACTAAACCCTCCTGCCTGTATCCCGAACAATGTCTTCAGTGGAGTGTATAGACCGGAACATTTGTTTATGGTGTATTTTTAACTTTAGATGCCAAAAACAGTCAAGAAGCCGATCTGGCTACGCAGTGTTCTTTTGGTAGCAAGCTGCTTTCTCTAGCATTCTTGTTCATCAGGGGAATCCACATAGCCAAGGCTGTATTTTTGTTTCTGAACATCAAACCAAAGAGTTGCAGAATTGTAAAAGCTCCCTCTTAAGGAGCAGAGATATTAAAGAAAGGTTATTAAACTAACTATCACTTGCCTCAGCAGTGGCTTCTGGAGGCATAGCTTTTATAGAAACATGTAAGCGCATTCCACTGAGCACACCTCATGAATTAATACAATCACAGTGAGTGGGAAATGTCGTACGTGGATTTGACAACTGAACATTGTGGAGCATCTATTTGTGTGGCTATTCCACAACATGGCCAGCAGGTGGCAGCACTAAACCAACCATTTCCTCTGCTCTATTGTCTATTAGAGAAAACTGCTGAAATCTATTTACATGAATTTCCCTGATTAATGAGCCCTATTTAAAAGTAAGGACTAATGTACACACCCACCTGCCCCCTTGAACATTAGGCAAATGCATTTCAAGCCAGTTGAATTACAGAATAACCTGTAACCACAAAGTTTCAGTGGTGGGCTCATTTTTTCCACACCCCATGAGGGACTGTAGTTTTAATTGTGGTCAAGTGTTGTATATTATTTGGTATACTATATTTTTTTTCTCTTCCCCTCTTTTCTGCTATATAACACATGCCCCTCTTTTGCCCCCTTGTGTTTCTGGTTCCTGTTGTTTAAAACAGTGGGTTAATACACTGGCTATTTGTGACTGGAGAGGTACATTCAAATACTAATCAGATCACAGGTGAAAAATGTTTTTTTAGTGTAATCCGTCTTATTCCCCAGTGGGCATCTGTCTACCTTTCCAGGCTGCCGCACAGTGTGGCGCAGCTGGCCATCTGTGCTAGCGGGAAGCCCAACATTGGAATGGGAGGTCCAGATGCAGGCGTGTTTGCAGAGCTGGAAGATCCTGGCACTAGACTGGTGTGGGGCTATTGCAGGTCAGGGCTAAGGGGTGAAGCCTTCACAGTAGAGGCCCTGGTCACAAGGGGGACTTAGGTGCCCAACTATCTCTTTAGGGGCCTAAAAACAACTGTTAGATGCCACTGGCATTCACAAAACCCTTGCTTAGCTACTGCCAGCCCTGCAGGCACTTAAATTTCCTCTGTGCCTAAGTTTCCACAAGTAAAGTCCCCTAGGCCCCTACATTTCTGCTAGTGGGCATGCATGCAGCCACTGGGGTCTTGCATGCGGCTGCTCCTGACCCATGCTTAAGTCCCATTGGGATTCCCAAAGCAGGAAGAGGAGAAGGTGGTGATGCCACTTAAAACTCCCTTGTGAAGCTGGCCCTCGCTGGTTTTACAAGATAAGGAGTAGTGGGTGTCACGAGCTCCAAATTTACCTACAAACTAAAAAACAAAACAATTATTTTCACTAGACTTGATCCACCTGGTTTCAGAGTAACAGCCGTGTTAGTCTGTATTCGCAAAAAGAAAAGGAGTACTTGTGGCACGTTAGAGACTAACCAATTTATTTGAGCATAAGTTTTCGTGAGCTACAGCTCACTTAATTGAATGCATACTGTGGAAAGTCTTTGCTCAGATAAATTGGTTAGTCTCTAAGGTGCCACAAGTCCTCCTTTTCTTTTTGATCCACCTGCAGATCCAACCCATCAAATCAGGTCTGTGGTAGCAAGCGAGGGAGCCTGGAGCCCTCTAGACATTCATGACAGTAATACAGATGGTCCAATTTTGATTAATTTCACAAGTGCACGCCTACAGGTACATAAATCACAACAAACTTGTCTCTGTTGTTAGGTTGGCTGTCTATTCAGCCAATCTTCCCTTGTGTGGCTTTTCCTTTATAGCCAGTAATGAAGTTAGAAAACCTGTCAACTGAAGAAAGTTTAGTGTGGTAAAAATGGATATATACTTTCATTGCAGTATGTAACCCACGGTGACTAGCTATATAAACTCTCAACCCTTGACCAGTGTATTGCAAATTCTAGTCCTAAAGAGGATTGCTTCTGCGAGGACACTGACCCATTAGAGCACTTAGGGGTTCCGGGGTGGTTATTCCTTTTATACTCTGCAGACCAGGGTGATATTTCCCAGATTACCAGGGAAATAATGTCAAGCCAGACATTAGTGGCCATTGGTCCACACCAAAAGTCACTGCAGAATTTGGCACAAATGGCCAGCCTCACCCCACCAAGCCACAGAATTGGGACAGTAGGGGGCGTGCAGAACAGAATGGAAATGCAATGGCAAGAGCTGTTCTCTGGGAATTACCTATGTAAAAGGTTCTCCTAATGTGTGCTGCTGGCCTTTCACATTTGACGACCACCACATTCACCCAAGCTTTTGTGTGGGAGAGGTGGATGGGCGATTCAGTTCACGTTTCTTTATTTGATGTGATGATGCGATGTATAAATGTTAAAGCTCAGCTGAAGTTGGACAAAGGGAATTTCCATGGACCTAACTTAATATTCTACATTTACAATAATGGTATCATCCAATAACTAACACGCCCTGGAATTTATGACAATATATTGCATGCACAAACATTTTTTGAGATCACTGTTCTCATGGTTATCGTTGTTTTGATATAAGATCAAGATCCAGCAAAACACGTAAACATGTGCTTAACTGAAGGCATGTGAAGTCAAGTTAAGCATGTGCATGAGTACTTTACTTGATCAGAACCTAAATCTCTGTCAATTTCCATGAGACCAGCAGAGCATGCGCTGTAGAGACTGTAGTAAGCATAAAAAATGGATTAAGTTTTGAAGTGGTGGAAAGATTGTTACAGAGGCAGGATTTAAAATAAGGCAAATAGGCAAGAGTTAAACTATGCACACGACTAGGAAAGGCATTTTGAAATTGCCTTCTGTTGCATTCCCTTCCTCTCCTCCAAACTGTCTCTTGTCTATTTATTTGGCCTGTAAACTCTGTGGACTGGGGCCCTGTCTTCACATGTGTCTGGAAAGCTCCATCCATGCCATTGGGATATATAAATAATTTAAAAAAGATAAATCACGGAGGACCAAAAAACCTACATAACCCGCCTCCCAACAAAACAAGGCACTCCCGTGCACACACCTTGTCCCCCATGGAGAGGATTAGAGAAAGAATGAGCCAAACATGGCAGATCTTCATCACGTTGCTTAACGCACAGCTGGAAGGTGGTCAGATACAGTGGTGAAGGAGGCAGGAGAACCTATGTAGGATAGAACTGTACTATAAATAATGCACTTTAAGAAAAAGGTACCTGCCATTCCAAGAAATGAGCAACGGGTGGCAGCACTACGCCTATTCCTCCTGTCTGCTACAGCGTGATTGATGTTGATACTACGGTGTAATCAATTTTTCTGCAAGTCAGACGTAAAAGAAAGTTTGATAACATTCCTACGGTGACTCTTGCGAGGTCATGTGCTTTCCCTTTGCATCTGAGTAGCTCCGTGGCAACAGAGCACTATAGATGTCATGTTTGCAGGCTGAAACCGAAAAGGTTTATGAGAGGCAAATAAAACATAAGAGGGCCTTCTTTTCCAGGCCCACACGCTACTCGCATGTCCTGAGGACAACCACCTGCAGTGGGTGCTCTGTGCACTGCCTAACAGGAACTGTGCATAGGTTGCAAAAGTGGTAGGGCGGGTTTCGGGGGGTGGGCTTTGAACTGGGTGAGAGTTGGGAAGCTTTCATGTCACACAGGTGATTGGGCCTGCGTAGCCACCACAGAGAATAAGAAAGGTGGGGTTGTTCCAAAATAGGGGAGAAGACTGGGATTGTTTAACTTAGAGAAGACATGAATACAAGGAGCCAGGATAATAACGAATGCTCTGGAGATGGTCGATCAGGAGCTTGCATTCACCCAGTCTCATAGCACCAGAACAAGGGGATACTTTCATTGGAATTGAAATGTGGAAAATTTAAACTAATAAAAGGAAATACCTTTTCGCACAATGCATAGTTAGCTTATGGAGCTCGCTGCCACAATATCTCACTGGGGTCCAGAGCTTGGGGTGCTTTTAAAAAGAGTTGGACAGTTTAGATGGATAACAAGAGTTATGATGATGTGGATTAAAAATAACCAACAGTTTTGGCAGGGCTCTAAACCCTCTTGGTTCACGGCTCAAACCCACCTCTAACTATTGGGAGTTAGGATGAAGCTTTCCCTACAGACAGATTACTCTATTACTGGCTGACACACGGTTTCTTGCGCTTTCTTCGGAGGCATCTGCTATTGATGATGTCAGAGACAGGATTCTGGACCAGGCAGATCACTAGTCTGAGTCAGTCTGGCAATCCCTATGTTTGTAAATGTATTCCTGTAAAAAGTGTCTTTTCAGAAATGAAAGGAGCGGTGAAAAAGTATCAAGAAGAATTACAAGTTCTGAGAAATAGGGAGATCCTGACTCCCTTTGGAGTAGCTGGGATATTCTTAAGGCTTCTCTGCACTTGAAAGTTATTTCAGGGTATGGTTTTTGGCTTTAACTAATCAGGAATAACTTCCCACAGTCGGGCATCCACCCTACTTTGTTTATGCTGGTTTAAGGTATTTCCCTTTTGAATCAGTGCGTCCACACAGTGCTGCACTATTTCAGAATAAACGCACAGTATTCTGAGCAGATAGACCGAAACTGGGGATAGTGGAGACACCAGGATTCTGCACCCAGAGAGAATTTTATCTCCAACAAACAAATCCCAAAACACGCAGCAGCTCAGAGGTTCCTAGGTTCCTAGTGCAATATTAGGCTGGAGTCACCAGAGGGTGCTACAAATCCTAGTTTGACAAGCTCTGGAGCTTGGGGGGCGGGGGGAGGGGTCTGTTCTGTGCCTCAATGAGGTGGCTGTGTTCAGAAGTTGTTGCAGTAAATTTGGCTCCCTTCCTGAGTCTCCCTGGTGAGAATCATTTCACAGGTGCAGAGCTGCTGACCAGAGCAAATCACCACAGTAGTGAGGGTCTCTGCAAAGACACAACAGGTGGGACATGTGAACGTATTTAGGTGCCCAAGTCCCATTGAGATCCCTGGGAGTTAGGTGCCTAAATACTTTTGTGAATCTCCCAAGGAGAGATGGGAATGACTTAGGATGGCAGAGGGTCTAGATTGGTACACAGGGGTGATTGTATGAAAGGGAACATGTCAATTGCATATCAGGAAGAACTTATTTGCAGGTGTCTCCTGCACTGATCGTGTGCTGTACTGGGCTGGGCGCTATCACTTCAGGGAATGAGTGGGAACCTCATCGCCTAGCCCTGGAGTCTGCGCTATGGGGAGTCCTGCACTAGCCCAGGGGAGGGGCTGGGCTGTAGAGACCCTCACCCTGGCACATAACAGGTGGTCTCCTTCTCTGTATGTGTCAGTAAGGATTTGTCACTGCGTGGGTGCTTGTGTCCGTGTGTGTGTGTCCGTGACGCTGTATGTGTGCCGGCCTGCTTGCAGCGATGCAAGTGAGTGTGTGTGTGTGGCTGTGCAGGTCTGGATGTGTGCAGGCTTTTGTGGGCGTGTGTGTGTGTGGAAGGCACACAGGAGTTCCAAGCTCATGTGGGGGCCCAGAAAACACATAGCTGCAGACCCCTCCCTGGTGATGTTTTGAGATTCTCTAATGATCAAAGGTATTTTCAGTTTCATTTAAATAAACAGTAAATGTCTAGCCCAGGCCTGGAATAGCAGAGGAGCCCTGACCTGTGGGGACAGAGCTGTGTGTATGGGGGAGGGCCCAGGCAGGGCTGGGGGTGGGCCTGCGGGTGGGGATTGAGCCCTGGGAAGGCCAGGCCTGGAATAGCAGGGAGGCTGCAGGCTAGGACAAGACGCATCTAAACAGTAAACATTGGCCATACACCTCAGCGGACCATAGCAAACCGGAAGGGCTGAGGTTCCCCATGTCCCCAAAGTCCTGCCATGTGCTGGGACGGGGAGAGGAGATGCCATCATGCCTCAGCACCTCCACAGCCTCTGACCTCCTCCTTTGATTAACGAGCTGACAATAGCGTATTGATAAGGAATTAACCTTGAGCCCTGGCTGCCTGAGTGTCAATAGACCAGGAGCCAAGTACATGCATTGGATTGGAAATCTGTGTTTAGCCTCTCGGTGCCTCTGTGCACGTTGATGCGTGAACCCATGAGGCCAGGGTCTGGGGGCCAAGGGTTGGGGGACGGGACGAATTCCAGTCTGGCGTGATGTGAATGGGAATGAAGTCCTTCTCTCCTGTCCACCCAGCCGCCAGGGAGCTCCACAGACCCTGCCCAGGTACCCCCCCCCACCCCCCCAAGGGGCTGGCTTGAGACATAGGGCTCCTTACCCGCCGGAGGGTAGCCATGTTCTGTGATTATAAAGCAGCTTCTGCCCCGGCAAATCCCCACGTGGATACAAGCAAATACAACAGGGCCTGGCTTCACCCACCACTGAAGTGCAGCCACCTCTGAGGGTGAGACGCAGCAGCAGGTTAACAGTTGTGCAGAGACGCTGCCTGACATTTCAGAGCAGGCGGTGGTGACTCCTGTTCTCAGCTAGACGTGCAGAGGGATTTAGGAAGGCTGAAGGCAGTGCCTGGGGCATGGGGGATCTCTCGCCTGGGCTGAGCTTCGGGGTCTGCAGTGAGCAGGCTCCTCGGGGCTGCCTCACTCTGCAGGGTGTCAGAGGCTGGCTGGGGGTCAGACTTTTGGGTACGTCATGTACACTTTGTAGCTGGTTTCACCCCTCCCCACTCAGGGATCAGCAGTATTCCTTATGAAGCGCGAAGACTCTCCCCCATTTTAACCCCACATTCAAAACCTCAGCCCATCAGCCAATAAGAGCGACATGGGGCGCCCTTTGGAGCCAGGCTGTGCTGTCCCTGAATCAGCCAGAGGGGTCGCTGTGGAGTACACTGGACTGAGCTCACCCTGCAGAGCACCAAGGGTGGGCCAGGGAGCTGGTCCCTTTGTCCCATCAGCTCCAGCACAAGCCCTCAGAGGTTCCCCCACAGAAGCCTCCTTCCGGTCCACGGGTGGCGGCGTTGTGTGTGCGTGGGCCGTGTGTCTGCATGGGTGGGTGCTGTGGGGGGGTGCACGGGGTGGGTTTATACGTGGTGTGTAGATGTGTGGGTGTGGGGTTGTGTGCATGCTGGCTGGGGGATGTATGTGTGTGCTGTGCGGGTATCTGAGTGCTGAGCTCTGATGGTTGGTTATTGTTTATAGTATGGTAGGGCCTCCAGGCCCCCACGGGGGGTGGGTCTCTGTCTGCTGGGCACTGTATGAAGGTACAACCTCACACAAGCCTCGCCGTTTGCTCCAGTGCTTGTTCTGCGAGACGGGCGCTGGGCCCCATCCAGCCTGTGACTCCACTTGGAGGCTGGTTTGTTTAATTAAGTGTTTTGCCTAATGGGACTGCCTTATTTCCATAACAAACTGGCGGGCTGTCGGCTGCCCAGCTCCCTCATTCATTACTGTTAATTAGATATGGATCCCCCAGAAGGCGGCGCGGGGTGATGGACGAGCCCCCTGACACACACTACTACACATTAGCATTTTCTCAATACATTCAATACATCACTGCCCTCCACTTTTTAAAGATATTTTAAATAAAATATCAGCAGCCCATTGGGGAGAGTCCTGCCCGCAGACGGGCCCCACGGCCCTCCCTTGCCCTGGAAGCAGTTGGCCCCTCAGATTGCCTCCCTTTGCAGCCCTTCCCCTGCCTGCTCTTTTCAGACCTCTCCCCATGCTCCCTTTCTTTCTGATCTCTCCTTCCTGCTTTGGAGTAACTCCCAGCGGGTAAAGCGGCGCCGCACTGGGTTCCTCTGGCCACAAGACTCAGGGCCTCACCCCTGCGCCTCACGCCTGCCTTGGAAGGATCTACCTCTGTGGGGCAGAGGAGAGCTCAGGCTTGAGACCCCCCTTGATTCTTGCTCTCTGCTGAGGGGCCTCCAAGGGGGACCTTCCTCCCATCAGGAGCTGGACTGAGAACCCATCAACTCGTTTCAGGTGGCAGCACCTTCCAGTGACTGCCGACCCGTGCCAGATGCCAGCAGATGGCCTGGAGGTTTCCCTTGCTCCCTCTGTAATTTCCTCAGGTCACACTGGCCCCTGCCAATTCCCGCACCCCACGGGGAAGTGGGGCCTGCTCTCTCCAGATAAAAACACAGAGCCATTTATAAGCCCAGACCAGAGGCAAGAAGGAAGGTTGCACCCACAAGCCCAGTGCTACCAGCGAACCCCAGCTGATGCCCAGAGCAGCTGACAGGTCAGCCAAGGCAGACAAGTCACTTGATGAACCACTGGAAGAAAGATGGGCAGACACCACAGTGATGGGGCTATTTAGTGTTTCTTAAAGCCCCAGCTCCTAGAGTCCTGTGATGATGTGAGAATCTCAGCTTGCGTTTTTTTGAAAAGTGAGTTTCTAACCCTCCTAGTTGTGGGGAAAAGCTTGAAAACATGACACAAATGACACCTCTGCCAACAGCCCAGAAATCAGGCAATAAAGAAAATGACCCAGCGTTTATTATTTTATGTGTGTCTCAAACCAATCTCATCAATTTGAGTGGGCCTGGCTCCTGATTTCTGTGTGCTTGGGGGGATGGCAATTCTGCAGGAGAACAACTTGAAAAGAATGGACTGGACTCCAGCAGACTGGCTGGAAGGGCAGGGGAACCTTTCACAATCACGTGAAGCAAAATGCTACTGACAGAGACCAGCAGAGGAGCTAAGGGGGAACAACTCAGAGCCATGATGGCCTTAGCTCTCCTTTGTTGAGTCCCTTCCCCAGTATCCCTTCAAGCCCCCTTGGTTAGCAAAATGGAAAGGATTCGAACTGCCCTAGTCTGCTCCTCAGCTCTCTGGCCATTTGCTTTTTGCCCAGAGGCCTGGTTTCCCTTCCTGTTTCTAGCCTGCTGCACTGTCTAGTTTGTGCGTGCCAGCCGCATGCTGCTGCAAACACCACAGAGGAAAGTTTGAACAGGAACAAACAATAAAATTAATAAAACCAGTCTATTTTAAATTAAATAAAAAGATCCTGAAAATGTGTCTATTCATATTGCACTGGGTGTGTGTCTGCCCTCTACTGGATAGAGTCAGACCAATCATTTGTGTGTCATAAGCCCTGTACTGCAAAGAGCAACTGAAGATTCTCCTTGCCCCCAGGGCCTGTGTTTTTGGAACAGGCCGATCAGCATTCTTGTCCCTGCTGTCTGGGAAGTTCTGAGTGGGCACAGACTTCAACATAGCCACAGCTGAGACATCCCAGTTGGCTATGGGTTTGTGACAATACTGCTCATTCACACTGCAAGTGACAGAAAGCAGCGCCCTTCACATGGCTGGTCAGTGGCCCCTTGTGTGACATGAGTTGAAGGTCTCAGCCCAGTTCCCAGGTGTCCTCCTCATGCTGCGGCTCCTGTCCCTGCTCCGTGGAGAATGACAGAGCAATCTGGCTAAGGTATTTCATGACCCCCAGTACCATGGCCACTGAGCACATTTACCCTCACACCCCCCGGAGAGGCAGGCCAGGGCTGCTAGCCCCTTTGGACAGATGGGGACCTGAGGCACCGAGAGGCTAAGTGACCACCCCAAGGTCACACAGAGAGTCTGTGACTGAGCAGGGAATTGACCCCAGAGCCCCTGAGTCCCAGGTTGGTGCCCTACCCCCTGGGCTACCCTGGGCATTTCCAGGCTCTCAGTCCATCTCCTCTGAACACTCCCCACACTCAGTTACGGAGCACCGCGTTCTCTGCTCCCAGGTCTGGGCCTGCCCAGCCAGCTTGTTCTGCCACTGCCTCTTCTTCCCAAGGACACAGCCCGGCGACCACACCCTCACCTGCGCAATCACGGCTCCCCTCTGCCTCTCCATTACGCCTGCCAGACAGGGCTGGGCAGATGCTTGGCAAACAGCGAGGCAATGCCCAGGCTCCCCTCTGCCCCTCCATTACGCCTGCCAGACAGGGCTGGGCAGGTGCTTGGCAAACAGCGAGGCAATGCCCCGGCTCCCCTCTGCCCCTCCATTACACCTGCCAGACAGGGCTGCGCAGGTGCTTGGCAAACAGCGAGGCAATGCCACGGCTCCCCTCTGCCCCTCCATTACGCCTGCCAGACAGGGCTGGGCAGGTGCTTGGCAAACAGCGAGGCAATGCCCCGGCTCCCCTCTGCCCCTCCATTACACCTGCCAGACAGGGCTGGGCAGGTGCTTGGCAAACAGCGAGGCAATGCCCCGGCTCCCCTCTGCCCCTCCATTACACCTGCCAGACAGGGCTGGGCAGGTGCTTGGCAAACAGTGAGTCAATGCCACGGCTCCCCTCCGAGGTGGGTTTCGCAGCAGGGGAAGTCGAGGCACAGAGTGGTTAAAGTGACTTGCTCAAGGGCACCCAGCAAGTCAGCGTCAGGGCTGGGAATAGAACCCAGGAGTCCCAGCTTCCACTCCCTCTTGCCCTCCTGGAGCCGGGAACAGGACCCAGGAGTCCTGCTTCCCAATCCCACCCTACACTTACCACTGGATCTCACAGAGAGCCCCCACCTGTCAGGTAAGGAACAGGCACATTCAGGGCTTGACTCCTGGTGTGAA
Source organism: Chelonia mydas (assembly GCF_015237465.2). Taxonomy (NCBI): domain Eukaryota; kingdom Metazoa; phylum Chordata; order Testudines; family Cheloniidae; genus Chelonia; species Chelonia mydas. The sequence continues at coordinate 103,569,760 of NC_057854.1, forward strand.
CAGAGCCTCCAGCCAGCAGCCAACTCCCCCACTAGGCCAGGGAGCCAGGGACGGGGAGGTGAAGCCGGATCCCAGCGTGGGGGGCAGTGCTGTGCCTACTGGCTGGCATAGGCTAGGCCAGGGCAGAGCTCGGCCTCTGGCTTTCCCCCAGCTGCCGTGGCCCAGACAGGGGCTGCTTCAGCGGCAGCAGAGAACAGGGCGAGTGTTGGGGGGGGGACGGGGGGGGGGCTCGATCGACCCGTCTGCCCAATGTTTGTAAACTAGCAACTCTGGCGCCACCTGCATCCGCCCAAGTCAGCAGAGCCGGTGACCTCCAGCCCCTGCGGCCCAGCCTGCTCCCCACGGCCCTGGCACTTAGCCCCGGGGCGGGGGGTAACTCTACACCAGGGCCTGTGGGCTCCTAATGCAGGCGTATAGATCTGTTTGGGCTGCACCCTGCCCCCCCGTCCCCCCGCCGGGCAAGGGGAAAAATGACAAAATAATGCAGCTGCTCTGACTTCATTACCAGGGCGTTTAACGAACCTGACACCCCATCCTTTGCCCTCCCCGGGCCGTATCGACGGGGTCAAAGGGCAGCCGGGACACGCACATGCTGGTCAATGATAATTGCGTTCTGGGCTCTCGGCTGGGAGCGGGACTCGCGAGGGAGCCAACGCAGCGCCGTTGCTGTGGTGTGCAGCCAGTGACGGCGAGGCTGGCCAGGCCCGGGCGCCCACGCCTGGGGGGTGGATGGTGCCGGCTGGGCCGTGGTCAGGACAGGGACTCGCCCACGCCACGGGACAAAGGCTACTGGCTGGAGCAAGGGCCAGCGGCGATGCTGCATTAGCAGCTGGATTCCTCCAGGCTGGGAGGTGCCACCCCACGTCCATCATCCCCCTGGGGGATCCCTGGTGCTTCCACCTGCATGGCCAGCCTTGCTGACCCCCTCACAGTGCCCCGTGCCCATGGCGCGAGGGACGAGCCGGCTCAGAGGCAGGAACGAGGCGTCAGGCTGAGAAGCAAGGGGGAGCCGATTGGCCTGCTGGGGCTCACGCTGCCTGGGGACCCCACTCCTCAGGGCCGCGGGGACGCCTGCAAACTGAACGCTGCCGTGCTGCTGGGGATTGAGCACATGGGTTGTGGCTGCCATCTTCAGGTGCCCAGCTACCCCTCCCACTGGGACCTGGGGTGCTCACCTCCCTCTGATCCCACCCTGTGGGGTGCCTACCTCCCCCCACTGGGACTTATGGGTTCACCTCCCTCTGATCCCGCCCCCCCCCTGGGGTGCCCCCCCCCACTGGGACATGGGGTGCTCACCTCTCTCCAATCCCACCTGTGGGGTGCCCCCCACTGGCACTTGGGGTGCCCCACCAACTGGGACTTGGGGTGGCCACCTCCCTCCAATCCCTCCCTCGGGGTGCCCACCTCTCCTGTCCTGGATGCTCCTGAAGACTCAGCCGGTTGGCTCAGTAGCACTTAGGTCTGCCTTCGCTGCTGGTGTCACCCTAGATCCAGCCCCACCCGCTCCTGGGAACAGGTTCCTGTGTGTGGGTGCACTGTGACCCCCCCAACACACATACACACTTGGTGGTGCAGGCTGGCATGGCTCCAGCAGGGGGTGCCCCCCAGCGCAGGCTGACTCTGGCCAGGTCACGCAATGCCACAGGTCAGAGGTTCAAGTACAAGTGAGAGAGGTTCCCTCAGCAGCTGGTTTACTAGCTCCAGTGCCCAGCGGATTGGGGGTGCCCCCCGGGCGTCTCGGAGCTAGTGGGCCCGAGGGAGAGCACAGCACCCCCGTGGGGCGTCTCAGAGCTTTGAGCGTCTTCCCTGGAGTCGGAGTGAGAATGTTTTCAGCCAGACGTGTCGCTCAGAGCAGGGCTCAGTTGCAGGGCTGGGACCCCAGGAACCATGACAGAGCAGAGGTCACGCCGAGCCCTTTCCTGCCCAGCCCCAGTTAGCAGTTCCTGGCCCTTTGTCTGGTTGGAGGCCTCGCCGGCGTGGCTCCTGGTCATCGACTGGAAAATCCGGCCTCCAGGCATCTGCACCAGTGACCATGCTCAGCCTCACCACAACCCTCCCCTGCTTCAGTGCAACGCCAGGCTTGCCCCCCAGCTAGCGGCTTGCTGCTCACCGTCGCCCTCTGGAGGCCAGTCCTGCCTGGGGCAGAAACGCCTCCCTGCAGACACGTCTTGCTCCTTTCGCTGCATGTCAGTGGCACGCGTGGGTCTGTGGCCCAGGGCCGCGTGGAGCGCCGAGGAGGGCTGCCAGCGACGCCTAGAGCCAGGGCTCATTGTCTAGTGACAAGTCTGGCTGAGAACATTAGCAGGCCTGAGAGCCACGTCCAGCCACCCTGAGCTAGTGAGATGGTCGCTATAATGGGGTGGGGGGGAGCTGCAGAGGCGTGCCGGGGACCTCCTGGCATTGGCACAGTGGGAGGGGAAGGGATAGGGATAGGGATAGGGATAGGGATAGGGATAGGGATTTATTTTCTAGGCTTCAGGTTATGCTGCTCTTCCTGCAGCTGTGCAGTATGTCCCAAGCGGCCTATGAGCTGGCATTGCTACTCCCCTGTCCCGCCCTTCTCCCCCTGGCAACTTCCCTTGCCCCCCAACCCTGGCCATCCCTCCTCCGCCCCCCCACCCCCACGTCCTGGGGTGTTGTGTCATATCAGCAACTGCTCCAGGGACAGCAGCTGAAGCCACCATCACGCTGTCCTTAGTAACTCAGCGTGGTGATTGCAGGGGACTGGGAGGCAGGACTCCTGGGTTCTTTCCCATGCTTGGCGGGACGGGGGCGGGGAGGGCTGCTGTCTGCAATCAGTGCAGGGACTCAGAGCTCTAATCCTGACTCTGACACAGACACCCCCTCCCTCTCTGTGCCTCAGTTTCTCTGCCAGTAAAGGACACAGACAGGGCAGATGGATTCTGTGCAGTTTCTACCGGAGACGGGACTGGCTCAGTCTTGCTGGGCTCCGAGCAGTTACTGAGCGAGATGTGCCAAATTCTGGGGCGGACGCCCCTCTCCCCGAGCCACTGAAAGGCGACATGAGAGCGCCGTACATGCCTCAGACAAATAACAACACAACAGCCGGTCCCCCATCCCCCCCCTCCCCCGCTTGCTTCTGTGCCATTGTCAGTAACCCGCTCCCACCAGCAGGGGTCAGCAACCCCCCACCCAGAACCCCCTGCCCCCGGCATTCACCCTGCGGCCTCCCTCCCCCCGCCGTGCAGCCCGCGCCCGTGCACATCGAGGGGCACCCAGGCGCCTCCTCCCGCCCCAGCATGCTCTGGTCCCCGAGCGCACGTGGGCGAAAGTGGGGTCCCGCTGCTCAGGGAGGAGTCCGGACTCCTGGGTTCCGTTCCCCAGCCGGCCACTTGCCTGTCCCGCTTCGCGCGTAAGCTCTTTGGGGGCGAGGCTCGGCTTCGTGTTCTGTTTGTACAGCGCCGAGGCGCCGGGGGCTCCGAGCCCCTGCCCTGCTGCGGGCAGCCAGCGCTGTGCTGGCCACGCACCGGACCCACCCAGGGACTTGTGGCTCCCTGCCCGCAGCTGTGAAATGGGGACAATGAGCCCCACACATCTCTCGGCAGCGGGCTGTGAAGAGCCTTCCCGGTTCACACGGCGCTGTGGGACCCCGCCACGGCCCGCGAGTGCGAATTCTCCAAGCGGGCGCCGGCCCAGGGCAATGCCGTCTCCGCTCGCCCGGCGGCCGGCTCTCCAGCCCGCTGGGACGGGGAGGAAAAGAACCGCAGGGCTCCCGCTCGGCGCGGCGCGGCGCAGGGGGGCCACGGCCCGCCAGCCAGAGGGACCTGCGATCGCCCTTGAGCCTGCGAAGGTGAACGAGCCCCAGGGGCTCTTGTTATGGCTCGAGACAGGTGTTAGGACACGGCACTAGGTCTTCGAGATACCACTGTCCCCCCCCGGGTCTCGGGCACCGCGGGGGCTCGGCTTATCCCCTCCTGGCCGGCGAGGGGTCGGGCCAGGAATGAGCCTGGCCCCGCTGGGCTGCGGGGCGCAGCGCTGCCGCCTCCCCGCGCCGCCGTGCGCTCCGCCTGCCCCGGAGCTCTACCGCCCCCCGGGCTCTATCGCCCCCCCCGCCGGGCTCTATCGCCCCCCCCCCCCCGGCCTCTATCGCCCCCCCCCCCCCCGGCTCTATCGCCCCCGCGTGCGAACGGCTGGTCCTGAGGCCTGAGCAGCGGCCCGGGGCGCGTGTCCAGCCCAGCCCCGCCCGCGCCCCGCTCAGGCTCCTCTCTCCGCACGCCGCCGCCCCAGGCCCCGTCTCAGCGCTCCCTCGGGCCGGGCACAGGCCTCAGCCGCTCTGCGGGTCCGGCCCGCCGCGCCCCGGTCGTTACGGCACCTGCCGCGCCCCGAGCCGCAGGGCGAGCGCGGGCTGCCCTGCGTGGGACGCGGCGGGAAGGGGGCAGCCCTTTGGGTGCCCTCCAGGCCGCTCCTCAGCACAGGAAATCGGAGCCGGCTCAGCGGCCCCCTCGCTTGGGAGCAGCCGGGCCGGGCCGGGCCGGGCCAAGCGTCAGCGCCCAGGTGCTGAGACGCAGCTGCCTGGATGTGGGGTCGGGAGCCGGGGGGGCTCCAGCTCCTTGGGGGAACTGTAGGGAGGGGGCTGCTGTTCCCAGGGGAGAGACCCGGCCCTCGCCTCCCTTTGAGTCGAATGGGAGCCTCCGATGGAGGCAGCCTGGTCCAGCTTAGCGGGGAGGGATAGCTCGGGGGTTTGAGCTAAACCCAGGGCTGTGAGTTCAATCCCCGAGGGGGCCGTTTAGGGATCTGGGGCAAGAATTGGGGTTTGGCCCTGCTTTGAGCAGGGGGTGGGACTAGATACCTCCTGAGGTCCCTTCCAGCCCTGAGATTCTAGCGCGAGTCAGGACAGCTGGGTTCCATGCCCTAGGCTCTCCTGCAGCGTGACCTGGGGCAAATCCCCTCCCTTTGCCACTTCGTGTCTGTCTAGAGTGAAGCTCTTTGGGGCAGGGACTGTCTCCTGGGGCCCTGATCTGAGCTGGGGCGGCAACTGCCATGTTCCTAAAGGCACAGAGCACACCACGAGGCGGCTGAGCCAGCTCCGGGACTTGCCTTTGCTTAGGACCGGGCCAGTGTACTGCGGCTGGAAGCTCAGGTCTGCGGTGTCTCCGGACGAGCCGAAAGCCAGAGTGGCCTCTCGCTGCACCGAGCGCCCCTTGTGTGGTGACGTCCCAGCACAGGGCACGGTATCAAAGGGAAACCCTGTTACCCTGCCTGGGAAATGCTGGGCCCACCTAACAGGAGTCACGTTAACCTGCGTTAGGCCAAGCACCCCCTCCCCCGGCTCGCCCTCTGTATTGATCAGGCTCGCAAAGGTGCTCCGGCCACGCAGCATGGCACTAGGATCCGTGCCGCCGCTTGGCTCGTTCACCTCCCTCGTAGCAACAAATAAATAAATAAAGGAGCAGCTTGGAAGGCTGAGGCAATTAGGAGTTTTAAAATCTTGTTTACTTGCAAAATAAAGTGCCCAGTTCATTGCTTGCCACGGGAGACGCGGTCGCCCCTTCGATACTTATGTCTGGGGTGGGAGCGCCGGGCGCGCTGCATATTTACGATCTGGCTAGTCAGCGGCTGGGTTTTAGATCAGTGTGCGAGGATCCTGGTAGCAGCTGCCTGCCTGCATGAGGCGGGAATGAGAACGCTGGCGGTTGTGCGATAGGCCACTGCAGGTTCCTGCACGGAGCAGGGCCCGGGCAGACGCAGGTACGGCTCTACGGTCTCCTGCCGACACCAGCCTGGGCACAGTGGCTGACAGGCCCTGCTAGGGTGCATGTCCCTGCCACCGGAGGGCAGGGCACCTGCCAACTGTGCCAAGCACGTCTCTTCTTGCAGGACGTTGCAGTGTACGCTCTCCTGGAGAATGGGCTCCAAAGGGGAAGCAGTTCAGCTCCCACTTCACCTGGTCTTGTATGTCGTAACAGGTGCCCAGAGGCTATGGTGATGGGCACCCTGGAAATGCAAATAGATAGCCAGCTCGTCTGCGTGTCAGCAAAGGTGGCTGCCCCGTGTCACCTGGGGCTCTGGTCCCTGCACTGACTCCTCACCAAATGTAGAGTTCCAGCCCATGGTCCCGGTTATTCCACTGCCACGGCATTCTAGCAGAGCAGTGTTCCACCAGGATGGTGACACTGGCAACCAGGATTGGGGCGACAGGAGCGTCAAGCTGGGGGGTTGACTTTGGAACTCACTGCCACAAGAGAGAAGTGACCACAGGCCTCACTGCATGCAGAACAAGCCGTAAAACTCAGCTCTGAGACCTAGCTTCCCCTTGTGTGAACAAGATCTGTGTACACACAGCATGGATACTAATCTGTCAGAGCGCTGTGACCCCACGAGCATCCCAGTGCCAGAAGGCAAGGGGCTCCCTGGTACCTAGCAATGCAGCTGGCCTCACCAGCTCAGTGTAACCCAGCTCCCTGGTGTATGTAAAAGGTTCCATGTAAGGTATCATATGTGAACTGGTAACACTGGGCATTAATATTACATGGCATATGTACAGATGACATATAAAATTATAAAGATGTATGTCGGGTACTAGCCCATAGGGGAAACCGGGGGGTGGGAGGGCCCTCACCTTCTGGCCAGTGGGCCCCAGTGGCTACAGTCCATAAAGCTGGGCCATGGAGCCCAGTATCTATAGCCTTGGGCAGCATTGCCCAATATTCCCAGTATGGGACAGTTGAACCTAATCTCGTGGGTGGTCACCCCACACTGTAATAGGTGTGGGAAGGGGTAGGGGGACCCGGGCCTCCCTACTCCATCAGGTCCCGACCCAGGGCCCTGTAAACCTGATTTCAGGTTCCAGTTCCGATCTCATTAAACACGTTCCCTGGGCTGCTTCTGACCGCGCACTCCAGGTCTGGCAGTTCCTCTTGGGGTGGCGACTGCCAGCCTCCCTCTGTCCCCATGGGCTCCCGGTCTGCTCAGCCTCTGCAGCTGGGGGCTCTGGCAGTTTCCTGGCAGGGGCTGGTACTGTGTGTCTGCTCTCCTCCCCAGTCAGCCCAGACTCACCTGACCTGCATCCTTTTATACCCTGCTTCCAGCTGGAGCATGGCTAGCAGGGGTGGGGGGCATGGCCTCCTGAGCCCACAGCCAGGGCGTAACCCTTGCTGACCCAGTGCGGGGTTGATACACCCTGTCACAATGTGCCAGAAATATGTTCTTAAACAATGTGTTTGGCAGGTAGGGCTTAAAGCAACCCCTAGACAAAGGAATGTGGTTCCACCTGCTTGAATGTGTCTCCAGTGTAAACGGAGCAAGGAGAGACAATGGAAGTACATGTACATAAAACGTGAAACAAAGCCACCGAACTAGCATGTGGAGGGAGACAGATACCTAACCAACACAAACCAGGGCGGAGCCTGCCAAAATTAACATGGTGGCACCTCCCTGATGGACACAGCAAGCTGAGCCCACCCCGGCTGCCTGACTCTGAAAACAAAAAGAAACATTGAGGCTATCAGCAGCCAGCAAAAGCAACTTTGGCAGCCTTCAGCTGTGGTGCCAATGAAGCCCAGGGCTTCGGGCTCTGTGCTGGAGCCTGGCGAAGGCCTGACCTTTCTCTTTGAGGGCCGACACCGTCAACGACACCGTCAACGCTCGCTCGCATCCAGTGAAACATACACAGCCGCAAACCGGTTCTCTCTCCCTCTCAGGTATCTTGGAAATCCGCTGCCATGCAGTGGCCAGGCAGCATGGCCGGCACCAGCCCCAAAGCCCACGACAGCAGTGGCCGTATTTAGGAACCGGACCACGCTTACCTGCTCACATGCTACGGACCTGATCCTGTGAGGTGCTGAGGTGGCTCTTGAGGGCACCCAGCATTTAACACGCTCCCCAGGTGTTTGCAAAGTTAACTCAGTCAGCCTCCCGTCAGCACAGCCATGTTGAAAACACGTGTTTCTCTCCCCCTTATTCTTTCCAGCATGTAGTTTAATAGCAATAATGAGTAGTCTAGCCTGGCTGTGTCACCACTGCCCTCTACTGCCTGGAATCAGACCTGATTGATTCTGTGTGTCCTATGCCCCATACTGCTACCAGTTCACAGTGCCGTGTCTTCAGTCTGCCTGCGAGGCGGGGCTTCTGCTGCTGGCTCTGACATGCTGTCACCACTATTGCTGTGATGTTGCCGGTGACCATAAGGTGCTGCGGGGTGACTGGTGCAGTCTAGGTTACACTTCATGTTGTTACTACACAAGCCATGCAAGGGGCTGAGCGAATGTTATGCCAAGACTCCCCACCATTGGGTTTCTAAGCATTTGCATCCCTAACCCTAACAGTCAACTTGGTTTTCTAATATGCCAGTTTTTGATCATGTTCTCTGTACTCTGTCCTGTTGCCCCAGCCCAGTGGCTTCAAGCAACCCTACAACAACCAACCAGCATGTGCTGCTCTGTGTTGGTGAACGATCAGCCACTCAAACCAGGGGCAGGGTGGGAGCGATCTTCGGCATGGCAAAATCCCAGCTTCGGGGGGGGTATTATTAACAGTGTGAAATTTACCAATGTGATTTAATTCCCTCGCTAACAGCCTTTCAGCATGCGGAGAAACGACAGGGTTCAGGCCTGCATGTTCTCTCTTTGGCAGGCTGAGTTCTTCCTACTCGTGTCCCCCCCGTCCCCAATCGCTCCAAACTAACCAACAAGGCAGCTTTATTTTCTCTCTCCTTTTGTTCCTTGCATAGTGACATAAGTCTCCCCATGACATGGGGCCATTCTTCATCCCCACAGGACATGATTGATCTCGGCCGATTACCATTTTCCATTTATCTGTGCAGGAGTTAACCTCGTTTTCTTGGTAACCGCATTAGACATTTCATGAATCCTGACTTCTCGGGGAGTTTCTGGGAACGGGTGGGGAGCACAGGGAGGGATTAGATTCCAGGGGAAGGGGGCGGGGAGGAAGAGAGCTAATTGGCAGGAATTGACAACAGGATGAAAGGATCAGATTGGTGCCATGGCAGCTCTTCCCAGAAACCACCCTGCTGAGAAATCCCATGTTCACATTAGCTGCCTCCCAGCACCGCCCCTGCAGTTCTGGGCTAGGGGGACCACATGCCCACCCTGCCTCTGCCAGCCTTTCACTCCCAGGTTAGAAGGTGGGCGACAGCCCAGAATGCAGGGTTCTGTTTTCCTGATGAGTGGTAACAATCCTGCGACGTTTTAAACCACATTCCATTGGCAACCTAAGTTTAGTCCCTGCGGTTTGGTGTCGCGGCCCCAGAGTGGGCGTGGACCCCCAGCACCGTTGGCACCAAAACCAGAGAGCCGGGCGCTAGCCTGGTACTCCTGAGACCTGGGTGCGGCACCCTATTGGGCCACAGGCGCTGGGTATGTCGCTTAGGCCCACAAACGCCTGCTGATTTCAATGGAACGGGGAAGCTGGCCTTGGCCTCCCTGTGCCTCATTCCCCAGCTATACCCCAGGGAGAAGAGCTGTGTTCTTACCCCAGGAATGTGCTGAGGATAAATGTGTTAGAGCACGCAAGGCACTCAGATATTACAGTAACGAGGCTACATAAATACCTTAGGTAGCCCTCTATAGCATGAGCTAAAAGGAGCACGCTATCTGCTAGCACTAGTAGACCATCACCCCTGCATGAGGTATCTACTGGAAAGGGGACAGTGCACGTTACAAGCGTGATCTATTTGCGACCCACCCAAAAAATGACAGCTGGTTTGTGGTTAAAGTGCAATTCTGTCTCAAGCCAGCCTGGCCACCTGGGGATCAGGTCATTCATATGCATACAGAACTCCGAGCCCCTCCAGGGCCATGATCCAGGTTTATCACAAAACGTCGTGGCCTCAGGCTGGCGCATGAGCGCCGGAAAATGAGGCCGACTCGTCCACGTTTCAGTGTTCGCTTTTTGGCACCTCACTCAAAGGTCATATCTGAAACTTTTCAGTGGTGATAATAAAAGCGTTGAGAAAAGTCTGAGATGGCTCAGGAGAAAGGGGCAGGTCTCCCGGGAGATGCTGTCTAATCTCAGGTAGGTCAGGGATTGTATTTTCTCATGGGCGCCCAGCACCTAGCAGAACAGGGTCAGATCCGGTCGCCTAGTCACTCCTCCCGTACTAGAAATAAAAGGTCAGTGCTTGGGCTGGGCAAAACCTGGACCTTAACTTTCACAATGACACGGATTTTCTTACATACCGCCAAAGCTCTCCCTACGCCTGCTCCAGTTCTTCATTACTGGGTCTGGAGGGTCTGGGCATCTGCACACAGTAGATTTTGCTGTGGGAAGTTCCATTAGCACAAGCTAGGTAAGTTACCTGGAGCACAGAACATTGTTAAGGAAAAGATCACAACTGGACTAAATATGCGTCTCTTCTGCATGGGGGGCATTGTTTGGAGTGAGAATTTATTACAGTCCCCTTTGACAAGCTGGGAAATCTTAACCATTAAAAAGCAATTTTTCCAATCTGAAACTTGCACATGGGAGCACACACACGCACGCACGGCAAATCAGGGAATCTGGACTCAAGAACTAAAGAAGTAGTTTAAAAAAAAGATCAATGAAGTAGTCAAGCAAAGAGCAACTGCCAACTCCACTCGCAGGATATGAATATATAATGTGGATTTTGCGCTGTTTGCAAATCTAAGGGGAACCGGTGCGTTGTGCGCTGGGATGAGCTCAGAAGGAAAAATGCCCACTTCGTAGTATGTGCAGATACATCCAGGCCCTCTGCATCAAGGAACGGATGTATGTGGGGAACAGATATTTAACAACAGGCTCTTCCATCTAGCAGAGACAGGTCTCACATGATCCAGTGGCACGAAGCTGAAACCAGACAAATTCAGACTGGAAATCAGGCGTACGGTTTTGATGGAGAAAACGACTGGAGCAATTCACCAGGGCTGGGGTGGATTCTCCATCACTGACAACTTTTAAATCAAGGTTGGATCTGCTCTGGGAATTATTTTGAGGCTGGTCTGCGCTCTACAAGAGGTCAGACGAGCTCATCACAATGGTTCCTCCTGGCCTGGGAATCTATCAGTGTCTGACAGGTTTGGATGGGAAGCTGTCTGCTTATGATCATCTCCGTTCTGATTAGTCCAGAAAAGAGACAGGACGTGGCTGGAGAAGTGTCTATCTCCCATTGTACTGCTGACACCCATTGTCTCCCACCAAGGTCACCTCCCATTCCAATTGAGGAATGGCCACCTCGAGACTCTGCAGTATATTGCTAACATCCCACAACTTGCGCGTGCCTGGGCCTAGGCGCAACAGCTGTCTCAGTGCTCAAAGCCCTCGGCCACAGGCCAATACCGGGTGCAGGAGCAAAGGTGCATCACAGTCACATCCCCACCCGCTCCAGAGAGCCAAGACGGAGAGAGGGAAGGAAGGCGAGACCGGGAAGATTTATACTCGTTTAATTAATGTCAAATGTAGTTTACAAACGGGAATGACAAGTACCTTTTTATATAATATACATTGACACACAATCATTGACACAACTGGAATATCACCTTGTGCAATTGGGATTCTTTGGGCAAAGAGAGTTAATTTCTTTTTTTGTTTTTTTTTTTGTTTAAGCTCATTGTGGAAGAGGAGAAAGCGATTGTTGGTTACAAAACGCGGCTGGCTCCTGAGAAGGCCAGAATGAGACTCTTCTCTCTCCATTCTCCCCTCAGATCCCCACCCTTCTTAAAAACAGGGACGGCTTTACATTAAAAAAAAACATTACTGGTTACATATGGTTTTACAGATACGTACACAGCACATTGCTGCTCCACAACACACGAGAGAGAGCCTGGCTCTCAGTGCCTCCTTGCAAGGCAGAGCTCGGGCACTGGGGAACCTGCCCTCCCCACTTCCCCATTCCCAACTGCCTTTAAAAAAAAAATCACTGCGCATTCTCCAGTTCCATTCACAGAGAGATCCCAGCTCTAGTACCAAGGGCACCCGCAGCTAGTGCTGGGCAAGGCGGCCCCCCCTTGCAGAGTTTATTATTCCAATTTAAAAACCAACCCTGCCGACTGCCTTTCCCAGGGCTTAAGTGCTCCAGGCAGGGCTACGTCCCAGCAGAAGGAACGGCGTTCCAAGGCTTAACTGCACGTGCAGCCCCTCCCGCTGCTCTCACGGGCCTGTCTCTGCAGGGGAGAAACTTCCAAACTTGGAACCTTAGAAGAGTTTTCTCTCGCAGTCACAGATTCTTCCCCATCTCCCAAAGACCGCCCAAGAAGGTACATGTGTGCAGCATGTTAGCTACCAGGGAATGGCCACGGACGCCCGGGATAGACTCACAGGGGCAACAACTGTACCATAGGTAAAGGTTGCTGCCTTGAGAGCGTAAGGACCCAGGAAGCTCAAAGTTAAGGGATATCATCTTTGTTGGAGGGCGGGGGGAGGGGAAGAGATATAATTCCATCAGGAGACAGATTTATTTTGTGCAACAGGGTCCTTTAGAAATCAAACAGCAAGACGCTGACCAAAATGGCAGCTCCCAGGAGAAGACATCAGACACTCAGGCAGGGAAGTTGCGATAGAAATATCACCACTGAGAAAAGCTGCCTCCTCAAATATTCTGTTACTGCAAAACACAAACCATCTCTGCAGTGCTGGGGAGGAGTCCGGAGACCCTCTTGATGTCAGCACACCCTATAGTGGCCAGGTGGCCAACACCAAGAAATCCAGCAAGTAGGAGTTACCTTGGCTTCCAAAAGGCCTTCAAATGACCCCTGAGGTGCAATATTCCTGTGCCTAGCTTATTCTGGTCTCTCACCTGGGTTCATGAAGCGAGACAGCTAGTGAGGGGGGCTGCCTGGTGAACAACAACACAAGGTTAACTTCACCAACTTCCCTCCTCCCACATTTCAACACTGGGCTACTGTCCTGCAAGGTCACCACCCTGGCAACAACAGCCACCAGTGAGAACCTTTAAACAACGTTCACGCAGCCTTGCAAAATTCAAGTGGCTCGAGAGGCGTACGTTGCTTTTTGGTAGGTAAAATCGTATTCATTTCTTTGTTCCCAAGGTAATAGGGGAGCAGATGGCAACCCTCAGCTGGTGACAGCTGTGTGCGGCTGTGGACCTGGAAGCTAAGGACAATTGAGAGCTGCTATAGGTGCTGCTGTGGAAGAAGCTAGGAGAAATCTCCTGGGATAAGGTCACTGGGGATCTCTGGCACTGACTGGAAGTATCTGAATCTTTGCTCATCTTAGTCAGTTCGGTGAGGCTGGGCTCTCCTTGCCAACTCAGTGGCCTGAGAGAGGGGCCCTAGCAACACCCTTTACTTAGATGCGGAAGTTACTTTGCATTGTTTTAAGAGGAATGTGCACCATGTCCTAGGAACCCCGGCCCAGGCAGGCTCTGGAAGAGATCGGCGATCTACAGCAACCTTCCACTGTAGCAAAGAGCTCATACCAGAAAGTCAGTGCAATTCTGAGGCCTCTCCCAGCCAGTACTGGCAAAGCGGTAGAACAAGACAGCAGGATGGACGGAGATGGTAAAAAAAGGCAGCACAGCAGCCTCCCCAGAGAACACCTCTAGCAAGAGTCTTCCTTCCCTGCACTGTAGTCACCCCCTACTACTCAGCCTGCAACGGTCTCAGCCAGAAGGGAGAGAACCTTGGACCCGAGCCTGTGCCATGGCCCCACCTCTCCTGTGGGCATAGGAGGTGCTCTGGAGCAGAGAGAACACCCTGGGCCATTGGGCAGTGAATTCCTTTCCAGTGGGAACAAAACAAGTCAGTGGCACGTTTTTGCTTGGACAGGGGCATGGCCTTTGGTTTTCGTGGGCAATGGTTGGGTTAACTGAAGCTTTGGGGTGCAGATTCCCAGCCACTGGAGACAGCTGCACTTGGCCAGGTTCATTCCTGTCTCCCAGCTAATCTCAACTCCTGCCCGTGCCCCAGATGGAAAAGAGGTGAAAGCACCTGAGCCAGACCTTTCCAGCTGCCCCCCGATGAGAAACGAAACGCCGCTGGCTTTCTGTGGGATAATGATTCTATGCGAAACAGCCCCATCAGCTACGACTAATGACAAAACCCATCTCCCCTACTCCCCATAAGTCTTGTAAGTTATGGGTGCTGCAACAGCCATTACTAAAAAGCTGTTAACTTCATATCTGACTGAGGAAATATACACCACAGAACATTAAACCATTTACATTATAGATATGTAGATATATACTTTTTTTAAACTAATGACTTTAATGCCAAAGCTTTGCAGAACCAAGAAAAATATGGATTTAATGTTCTCTGCTCATTTTTTTCTTCTTTAAAAAAAATACAACCAAAAAAAAGGGCAACTTATTAGTATGTAATGTTTGTGTCTATCCCATTTATACACAACATTGTAAACATATATAATCTATATTACATGTGCTTCATTTTCTGCCTGTGTGTTTTTTCTTTAAACCTTTTTTAATCACTAGAACACCACCAAAAAAAACCAACCAACCAACCAAAAAACAAACCCAAAAAACAAACAAAAACAAACAAAAAAAAAAAACAACCCAACCAACCAAACTGAACAAAGAACACAAGTTACAGGTTATTTAACATCTTTCTGTCAAGGGTCCCTTCCCAGTCGTCTGGGGTTGGAGGCGTGAACAGCACAGTCCAAAGGAAGGGCTCACAAGCCATCCGCAATGCAAAGCCAGCTCTGGGGAGAGGGGAACACTGGTTTTAAAAAAGGGTTTGGTTTTGCCCACAGTAGAGTGGCCAAAGGAGGTCCCAAAACGAGAGACACGGAAGCCGAGGCTTCCCCGCGGCTCCTTTATCCTCGAGTCCATGTCTGGAGTCTATTGGTTTTAAACGTCTTTTTTTATCATCGTTTTCCCCCCTCGGTGTGATGAGCTGATCCGGTAGCTGTGTCCCGCCCTCCAGCTGTGTCCTTCATAAGTAGATGCGCCTGAGGTCTCCGGGAGACGTGATGGTGTTACACTGGGGGCAGAGCTTCTTAGCACCCTGCAGCCAGCGGAGGAACAGAAAGAGAAATGTCAGCTAGGCGGACGCAGGACAACGGCGCGAGTTTCCCCTCGGCTGTGATGCTGGGGATGACAATATGGAAGCAGGAAAGGCCAAGGCCTCCCAATACCCAGGACCCCTGCCATGAAGGAAACAGGACAGAGGGGGGATGCCCTCTGAGCAGCAGGTATGAGCCCTCTGAGGGGAATCAGGCACCCCCTTCCCCAACACAATCCCTGCTAACACGGTATGCACCTAGGAGGCCCCCAGCCACAGGCTCAAGGGAGAGGAGAATCCAGCCCGAGTGCATCTCATTCATGCTTTGACTCATCAGGGGCATTCATTCTGCATCCTTCTAACCCCCTGCCCACATGCCAGCTCTTCTCGAGAGTTCCCATCCACAAATGCTGCTTGGGCAGCACCAGCTCCGAGGAAACAGCCAGGAGGCTTGGAGCTGGATTAGCGCTCGGCAGAAAACTGAAATTCAGTGCAACAGTTAGCCGATTCTCCTCCATCCCCTTCTTTACAGCACCAACTTTGGCTCCAACTGTCCCTCTCCATCCTTCCCACTCGACCGAGCTGTGCGCTGGCCCCTGGGTGTCAGATGTAGCCCACCCTGGGTGTGGCTCTGTCTTCACTGACCGCTGGCCCAGTGAGGGGAATATCAATTGCTTAGAGCCTTTGTGCCGATGGAGCAGTAGAGGTGCATGCTTTTAGCACCAGAGGTCCTGGGTCTGACCCCCACGTCTGCCAACCCAGCACGGGGTGTTGTGTTACACAGAATGACGCTCTCACGGCCGCTGTGGCATTCACTGAACAGGACGACAGGGAGTGTGGGGAAAGACACTGTTCCTAAGGCTTCAGTGCTGCTCCTCTAAGCAGCAGGAGCAGCATGGGGAGTGCCAGCCCCAGGGAGCGTTCTTACTTTTCCCCTGACCCTTTAGAAGCCCCTTCATGGGATAGGGAGGGGATGGAGTGGCTGTCTGCAGCTTGCAACCTCCCTTGGGCTGCAGATAGCGTCCCTAGGTCAGGGCTGCTCCAAGAAGAGTTAATGCAGCCTCCACCATCGCTCCCCACCTGCTGTGCAATGCTCCTGTGGATGCTGTTACACCTGGGCGGTGGGGGGCCAGCTCAGCATCATGGAGCCCCCAATGCCCTGCGGGGCTGGAAGTTCTCTCCCTGACACGGTGGCTCGGGGGCCTTTGGAGGCTGCACTCTTGCTTCCTAGGAGCCACCCAGCAAGGAAGATCGAGGCAATGTGGGGGTTCAGCTAGCTGCATTCCAGGGCCTCTCAAACCCCATGTTCAGAGCACAACACAATCCAAGTCTCGGAGCCCCAGAACTATACAGATCGAGGTCCTGTTCAAACGCCTCAGCCTGCCTCGGGCAGCCGATGGGAACAGGAATTCCAAGCCCTCTGCCCCACGCTACAGAGGTGTCTGTATCTGCTGCCACGGTGAACTGAAACAAGCAAACTCCAAACCCCGGCGAGGTAACAGAAGGATGACACCAGCACTGCATGAAATGAAACAATGGCTGGTGCGCCATCTGTCATGGATCCTGACAGGTAGAGGGTGTTAATAAGCCTCAGAATCGGGGTCAACCTAAGCTGCTCATCATTAGATTGGCAGGTGTGACAGACAGCTGACGAGAAAAACGACAAAGATGGCTCTGCGGCTACTGATCCTCCGCTCCACGCAAGCAGGGCGGAAGTGCCGCCGCAGGCCTGGAAATCAGCCGTGCTGGCTTGGAACCCTAACAGATGGCCTCAGAACACAACCTCCTGACTCCTGCGTCAAAGCAGCAAGCACAGGCTCCGTCTGAGCGCCCCGACTCTTCTGCTTGCTGCTGTCAACCTGCTTCCCAGCCGTTCCTTTCCAGCCCAACTCCCCAGACAGCATGCCCGGCCACAGGCCCTGTGGAATCCGACAGGCACCCAGGGCTGTACAAAGCGGGGAATGCCAGCCGGCTGCTACGGCTCGCCCAGACTGACCCAGAGGAGGCAGATTCTCTCGGGAGGAAGAGCAGTGCTCCCAAGAGGGGCTTGTTTTGACCTCTGCAGCCAAGGCAGAAAGTGGGCGTTAGAGCAGTGTGCTCAGCAGGTTTGCAGGATCTGGGCTCAGTGGAAGGGCAGGTTCGGATCTGGCCATGCAGCTCTGATGACAAGAGAAGAGCTGGATGCTCTCTCTGACGCTACAATTAGCATCAGCTCTGCTCTGCGCAACGAGCACCCACGGGGCAGGGAAACCTCAAACCCAAGTAGGAGACTCCTCTGACTTCCAGGACAAATTCAGGCTATGTCTACACTGGGTTGGTAGCCACTAGTGCAACCCGCTTAGTGAGGACAAATTACATCAGCGCAGAGGAATTTGGATCCTCGCAGCTTACCCCAGCGTTGAACAGGTGTGAGGTGTGTCTGCCCTAGGGGCTTGTACCTGTGCCACTAAGAACTCAGTGCAGACAAGGCCAAGTCAATTCTCCTCGCCCTCCTGGTGCAAGCTGCCGCTGAGAGGCCTCCGACCACTGAGTCGCCTTGGTTTCTGCAGCGTAGGGGTAGCCGCGCTGGCCCCAGTACACTAGAGAGACACGAGGGGGGGAGGGGGGGGATACCGATCTCTCTCCCCAGCAGAAGTTGGTCCAATAAAAGATATTACCTCACCCGCTTGCCTCCTCGTTTTCTGCCATTTGTGACCTTCGGAAGGATCGGGTGTCAAGGGGTCATTTCAGAGGGGCTGAACTCTCACCGGGCCTCACGTGGGAGATGGAAATGCTTGGTGCCTCGAAGTCAGATCTAAAGCGTCACCAAAGCCCCGCCCCCCCAACCTGCCTTGGAGGCAAATAAAGCCACTAAAAACCCTCAAATCACTTGGAGCACAGGATACACTGTGCCCTTGTGGCTGGGCCGTAGACTGGGAGTCAGGAGACCTGGGTTCTAGTCCTAGGTCTGCAGCGATCTCAGGCAAGTCATTTCCCCTCTCTCAGCCTCTGCTTCCCACCCTTTGTCTTGTCTCTGTAGATTTTAAGCGCTTCAGGGCAGGGCCTGTCTCTCATTATGCCTGTGGAGTGCCTGGCACAAGGGGGTCCACAGTGCAAGTACCTTTACAGAGCCAATCTGCTCTCTAGGCACTGCGACCAACACCACACTCTGGCGGGTAGGCTTAAAAATCAGTACATGCACTCTAAGATGCCCAGGTTACAATCCAGCCATTTGCGTCTCTCTCAGGACCTGCGCTCTGGATCCCAGAGCTGCCAAGAAGAGCCCACTCTTGGGCTGAATGCTCGCCTACAAAGCAGGTCCCTGTTCTTGGGGGTCATGGCAGGTTGATATGAAGAGGAAGAGTGACCAATTTTTAAAGCTATTCTCTGTCATTTCAGGCTGGGGCCTGTCGCACTGCTGCTGAGATTCAGACATCTGGGGGCCCACACTGTGTGCATCAATACAATGTATTTCAATTCACATCTGACAGAACCACTGGCATGGCCGTGCAGATTCTCTGCTCATGCAGGGGCTTCCTGCAGCCTCATGGCTGCCGGGCTCCCCACTGTCACAGGAGGGCAGGGTGTATGGTCTCTGGAGGTGCCAGAGGAGCAGAGAGGTTTGCGCACAGCAATCAGCGTTACACGGGGTGGTGGTTGGCAAGTTCTCAACTCCTGCCTGCAATGTGCCCCAGCAAGCAAAAGTGAGCATGCTAAGGACTCCAGATGTGGCTAGCTCCTGCACATCTGTCTCGACCCTTTCCTTCCCAGGAGCAGCTCATTAAGGAAGAGGCAATGAAATATTTGTCCAATCGCACCCCACCGCTGATTACACAAGGGAAGCGGATTCTTTCTGCAGCTCCCACCCCCTGGAATGGCCTGGTGCTGTCACTCTGAGGGGCGGGGGGAGAAAGCAGGGGAGAGAGGACAGTGCTCCACAGACACTAGGTGTTCTCATGCAGTGCTGAAGAGAGCCTCCACCGACACGCCCTGCAGCCTCACCGCAGCCAATGGGGCTGCCTGGCTGTAGCCAAATGCAGCCAGGGGAAGAACTTTAATGGACCTTCTCCTGCTCAGTTCGCCCCATTAGAGAGAGACCCCATTGCCTCTCTGCATGTGTCCCGAGAGATGGGGACCAGCACACCCTCCTGGAATACAGAGACAGGCCCCAGCGAGAGGCGGATTTCAAACTGGCAGGCTTCTCTGGAGTGACAGAGCATTGTCTGAGCAACACGTACACATAAAACTCCTAGGAAAGGGGATGAACAGCTGGGGGCCCCACCTGAGAAAGGCAAGGGAAATCCTTTCCATCAAGTGCACCTCGAATAACGGAGAAATTCCCACCACGCAGCCATACCCAGCCCTCACGGGGTCAACCCGGTTCACTGAACTCCAGAGCTCGTTGAGAATAAAGACAAGGAGGGAAAAAGCAATTAAAACCCAAGATCACTTTGCTGCTCCAGCCTGAGCACAGAGAAGTCTCCCAGCTCCCCGCTCTTCTCTGGGATAACTGCACTAACTAGAGATCAGACAACTGAATGCTGGGAGCTTGAGAGTGACAGGGAAAATATTCCCGTCTGAAATCACTCTGTGTATCGCGTGCGTGCATTTCAGCTCTCTCCACACACTGGACCCAGTATGCAGAGGGCCCAAAGTGCCTGGAAGTAGAACTCATCCTTCAGGCAGTGCCATTGCACTACTTGATGCCCACCAGAACACGGGACAGGGCAAGGGCTAGGAGTCTCTAAGAATTATCTGGGGACAGTTCTCTGGCCAGAATGGATCACAGTGGCCCCTCCTGGGGTTGGAATCTATGAATCTGTCCTTTCTCTATTTAGAAAAAGTATCTCAAACTCAATACCCTGCAAACTTAGGGGGGTTGATTTGAATCGCTGGCTCCACACAGGCCCCTCGGTTCTATTTCCTTGGGGGTTCGTGCCTTCTGCTTCCAGTGCAGATGGGATCTTGTGGGAACTGCCCTCCACGCACGAAATTTCAAGAATTTCATGAAGACAACTCTCAGCCACATAAGATGGCAGAAATCCAACCACAGGTGGTGTCTACCATTTTGACAGTCTCTTATTCAAAGATCTAGCCCTGATTAGCCCTTGATCTGAAACTTACTCTGGATCGGAACAGAGCCTCAAAGTGACGCAAACCAGAGAAATGGGAATAGCTGTTCCAGCGGCCCAAGGAAGGCTCAGACCACAGACATGAGAATCCAGCCCTTCCAGGCAGGGTTAGTATTTCTCTTGTTCTCTCTTCAGGAACGTTCCTGCGTCAAGGCACATAGGTACAGACTACGTTGCTCCAGAGTCCAAACCAGCAAGCTGGGTCCCACCAAGAGAAACACCCTGGTGTGGATAATTTTATGGTGGGGGAGAATGTTGTTTCGCTGAGCTTGGATAGGACAGCGTGCTCTGGCTCACAGGGTGGGGCGTGCCGGAGCATGAACAATGCCATCTTAACTACCTTCTGCAGCTTAGACTTTAAGCAGGCTGGCTGCACACACCCAGCTGGAAGGCCCAGGGTCTCTGGGTCCCCCTAGTATCTATGTTTAGTGTTGAACAGTCCAGGGAAAAATAATGACTTTAGTCTCCTGGGAAGAGCTTATTTTTTTTTAAGCTGATGTCCCTGCACACATCAGCATGTGCGCTACATTCACAACCCCATGTTCTAAGCATGGAGTTGTATTTTAAGCACTAAAATCACTTACAACCTTGTTCCTTGCATTTGACCACATTTTTGGTGGTGTATAGTATTTATTACTATAGGCAATTAAGCTATTCTCACACACACATGCCCTGGCACAGGGACAATGAAAAAGTATTTGTTCCCCCCTTCTCACCTGCCAGCTGGGGTTACTAAACTTTTCCCTTGAAATAAAAATGGTGTGGAATAATAAGTCACACCTGTCGGCTGTTCCCCCCACCCCGTCCTTCTGCTCCTTTCATCATTGCTCCATGGAAAAGCCTTGATGTGTTATAGCAGCGTGTGCTGCAGAAAAGCATCTCAGCTTTTCCCTTATAAACCTCAGTTTTCAGTGGTTTATAAAACTCTGCTGCAAGAAGTTTGCTCCGGGGCTGAAACACGGTAGAGAAAAGGGGTTGGGATTAGGACGGGATTTATTTTTTCCCTCCCGTCTTAATTAAAATTTGGCAAGTGATTGATCCACAATATGGGCTAATCACTTCGGGTAGTCTGAAAAATAAATTAACAAGAGCTGCGATGTTGAGAAGTTGTTAAGGCTCACTTGGTGCCAGGAAGGACTGGAGCTTTTTGTCTTAAAGCTACCTCTTAAAAAAAGAATTACACTACATTTGTTTTCAACCAGATAAGGCAGGAAACTTGAAGTTAGGGCTTAAGCTGTTCCTGCTATCCTGTTAGTCTGTGAACAGTGATCAGTTTCCAAACAGAATGCACTACCCAGACACAAAGGAGATGAAGGCAAATACGACTTACATAGCCACCCACAGCATTCAAAGCACCTCACCAAAGCTCAGAGAGAGAGCTGCAGGGAGACACCCAATGTTATGAAGAGAGCCACTGCCAGAGGTGGGAACAGAACCCAGGTTCCCCTGCTTCTGAACTAGAGTGAGTGAGTGAGTGAGTGAGTGAGTGAGTGAGTGAGTGGCAGTAGGGTATGCATGGTGCTTTGCAGACAAATATAAAGCTAGGTCCATGCCCCGAAGAGGATGGAAGAGGGGAGAGTTGCTACCCCATGAGGCTTCAGGAAAAATCCACAAAGGACGTGGCACAAGCCAGTGAAAGGCAGGAATGAGTTATAGTTTTCTGACTGTTACACCAGCTTTGCAAATAGCCACCCGCAATACATGTATTTTGGGACACACACTAGTTACCTGAGGAAGGTTACAAGGCTCAGTATTAACTAGTACCATCTACAAGAAAAATATGTATTAAATCTGAGAACATGGTTCTTCTGACAGATCTGTTCAGAAGGCACTGTTAAGGCGAGTTCCAGGAATCTAAAGATTTTTTAAAAGCTCATTTTTGGTCTTGCAGTGCCATCATTTACTTACATTCAAATATGCCTTAGTCTGAGAATTGCTAACCAGATGAGTGAATGAACATGCAAAGGAGCTGCTGGGTCTAGATGCACAGAACCCAGGATAAAAACGCTCTCCCATTCTGAATTACAACACAGCTACACCTCACACAGGGCTCATGTGCTGAGAGACAGAGAGTGGTCTTGGAGCTGTAACTCATGTGAATGATAACTGGTAATCATTTAACACCACCTAATTAGATGCTGAAAAGCCACAACCGAGGAAGGAGGGGATGGTTAAAGGGGGGAAGCGAAGGCAGCACTAAAGAAAGAAAGAGGAAGTTGATAGTAATGAATATAAATCAGATGTTAGAAATTGTAGAAAATTGATAAGGGAAGCAAAGAGACACTAAGAGAAATCTATGGCCAGCAGAATTAAGGACAATAAGGAGTTTTAAAAATATATTAGGAACAATAAGAACAAAAGAAACATTAAGAACAAAAAGAATCCTGACAATGGGACTGGTCCATCAATAGATGGAAATATTAGAATTATCAATAATAATGCAGAAAAGGCAGAAGTATTTAATAAATATTTCAGACCTATATTTGGGGAAAAAACAGATGATATAGTCTCATCTTATGGTGATGATAACACTCTTTCCATTCCACTAGTATCTCTGGAGGTGTTAAACAGAAGCTACTAAAGTTAAACATTTTATTATCAGCAGCTCCAAGTAATTTACAGCCAAGAGTTTTAGAAGAGCTGGCTGAGGAGCTCACTAGACTGTTAATGCTGATTTTCAGTAAGTGTTGGAGCACTCAGGAAGTTCCAGAAAGCTAATGTTGTTCCAATTTTTAAAAAGGGTAAATGGGCTGACCCAGGTAATTAATCCTGGGCAAGAAAATGGAGCAGCTTATATGGAACTCAATTAATACAGAACTAAAGGAGAGTACCGTCATTAATGCAAATCAACATGGGTTTATGGAAAATAGATCCTGTCGAATTAACTTGATTTTTTTTTGATGAGATTACAAGTTTGGCTGATAAAGGTAATAATATTGATGTAATATACTTAGACTTCTGTAAGGCGTTTGACTTGATGCTGCATGACATTTTGATTAAAAAACTAGAATGACATAAAATTAACATGGCACACATTGCATGGATTAAAAGCAAACTGATAGCTCTCAAAAATGAAACTCTGAAAAAGATTTGAGGGTCATGGTGGATAATCAGCTGAACATGAACTCTCAGTGTGACGCTGTGGCCAAAAGGTCTGATGCAATTGTGAGATGCATAAAAAGGGGAATCTCGAGTAGGAGCAGAGAGGTTATTTTATCTCTTTATTGGGCACTGGTGTGACCGCTGCCGGAACGCTGTGTCTAGTGCTGGTACCCACAATTCAAGAAGGATGTTGATAAATTGGAGAGGGTTCAGAGAAGAGCCTTGAGAATGATTAATAGATTAGACAACCTGCCTTCTAGTGATAGACTCCAGGAGCTCAGTCTAGTTAGCTTAACAAAGAGAAGGTTAAGGGATGACATGATCACCGTTTATAAGTACCTACATGTGGAACAAATATTTAATACTGGGCTCTTCAATCTAGCAGAGGAAGGTCTAACATGATCCAATGGCTGGAAGTTGAAGCCAGACAAATTCAGACTGGAAATCAGGTGTAAAATTTTTACCAGCGAGGGTAATTAACCACTGGAACAATTTACCAAGGGTCATGGTGGATTCTCGATCACTGACAATTTTTAACTCAAGTTTGAATGTCTTTCTAAAAGATCTGCTTGAGGAATTCTTTTGTGAAGTTCTCTGGCCTGTGCTACACAGGAGGTCTCATCTGGCTTTAGAATATAGGAATACTTTACTTGGAAATTCTCGGGCTAGGATTTGCAAGATCCTGGACAGGCTTCCAGTGTGACTTTGGGAAAAATCACTTAATGTTTGTACCTTGGTTTTCCTGTCTGTAAACTGGGGACAACGATACCTCTTCCTTCCCTGACTTGTGAGTGTTGCAGTTCAAACACTGCAGTGATGAGCCCCAGAGAAAAGCCTATAAGTAAAAACTAGCCCACAAATATGGTCTGAAAAAACAAAACAAAAACTGCAGACAAATTAAGCCTGTAAAGGTTAGTCTGATTACACCGGAAACCCAAGCAGGACCACACTGGCCCTAGGATATGGACATGTGCTTCCCACATCACTGTCCCTCTCCCATGTACTCAAAACCATACAGTGGCCTGACAGCCGAGAAAACTCAGACCCAGGCGCATGCCAATTGCTGACTCTTGGGCCCCGGTTGATTGGTTATGTGCAGGCAGTGGGGTGAACAGTTAAGATGGTCACTTGTTTAAAGTGCTCTGACCGTTCATGTATGCACAGATGGTTTCTCCCCAACTCAGAGAGGCCTCTGCAAAGCAGCATCTAGCCTGGCATCTCCCATTAGCGTTAAGAGGCACTGACCAAATCCTTCAGTTTCTCACACTCAGGATGCACCCGTAAAGTACAGCTCTATTCTGGTGAGTAAGTAGGAAGGGCCCTTCTTACTCACCAGGCCTGCATCCTGTGTGTATGCAATCAGATCTGCTGGCTTGAATCACTAATGCAAGCTAACACAGCAATGGGACGGAGAGGGGGAGTTTGCGCTGGCTCAGGTCTCATTCACAGAACTGTTAGCTACGTTCCAAATGCAGAACATTTGTGTCCATGACGACTCTCCAACCCCGGGAGAGTCTGTGGGATCAGCTGGTAGAAAGCCATACCCAGGTTTTCACTTATAAACTCAGCAGATCTGATCTGGAGTCAGGCACACACACAGCATGAAGCCCCATGATGCCATTTTCAAAGTGCCTCTTTTTCAGAGCAGCACCTATTAAGGGCCCAATCCTGAGGGCTGCCCTGGACACAAATGGAAGTCAATGGGTGCTCAGCCCTAGGACAGTCTGGCTCTAGAAAATCTTCAGACCCTATAAGTTTTTAAAATTATTTCACCCTCCCTGCTCCATGGGGACCGATGTGGCCAGCAAGTGCCCTCCTGCGAGACGTTTGAAGCTTTGTCTCCCACTTTGATCCCTTGTTTCTAAGGCCTTAATATATATAACATAAGAAAATGTAATCTAACATTAGGTCTCAGCTGTGCATATAAAAACACAGGCATAGAAAATCTGGACTTTTCACTAAGGGGGATGGCAGATCTCCAGACAGTTCAGAAGCGGCCGGAAGCCCAACACAACTCACCCCCCCATAACTCCTATTAACTCCAACAAATTGTTTATTGCACAACAGAAGAAAAATGTTGCCCCTCTCCCCCCATCAAATCTTTCCATGTGTGCTGCACGCGTAGGCTATTTCTGCTTTCCCTGCCACCCCCACGGGGAGCTGGCTTTATACCCAGGGAAAGGTAACAGCCGCAATTATTACACACACTATCCCACAGCTCCTCGCTTGTTAAAGAAAACAAGAGTCTCTTTTGTGCCCGAAATAAAAGGAGATACCTTAATTAGAACAGTGCAGGTTGGTGAGTATTAAACACTGAGCCCAGCTGCTGTATGCCATTAAATTCATAAAAAAAAAGGGGGTGGGGGAGGGCAGTCTTAACGAGATTACACACATTGACTTTGATCAAGACACAAAAGCACCAAGGCGTTCCAGGGTTTTTATTGCTGTCTTCGGGCTACATTTTAATGGTTACATTAGAAACATGAGAATGCAGGCTGGGAGATTTGGGAGAAGGGAGAGAGCCCGAGCTTGCCTCGTGAAAGGACCAGGCTTAATCAACTGCGGGCTGCAGGAAGAGGGTAGGGCTGGGGAACAGATGAGCAGCCACTTATTAATTGCTTCCCCCACACAAGTGCCAGCACCTAACCCTACGTCCTGCTGGAATATTCCCTTCCCTCCTGCCTGGTGAGAGCCAGGCTCTGGGCGTGGCCAATACACAGCAAACCCAGTCCCCATTTACCCCACCACACAGCAGTGTGGGGAGGGAGGGGTGAGATCAAATTTAAACACTCCTCTCCTTGGAAAAGTGAACGTTAACCCCTTAATTCCAGGAGCACAATCTTCTAGGGATTCAGTCTTATTGCAGGCCGCAGGATGCTGTGAAGCTGTCAGTGGAACAAAGGGGCTTGACAGAAATTGAAGAGTGCCTGAGCCTCTGAAGGGCTCACAATAGGAGCTGCTGGCCTAAAAGACCATCTTGGGATGGCGGGGAGCAGAGGGGTGAAGGAAACGGAGGAACAAAATCCAACATGGAATAGAAATGCTCTATTCTCCGTTTGCAGCCAGCACTGAAGAATTGGATTATACCTAGGATCAGCGGTGCATACCCTCATCTGAGCACCTTACTGCTACGTAGCTGTGCACGAGTCTTTTGCAATGTGCTGCTAAATGCCTAAAAAAGCCTGTGTAATCTAAGTAGTGACGGGGTGTAGCTGAATAGCTAGAAAATACAGCCCCGGGACAGTCGAGTTACTGAGGTTACTATTGATACCCAGTGCTGCAGGCATTTCACCATCCCAGTAACTTTTCTCAGCCAAAATATTTAACAGGCAGTATCTAAAGGCCCATCGCCAGGTTAGCTGGAGCTCCAAATTTACAGTGTGTTCTGTAAAAATAAGACGTCACAGGACCTAACGGCAGCAGCTTTTAGAAGAGTGCTAGTCCCCGTACATCATTTGCCACCCAACCCTGTAGCATCCTGCTAATGCCGGAGCATCACAAAGTGAAAGTGACTAGCTCAAATCTCCATTGCCCAGGCTGAGTGAAATGAGAGTTACGGTCAACATCAGCAGGGGATAATAAAAGTCAGGGTTAGGAAAGGAAAGGGCATCACTTTAACAAAATATTAATTTCAACGCAACCGTGTCCCTTTGAAACTAACAAAAATGCAAATTCTGGGGGCACTGGGCCACCTCTTCTACACTTCCAATAGTGCCCAATTTTCCAGACAATCAACCACACTAGTTAAAAACTGCATGATGCTGTTTCAATTAGTCAGAAGAGGAGAAGGAAACAGCACCGATGGGTGCTGCACAGGCCAATGGATCCCAGCTAAGTGGCTCTAAACTGGGGTCCAAGCTGCAGCTACACAGTGCATGAAACTCCTTTGGAAGTCAATAGGAATTCCACACGCGGCACTGTTCCAGCACTCAGCCCTCCCATCAGTGAGTAAAGAGCGAGCAGGACCACTCTTCAGGGAGGGTAACTCAAGCCCAGCTCCGCCCAATGAAATCAAACCGGAAGGACCTAAATCTGACCGGTGTGTTTAATAAAAGTTTGGGCACCCCACATACGCAGAACCCCACTGAGCCCATTTCCTATTAAGCAAGAACCTGCAATGTAAGTACATGTCTGGGGAGAGGGAGAAGTCTACGAGTCAATGAGAAAGCAGCCGAGTGCCTCACCAGAGTCCGCAGCCAGCATTCTTCACAGTGCACATGCCAGCACTGAATGGAAGTCAGGGGCATTGTGTAAGAGTCCTGAAGAGAAAAAGCGAAGACATTCTCGTCACATAAAAGGCTGGCCGATTCCCAGCCTACAACTATGTCACCAGGGTATTCGCTTTGGGGAGGGGGCAGGAGAAGAGGGCAGTTACCCAGAGTAAACGCTTCCCATTCCTCCCATCTTAATAAGAACACAGCTCAGGAGTTGCTCCATATAGAGTGAGCCAGATGTGATGCATCAGACAGAAACAAAGCACAGAAATCAGGCAAACTCTCACTGACTTCAGGACTGAGTGAAAACTAAGCAGGGATCTAAACTTTAGCTCAAGAGTAACAGAGGTGGAAAGTCTCCTGTAGGCTATTTCTTTGCCTGACAGAAGTCCATAACCCACCTGGTGGTGACATGGCTCAGCCTGGTTAGCTAGAGCGGTACGTCTACACTGCAAGTTTATAGCCCCGTGAGTCTGAGTCAGTAGACCTGGGCCAGCCACGGTTATTCCATGGGTCTTTTATAGTAGGGAAGTTGTGCCCACGTACCATTATTCCAATGGAAAGGTCACCAGATTGTGCAAGAGCAGAGATAAGGGATAAGATTAACTCTCATCACAGCTGCCCACTCTGCTGGAATAGCTTAACTAGCTACCAAGAATACTGTAGTCATTTCAGCAGCACCTATTCGTGCACTAGTCTTTTCAAGTGATTTATTAATGAGGGCAGGAATCAACAACAGACCGCACGTCAGGCCTAGAATCAGAGATGGGAGTCTGCCTGATCCATCTTGCACCAGCCGTTTCACTGGCAACTCCATCCAAGCAACATTTTCTTCTTCTATTGACCCATGGGACAAACAGAGCTCGGAAATAAAACCAGACGAGAGAGGCAAAAAGCTGCAGGCTCTGAGCCATTAGAGGGAGCTGCAGCCCTTCTTTAGGGAAGCCAAAGCGACAACACACACAAAACTAACAGGACACAGGCAACTTTTAAATGCATAGGCAAAATTCTTGCCTTCAAGCCACATGGAGGGTCTCAAATCAGGCATTCTCCTCTCCTTAGGCATGTGCAACTCTGCACATACAGGAAGAGGAGAACGCAGGCACTTGGGAGTCTGCATGGTCAATTTGAAAGGCGAATGCTGTCCCATGAAGTTAGAAATTTCTGCTCCTAACACAGACTGCTACAAACACCAATGAAATGATATAACTGATACACACACACACAAACACCTGGAAAGAAACTTGCAACGCATTTAGCCAGAAAAAGGAAGAGATTTTTTCCTTGTGTAGGGACAGGGATGGATTCACCTTACCAAACTAGTAGGATTCACCCCTTTCCCCACCTCAGCAAAGACAAGTCAAAGGTACCGAGACGTTTTCTGATTCATTGCCACAACTGGAGTGCTACTCACCATGCAAATGAGACATTTATAGCGGTCTCCACGGGAAAGCTGCCTTTCTAACTCCCGGACACGAGCCTTTAACGCTTCAAATGTTGTCACTGCAGAGTCTTCTGTAATTCTGCAAGAGATGATGAAAGTCAGGGCTACTTGGTAATGCTTTACAAAAGTTAAATTCACGGTCCTTTTGGTAGGTGCAGAAGATGCAATGACAAGGTCCAAAGAAACAAATTCAGCATATGCAAAGGACTATTTGAAATGGAGGGTTTTTAAGAAGCCCATGGTTTGCATTCTTTATGCCAGAAGCTCTGGCAAACACACTGGCATGTAAAGCCTCTGCAGAGATCTGAAAAAGAGAAGGATTTTGGGTAGGTAACATTATACAGAACGTGTTTAAGCAGAAACTAAATGGTGGAAACAGGAGTCATGCCCCTTTACTCCCTTCTTTCCCTATCACTGCAAGAGGCCCCAGGTCAATGCCATCCCAGCAAAGCTCAAAGTGCTGCTCTAGAGCTGGGAAGGTGTGTTTCTCTCAAGAGCAAAAAGTAGTCATATCACATGGTGGTGACAGCACTCTTTCCTTTCCACTAGTACCTAAGGAGGATGTTAAATAGAAGCTATTAACATAGACATTTTGAAATAAGCAGTCCAGATAACTTGCATCCAAGAGTTTTAAAAGAGCTGGCTCAGAAGACAGCTAATGCTGATTTTCAATATATCTTGGAATACTGGAGAAGTTCCAGAAGACTGGAAGAAAGCTAATGATGTGCCAATATTTAAAAAGGGTAAACGGACTGACCTGGGTAATTATAGGCCTGTCAGTCTGACATCGATCCTGAGCAAGATAATGGAGCGGGTCATAAAGAACTTGATTAATAAAAAATTAAAGGACTTGACTAGAGGTGATAATTAATTCCAATCAATGTGGATTTATGGAAAAGAGGTCCTGCCAAATTAACTGGATACCTTTTTTTGATGAGATTACAAGTTTGGTTGGTAAAGGTAATAGTGTTGATGTAATATATTTAGACTTCTGTACAGCATTTGACCTGGTGCTACATGACATTTTGATTAAAAAACTATAGAGATATTTAACAGGGCACATGTTAAATGGATTAAAAGCTGGCTAACTGATAGATCTCAAAATGTAATTGTAAATGGGGAATCATCATCCAGCAGGTGTGTTTCCAGTGAAGTCCTGCAGGGATCAGTTCTTGGCCCTACACTATTTAACATTTTTATCAATGATCTGGAAGAAAACATAGAATCATCCCTGATAAAGTTTGCAGATGACACAACAATTGGGGGAAATGGTAAATAACGAAGAGGACAGTTTACTAATACAGAGCAATCTGAATACCTTGGTAAACTGGGCACAAGCAAACTGTAAATTTTAATATGGCTAAATGTAAATATATACTTCTAGGAACAAAGACTGTAGGCCATGCTTACAAGATGGGGGACTCTATTCCAGGAAGCAGTGACTCTGAAAAAAGATTTGGGGGTCATGGTGGATAATCAGCTGAACATGAGCTCCCAGTGTGACGTTGTGTCCGAAAGGGATAATGCGATCCTGGGATGCATAAACAGGGGAATCTCGAGGAGGAGGAGTAGAGAGATTATTTTACCTCTGTATTTGGCACTGGTGGAATAGTGTGTCCAGTTCTGGTACCACAATTGAAAAAGGAGGTTGATAAATTGGAGAGGGTTCACAGAAGAGCCCAGAGGATGATTAAAGGATTAGAAAAACCTGACTTCCAACGATAGAACCAAGGAGCTCAGTCTATTTAGCTTAACAAGGAGAAGGTTAAGGGGTGACTTGATTACAGTCTCTAAGTACCTATATGGGGAACATATTTGATAATGGGCTCTTCTACCTAGCAGAGAAATGCATGACCCGATGCTACAGCAGCAAGTTGAAGCGAGACAAATTCAGACCGGAAATAAGGAATAAATGTTTAACCATGACAGCAAGTAACCACTAGAACAATGTCCCAGCTGTCGGGGCGGATTCTCCATCACTGTCAATGTTTAAAATCAAGTTTGGGTGTTTTTCTAGGAGTTATTCGGGGAAGTTCTATGGCCTGTCTTATGCAGGACGTCAGATTAGATTCTCAGGGGTTCTCAAACTTCTGACAACAAAAATTATTACATGACCCCAGGAGGGGGGGAGTAAAGCCTGAGCCCACCCGAGCCCTGCCACCCCAGGTGGCGGGGCCGGGGCCAAAGCCTGAGCCCCCCTGCCCCTAGCAGGGAGCCTGTAACCTGAGCCCTGTCAATCAGGGCTGAAGGGGCTCAGGCTTTGACTTTGGCCCTGGGCCGAGCAAGTCTTAAACCAGCCCTGGAGACCCCATTAAAACGGGATTTGTGACCCACTCTGGGGTTCCGACCCACAGTTTGAGAACCCCTGGGCTAGGTGATCATAATGGTCTCTTCTGGCCTTGGAATGTATGAATCTAAAAACAGGCGCACTGCCGCTGCTGGGATACTGGCCCTGGTAGCTCGGGACATGAATGCCACACGTTGCACCAGGACAGACAGGATGCAACAGGTTTCTGATAAATGAAGTCTCTCTTTTCAGATTACTGTCACTGAAAAGGAGAGGGGACGGAGCGGAAAGCCAAAGCTGCAGACACCATATCAAGGAGCTAGATCTAAAAGCAGCTTTGCAAGCCCTGCTTGCCCATTTGCCTGGGGTCATTTTTGACAGGCAGCAATATATTGTCACACAGGCTCTGTCATGAGGACAGGCAAGGACGTGTTCATGATTCCGCCAGGCGGACAGAAAGAGTTAGTTGGCAACTGAGAAACAGGCAGACGGCAACAGCAACACTGAGAAAATGGGATGGAAGATGAGAGCTTCTGAGAAGGGTGGAGAGGAAGAGGAGAAACACAGGCCTTTCCACTGTTAGACATAACTAAGCTCCTTTTACTTTCCTCTTAAAACCTTTTACAAGATATTGCAGTGGGGCTGTGGATAGAAAAGGAGCTCACTGCTGAGGAACAGTGGAGCAGTTTATAATTCATTCTAAGTTAATTTCAGGTCAAATCTATGCAGCTTCCACGTCAGAAGAATGGCAAGAAAAACCGACAATCTGAGAACGTAGAATTTATTCTATGTAGTCTAGTAACACCGGTATCAGAAGCTAGTCCCTGTCCCAAAGCACTTATTTAGCAAATTGTGAGCTAACAGGTGGACACAGCAAGTGGTTTGGGGCAGGGGCCATCGAAACCACCATGACTGGGATAGTAAGCAGCAGTCCCAGAACACCCATGTACTTGTTGCTTTGTGTATTAGTAATCACCATCTCTAGTCAAGGCTCTGGAAACATAACTTAGATGGCCATCTTTCTGTTGACTCTTTATAAGCAGAATGGAATCTAGCTAGTTTCTCCCACTGCCACGTTGGCTGGGCAGAGCCAACACGATGAAAAACCCTGGGTGTGGCAGGAAAGCAAGCAGCTAGGAATTACAGTGGAAATGGATCTGGGCAGTAAAGGAGCTTCAGAGTCACTTTTCTGAGCAAAACCAGAGCTCAAGAGTGTGCAGATGGAAGGGGTACTGCAGGCCTATGTGGGGTTAGGAACAATCAGTACAGAGCATTCTTTGGACACAATCCGTGCAGAGCTCTCACAGCTCCAATTCTAGCCTGCAATGCAGGACGGGCCACCAATGTTAAGGCTGCCAAGAGCCTTCTCACTTGCCCACCTGACCTGGGCACTGCTGCACTTGAATGCTGAAGGATACGGCGAGACGACGTTGGAGGTGAATTCTCCCCTCTATCTCATGGAAGGCATGAGGAGATTTCTGATGGCATTTGAGCTCTGCCAGAAACCAGATCCTCTCCAGGTAACCAAGCAGAGGTGGGTGACAGGGAAAACTTCAGTGCTAATCGAACTCTTCCACGTTCACATTAAAAGAGAGAGTGTTTCTCTCTCAGTCCCAGCCCAACCAGAGTCAGAGTTTGAAAGGGAAATTTACCAGTGCAACAACTGGAGGGGATAGCAAATGGCTTGTTTAAAGAAGTTGAAAAGGCTGATCCCATCAGCCAATTTTGGAAAGTCGCTGAGATAATTGCGCCTGTCCAGTAATAAATGAATGAAAGCAGAAAAGGACGCTGAATAGAGAGAGAAGCAATAGCACTCAGAACCCGCCTGATACAATGGCCAATCAATAGGAGGGCTGCAGATCAGGGCGCTAGTTAGGTGGAAAATTACCGCACGGCTGTGTGCGTCACGCTGGAAGGATCCTGGACAATCAATGTGGGAGCTATCGATTTAGTTATTATCACTTCATATGCTCCAGACATTGTTAAATATACATTTATTAACAAGGCTGGGGTGCATTTGGTAGAGAGGGAGTTTTAACAAGTGCAACCTCTCCTAGCTCTGATCAAAGCTCAGCCACTAGAGCCTTTAACCTCCCGATTCCTCCCCGTCAAGCTCTACATCAGAACAAACCCTAAGGATCTAGTCAGTGGATAAGACCCCGCCCCATCTCGTGACTCGAGAGAGAGTATTTGGCCATAAGTGCCCATCTCGCGGTTGCGATTTTGGGAAAGCCTCCTGGAGCAGCAGAAACAAAGGACCCGAGGCTCAGAGTCCAAACAAAATGAGAGCTACTCACACTGCTGCTTCCAGAGAAAGGGAGGAAATGAGGTCCACGGGAGAACCTTAATACATAGGAAACTGAAGCTTCTTCCAAGGAGGGTAAAGAGAGGAGTCACTTCCCATGTGCCTGGCTCCAGCAGTGGCCACGCCCCTCAGAACACCGGCTGTTCAACTGACGTATTTTACCATCAACCAGCTGCATGTATCCTAAAGCTAAGCATCACTCAACAGCAATTCTTCCTGCAACAGGCAAGCTGGGAACTCCATCAGACACCTCCCACCCCTTACACTTGTTTGTCTGGAGCAGGCTGGGAGTGGCTTGTGCAGTGCTTAAGAAGCAAGTAATACCAGGGATAGGGAGTCAGGCACTGAAGAGGCACTGCTGGGTGAAAGCAGGTCATGTACAATTGTCCTGCTGGCCACCGAAAGCAGAATAACGAGCAGACAGTGCACGGCACGGGAGGTCAGGACTCCTAGGCTCCAGCCACAGCTCTATTGCTGTGTGACACTGGGAGAGTCATCAGACCCTTCGGCGTGCCAGTTCTAAAATTTCACCCACATGGACAACCAGGCTCCCCAACTTTGGTAAACTACTTAGAGATCTAGGACGTACTATTGCAACTGAGGCTGTGAGGGCATGCTGTCTAGGTACGGCCTCTGGCACCAGCATTTCACCTCGTCATCACTACATCACTGCCCGCTGCTTTGCTGCCACGTCTCCCTTTGCCTCTCCCAGTGGTAGGGATTCAGCACACGCTTGTCTCTTGCATCCTGTAGCCAATAAAGGCCAGGAGCACCATACAGCTGGCTCACTCAGTTTCAAGATAGAGGGTCCTATGCTCACAATGTTTACAGGTGCACAGTATCTGCCCTTTGGCTGGAGAACCACAGCAGTGTGACCTGTAGCAGGGGAAAGAGGCACCTAAAGCTTCGTTGAAGATGAAGCTTTGACCAAAGCCATTCATGGTCTAGTCACTGGATTTTGTGGTCAACCAGACAGCCATGCAGCCATCCACGGCCGAGGCAGCTGTGTCTGTTGCAAGACAGGAAGGAGTTTTACGAAACTGGGGATACAGAATTTGGGAGAGTACCTAAAAATAGCATCAGAAGTATATTTCTGGAGCTTGTTCACAGAAGTTTTCTTTCTACACTGAAAAAGACACACTCCTCCCCACTACTATTTAGCAAACCCCAACTGAACACCTGCTCTGTTCAGGTACTGGATAGCAGAAGGACATGGATGCACTACGCAAGAGAAAATGATCCGTATGTAAGTCAATTAGCACCATTACTCAGTTATCATGGGTTAGGAGAGTCAAGTCGTCCCCCCCGCCCCGGACCCCCAACCCGCCCTCCACATCCCGTGGTCATTTGTAAAACGTTTGCATGCATGCGATCTTTGTTTCTTCAAATTAAACCAAGCAATTCCCACCTGACGTCCCAGTGGGCAATCACAAGCAATTCCGTTAATTAAATTATCTCTGATTCTGCAGCCCTGGAATCTCTCAATATACCGAGGATTGAGTTCTCGACAAAATACTTGACCAAAAGAAAAAATAATGCTGATGTCAGCGTGACTCACTTCTGTTAACCCTTCGCAACAGGTTACGACAGACTGCCCTTTGGGAAAAGCGGCAAGAGATGTCAGATCAAGATGAGCTCAGAAATCAGAGCTGTGTGTAGGGGGAAAAGTCTTCATCCCTGCAGGATGCCTACTGCAGCCGTTCTGCAGGGATTCACTGCACAGGACAGTTACACATAACAGGCAGAGAAGAATGCCATTGCATGCAATTCCCTGTGTATTCAGAAGCCAGGGTGTGATGCAAACCACAACAACATGAGGGACAGGGAAGCCTTCGGCATGGCAGGCTCTGAAAGGGCTCCACCTCCCTTGGATTTCACTGAAGGAACTCTGTCATCAAGCACTCTCCATAAAACATCCCTCTGGTTTGTTTATTTCAGCTGGGTATAAATTTTCCCTTCTTCATAAATAGTCACACTGTACAGAACATTCCATAAATTTTTACAGCTCCGGTTTGTATGTACCTTGTACAAACATTTAGCGCTGATTAAATGCACCACCAATAAAATTTCATGAGCTACTTTTGACACTTGATATTCTGACCTTCCTTCTCTTCCTTACACATTTATTTGTGTTTTCATTGAGGGCAGGTGGGAGAATTTACCGTACTTCAAACAAACTCATGGGCAATTGTTTTTAAATAGACTATTCATTCTTCTCCTCAA
Source organism: Chelonia mydas (assembly GCF_015237465.2). Classification (NCBI taxonomy): domain Eukaryota; kingdom Metazoa; phylum Chordata; order Testudines; family Cheloniidae; genus Chelonia; species Chelonia mydas. The sequence continues at coordinate 103,605,361 of NC_057854.1, forward strand.
GAAGCTGATAGGGACAGAAAACACGCTCCATTTTCTCTCGCTAAGGGCAGGGGTCTCGTCACTAGCCTACAATGGAATAATTTTTGGGGAAGGGAATGGATTTGATTGAATAGAATCATGATGCAACCAACAAAACAATGCAAATCCACAAGCACATAGTTGTGACCGACCTTCCTTGCCGCAACCCCTTCTTTCCTACCGCTCAATTTACATCTGAACTAGCCTGCAAGTTCTGCGGAGCATAGACGGTGTTTTATTAGTCCATAAAGCCCCTGCATCGCTCTGGTGCTGTGTAAATAGTAAGGGAGGGACTTATTCAGAATCCAGGAATGGCACAGTGTGATGAGGTAGCTTTGCCTCTCGCTCCCATCCCATGTCAGTCTCAATACCAGCCACAGTCCTGCACCATCTAAAGGTCACAGCCTACTTCATCTTCTGAACCGTGAAGTTCGGTTCTTGGGGACCAAAGAGTAAAAAACATTTTAGCTGACAGGCTAGCCTGTCACCTGCATTCACCTTTGTCTGCGCTCTCACCAGTAAAGGCCCTGATCCTGCAATCCAATCCATTTGGGCAGACCCATGCGGAGTCCTGCTGAAGTCTCTGGCGCTCTGCACAGGCACTCTTGTGGACAGGACTGCGGGATTGGAGCCAAAGGTAAAACAGCGTGTGACCAACAGCCAGGCAAAAAGGAACCTTCTACATTCATAAATACTTTTTTATCCAGAGGGCTTTAAAAGGGGGCAAATGTGATACAACCACACAGTTTAAGAGCCTCAGGACTTTGCAGGAATTCCAGTGTCAGACATCTGTGGCAGACTGACTACTTGCAACCCAGAAGGTGTGGGCTACCAGTGGGGCAGATAAACTGGGCTTTTATTTCACTGGATGAGCAGCCGAGACAGAAAGGGCCAGATCCTTAGCAGGTATAAATCTGCCTGTCACTGAGAATGCCAGTGTGCAAGTGACTCTTCTGGCAAGATGTCAATATTTTAGAAGCTAGCTTCCCCATTACCAAACTAAAAATCTCATTTATTGGGTTTGTTTATAAACTAGCCTCCCTTAAAAAGGCTGATTTATAATCCCGTAAAGGACTGTCACATATATTGGCACAGAGGCTAATTTATTGTCCTCTAGGGAAAAGAAAAAAAAAAAGAAAAAAAAGAAGCCCTCTTGCCTTGATTAATGTATGTTTTTGTATTGTAAGATATTAAAGAATGCTGCTTCACCTGTAATTATAGAGGAAAGTTTATTTTGGCGAAGTGCCCTGGCTCCTGGTTGCCAAGTTATGAATAATACAATGTTCCATCTTCTAATTTCCGTGTTCTAAGTTGTGGATTCGGAGTGGGGTGCATGCAAGGGCACACACATGTTGGGCCAAGGCTCTAGGAGTCACGAGTGCCTCTATTTTATACTTGCTTGCACAACTTGTTAATACCAGCAGCTGCTTGCCAAGCTTGGAGTTCGCTTCCGACTAATTTCATCTTGATGCAAACCAAAAACATGGTCTCTTTTCTCCCCGCAGAGGAATTATTTCTCTTACACTTGCATGCACCATCGCAATATCACTGAGGGGGGCTTACCATCGCGGGGAGGCATTCTAAGCTGCATTTAGTTGGGACCTGGGTATAGATTCCCCAAACAATTAAACTTCGGAAGAATTAATTATGCTTTCACACTCCCCCTGCACACAGAGCCCAACAACATCTTTACAGAAGCAGGGAGTAAATTCAGGCGCTGGCTGATTTCTTTGGCCTGCATTTCATCAGGACACGTGCCCAGCCCCAGTCGAAACGGAACCAGATGGCACTACTGAACATTCAGAATGCAAGGAGCCTCTGAGTCGGCATGTTTAGAGGTGTCTGTAGGGCTACATAGTATCCACTGGCCACCGAGAGTGATTTAAACAGGAGGTTAGAGAAACGCTGAGCCTACGCCAAAATTCTAAGTACGCCATTTGAGTGATTACGGTTCTACATGAAATCTGGGAGATAGACTCCAGGGGTCATCCTTATTCAGATTTACAGACTACGTCCCCTGTTCCAAAGAGAAAATAAATGCAATCGCATTGCTTTACCGAAGAAGCTGCGGCGATCAAAGAAAGGTCTTACCCCAGAAGACTATTTTGATGCAGCAAGATTCTCTATCGAAGCAGCAGTGGCCATTTTAGGAAGTGATTTTCTAGGCAAAATTCCCAAATATGGATAATTTTATATCTGAGACTTTAATATGTCAGGTCGCCTTTCAAATGCATTACCCATACTGGTGCTGCTAAAAGTATTTCTAGCAGGGTTCACGCACGGGCTCCCTGTTGCAACACAGGGGAAGCCTCCAAGGACAGCCTGTGCCGTTTGAAAATGCAGCTCTCCTCTTTAACGCGGCACCGTGGCACACGGAGACAACAGGTTGCCGCAGACAGTATTCCATCTTGTTCTAAGGGGATATCTAACACCGGAGCTGGAGCAGGAACTTCCAGCCTGGGTAGACAGATGCGCGCTAGCTCGGATTGAGCTAAAATACCTTACAAATAGCAGTGTTGCTGCGATGGTGTGAGCCGTGGGATGAGCCAGCTGCCCTGAGCACGCAGCTAGTGTTTCTGACAGGATTGCGCTTGGCATAGCTGCCCTGTCGCACTGTCCAGACATGCCTATTTCTAGTGCACTAACATGTGGGTATATCTGCCAGAGCTGGAAATTGCACCACCAGCTCCAGTGTAGACACACCCTAAGGATGAACCTATCTGGATTACAACGGGGCACGTCATGCAGAGATCTGTAGTCTAAACAGGCCGCGCTTCTATATTAGAGAACGAAGGTGGCCGTAATCTACAATCTTCCAGGCTGCTACAGTAGCATCGTGAATTCAAAGAGCTCTGCAGCTTTCTCAGGGCTTTAGCCTCTAGTTGATACATTTTGCAGAACTGCCAATTAATGATAATTGATTGGGAGTTACCAGGGCATCACGATAACATCTCCCCAAGGTAGTTTCCTGGAATCACACAGCCTGCCCTGGAACGTTTACACTTAGGCTATTGAATGTCTCCTTGTGTGCTGAATGAATGGACCAGAATTGGTGGCATTTCAGCTAGCCAGCCAGCTCCCTTGCTGTGACAGAAGCCTGCATAAAGCCACTGAAGGGGCCAATTGTATTTACATTAGGTTTCCTTATATTGCATTTTAACCAAGTGTTAGGCAAAAAGAAACCAGAAACCATCAGAAAGAGACAAAGCTGAAGAGCAATAATGGTCCACCCATAGGGCCATTTCCCCCTCTGCTCCAACCACTCACTTCCCATTTGGGTTAATCTAGATTGTACCAGTCATAAATGTACTAGATGGTAAACTCCCTGGCTCAGGGACTCTCTTTATGAGTCTGTCCAGTGCCCAGCATAATGGAGAGCATGACCGTGACCTCTGAATGCTACCATGGTAGCCGTTAAACAGCTTAGAGGGCCAGAAATCCATATTCTAAGCCCCTTATTTTCTGGAGTTAGTACACACAAAACTAAAGCACTATTTTATATAGTGGCCACATAAAAAATTGTTACATAACAGGTAAGCACAGCCAGGTCTGCTAATGAAGCAGAGCCTAGCTGACAATGTACTGCCCAGGACAGGGTGTTTGGTCACACCCTGCTGAAGCCTCCATCCTCCAGTGAGCTGAATGAATATGGGCACATTCTGATCAAACTCAGAATTCAGCCTATGATTAATAATAATTCTTATTTATTATTTGTATTACTGCGGCGCCTAGGCCCTACTGTGTGTGAGGCACCACACAAACCCTCACTAAGAAGGCAGTCCTGCCCCATCAAGCTTACAGTCTAGGAGAAAACATTCAATCAAATCCTTGAAATACTGCAAACAATGCAATGGGGTCAAGAGGCCCTCATCAGAGGCATCATTAAGTGCAAAAGGCTGATTTTAGGGCCAACTCTCTCTGACAAGCTGCTCACACATCCAAGGGCAGAATTAAACTGCAAGAAGGCAGCTGTTTGTGTTTTATAAGCTAAAGTTTCTCTTACCTATGGAATAACCCCAATATTTCACAGGGAATCATCATCCATCTAACTGAAATACCCTCTAACGGCCCATCAGCCTCATATCCCTTTTGAAATAGCACAGCTGAGCACTTGCTGGGCCACGATTTATTTTTTACCTTCTCAGACATCTTGCTAACTCTATAGCTCAACAGTGACAGTCGAATTTCACACTGTGATAGCCCCCCATCGATTTCTCACTCTCGAGAAGCAACTCCGCAAATTAAAGTTAACAGCATTTCTGAAACTTTAAAAAAAAAGAGGAGAGAGACGTGAAGGGCAAAGATGCCTGAACTGCACCTCTGACACAAAACATCCTTCCTTGATTAGTTGTGGCAGGAGGCATACAAGTGTCCCAGAGCCAGGCACTGGACTCAGTGGAAAATGCATCTCTGGCCCCGGACTTACAGCCTGAGGCCTTTAGGATCTAAAGCATTATATAGTTCCTCCACTATGGGCAGCTGCAGAACATGTGTATACAGAGGAGGTGTAACCAGGGACGCAGATTCCCCATGTTCCTGGGTGCATCTAGAGTAAAGGGAGATACCAGGCTCACTGACAGCTCTGAGTTCCCTTGGTTAGCTTGCCTTGCTGAGTTTTATACCCCACCAGGCTGCAGACGAATTGCTAACTGAGACTAACCAGGATTTAGATAGAGCTAGGTTGGCATGGTGATGATTTTGTTTTAAACTATTACCTGTACAGGCAATTTCTCTTCATAGCTCGAAGACAAGGGGCTACGTTAAGAATCTCAGCCCGGCTCTCTCCTCCCTGGCAAAATCATTCTGAACTTCAGCCCCACGGGATACGCTAACACAGATTAACGACCCTACATGAACCCTGAAACCTATTCACCAGCCTTTCTGAAGAGCAACGTTACACAGTGGCAGACGTTCTGTGCACTTATTACGTACTGGCGATGGCATTTCAAGGGAGAACCAGAACCTTTAAAAAATCCACACGTAACCCCCCTCTGCCCAGTGACTGCAGGATTCAGCCGCAGCCCATCCCCACGCTGGTCACTGCTCTTGTTTTTGTCTTAACTTGGGTTTCAATCCTGCATTTGGCTCAGTGCAGGCAAATCCCTGGGGAACCAACCGCAGCACCAGGCCCTCTGAAGGTACATTCTTCCAGGCAGGGACCTTTTCTGTAGAGCCCCATGTGCACTATAGCACCAGCTCAGTATTACTGTTACTTTTCTCTATCTGCTTTTTTGCATTGGCATCCAAAACCCATTAATGGTTCGACATCTACGGAGCTGGGGCTGGGAGAGATTATCCTGATGTGTGAATTCATGGCATCTTCTCTCCAGTCCCCTTCAACATGCTGATTTAAGCGTAGATCTGTCTTTTTAGGCCAGCGATAATCTTCCGACTTCACACCCTCCCTGCTCCCATCTCCAGTGCCATGCCTGAGCAGGAGAGAAGCCCCCTGAAGAGGGCCATTGCTATTTCACATGCTGCTCTCAGCGATTAGACTCTTCAGGCCACACCAAGCCAACCCGGCACCTTCGTTTGCTTCAATTCCACTAGTTTTGCCAGGGCCGCCGAGCTCCCCCTGGAATCGGTGTTTTTTTAAAGCTGCTTCAGAAAGGTCGGGGGGGGGGGCGGGGAAGAGCAATGAAAAGAAAACAAACGCCATGGCTTTTCTTCTCTAAACCCCTCTCCTAAACACAACAAGCAGCTCGTCCAGCGAAGCATGATGAGCATGAAGTGTTATATAAAGAAGATAATTATAAAGGGATTTAATGCTTGGTGGGCTTAAATCGCAAGGTTTATAGCAAAGGTAGCGCACTTGCTTAAACAGCCTGGTGCTCTGGTTTGCTATTATGCGAGCAGCACTGATGGTGCTAACTGGAATCCAAAACAAGATTTGTTTTATGAAAAAAAGAGCACAGCCCCTTCCCAGCATGGATGGCAGCTCGAGTCCCACCTCCTTCCAGTTCTGTTCCATCCCTGATTAATGATGTTGTCTGCCTGATTTATGACCCACCCCAACAGATTAGAGTTTCCCCCTTCAACCTCCCCTCCGCTTCCCCCCCGCAAAAGGCACAGCCACACTCCGCTGGAAATATTAGAGAATTATTAAATAAACATTCATACGTCATGTCTCTTCCCATACTGAGCTCATCGCAGTCAACACTCGGCAGCCTGGGCCTGTTTGCTTTCATGCTGACACCAAACAGCTGGAGTGATTCATGGAGAGGCTGGCTACAATGTTTCATGTCATATATCATGCTAGCAGCGCTCCCTGCCCTGACTGAGATAAACTGATCAACCACAACGGACTGGAATGAATTTATGACAACACAAAATTGAGGAAAACAAATGGGAGGTGACCCAGTGGGCCACTAACCCAGACTCTTTCGCTGGCCTGCAATCTAGTTTGGTGGCAGAAAGCAAAATTGAACATTGGCACTCTGAATTAAGATGTTGGCTTTTAACCCCTGGGAACCTTGATTTCAAAATGGCGCCAGGTTACTTGGGTAACGTCTTGGGAGGGAGGGGGAAGGGAGAAAAGAGGTCACAGCTTCTGCAGCTCACAGCTAGTCCTGACACACAACTACGAGTCCCAGCAGAGCATCTCCACTAGTGGAGGAGACCGGGCATATGTCTGAACGGTTACAGGAATCGATTACTCTCTCCAAGCCCAATGCAAAGCCCTGTCTCCAGTCCAACCAGAGGTGCGTTTCATTTGCTGAGGACTTAAGCCACCCTTCTCCCTGCCCTATCCCCCTTTACTAATCCTTTAGAACTAAACAGCCTTGCTTCAGAAAGTTAATGGAGTCAAGATTGGAAAGTTCCACTAGATCCCGATGCTCCGAGCGTATTAGTCCCCAGACCAACCCTAGTTCCATCTTGTCAACCAGTGGCTACCATCTGCCGTTCAAACACAGATGATGCAAGGGGCTAGGTCACTGGTAAGGGAAACAATGGAGACCTGTCATGGTACATGGAGGTGGGGAAATCAGTGTGGACTTTCCTTGCATCTCTAGGCTTGTCAATTTGCTTGCAAGAGTGTCTTCTAAGGAAGCCTGAAGTGCAAATTCCATTAACTTTCAACCAAAGTACATCAGCGGCACGCCAAAACAAGGACAGTGTACTGTATCGTATTAGCTAATTAAAAAAATACTCTCCATGCCTAGACTTATTTTTGGAATGGGGGGAAGGAATGTCATTCTTATAACAGTAGGATCAATACATGGAATCACTACTAACTCTATTACCCATTGTTCGAAATGGAGAGCACAGCTGACACAGGTGATAAACCATGTGCTTCTAAACTTTTTAAAATGCTAATCAGATGCTACATGGAGCTTAACACACCAATCAATAACACCCAGATTTAAAAGCAAAAATTAAAGTTATGAACAACGGAGCAAAGTGCTTCGGCCTAGAACTTGCTGCAAGCGCCATCCCAAACAAGAAAAATGAAACCAATTTAGCTCCAGATTAAGAAACAGGAACTGGAGATGAATCAATTTAGCCTGTTGGGCTGGGTCACCATATATCATGGCTCCTCAGCGGAGTGGGAAGCAGCCAGACAGTATGAAACACCTCCTCCCCCGCTTTCTGTAGGATTCTAGGTCTGATCGCTGTTATCAATTAATTTAACTCAAACCCCCCCTACACAGGCAAACATGCAGAGCATCCAGGCTCCTTAAACAGCAGGACAGAAACTATATCACACACACACATCTCACAGGGGAAAAAAGGGAAGGTGGGAATCCATCTCCAACACCATCTTACTGTCTGATCCTGACGGAAATAAAGGCCTTTAAATAAAAGCACCTCAGCTCTCCTCGTTCCTTTAAACGAGGAATTTCTTGGGAAGAGTTAATAAGCCAGTAAAGCTTTACCTGTAATTTCTAAGGAGTTTTGCCTGCCTTCCAGCAGCTCCAGCAGGACTGAGAGTTGAACTGGGGCAGGGTTATGACGGAACAGGACAGATGCACATATTTCACAATGTAGTTATTCTACGTGTTGTCTGGAAAGTGCTTGGGGATCCTTCAAAAAACTCTAGACCAAGCTTTAATAACCTGATCAAGGAGGTAAGGTCAATTTGTCACTTGAGCTCAAGTGTTCTGGAAAGGGTCAAATCCTTTTAGCTTTTCAGCAGGAGTGGATTTGGGAGGGTAGAGTCGCTGACTCTAAGGAGAGCTTAGGAGGCCCTATGGAAGGATGGGCAACAAACCAAACGAGGGGGAGACAGAGGCCAATGGATTATTGCTAAGGGATTCAACACCTCTGACACAAAACACAAGAGTAGCTACTTTGAAGCTAGGTCTCCTGTTGCAGTGTTGTCAAATCCCAAAATTCTATGGTCTTGGTTTCAACCCACTGATTGAGAAGCATGAAAAGATCAGATCTACATAGAGTATGAGCAGTGTGGACCACCCATGTCTGGGACCCATGGGTAGAGAGGTTTTAAAACAGAAAAAAAAAAGGTCCCAAGACCAGAGGTCGGGGCAGCAGAGAATTACCTCAGCTAACACCTAACCATGCACTAATGCTTCTTAAAGCTTTAGCTGTTAGAAGTCTCCAGTCTGTAGGGGACACAGAACCTGAAGTCAGGCCTGGGCAGGTCGATGAGGAGAAGGAACTGGATTTCAAACGAATCTGAGATAAAGTTATTTGGAATCTGCAAGCACAGAGATTTTCCCCACTGCTTCGGTCTCATTCAGAGCCGTTTTATTCCTTGCCTGATCAGTGTTGATTTTGGGCAATAATTGACTTTCTCTTTAAAAAGGGAATTAAAATGATCCACAGCAGCAGTGGAGGATCTTGAGAGTACTAAGCTGGGATTTCCAGAGGCCCTCACACGGCCAGGTGCCCAACAGCCAGGGTTTCCCCACAAGCCTTTAGGAAGAGGGTGGGAAGGGGCAAGCCACTCTGAGGTGGGGGGGGAGAAGGCATCCCCAAAAGAGAGAAATCTGAAACAAACAGTGCCAAGGGCATGACATGGCTCCGTCCTAGGCCACGCGTACGTGCATCCTGTGGCTGGAAGTAGCTGGAGAAGGAGACGATCATCACACAGCTTAAATGCTGGGTTGCAGGCTCCTGAATCAGGGGCAGAAGGCTGCAGATGAAACATGCTCAGATCCTGGGAAATGGAGGCTCAGGGTGTCTCCTAGTAGTGACCCTCTCTGGCTCACACAAGGACCAATGCTGACTGGCTCCATGGCGAAGAGTATTCAGCCTTTGTCCTCAAATGGCAGCCTTTGGGCTGGTGCGAGTCCTTCCCATGGATAGAAGGAGGATGGAATAAGTAGGTACCAAGGCAGGGTCTGAGCGGGCAAGGAGAGAGAGCATAGGGGCTTCCTTTAGGAGAGGGATTCTGAAGAACACAGGGAGCTTACCAATAAAGCACACAGCCATCCCCGCTCCATACCACATGCCTGCTGGAGATCACTGCACTGAGCGCCAAGACACAGAGGTGGGGTGTTTCCTTTGTGGACGAGGAATTGCTACGGAGCATGAAAAACAGAAGGCCTCACCCCATGATGGTGGAATCCCCAGTTATCAGCCACTTCAGACAGTGGGAGCTAAGAGCGGAGATAATGCAATGCTGATGTTTGGGACGGAAGTAGCTTATTTCAGGGATAACTGCTTTAGTGGTCAAGGGTCCAAAATATGCCAGTGCGTGCCTCTTTGAGTTACCCTGACGCTCAGAGAGCTGGGGGCAGTTGCTTCACTTCCACAGAATGGGCAGGACTGTACGCTTTATACTCACTTTTCGATGTCGCTGTTCTTACAGGTCTTTTGCAGAGCCTCCTGTTTACTGCTCTCCCCGTTACTCGTCGAGGGCATTTCTGTGGAGGGAAGGTACAGGGCATTAATAAAAGGAAAGAGTCTAAATGTGTAACAGGTGCAGGAGCAAAGGACCCAGGAGTCACTTTCCCAGAACCAACACTGCCTGACTGTTCCTGGCTGTCTGAAAGGCCTAAGATCCAAGAGGGAAAATGAAAATTCCACCCTTGCCTCGCTTCCAACGGATGGCCCCATGGCGTTTGCTGGTTGTACCAGCTAAGATTTATTTCAGAAAAGGTTTGCTACATGTAGACCGGGTTTCTAGCAAGGCAGGACTGGATGAAATTCCCCCCACAAGAGGAAAAAAAAATAAAAAGCCAAGATTTTCCAGTGACTGAGGGATTTTGGGCACAGAGCCAGAGATGCCTTAAAGAGTCCTGACTGAAATTGCTGAGCACCTGCCCTCTGCAAATCTGGCTCCTACAAGGTATCTTAAACGGGACACTCAAAGTCAGTAGCCACTTCTGAAAATCTTGGCCAAAGAGTCTACACAGAGCAGCTTGTGATGTGTTTGGGTGACAAGTACTATAGAAACGCAAGCGAATACCAAGCACTAGTGCTGTTGCTTCTTCACCAACCCTCCGATACAGCTACTGAAGGAGAGCTGATTTATTTAATTCACTGTCTGTGGTAAGTACTCCAATTTCCCTTATCTAAGGCAGTTTATTCTCTCTTCTCTTAGGAAGCTATGTGGGTGCTGTGTCACATACAGGGAAGTGATTAAGAACGGAGAATATTTAATACACTTATTTATCATGCCCTTGGTGAGACCATATTTCCTCACCCTTCTCTTCCCCTTCCCAGGTCCAAGCCCCACACTGGTTTGGTACCGTGCAGTTGCCCAAGCCCCTGGTTGTGGACTCTTATGAACAGAGGCCTGGGCGTCAGGTGCCCAGCATTCTATTCCCAGTTCTGCTACTGCGCTCCCTGGGCGACCGAGGGCAAGTCTCCTAATACCCCTCTCCCTCAATTCCCTCTTCCGGAAAGCAGGGATGACAGCACTTACCCAGTGTTGTGATGTGCTTGGGGCTCTACAGCGGGAACGTGTCCAGTTTTATTACTGGGGGGCTGCTCACACTTCCCACTAGTTTGTTATTGTAGGGCTGGGTATGTGCCAGGGGGCCACTGGCATTTAAAAATAAAACCACCCCCGATGGGTTTAAAAAACCCCCAAAGATACCCAAATGAGTATCAACGTAAATCACAGCTCAAACCATTTTCTTTGTCGCAGATCATTCTTGTGGGCAGCCTCCACCACGTATCCTCAGCTGGGACAGAAGCCAGGACCTTCCATGCTAAAAGCACAGGCCTCTGCTACTTGGGCTAACGGAAGAATTCCCCGGTAACAGCAAGAGGAGGCACTATTCTCTTACGCTGCCACCAGAGGTGACATTATTAATCTCCTTTGTCCTTTTAAAAATGGGAAGGCAACAAAAAAGGGCAGCATTAACATGTGTCTGGGTCAAGCCACCAGCAACCGAACAGCGGCACAGGGGAGTGAAGCTCTGACAGCTGCTTAAGTGAATGGAGGAGGATGACCCAAGGCAGTGTGGTTTCTGCTGGGGAGGGAGAACTTCCATTACCATGTCCATTATTGCACAGACACTTCCTGACCAGCTGGGCAGGCTCCTCAGATACCATGCTACTAGACACTCCTACCACAGAGGCCAGTGCCCCCAGGACACCACCCTCACTATTGGACTGCTGGCCAGAAAACTCCCTATTCTCTACAGATGTGATTCCAGTCTGACCCTCAGTGCCAAGAGACAAGATATGGCTCCCAACACAAGAGACCCACTAGTTACCAACTGGCATCCTGTGTCACCAGGCCAAGCAGTCACCAGCTGGTTTGTTCCTTTAATTCAGACGCTATTTTATGGCATCATTCAGCTCAACAGGAAGTTGGTGCGGCCTAATGGTCAGAACCCAGGAGTGGGAGCCCAAAATGCCAGAGTTCTAATCCTGTCTCTGACTGACTCTCTTCAAGGCTTTGGGCACGTCTCCACCTTGGGGTCAGCCCCTCAAAGGCCCATGATGAGGAATATGTGTGGGGACCTCTGAGATCCTCAGAATAAAGGTGTTCTGCAAGTACCGAGTATTGTTAATGATACTGTTTGGGATCAAAGAACTATGTATACACAAGATCACTGTATGCTTCTATTGACATGCAGTTACAATGACCACTACAGAGGCAAGTGGCTGCAACTCGAAAAAAGTGTAAGATAAAACCCCCCTCCCCCATCCAAACCGGCAAGAGAAGATCTTCATGTTCAGGATGGAACAGTAATTTATGGATCTAACACTCACCATCGCTGGCCCATTTGGAAAACTCTGGCGTTATTCGGGTACTGGGCGTGCCACCACTAAAAACAGAGAAGAGACACAATGCTGAAAGCAAGTCACGGAGAGTCCGTGGCTCCTACAACACTCACAAGCCTCACTGGTTTTTGTAGGTTTCAACAGCTTAAATACAAACATTCCCTCCCACTTAAATCTGGGCATCCAAGCGAGGGACTAGCCTTCTCTAGAATTGGGCTTTGTGCTGGCAACTCCCGCTGGTCTAGTCCTAGCCCTTGCCCACATAGTCTGTGTTGAACCACTCAGTGGTTGTGATGTTGACTGAAGGCTTTGGATCCAAATTCCTTCCCTTGTAACCTAAAGCTGAGTTTTGCACCCCAGATTGCAGAAGCAAAAGGCTTAATGGCTAAAGGCTTCTCTCTATGTTACAACAGACTCTCCCTCTAAGAATAACTGCACCTTCTCACAGGCATGGCCTTATAATGCTTCAAATTTGGGACAACCATTGCACTAAAGCATGTAGAACTGGCAATCATGACCAGTCACTTGTGAGCCAACAGAATAAAGGAGGCAACAGCACAAGAGAATCTTTAAAGGAGCCTTGGTAATTATGAGCACTATGTGACATTTTCAGCTCTGTGAGCTAAGAGGGTTACATTAAAAGGGTAATCTAGCCTCCCGCTTCAAGGCATGAGCTAATAATTACACCCTGCATTTCTCCGGAGCCTTTGGCCAGAATTTCAAAGCACTTTGCAAATATTAAGTATAATCACCCCCATTTTACAGATGGGGCAAATGAGTTGGAGAGGGATTCAAGGACCACAAGGCAATACAGCGTCTGAGTGCCAGAGCCACATATGGGAATGTGACCTCGGAGGTTCCAGGCTCCTGCTATAATCCCTAAACCACATCTCCCCACTACTGTGTGCGGGCACTGGCAAGGGATTCCCCCTCACCCCCCCAAATCACAATGTGCTCATCTGGTGAGGGGGAATGATTCTACTTCACTCTGAAGCATAGCGATTGGCCACTGCTGAAGGCCCAAGGGTCTGATCCAGCATGGCGAACCCTATGTTTCTACAGAATGGAACCTAATTTCAAGCCACTGTCTGTGACAGGCTAAGCAGTAAGAAAGCTTCATTCCACTGCTTTATCAATCACTTCAACCTTGACCTCACTGAGGATCACTCAGTCTAAGAGACAGAGGGGAAATTTAAGCCCTATCTCCATGCAGGGCAGAGGGCTAGAAAAACAACCCTACGTCCCTGTTAACAGTCATTTTGTTATTTGCCTGAAGCACTTCCCCAAGCGCCTGGCTCACATCGCGCTCTGGCTGCCTGCATTTCCCAGCCTGGAGCAAGCCAGGCAGTGCTCTCGGCTCCAAGCACAAAGGCCTGCCACACGAGGGAGCGGCGCAGACCTGTCCCAACTCCGTGCTGCATGCAGAGGGGTCCACTGGCCTGTTCTACACCACCCCGGGCAATCCCATACACGGTGCTAGCTGACACGTACTGCACAGAGCGCTATGGCATGCAAGCGGCAGCCGCATTGACACAGATCTACTCAACTCTAGTCCGCTCCGGGGAGTGGCAGAGCTCAGGGCCCCCGGCCGTAAAAGGTCTGCCCAGAAAGGGATTACAGCACCACAGTGTCTTCTCCACCAGAAGTTAGCAGCTGGCCAACGTTGCTCTCAGAGTAGGCAGCTATTGCAGGGGAGTGGGTGTGGCCAGAGTAGCTGGGGAATGTGCTTTGCAGGGACTTCTATGAACCCCTAACCATATCTTTATTTGCCCCTTCCTACAGCACGGGTGGGGAATTCAGCCCAAGCCACATGACTGTTTCCTTGGGTGGCTTTGCCTCTCCCTTGCCATGTCACACACACACTTAGCTGAACAGGGATTTCCCCTTCAACTCACACCCAGCCAGTTTGGTGAAAACCATTACAAAGCCCACGCGCTTACTTTAAGACGGCACCGCGGAGTGCCTCACGCTCTTTGGCTTCGCCTGGCTCTTCCCCGGTGCAAGGGATGATATCTGCCTCTGTGTACCTGAGCACAGAGGGTTAAGGAGCAATACAGCCTTGTCAAGGGTGAGGAGTGGGTGCTCTGCATTACGCCTGTTTCTCGGCACTGGGGCACTCAGCCAGCTAACTTTGGCTACAAAGGATACAGAGCGAGTTCATTCGGACAATCTACCTCAACAGCTAGCTTCCCGAAGCTTTGATTTCAAAGGCAACATGGTAACAAACTTAGACAGGAAGGTAACGCCCTGGGCCATGTGGAGAGATTCCTTTGATAGTAACATGTGGGAAGAGCTGTTATGAGAGAGAGAAATTCTCAATCTCTCTCTCTCTTTTTTTTTTTTTTTTTTGAAGAATACCAACCTTGGCTTACAGACACTTTAGGGCTGGATCCTCTGCAGGCATCAGTCAGCACAGTGCCACTGCCTCTATTAGAGAGATGCTGACTCACAGCAGCTGGTGCAGGTTTAATTAAATTCCAGAATAGAGACAATAAGTCTCACCACCCCCAAATGTCAGAGCGTAAACACTGCCTTCAGGGGATTCAGATCGCGTGGCTGCTCCCGCTCCTGCTAGATGCCTGCATTGAACAACTACTGGAGATGCAAGGTACAGTCCAGTTGCTCTGGCCCCAATTTCTGGATGGAGGAGCTCCAGTCCTAACCAAATAGTTGGAGCAGAGCAAGTGCGCCGGAAGAGGGGTGGGGGTGGGCAGACCATGGCCCCATTACCTTTTAGTGGCCTTAAGGGTGAGCAATGGGAGGGTAGGGGCGGAGAGGAGTGAGCAGGTGGTGGGATCTTGGGGGGGGGGGGGGGGGGGGGAAGGTGGCCTGGGAGCAGGGACGAGGCAGTGCAGGGGCGGGGCTTGGGGGAAGGGGAAGGACCACAGTTCAGGTCCTGGTAGCCCCCTGCTTTTAGGGAGCTTCTGACACTCCTGGAGCAGAATGCATCTTGGGAAAATCTGAGAGCAGGAAAAAAGGAGATGGAAGTGTTGTGTCAGAGACATTAGGGAAAATAACCCAAAGGATCAAGTGTGTGATATTTTTCCTATGTGCTTCACCCGCTGGGTCTGGGGTGAGAAATGATGACCGGGGAGACTCTTTAGTGGGAGTGAAAGGGAACTGCAAAG
The DNA here is from genome assembly GCF_015237465.2 of Chelonia mydas. NCBI lineage: Eukaryota > Metazoa > Chordata > Testudines > Cheloniidae > Chelonia > Chelonia mydas. The sequence continues at coordinate 103,620,654 of NC_057854.1, forward strand.
CAGATATGCGTACTGGGGACTGCTCCTGGACCAAGGAACATCTGAGCTGCGGTGTGGGGAGCTGCTGGCATTTCTCACAGGGGCTGAGCCTGGCTCACTCAACGTTACACAGAGCAATGCTGTATCACGGTCTCAGAAACAGACACATGGCTATGGTTCCACTGAGTAAGAACCTCTCAAAAACGATACTGTGGTTTCCCGTATTCCAGCGTGTCATCTCCATCCACGTCGAGATCAGCATCGCTATCCGGATTCTCCTTGCCACTGCACATAATGAATCCAGAACCTGGAGGGAATAAAATGGGTGGACTATATCACGAATCACTGCGCCGTAGCAAAACATCTCACAGAGCAACAGCAGGAGATCCCTTGAAAGAAATCCTAGGACAGAGGCTAGGCTGTGTGGGCTATCCTTCAGAGCTCAGTCACGTGTTTTGAACAGATTAGCCACAGGAACCAGTGCCACCGACTCCTCTGGATCTCTCTCATGGGACCTCTCTAGGAACAGGACAGTACATAAACATATCGGCAGGAAATGCTTTGACATTTCCTGGGTTTATGCTGTCCATCAGAAAGAAGGAGACAGTTTAATTTTCCATTATGAAGGGAATTTGAGAGATTTCCATCACCCTCATCATAACTTTACTTTTGTAGCAAGGAAAAAGAGGAGCTTGAGGGTTATCGGGGGTGTATCTCACTCATGGCCGAAAGCTCAAGTACCAAAATAAGTTACTGGGTGTGGCTAAGTTTGTTCATCACGTGGTATTTCAGCCAAACACGAGGAGATAAGGCCAGTGGAAAACAGTGAATTGCATCTTCATCATGAGGACTATCTGTGGGGCCAAACAGACCAGGATAATAAAACACCCATTTCTGTAACGAGTGTTGTTTTGAGTGAGTTTTGTCCAATATTAAATGCTCATGAATGAGAATAAAACTACTTCTGGGAAGCAGATAAGGAACACACGAATGTTAAGGGCGCTAACGAGCGCTTCTTATGCAGGCAAAATCCCTGTTGAAGTATGAAGTGCTGCATAGGCCCAGATCCTGTGAAGTGTTAAGTGCCCCTGACTAACTCCCAGGGGAGCTGAGGATGCCCAGGCTCTCGCAGGATTGAGCCCCCTCACATACTTAGTAGAAAGTACTTCGGAAGCCACATAAGAAGTGCTAATCTTTAGGAGAGAGCCAACACAGGCAAGAAGCATCTTCGAGCGTTGTTGTTAATGGCTTTATGGGCATGCCAGGCAGGATCAGGTTCTCTTGAGCTAAATGTTGTACAAACACAGCAAGAGTGTTTACACCAAACAGTTACAATTCAACATCTCTGTTGACCAGTGGGGAAACCGAGGCACGGAATAATTAAGTGACTTGCCCAGGGTCACACAGGGAGTCTGTTGCAGAGCTGGGAAACGAACCCAGATGTCCTGAGTCCCAACCCAATGCATAACCACAAGGCCATCCTCCCTCTGTGTTGAAGGGCTGTACCAGAGTCAAAACATTTTGGTACCAGATCACTAACTCTGGCTCATGTCAGCGAGTTCCTTAAGCCAGTTTTAATTGGGCTTTGAGAGCAAAGGCCTCTTGTGCAGTGTGAATGCGCCCAGGAAGAAAAGAGGTGGTGAGTTTCAGTTAGGGATGCTGAATTTGGGGAGGATTATTAATTGCACCCCATAAAAACAGAAGTCCCTCCATCCCCCGAGTCACCCTCTTGACAATACAAGGGCCTGACTCTTCTCCCAGTCCAGCATGCTCTCAACCCAGTTTATGCTGTCAATACCGGATCTGTGTCCCCCTCCCTGAACCCCCCCATGGTGGTGGAGCAGTATTTCTAGCTGGCTATATCCCCAGTGGGAGCTAGACAGGATACAGATCTCTTTCCAAGGACACCACTCAAATGCAGTATGTCACTGTCAGTCTCTGAGAATGTACAAGGTATCAGTTAAGCTGCTAATAAAATTTGTTTATAAAGACTTGATATTTCTCTTCCCCTGTATAAAACGAGGGCCTTTAAAAAGTGGCACTTTTAGCACTCCATCAGTTTTCAGGATCACCTCTCCAGATTAACTCAACCAGCCCCTGCCCCCAAAGCAACGACCAGCTTTAAATTTTCACGAGAGCTGCCAAACTGCCATTATTGACACCTGGATAAATGCAGCACCCAACACCTGCTTCTGAAAGCAAGGCACGGCTTTGTGATAAGTGGCACAGCCTTCAGAAGCATACGGGCCAGCCCTGCAGCCTGGCTGGGGCAGTGCCTTTGCCAGCCAAGCCCATCCGATGCGTTTCAAGTACAGACTGAGTCGTGCTGTATGCTGGCGGCCAAAGTACATCCTAAGCTTCCTTCTCTCACAGCAATGCCTCAGCCACTAAATCTCGACTCTTTCAGTTCATCAGAATGTTTGGGAGAAGATTTAAAGTAATACGAGAGACCTGTCAGATGAGCTGGATGTTCTTTCAACGCTGCCTGAGAACTCACAGTGAGAGATGTAGTGGTAATTTACAAGCATGACATTAAACCTCCAGTAACACCATCTTCTGCACCTGGCATTACTGTAGCCCATCACTTCTCAAAGGCCATAAGCTTTGGACGTACAGGTCTTCATTTTTCTTTCAAAGAGGTGGGAAACACAAATCATGCAAAGCTGGAGCAGTGACTGGTCAGTCCCAGAAGTGATTTGAATGTTAGCCAGATAATGAATACTTGGAACAAGTACCTGAGGGCGGTGGTGGTGGTGTCAGGGGTCAATTGAGTGTAAAAGGGATTTCTCCTTTGTTTCCTCTATCTGCCCGTCCCTCTGCAAGGATGCCACGCACAGGAAACAAGCAGGTTCTCATCTATTTGGTTTCTAAATCGTCCAAGCCAAATACTCCAGTGGCTCATGGTCAGAGTTTAAGAGTACACAGCCTGGCTTCGGGGGTGTAGCTTACCAACATTAAGGCATCTGATTTCAGGACCCGAACCCCATCCTCAACGAACTCTCATTTGTGCATGGGGAAATCCTTTTCAAGGCTAATAATGACGGCACTAACAACCCCTTTGCTAGCTCCCGACTCTGCCCAGCTTTGGAAAACACTAGCTCAGAAATGTTCTCTATCACATTCACAGTAAAGGTATTATCCCTCCCACGAAGCCTGCCCTGAAACACAGCCAGAGCTCATTCCCAGCTTCTGACGGTCAGAGTCTAGGGACACCAACCCTGTCCAACCCTAAGAGCCACTGATGGACCTATCCTCCATGAACTACTCTAGTTCTCTTTTGAACCCTGTTATAGTCTTGGCTTTCAAAACATCCTCTGGCAGCGAGTTCCACAGGTTGACTGTGTGTTGTGTGAAGAAATACTTCCCTTTGTTTTAAATCTGCGGCCTATTAATTTCATTGGGTGACACCTAGTTCTTGTGTTATGAGGAGTAAAAAACACTTCCTTATTTACCTTCTCCACACCAGTCATGATTGTACAGACCTCTATCATATCCCCCCTTAGTCGTCTCTTTAGTGCTGGTTGAGTTCAGACTAACCCCAAGAGACTAGTGATTTTGGATGCCTCAGTTTAGGGGCAGGTACTCAGCGCTTCCTGCAAGTCAGGCCCTTTAAGCCACATCAACTTGGGTACCCAAAATTGCTACCCACTTTTGAAAACCTTGGTTTAATGGTATTAATGGGAGCAGTGCTGTCCAGATGCAGTGACGGGTAGCAGGGGCCGGCCAGCACCTCGTGGGGAGGGGAGGAGGAGGACGGGTGTGGGAAGCCATGAAGGGGTGTTACGAAAGAAGATACTTTATTAAGATCGGACGTAGCTAGAAAGACACGCCAAGCAGGGCAGCCTCCTCAAACCAGGAGCCCGCTGTAAACATTCAGATGTGTAGCAGCACAGGGGCATTCAGCGAAGAGGCTGGAGGGCACGTTTTCCACGCTGATCAGCTGAGGGCTCCCAGTGCTGGGCCTGGAGCGGCACTCAGAGGTTAATCCCAGGTAACCCTGCCCTAGGCATTTTTCAAACACACAATCCTGACTTCACCTAATTTTACCAAACAAGAGACAGGATTCTTGTAACAAGAATGTGAGTGGTTATAGATTATGCATTGTCAACAAAATTGAGTCAGGAACTGTATTTCACGGTCTGTGGAACAAAAGCAAACCCCATACCTAGTGGGCAAGTCAAAATATAAGCAATGCTATTGATCAGTTTTAGAAATTCACAGGTTCCTGTTCTCCGAGGGAAAAACATGTTTCTGAGAGGTGTCAAGATTGAACAACAAGACCATTGATCCTGGAATTGCCACTACATATAGGAGAATGCTAGAGAATAGGAGGCAACGCACAACCTGACCCGAGATCAACTTGTGAAACCGATGGCCCATCACACATACTTTCAAACATGTTTCACCCAAGGGAAGGTTAGTTTTAAGGCCAGTTCTGATAGGTCAGGGTTTGAAGCCAGAGTTTTAACTTCTCCCTCCTGATGTAACTTTTCTGGTGTTGCCTCCCTGCACAAAGCCAGCGAAAACACCCAAGCAGCTGTTCAAATATTTGACGTCTGAACCGCTTGATATTAATTATTCATCTCAGGTTCATTCAAACCAGATTTCTGGACAAGTGCTGTTATAAATGGATCAAGAGGACCACTAAATGCAAGGAAGGCCTGATAGAAGCAGGTGTGATCCTAACTCACTCAGTGTAAAAAGGGCTCAGAACTCCCACCTCCTGCTTACCCTTTGCCATGGGCATGCTGCCATCCAGAAACAGGGAAAATACGCAACGGAGTGTGGGGATGGCTGCAGAGCGTAGGGTGTACTTGGTGGCACTTTTAAAATCGAGACTGTTGTACTAGAACAAAATGTGAACCTCCAGGAGACACCACATCACGTCGTTACACCCAGCTGATTTATGGCTCATTACAGTGCGATGGAACATGAGAGGGGTTATTCTGGGCTGGCTTAGTTGTCTGTAGGCGACACAGTAATTCACGGTTATCGGCAAAGCCACCTACAGAGGTTTAACACCAATGCCTCTCTCCTCTTCACAGAGAGGACAGTTCTGAGGACTGAACTTTATGCCAACATGCTAATAAAGTCACGGCGGTCACCTGAAAGTTAAGGTGTAAGTTTGATTTGCGAATTCGTAAGAGGCCAGATCCTGCAGCCACTACTCACATGAGAAGCCATGGATTATACAAGAAAGGAGAGTAGGATAAGGCCCAAAGTGCATTGTAATTACACTGCTTTCGGATTAAAAATGAACCCTGCCACATCATACCATTTTCTAGCTGAAGCATTCTTCTGCTTATGTTGTGTGTTCTGTCTGCAGCAGACACTCATATGCTGCCCTCTGTGATAACACTAACCCTCCAGGTGCTAAAGCAGTGCAATTCTCTGACAGTCTTAATCCCAGCTGCCTCTTTAAGGGTCAGACAAACAAGAGTGAGCAGGTAGGTCAGACACTGGGGCCATTAAGCCAAGAAAAAACAAAGTTACAGCTCTGTCTCCTATCCCCATTGCTCTTGTAGCCAGGTGCACTGACAAGCAATTCCAGCACTGCTGTTGAGTGGCACCTTTATAAACCATGTGACAGTTTGGGAGACAAACTCTCCCATCAATCAGAATGTACCTATCAAGATCACTTACCTAGAGTGTCTGCAGCCCTCCGGAATGGTGTATATAGCGTTACTTTGGCTGGCCTCAGAGTAATCGCCCTTAGCACAAGATCCAGTTATTTCTGAATATTCTAGGAGCTCAGAATAAGTAACACTGCCACTGAAATACGGATGTGAAGCTTTGCAATATGAAACCAAGGAGGCCTATTTCGTACACATCTTGGCTACCATGCAGGCCGCAGGCTCGAAGGAAAATGGAAGTGCTTCCCAGAGCCTCCTATACATGGAGATGGATACCTGGCAGAAAGTGCTCGTTTCTTCTCACACAAGTTTCCACAGCACCCCTGTGCCTTCTCCCAAGCCTGGGGGCTGCCCCTTGTATCTGGAATGACTTTTCCAACATTGTATGTCACACGGTCTTCCTCAAATCCCACCTCCCTCTACATGCCCTTAGAGTACAGCTCATCCTAGCATTTTCAGGGTATACAACTCAAGCTGTCTAAGATCACAAGTCATTAACTGAATATCTGATTTAGATTACAGATTTAGAGAATAAAGAGATTTTACAAGGGACCTGAATTCAAGCTTGTGTGTTTCTCCTAGAGGAGCTGACAACAGATGCTCAAAGGGACAGCGTACGCTGCTTCACTTGTTTGAAGTATCAGCAGCAGCTCTTGCAGGGAGGAACCCTGAATCTACTTGGAGGCTGGCAAAGCTGGAAACGGAACGAAGCAAAGTTGTGCAGACGGAGATGACCACAACCCAGCACGGTAGGCAAAGCCCTCCTTGGCCCAGGCTCCACTGCTCAACTCAGTCCCGGCGGGTGAGCTCGTTTGTTCAGTTTTAAGTATATTTGTTTGGTGTGCGCTACAAATGCCAACCCAACAGGAGACACTAACCCTTCAGTTCTGTGCTCCCTGCCATGTTGCAGTTATTTGTATTCCTGTAGCGCCTAGCTGCCCTACTAGGGACCACGACCTCACTCTGCTAGGCACTGTACGCAAAGAGAACAGAGACTGGACTCTAAAGGATCAAATCCCTCCTGGCATTCCTGAAGGGTCCCACTTTTCATCTCCATTGCTCAGACCCTCAGCAAGCTGAGCTGATAGGGACTGCACCACCCAATTCTTAACTGACCAGAGGGACGGGAAAGGCAACAGCCCAAAGCATGAAACCCGGGTTGTAGGCTGGGATCGAGCTGGTGAGTGCTTGGGACACCCTCGTGAAGGAGATCTGCGTTCTAGCTGCTGGGCTCCAAGGAGGGAGGGCTTGAACGCTTGTCAGGAACATTATACAATTCTCAATTCCTCCTTCAAAAATAAAACATTTAACAAGCGGGTCTGAATCCAAACACAACTCTGTAGCGCTCAGGCCTGATGGGTGCTGAGTTGGCTGGAAGAGAAGCTTTTGTGCTGCTCACAGGTAATTTCCACAAGTTCAGGAAGAAAAAGCCTCCCGTAAGTTTCCAAGACTGTAGGTTTTGCTAATTACCCCCAACCAACAACACCCACTGCAATAACTCGCCTCAGCAAAGCCTCCCCTTCTAGCACACGCACTATATTTTCTTAAAGAAATGTCACTCACCGGCTCCTTGGAGAGCAAAAACAAAGAAGGCAATAAAAGCATTTTATGCAGAGACACCGCCAGGCCCTCACAGGCTTCCTAAGAACAGCTCTACCCTGGGTTTATTTCCTCAGCTGCTGAAATAGCCCAAACTAGTGCTAAGAGAACAAGATGGCACAGACGTGGCTTTATTTTTAAACAGTGCATTGGAAGGAAACAGAACGCTTTTTCTCTCTCTTTTTACAGAGGGGAGCAGAAGAGGAGGCCATCCTAATCAGCCATCTTTCTCCAGATCAATAATGTTTCACCGGATCCAATTATCAGACAGTCAAATGGTTCCTCTACTCCCCTGTACCATAGGATTTAATATACAGGTATTCTGCTAGCAACTTTCACTAGGGGAAATGTACATATCAAGATCATGGAAAGCCGTTTACAGGACAGAACTGTATTTCCAAGTGATGTCAGGAACCCAAATCCAGTTCACATGAAATTGCAATTTATGAGGGAAATGGACACAGAAGAGCACATCAGCACAGACCCGTCCAGTAGATGTGTCCCTCCCAGGTTACCCCCGAGCTGGTAGGTAAGAGTGTGCAGTTTGGACACTAGACTGAAAATCAGTATCTTAGAGACCTGTAGTGATCTTTACTAACAACCAGAAGAACAGATGGCTTTTATGAAAGCGCTGCATAGCATTATGGCCACTAACAACATTTGGTAGCAATACATGCCAATATAAGGGAAATAAAACACATGGGTCAGGACATGAGCTGATCACTGCAGGGGTTGGGAAGGAATTGTTTTCTCCCGCACACCACATTGTGGCATTGGCTAGGAATATCGCAGGGATTTCTTTCATGTCTTCCTGTGAAGCATCAGCTGGAGGCTGCGGCTGGAGGCAGTGAAGTGGACACTCAGCCCAGTGGTCTGATCCAATATGGCAATTCCTACCTAGCTTCCTGGAGCTTTGTGCCTGTGTAACACACTGAGGGACGAGCCTGCAGCTTCGCATCTATTTGGAAAGCTGCAATTCAAACTCCACTGCTGCAATACAAAAGAAGAATCAGAACCATGGTCTTAGCAGCCATTGGCTTGATTTCCATGATCGAAGAAGGGTGGCTCTGAAAGCTTTAGTTCCCGTAGCGAGAGGGTGGAAACAAAAAAGGGACGAGGGGAATTAAAGTAATCTTGAATCACTAAGCAGATTCACATCACTGGATCAATAAGCACCGCTGACAGGGATCACAGGAATGTCGCAACTTTGCCAATAATAAAGCAGCACAGAGGAGCCAAGAGAATGCCTTTTCTAAAGCAGCCGAGCATGAAGCAGCGAGGCTGGTGAACAGCTGAAAGTGACACCCCAGCTTACCAAGGCCATCGCCAGCCGCAGGCCCCATTGTCATTTGCTTTAAGTAATGATAGGCAGAGAGATTTTATTTGTGGGTGGAGGAGGGTGGGTGGAAACAGTCACGGGCTGAAATAACAAGGCCTAAATTTCATAAGCCAAACCCGCATGCTCTACTCCAAACTAATTCTTTTCTAGGCCAGGAAGAAGAAAGAAAATCAGTGTTAATTTAATCAATTGATCAGCCTATTGATTGCGAAACTGGAGATGCTAGTTAGCCATGTGCAGTAATGCCCTCAAATCTGAAACCACAAAACACGCCATTGATTTCTTCACTTGCTGCTCCAAAAGAAAAAAAACAAACAACAACAACAAAAAAACCAAGATGCACTTTCAAAGGAAAAAGCAACTTCCCGGCCCAGGGAGAGGATGCAAGTGAATCAGACTACAAGCCAGGTAACAGGGATAGCGGTGTCTTGTGAGTTTCAAACTGAAATTAGTTACAGATGCAGTCACGGTGTCTTGTGTAAACTCTATCGATTGGGTAGCTGACAGCCTTAGAAGCCTCGATGCTAGGACAATCAATCGGGCTGCAGTGTCACCTGCCACTTTGCTGAACAGTTGACAATGCAATTATCCAGTGTGGAGGCAGGGAGTTGGCGTGTGTCAAACGCAGTTAGCCACTTTCCGGGCACTACTCGATAATGCGTTTCACCGCCTAGCATAAGAGACGACATGCAGAGACAGGAGCTGTTTAGAGCCATTGAGACCCGCACGCGCTTTTCCTTTAGAAAAATCTCACTGCCCCAGACTTAACAACTGTATTCTAAAATGCTATTAAAATCATGTCAGTCAGCTACTTGGTGGTTAAGGCTGAAGTTTGACCCGAGAGTCCAAGGGGTAGGCTGCAGTTCTAGCAAAACTGCAGACGGTTTGAAAAATTATCAAATGACTATCTTAAAGCCTGGGAATTTCAAAGCAGGACTGGACAAAGCACTAGAAAAATGGATTGGAGTGAGCAACTCTGTGTGTGCAGCAGATGGGACCGGATGATCTTATACTGTATGTCTAACATCTAGGAAAATAGAAGTTTAAAGGGATGCTGTCAACTTGAAATCTAGTCAATTTCAACAATCGAGTAGTTTCAGGTGCTAGGCCTGCCCCTTGACTCTCCCTGCCAATTTTGGTAGTTTTACAACCACTTTTCCTTTTTATTTTTAATTAATTTTTCTCCCTCCCTTGTTGCTGTGTGACAGACCCACTCACACACAACAGGGGAACTGACTGCACTCAAAACACTGTCAAATGAGCCGAGCAAGTTGAAGGAGAGAATATTCCCCCTCCAAATCTCTTCCCAGCTACGGTGATCTTAGGTGTTACACACGACAGATAAATCATTAGACATTAGTGTTTAATTGATCATCTCCCTTTAAACAAACAGCAGTTTGAGCACAAAATTTAAGTTCTCTTAAATTTCCATAAAGACTAATATTAAACTGAAACTTGTAATTAAAAAAAACAAAAAACAAACAAACACCATCACAGTATAAACAGTCTGTTGAGATGTAAACCCTCCCTATGCATTGGGTCATTGACTGAGAACCCCAAAATGAAGCTGACTAGTCTAGTTTCATTATAAAAATTGATGTAAACATACTGCATCAAATGCTGAAGAGTACACTGGATTTTAATGTATTAGGATATGCTTCACCTTGGTTAGAAGAATTGGAAAAAAGATTTTTAACTTTGCAGTGTCCCATTAAAAAAATGCATCTAAGTACAGTCAGAGCACTGATCTCACACATTTTGCATAGTGTGTTCCATAATGAGTGTTATTAATGTTTGTGAAGTGCTATGTGAGAGCTAAAAGTTATCGATATGATGATATATCAATTATTTTCCACTGCATGCATCCGATGAAGTGAGCTGTAGCTCACGAAAGCTTACGCTCAAATAAATTGGTTAGTCTCTAAGGTGCCACAAGTACTCCTTTTCTTTTTGTCAAGAATTATAACATTCAAAAACCAGTCGGAGAACATTTCAATCTCTCTGGTCACTCGATTATGGACCTAAAAGTCACAATTCTGAACAAAAAAACTTCAAAAACAGACTCCAACGAGAGACTGCTGAATTGGAATTAATTTGCAAACCGGACACCATTAAATTAGGCTTGAATAAAGACTGGGAGTGGATGTGTCATTACACAAAGTAAAACTAATTTCCCCATGTTTATTCCCCCCCCCACCAACTGTTCCTCACACGTTCTTGTCAACTGCTGGAAATGGCCCACCTTGATTATCACTACAAAAGGGTTTTTTTCCCCTCTCCTGTTGGTAATAGCTCACCTTACCTGATCACTCTCATTACAGTGTGTATGGTAACACCCACTGTTTCATGTTCTCTGTGTATATAAAATCGCCCCACTGTATTTTCCACTGAATGCATCTGATGAAGTGAGCTGTAGCTCACGAAAGCTTATGCTCAAATAAATTTGTTAGTCTCTAAGGTGCCACAAGTCCTCCTTTTCTTTTTGTGGGTTATACAACGCTCTTTGTGTGTAAGCTAGGGCTTTGGACAATTTCTAAGCACATCCTCCCCTTATCTCTCTGCCCTCCTCATTAAAACCAACCCTTTTAATACTACTGCCTGGCTACTTTATGGCAGAAATGGCCACTGAACAGACCTCTCCCTCAGTTCCTACACACTAAGAAAATCCTTCCGGGAAAGCTTTACTCTTGCTTGTTAATTTCACTTCTTTAACAAGGGTCCACAACAAACTGGTCCTTTTCTGCATTCTGAGATCAAGAACCACCTCATGGACAAAGTTCTGCCTCTCCCACTCAAGAGCAAGTGTCAATGCAAGCAAGACTCAGACTTTTCCATCACTTGGAGCAGCGCAAAGACAAACGTCATTTTACACAGCAGAGCTGGAGATGCGGTGTGAAGCTGTGTTAAGAACTGTGTCCCTGGAAAGAGCGCTCACTGGGGATGGGCACACATAAAGCACCAGTGCAGCACACAGAACTAGACAGGTCCTTACCCACACAGATCCTTACCCAGAAGAACTTCAAGTCTTAGACAAAAGCAGTTTGGGAGGGCAAGGGTTGTAACAGTGCAAGATTGTGAGAGTTGATTACATGTACATACCGTGATAAGACATTTTAATTGAGGGGCAAAGCCAAAAGGGAGGCTGGCAATGGAAAAAAGTGACACAGAGAAGGACATTTCAAGCCGGGATCAGGAGGGAGGGGGAGATTAAAGACTTCATACCCCTCCCTGCACTCTTCTGCTGGAGACTCTTGCATCCGACTTCAGGTTCACTCTACTCTCTCAGTGGGTACCCTGTCTAGTCAATGCAGAAACAGGGCTAACGATATTGGTTACTAATTCATTCATCCAGAGGGCTCTGAAGACACTACAGACACCTTCCATTTCCTGGCCAGTCTCCTGGGAAATTTCACTCTCTTGCCACTCACGCACGAGCAACGTCACTGCCAAGTCTCTCTAAATGTATTGCCCTGCTTCCTCTCTCTTTGGCTTGACCTTAACTGCAACTTTAACTCGTTGGGACAGATGGAGGGAGGCAGGGTTTTATCATCTTTGCAGGCTCTCCTGTATGCCGGGTTTGGTTTTGGTTGAGATAGAAGAAGCTGTTGATTGCTAGATGGGGTGTAGGTCAGGAATTGGAGGTGCTAACCCTGGGGCTCTGCCAGATCTCTGCATGCATGACACAGGGGAAGTCACTGCTGTGTGCCTCAGTTTACTAATCTGTAAAACAGGAATGATAAGCACTTCAGTGAGATGTTGTGAAACTGAATGTTTTGAGATCTTGGGGGTAAAAAATGCTTTGGAAGGGCAAGAGATCCATATTTTCTCCTCGATTTTGGAGCCTGCCTTCAGATTCCATTCTAATTTAAAACCATCAGTATGGAGCTACCAGACAGGCGCTGAGTGTTGTTCCATCATCTGCTTTATGGTTCACCTCAGCCCCCACATGCGTTCGTTTGGGGTGCAAGATGATTTGGGCGGAGATCTCATCTTCATGTTTGTTTGCACTCTTCTAGTACAACGCACATTTAAATAAAGCGCAGGCCGTGGAGGAGTCCACAGCTACTGTCGCCGCGCTTCCCCTCGTTTCCAGACGAGCAGATCGGCATTTGTTGCAGAAAGGCTGTCCTAACGACATTTGCCAAAGCACGTCTTGGTACTGCAAGGATTCACCAAGAGCTGACAGTGGGACTGCAGAAATCTGCTGGAAACTTTCAGGCATTTGTATTTTAATAAGTTCCACTTTTTAAGCAGCTGCACTGATTGCATGCGACACAAGAGCCAAAGCAAATGAGCACCCCGGAGTGACTTTGGTTTGTCACAGTATATCAGGCTTCATCAAGCCCCCTGCATACACTAACTGATGCTGTACTCAGGGAGGAGACCTGGACCGCCTGTGGGGGCGGGCTCTTCTCTTCTTAAGGACATTACTGGAGCTGGCTATAAATCCCGTGCCATCTCAGAAGGGGGGAAACAAAGAGAAACTCAAGAATTAAATATGCCCTATGGGTTTCCCCTCAGAGTCTTGCAATCCGTCTTAGTCAGGTTCCTGTCTGGTTGATCTTCGTTAGAAAGTATCCTGTCCTGAAAATGCCTTGCTTACTGTTTTAATGAATTCAAAGGCTTCCCCTCTACGTTATTTTCTAGGCAACTGATCTGTTTGAGGAAAAGAAACCCATAAAAGCACTGGGTGAGCGGCTCACTACTGTGCCCGTGGGAAGGGTGGGGGGAAATGGGCAGGTTGAGAGAACTTAGCTACAATTCTTCAATTCTTTCATATCTAAAGAGGACAGCAATCTCTGTTCTATCAGACAGGGCGGTTCGTAGTTTAAATGGTACTTGCTGCTAGCTTGCTTTTCCTGTCTCTGTCTCTCTCTCTTTGAAGTTGACTGGACAGCTTCCTCAAGCTGGCGTTATCACTCCCTCTAACCACTCTTGGCAGGCAATCTAATTCCCCCTGAAAAGGTCACCGCCATTTTAACTGCCTTTCAATCACATTAAGCACGCTGCCGCTCCTGCTCAGAGCACTGCGCCTGCAGCTCTCCTGGCTGAGGTGCGATCGATAAACTGACATACCGTCCCCCCTCCCTGGCCTGCATCCCCAATCGCTCCCCACCTTCCACCCTGATCCTTCCCCTCTCAGACAACCCCCTTGTGCTGAAGGAATGACAAGAGATGCCAACTGACCAAAATCCCCCCATAAATGTGATGCAGAGAGGAGCTGCTAACCCATCGCTCCCTGATCTACTTGCCCCATCTGCTACGAAAAGGGCGGGGGTACATCCATCTCCCACAGAGTTACAGGAACGGTGACTTCCTGAGGACAGTTTGCTCAGGCATCAGTCCAAGCACCTTTGAAGCTGCTACAAAGAACCAGCCTCCCTCAAGCTTCCCTTCATGCAATCATTACTGTTATCTCTCGCTCTCTCTCTTTTTTCCCCAGTTACCAGTTGTGTGTTCCACCCATCGATCCTTGTGTAAGACACTGTTTTAAGTCTGCTTGCCTTTTGACTGCGTTAAGCCGTTTAAGAGACGACAGCGGCTTCTATCAGTGCGAAGCTGATGCGATTCTTTTTAGATAAAGCACTTTTTTCCTCTCCCCCCCTCCTCCTTTCAAGTAACAGACACATACACACAAAAAGAGACACTGAATGTTTCAAAGAAAAAACCCCTTTTGAACTTCCCTTAGGAATTCTTTAAAGGGATAACTTTGCAGTGTAAACACTTGGGATAATGTGCATCCATTCTGGAGAGGAACAGAAGAACTGGTACAAATATGTTGAGCATTAAAAATCAGAGAGGGAAACACTCAATGCTTTCACTCGCTGAGCTTTGGCTGCTGCCTAAATACAGACTGGCTCGAAGCTTATTAGACACAGATTGCGTGAAATAATCCCTTGTAACAAAGAGCAACAGAAATGGAAGATGTAAATGACTAATGCAAGAACCTTTCCCCATTGATCAGAGTTATGTAAATGGATGGGTAGTCAATGCTAGGATATTTCAAAACAAGTTTTCGTCCCACGACACTCCTGATATCGGGCAAAATCTCTAACCACGGTATCCCACATTGCACTTCAGGAACATGTGTTCAGATACCATTACTGCTAGGGGGAGGCGGTGTTATACCTCTTCCACAGTTTCACTAAGATGACTTCTATTTAATCTCTCACTTACAACAAGGACCTGATTAAAAGCAGCATCTGGCAGATGTTGCACATTTGTGGATTTCCCCCCCATTACTCTGAGGCTGCAGAGGGAGGGGACAAAAGGAGAAAGAAGATTGCCCTCCCTGTTCAAGGCAGATTCCTAGTTTAAACAAAGATCTCTCCCTGAAAGCACCACACAACCTATACCATGTCCCATTACTGCAATATCTGACCCGGCCCCTGGGAGAAGAAAAAGAACTAGAATCCTATTTAATTGTTAGCACACAAGATGACAGTACCAGGTTTTAGCGAACAGATTTAGTGATGACAATTGCCAGTGTTTTACAAAACGTGAAGGCAGCTACAAATACCAACCAATCCCGATATGAAATGCCTACCCCACTCTCCGAGGCCAGGAAGCCAGCATGCTGATTGTAACACCTAACAATCATGTCACTGTTACCTTCTCCTGGGCTTCGGCTTGTTTCTTCCACCTGTTGTTTCTGGACACATGCTCAGCTCTTTGGGGGTGGGGACAGTCTTTATTCCATGTGTGCCCAGTGTCTAGTGCAACGGCACCGGATTGGGATCCCCAGGCATTACAATACTAGTAATGTACAACCTACGGAGGAGTCCGATTCTCAAGGACAGCCTCTCCAATCACAGAGGAGACGATTCCCAGTCAGGTTTTGGAGAGTGCAAGAGCTCTGGGCCAGGCAACGGCACAGACAATATGAATACCCAAAGACGCTAAGAGCTAAGTATTCAGCTCCTAAACAGAAGAGCCGTGCAGACCGGCACTGGGGGTGGGGGGAGAGAGGGGTGTTCAGTCACACTTGCTTTCTGGTACTTTCTGCAAAAAGCAGAAAAATCTGGACTAGGAACGTAAGATCGGCCATTCTGGGTCAGACCAATGGTTCCTCCAGCCCAGTCTCCTGTCTACTGACAGTGGCCAGTGCCAGGGGCCCCAGAAGGAATGAACAGAACAGGGCAGTTATCAAGTGATCCAGCCCCACTCGTCCAGTCCCAGCTTCTGGCAGGCAGAGGTTTAGGGACACCCGGGGCATGGTTTTGCATCCCTGACCTTCTTGGCTAATAGCCATTGATGGATCTGTCCTCCATGAATTTATCAAACACCTTTTTTGAACCCCATTATAGTTTTGCCCTTCACAGCATCCCCTGGCAACGAGCTCCAGAGGCTGGCTGGCTGCACTGTGTCAAGTAGTACCGCCTTTGTGTAAAATCTGCTGCCTATTAATTCCGTTGGGTGACCCGTCTTGGGTTATGTGAAGGGGTAAATAACAATTCCTAGTCACTGTCTCCACCCCAGTCATGATTTTATAAGACCTCTGTCCTATCCTCTCTTCGTCTCTCTCTGTCCAAAGCGGAATAGTCCCAGTTTTTTTAAAAACTCTCCTCATATGAGAGTTCCAGGCCCTTCTCTGCACCTTCCCCAATTCTAATCTCTCTCTTTGGAGATGGGGCGAGCAGTATTCAAGGTGTGGGTCTACCACGGATTACGATATATTCCGTCTTGTCTCTCCCTTTCCTCAGGGTTCCTAACGCTAGTTAGCTTTTTTGTCTGCCACTGCCCATTGCGCTGATCTTTTCAGAGAACCCTCCACAGTGACTCCAACATCTTTCTTGAGAGGCAACGGCTAATTGAGACCCCATCATTTGTACGTCTAGTTGGGATTATGTTTTCCACTGCACATTACTTTACATTTATCAACATTGAATTTCATCTGCCATTTTGTTGCCCAGTCACCCAGTTTTGTCAGAATCATTTGTATCTTTCTGCAGTCAGTTTTGGACTTAACTATCTTGAGTAATTTTATCCCATGTGCAAATTTTGCCACCTCACCGTTCGCCCCATTTTCCAGATAATTTATGAATACGTTGAACAGCACAGGTCCCAGTACAGATCCCTGGGGGACCCCACTATTTACCTCTCTCCATTGTGAAAACATTGTCCTACCCTTTGTTTCTCATCTTTTAATCGGTTACTGTTCTATAAAAGGACCTTCCCTCTTATCCCATGGCTCCTACTTTGCGTAAGAGCCTTTGATGAAAGACCTTGTCAAAGGCTTGCTGAAAGTCCAAGTACTCTGTATCCACTGGATCACCATTGTCCACGTGCTTGTTGACCCCCCTCAAAGAATTCTAATAGATTTGTAAAGGGAAATCATGCCTCACCAAAGCAGTGTTGACTCTTCCACAACATATTGTGTTCATCTGTGTGTCTGATCATTTTGTTCTTTGCTATAGTTTCAACCAATTTGCCTGGGAATGAAGTTAGGCTTACCGGGTTCTAATTGTCAGGATTGTCTCTGGAGTCTTTTTTAAAAATACACGTTACATCAGCTACCCTCCAGTCAGCTGGTACACAGGCTGATTTCAGTGATAGTAGTTCTGCAATTTCATATTTGAGTTTCTTCAGAACTCTTGGGGGAATCCCATCTGGTCCTGGTGATTTATTACTTTTTAATTTATCAGTTTGTTCCAAACCCTCCTCTACTGACACCTCAATCTGGGACAGTTCCTCAGATGTGTTACCTAAAAAGAATGGCTCAGATGTGGGGATCTCCCTCCTATCCTCTGCAGTGAAGGCTGATGCAAAGAATTCCTTTAGCTTCTCCGCAATGGCCTGGTCTTCCATAAGTGCTCTGTCAGCACCTCGATCAGCCAGTGGCCCCACTGACAGTTTAGCAGGATTCCTGCTTCTGATGTACTCAAACAATTTTTTTGCTGTTATATTTTTGTCCTTAGATAGTTGCTCTTCAAATTCTTTCCTGGCCTGCCTTATTATACTTTTACACTTGACTTGCCAGAGTTTATACTCTTGTACATCTGAAGAGCGTGATCACTGATGTGATTTTTGTACATTCTGACCAAAAAAATAAAAGGCTACCGATTGTTCCCCGTTTGGGGACGGTATCTCCACCCTGCCTGCTAGATCTGAGCTGGAACCGTGCAATAACTATGGATTGTTCCCGGTTTGGGGATGGTATCGCCACCCTGCCTGCTAGATCTGAGCTGGAACTGCGCAATAAACATTGGCCACAGTCTCCTACCCCCCCGGGCTGTGACATCTCCTCAGAGCAACACATGCTATTAAAAGGGAAATTGATGAGACACAGGGACAGCTATTCTCCCTCCAGTTTTATGCATTTCTCCATGTCATCTCTCTAGACACTAGCGACATCCATGTAGCCTAAAAAGGCCTTTGATTTCCACATCACTGCTCCTTCTCAGCCAAGGGAATTGGGCCAAATATGGGGTCTGGAGTGGGAAGGGTTAATAATGGTACCACCAATTCTGCATGAAGCAGTTTTTATCATTGCAGGGCATCTCCAAAATGCTGCACCACACTGCTGGGATACAAATTAAGAGCCCTTTGTTCCAGAAAGAAGTTGTCGACATTAACACAGAGAGAGAAAAAGGCGAGTTACATTTAGTTCCCCTGAAACCAGACAGAGCAGGTCTATCAAAGGAAGCCTCAGCACACTGGCAGTCAGAGGACAGGCATGCAAGGGGAGCTTGGAGCCCAGACAGGAGGGAAAGGCTTACATCACTTGTAACTTGTTTCCGGCTAAGAAAAACACCCCCCCCCCCCCCCCCCGTCCACATTCAGGGACTGGTCCAAGCCAGGAGTTCCCATTGCCTAGAACAGGGATAACCAGCTGGCAGGCATGTTCTGGGGAAGTCTAGGCAGAGTTCTAGGCATTCTAGGCAGAAAACTGGTGGTAAAACATTCCCCTGCTGAATGGAGAACACATTTCCCCAGGGGAATGACCCACTGGTGCTTGGCTTGCCCTGTCTAGTACATGTAGAGAGAGCTGAGTACTTTTCATGAGAGATGCACAAAGACAGACCGACCCTAGGGGGGCACTGCTGAGTCTGATGAGAGAGGGAGCATGCTGCGTTGTAGGGATCCCCGCCCCTCTTTGACTGGGGAATTCTTTCAGCCACGGAAGATCAGAGGTTTCTCCTTCTCAAAGGGCAGAGAGAGGAAACATCAGATTGGAAAGTCTCTTGTACTCAGCCTGGCCTTTTGGTAAGAACTAGGTCAGTCTGGATAGTTGGCTGGACTATCAGGGAAATGGAGTCCACAATCGATGGGTCCACTGGTGACTACTGTGATCCTATGAAGTATTCCCAGCTTGATTCCCCCCACATCATCTAGTGACAATTCCCCAGCCACCTTCTGTGCACTTTTACCATCTAGGATTCCCCCACTCCCCCCTACAAGATAGGTGGCAAGGTTCTCCAGACAGCAGAAGGAAACCCTGCATTCACTCAGAGGATGAACTGCAACATGGGACGTGACGATTATATCTGTGTTTGGAAGCGTCCCATGCACGCTAGGAGCAGCCCTCTACAGGGGTAAGGGCATGGCCCTCGTTGCCGCTATGGGTTGGCTAACCTCTAACCAAGTCATACAATGGAGCTATTGCATTCTCAAGAATCCTGTGCAGCTGACCCATTTAAAAAGACAACAATGAGCAAGGACCCTGCACATTCATGAAGTTTAATCATATGGGCTGTAGAGCTCTCTCGCAACCTGCAGCATCATTTGAAATACCCGTCCCCGCGACTGGGCTGGGACTGAAAGGTTAATACGACACTCCAGTTAATTAGCTAGAAGGACTGTGAATATTATCGGAGTGAGGTGACCCAGCGATAGCGTCAGGGGCTGAGCGACGGATTCTACCCTGCTCCCCAGAAGAGCCCACAGGAGCCAAGGCGGTTGAAGAGGAGAGGTCACGCAAGCACAGAGGGGCAGGAAATAGGGCAGACTGGTCATTGTTCATTTGAAGTAAGAGGATAATCAATACTGTAGCACTGATTAGACCACAGGAAGAGGCCAGCATCCCGTGCCCTGTACTACCGATGCCAACAGTTATGTTAATGAACAAAATCTAACGGTCTGCACCGCATTTCTAGTGCGCCATGGGTAGGCCTGTGAGTAAGCAAACGAAGCTGCGTTTGCAACAATTATTTCCAGGAGCGTGGAGCATTGTCTTCGCTAGAAACACCGAGAAGCTGCCCCATGCTGCTACTTAACCTCTGTGCTCCGGAGCACCTGCTCCTCTATTCCCGAGCTACAGCTGAATTCCAGAGGAAGGCAAGAGTAGCTCAGGAGTGCCAGGGCATCACTTAACAGCTTGGGCATGTACGTCTGACTCGTTCCCTTGGGAGTCTCTCCCCTTGAGACATTTTAAATTAAAATCCAAGCTGATGCATGGAGAGCTGGCATCCCCTCCTCTTCATCGGATGGACAGGGCCAGCAGTTTTGCTCTCGTTAGGGCTGTGTGCGTGAGACTCTCTCTCCTTAGCGCCAGCAGTTCACGCCAGAGAAGAGTTTAGTAAATCCTGCTGTTGGAGGCCAGAGGGCTGAGTGGAAGAAAGAGGCCAGGTTCCCAGCTACAATTACATTCACCAGTAAAGCTCACATGAGGTCAAATTTTGCTATAATTCTCTCTCTCCTCTGTAACTGGTTTCCCTGTCACTGGGGAAGGAACAGAAGAAGGAGGGAAAATAAAATGTGTTTGTCTGGGAGCCCTGAGGGCCTGCAGCGCTGGAGGTACACAGCAGGTTGCTGGATTCTCATTTATCAGCCTTAAAAGGGATGGAGTGATAAATGCATAACCGGCCCTTTAATATTTTATGCAGGTGCTAAAGCGACTTCGCTGTCACCTTCAATACATCACCAGCGGCTGATAAACCAGCTTTCGTCATTCCAGGCTGGGAATTTTTACAATTTCATTTCTTTCTCTCCCCCACCCTTCAAATATATCCATGTATTTTTTAATGTGTGCAAACAAGGAATTGATTCCTTCCCAAATGATCTCCCCCTCTACCTGCTCCCAATCTCTCCTCCTATGCGGCTACATTTCCTGAATACGAAGTAAAGCAATTCTTCCGTACTTAAGATCAGTATAAAATGTTACCCTTACTTTCCCAGGTGTGGTAAGATCTGAAATCAATCCTGTGTAGTGCTGGCAAAACTTGAAGTTCCCACCCATCTTGAAAGGTAACACTGTGGATGTTTATGCAGCTTGAACCCCTCCCTCTAAAGAGAAGTGACTGATTCAATGCTCTTTTTTAAAGCACAGCACAACTGTCCTCTATGCATCTCAGATGTGCCTCGAGTCAGGGAGCCCCGAAACGCCACCCGTACCTCGGAATCCCCCCTCCAGGAGGGTGGTGGCACGTATCCTCTTCTGCCCGCACCACTCGTATTCCTCGAAGCGATTGCCGTTCTCATTCTCGATGTCCACAGAGTCATCCTCAGTCATGCACGAGCCTTCTCTCTGTGCCGGGCAGAGGGTGCAGAGACTAAGACACCCTAAATTCCCATGGGGGTCAGGACCTCTCCCACTGGGAGCTAGATCAGCAGTGGGTAGCAGCATCTGCTTCCCCACAACAAGCCTGATCCCGAAAGGCAATGGGAGCTGAGAGTGCTCAGGACCTCTTAGGATCAGGAAAATGAGCAGCAGGGTTCCCATTTTACATAGGGACACTTAAGCTCTAGTTCCCAGGACAATCCTGGCCTGTGTCCAAATGCAACCTGTCTGGCACATCACAGCTCGTAAGCTGCCGCCCCTGAACTGAAACTAGCACCCTCCCCTGGTCCAGGAGCACAGGGTGGATCCCTCAGCAGGGCCAGAAGCGGAAGGATTTCTCAGGACACCTGGCTCAGAAAACAGTTCTTTTAAAACACGCTTCACTTGGGACGTTCTTGTGGGGTGTTTGTAAAGCGCCCATGACTGGCAGAAACAGGAAACTACAGAAAGCCAAAAGCGCCCGCTCTCCCCCTTGCAGCACATCTATGGAGTTTACTCCTCTCTCCTCCTCAGTCTTTGGGAAGGCTAATGAAGAGACAGGGCTTACCGTCCCACGGGAAGGTGGCAGAGGAGTTTTTAGAGACCCTAACTCCTGGTGTGCAATGCTCAAGTGGCATTTTTAACAAATCTGTTTTAAAAGGGCAACATCAAAATGGCTGTAAAGGCAGAGAACAGAAAAGAAGAACTCTTCCTGTGTTAGGCAGGAATCTTAACACATTACACAAGGCTTCAGGCAGCCAAATACCTGCAGAGTTTGGTCTATTAAGCTGGAGTTCATTAACACGGCTTGGGGGACATGAAAAAACAAAGTTTCTAGCATGAGGCACACAGGAACCTATATGGAGCAGTCTTCCAGGCATGAGGTGACTGCAGCTCCCAGACAGTGCACCCTGTGCCCTGGTCTTTAACCCAGCAGGGTTGGTTTCTGCCCTGAGTGGGAAGGGCAACTGCAGAGAGAGTAGGGAGAAGGGAATGGCAGCAGAAGGTCCTGCTGCGCCTCTACCTTTGCAAGGCATTGTTCCACATGTCTACTCATCTCCTCCTCGGATCCTGACAGAGGCCGGCTGCAGAGGGGACATACCTGCCCTTCGTCTTGCTTCCTCCGTTTCATTTTCCCAATCCGAGCTGCATGGAGAAACCGGGGAGAGAAGAAAAACACATCACCTTTATAATCGCTAGAGCGAGCCTCTCTCACCTGCCTTCTCCCCCAGCAATAAACGCCTTAGCAGAGGCTGTGTGGACACAGGAACACTGATTCACTGACTTTAGGACGACCAGGAGGGACAATTATGATCACGCAGTCTGACTTCCTGAATAGCACAGACCAGAGAATTTCCCCCCACACTTCCTGCATCATGCCCATATCCAGGAGCTCAGCTGGAGCATGTTTTTTAGAAAGACATCCAGACTTGATGTAACGACTATGTGATGGAGATTCTACCATGCCCCTAGTTCTTCCAGTGGCAATCACCCTGACTTATGTTAGAGAACTAAAGCACTAGAGGGTCACATCAGAAACCAGGTATACATAAGTCGTGTGAGTAGCCTGCTATGGATAGATAACAGTATGGAAAAAACAAGGGTGTGAGGGTGATAGGTAAAATGGACAATGCTGCAAAGACAGATAAAACTGAGAAAAAACCAACAGGGGAATACCTAGGCCGAAGTAGTAAGCCACATAGATAACAATATAAGTGAAGAAATGCGTGATCAAGATGTGCCAAGGAAACGTAACCCATTCAGGAGAAGGAGTGTGGGGTGACAATGCAGCATGCATACGGCACGGAATGTACCAGGTATGGATAAGGGTGATAAGTTAGGTAACCTGAGGATGGCGTATGTGTGATGGTAAGTAAGCATGGAAGGGTATAAAAGAATGTGGACTCTTGAGGACAGATGGAGCAACACAGGACCTCCACACGATTGAACCAGTGTGCCTCGGAGGAGGACAGCAACGTTCTACCAATGTCCCAAGGTGGGGTAACTGATCACTGCCTCGTCCTGCTCTGTTTTACTTATGCTTGACTGAAGTGGTGATAGTATCCCCAAATTCCTTTAATAAAGCTTTAAAACTGATTAATTTAATAACTGGGTGTGGACTGTGCTTTTTGCCCAACAGTTATAAATTCACACCTTGTTTTCTAGCCTGGACTATCCGGTGGTTGGACCTCGTTGGGCCTTTTTCCTGATAGATCAAAGAGCCCCCTGCTATCAGATATTTCCTCTTCATGCAGGTACCTGCTCAGAACCCTACAAGACTTGAGGTTTAGTTGCCGGAGACGTCCTGCTTAAGTTACACAACTGTCACTTTCAACATCTCAAGCTCCCATGCATGCCTGAATATTCCCTTCCTAGAACGTCAGACACAGGTAGGAACAACATGCGCAGGGCAGGCAGGCTGGTTTTGGATCAAAGAAAGGAATTCTGCAGTCCAGGAGAGGGCCTTTAGTCTCCCTGGTTCTTAATCTGATTTGAATTTGTGTTATTTTTATTGAAAGTACATCCAAGCCATGTAGTGAAAAATTGGAAGCTACACTCTCCGCACAAGAGAGCAATCTCGAGGAAAGACACAGAGTCATGCTGATTAGGAAAAGCAGCCGAGAGAGCCTGTTACTTAATCCAATCTCTGGTTAATCTGAGCCATCGTTAAACGTGATCAAAACATCTGGAACCAAATCATTTGCATTAAAAAGAACTTCTGTCCTTTATTATGATGGCTTTAGGCAGGTATTACTAGATAACTCAATCACTGGCTGGAGAAAAGTCTCTGTTTAATTAACAAGGAAGGTCAAAATTCTGAACACGAGACAAGTAAGAGCCTAAGGAAAGCCCATGTGGTAATGAGAGATGACACCACTGAAAAGTTGTGTTATTCAGAGATTGGTATTGACATTGTAAGCACTACCACGTGCTCCAAAAGCGGCAATGTTCATGCCAGCGTCTGGATGGACAGCAATATCAAGAGTTTACTACAATCAAAGCGAGAAGGGGAAGGTGCTGCAGATCTAGCTAGGTGATGGACAACAAAGCAGGGAGACAACAGACCTAGAATTGTCACCTGTCCAGCTCATCCATCTCACAGAATGAGCTAAACCAAGATTTACTTCCCCAGTGTGGCTGATTCCTGATCTTTCTAGCAGGGCTTTCTTCATTTGCCTGGACAAACTTACTGCTATATCAGGGTGCCCCACTTACAGAGCTCTGGACCAGAAATACTCACTGCACTCCACATGTTAGGACAGAATCAGAGTCCCTCAAACCTATTCCCTGGGAAAAACTTCCCAAAGATACTCTCCTTGCTCCTGGCATTGCTAGAGGAGATTGTGCCAAGGCAGCTGCCGCTCCTAGAGTACCATATAGCAGCCTGGAAATGAAAATGGAAGGCCTCCAGGGACCTGATCCTGTTTACAACAAGGATGTTCCCTAACCTAATACACACTGGTTTCAGCAAACATCTAAAATCCATCCACCCCTGCCTGCTCCAGAATCCTTTCCATCTGCTACAGTGGGGTGTATCTCATGTTGGCTAAGGGGTATTGACAGGCTAACAACATGCCTGCCTCCCAATATAAGCTTCAGAGGCTTCAACGTTTCTGGGGTGGGCAGGGGGGAACACTCCTCGAGTTTCAGCGTCTGTTTTGTCTGCCCTAAACCAGATGTTTCACTCAATGGTTACCACCTCCTTCCTCTCAAGAGAAACTAGTATTTTAAAGTCAGCTTTGCCCAGAGAAGTGACTCTAATAAGGCACCACAGGGCCTTATTTATGATCTCAATAAGTCCAGATCAACTCTGCTCCATCCCTAAATAAATCAGTGTTTTTTCTAACTGCCTGCTTTGCAAACTCCACCTGGGGTCTGAGAGTCAAGCGGGGCATGCTCTAGCTCACACTTCATCACCCGTAAGAGAGATTTTTGCAATCCTGGTTAGATTTTTTGGGACGATATTCCACGCAGATTAGAATCCAGCTCCCTCTCCCATAGCTCTGCAGAGGCAAAACAGTTAACAGGGATAGAAAGAAATAGCATGAACTTAGCATAGTCAGAAGATGTGACTACACATGCAGATTAGTTAAGGGAAAAAGATAATCAGCAGTCACATATAAAGAAATTCACTCCAAATGAGATCCCCAAATCACAAAGCACTGCGTACATACTGGTGTCATTCCTCCGTCCCATCCACCTTCACTTTTAAAAAAACAGTAGGGAAACTGAGGCAGGGAAGAGTTAAAAGCAGCCTTGCAAGTTTCCCGTGGCCCAATCACCCGAGGGAAACAAATCTGTTTGCTGGGCAAGTTAAAAGTTATTAAATATCACTCTTTTTTTCATTGCCACCACAATCCAACCGGGGCACTAACAGGCAGGCAGGCAGTTTGTGTGTCTGGGCTGTTAAATTAACCCAGTCTTGTCAAGCAGTCATGAGAGAGTGACTTGGGGCAGGTGGAGTCAGTAACAAGACTGGGAACCGAACCTAGGTCTCTCCCAGCTCCCAACAGACTGCACCCGCCCCAGTCTGCCTCACTCCCTAGCAGAGACACGCGCTCTTTTCCTTTACATTATAATGCCATGAGTGAAACAGCCACTGGAGGAAAGAGGTGTTGAAACCAAATTCCTCTGCCATTTCCGTTCTGTGGTCATTAGCAGCGGCGTGGTGCTTTTGGAAGCGAATGGTGCCCCTGGTGAGGGCTGAGAGCAAAAGGGAATGCTGCATCCTAGAAAGCACATACCAGGCAGCATTTCCTATACACGCCACGGAGCTCAGCTATCACTTCCAATCAGCGCAGAAGGGACAGAGCGGCCCCAAAGGCAGGGGGTGATTGTGGAGCTGTCCCGAAGGGGAACGGCTCAAAAGAACACGCAAGTGAGACCACAGTATTGTTAATTAGTGCTGATAGATGCAATCATTTCTAATTAGCTCACTAATCCCTCTCCCCTGTGCTCCTGTCGCAAGAGCAAAGAGGGGGGGCCAGGGTTTTTTCCTGTCCCTAAGCCAGTAAGATAAAAGCACCAAAATCCTGCGGGAAGCAAGAGGAGAATGGAGGATTTAACTCGAGAGCGCCTGAGTGCTATTGAGGTGGTGTGTTCTAGACAAGAAGTGGCCTCATTTCAATCTCTCATTGAACAAAGGCTCTCCGGTTATTATTCAAGACTTCTGCCAAGAAGTGAGGAGTTCACAAATTTTTATTAGTATTAATAATTATTATTAGGCTGTCAGAGGGCTTGTCAGCACCATCGTGGCCTCACTTTTAACGGATGTGCTTGATCAGCGTTACCCCAGACTAGACCACTCGCGCTGCTGCTGCACGTGCTCTCGCCTGTCCGGCGCTAAAGACCCGCTCGGCTTGCCCTTTCACGGCGGGCGTAAGCGGCACCTCACTACCGCCACGCTCGCAAGGGAGCCAGCGGACACATCCAGGAGCAGAGACAATGGCCCATCTGCCATTCGTTCTCCGGTGGACTAGGATTGCCCAGCTGCTGGGCTGGGAGCCTGTCCCAAGAAGACAATTCCTGCCATGTAGGTCCCAGAAGTGATGGAGCTTTAGCAGTTTGGGGGTTAGCAGGCCACAGCACATGGGCAAGCAAGTGGAATAGCGAAGGAACTGAAGCCTCAGCCCCTGCTAGAGAGGGGGAAAGGTCAGGCCTTTGGATCAGCCCGCAGAGGCAACACAAGCAGCTGAAGTTGCTTTTCTCTTCTGCTCCCGGTCGCTCTGGACTGGACCAGCGGAGATGCTGCTGCCAGTGTGGAAAGGGGAACCAAAGACCACTGCTTGCTAGTATCAGCGCTGGGCACAGACAAAGGCCCCTGGCAGAGTGCTGGATTCCAAACTACTGTTGCTATCATTGCTCAGTTCATGCCCCTCCCACGCGTACATCAGACCCCCACTCACTTCACACTACTGGGGCATGCCCCCCAGCACCTCCTTCAAACCTGCTTTCACCTTGGCGATCAATGATAGTGAGGGAGGCCGGGCAGGTGAATTTCCATCTTTCTGTAACAGGGTCTCCCAGATCAGTGGCTGCTCCTTTCCTGGCCTAAACATTCCTAGTCACTTCTGATCACATCTCCCAGAAAGCATCTCAGCTGGAGGGTGAAGCGAATGACCTGGTTTTAATTTTCACTGCTACCTTTGTAAGAGCCTCAGTATCAGAGAACATTCTGTAACCAGGGCCGTGTGTGTGTATGTGTATATATTATATTACATCATCAATATATACTTATTACACACAATATCAATATAACATTATATCGTATATGTATTTCTACCAGGTACATGGCCTGAACTGGCCTATGTCTTTCTATATCCTGTTCACTTCTGCTAAGTATCCCATAACACTTTACAAAGCTGATGTCAGCTTTGGCATTAGAAAAGTTGTCCAAGGCAAAATATATTAACCTTCTGCACCAATACAAGCTGGGGAGGGGCTTTCACAGACCAGCACCTGGAATGCTAGTATCCAAAATAAAGATAAGGAAGGTACAGAACAACAAGTTAAGTAACACAGATGAACTGGTGGGTTGGATTTTAGCGATGTGTAAAGCGTTTTGTAACTTGTAGAATTATCCTATAAATATTACCAGCTGAAACGTGTAACTTTGGGAGCATACCTGTATAAGGTGAATTTAACAATGCTGCATGAGATAGCTTCTCAGAAGCTGGTACTGTATTGAACCTTTCTTCCTGTACTATACGATTATTGACTTTTAGCAATAAACCGGAGGATACTAGTTATTTGGTTTCTTGTATATATTCCATAACAAATCAACGTGCAGTCAAGCAACTGAGTACAGAATTTATCAACCACCAGGGGAAGTTCTAGCTTATCTGAGAAGCCAAAGTGATGAGCACTACGTAAAACACTAAAATACAAAGTGCCAAAAAAGATCAGTGGTACTTTGGGTGGGCTGGTGGTTCACTGAGTGCAGACCTAATAAGCAGCAGCTACTTAGGACACACTACTACAGCCCAAACAAACTAAGTACAGATATTGTCATTTTAAAGGAAATCCTATATTCTCTCCCTTAGTTTCACGGAGCTGTCATTTTTTGCCCTATGGAAGCGAGAACTGCTAACGGCAGCTTCAGTCCTGCAACACTGTTCAGTGGCCCTCCATGCAGGCGCAGAAGACCATGCACACAAAGCCCAACTGGCTTCAACAGGCATCCATCAGCACAGAGTCAATAACAGGTTTTGGGTCAGTGTCAGCATAGGACTCAGCCAGACTCTGACTTACCTGGAGAGGGAGCTGTAAATGAGACACAAATATGAGCCTATCCATCTTTTACAGCTCTCCTGAGGTTTTTACAAAGATCCTAGAATAATAGGGCTGGAAAGGACCCCAAGAGGTCATCTAGCCCAGCACCCTGAACGGAGGCAAGACCAAGTAAACCTAGACCAGTCCTGACAGGTGTTTGTCCAACCTTAAACACCTCAAATGATAGGGATTCCATAACCTCCTTTGGAAGCCTATATCTATCCTTATAATTAGGAAAGTGTCCCTAATATCGAATCTTAATCTTCTTTATTGAAGATTAAACCCATTATTTCTTGTCCTACCTTCATGTTCAATAGCAGTAAAAAAACAAAAACACATTTAAAATATTTTGGTGTATTAGCTGGCAATGGGGCTGGAAACACTTTGGTGAGACTCACACAAAACCTTCTGGGGCCCAGAGCAGCCATCGGGAAGAATGCTTGATCCAGGAGAACATGGACAGCAGTGGTAGCGGTAAAGCCAGCTCAGGAACAGGAGAGAGCAAGAGAATGGAGAGTTCTCCAGATGGTCAGAATTTAAACTGTTTGGGATCTTGTATGCATTCTGAAGGACACATAATCTCATCTACAAAAAGTGTGCACGAGACCCTCCCAAACAACACAACATGAGTTTAGCACAGGTGGAAGATGAGGGACTGATGCTCAAAAATCAATCGGAAACTTTAGTACAGAATGTAGATTTCCACTTGGTGTCTCCCACATGAAGCATATTAAACTTGGGTTCCAGAACCTGCATCAGCTTCCATCCTGCTTGCAATTCAAAGGGTTTGACCTATAGAACTAAACTTCTGGACTATCAGGAGTTTTAGGTTAGGCCCCAATCTACTCTAACTGTAAACTCTATCATAATTTCATCAGGGATCAACTATGTTGCTACCAGGTCTACAGCTGCAGTCTAGATTTACCCTTAGAAGCCATATTTCTCTCCTGTTACTCTTCTTTGATAGCTGATATTGATAACAGACTGATTAAAGAGCAATAAGTCACCAGAACCGGATATGTATCTAAGAGTTCTGAAGGGATGTAGGAATAAGATGTCTGAGCCGTTAACAGAAATAAACGCTCATTAAAATCAGCTACTGTGCTGGAAGACAGCAAATCTTTTATCCCTCTCTGTAAGAGAAAGTCACTATAGATGATCCTGGAATTAGATCAGTGAGCCTTACCTCAGCACCAAGGTACAAATTGGTTGCAATAACAATTAAAAATAATTTAAAAACATCTAGATGAATACAGTACAATAGGGACACATTAGTACGGTCTCTGCACAGGAAACATCGGATTTTCTAATCTATTAGAATTCTTTGAAGTGTCAGCAAAATGATGGAGAAAGGAAAACCAGATGACAATATATTTGGATTTTCAAAAAGCTTCTGACCAAGTCCCACATAAGAAGCTAATAAGGAAACTAACTTGGAGTTTGGATGCTAAATTGTCGTATGGTGAGAAGTCAAGTTCTCTTATGGATTAGAAATTGGCCAAGAGATGGAAAACAGATTAATAAATGGTAAACATTCAACATGTTTAAAAGTTCTCTATTAGAACTAGTGTTTAGATATGTATTTATCAATTATCTGGAAAAGGGAATGAATTGTAAGGTGGTAAAATATCACAAAAACATTTGTTAATGCAAGAGAAGACTGAGCAACTCTAGAGGGAAATATGATAGCAAGTGACATTCAGTGTTGACAAATGCAAGGTAATGCACAGTGGAAGGAATAAACTGAACTACTCATGTACACAGCTGGGTTCTAAGCTAACCAACTACTTGGGAAAAGGACCTGGGCATCACTGTAACCTTTGCTCAATCCCCAGCAATGGTTAAAGCAAACAATATTAGGATGTATAAAGAATGACCAAAATTATAATACCATTATATAAATCAATGAGACACCCTCACGTGGAATACTGTGTTCAATTCTTGTCATGATGCCCCAAAAAGGATAGAGCAGTAATAAAGGCGATTCAGAGAAAAAGTGACAAAAATAATCTACAAGTCTAACCACCCCGTTTTAAATGATCAGCCCAAGTTCATATAAACCAGCCAGTAGCAGAGCGCACTACAATTTAAGAGCTCCCGGCTCCTTATCCTATACTTAGACTATACTGCAGCCCTACCTTGGGGCAAACCCCTGGCTCTACTGAAGACAACAGCATAATTCTCGTTTTGTCAGTAGTCTTGTGCTAGAGATGTCATCATAACCACACAGCTTGGCTCAAAAATTTTGAGTACTTATAAGATGCAAAATTTAGGGGTGCTAAAATATATCTCTTAGCAAAAACTTCCAATGCTTATTCTCAGTTCAAAGGTGATTTGTGTGGCAAGAACGGTTGATGGAATTCCATCTGAGACTCCCATGCATGGGAAAGAGGCATTTTCCATCACTGAACACTTATCGGATTTATTTTTTGTGTTGAAAAAATTTGAAAATGTTCATGCTTGCCCTGGATTCAGTTGACAATGAGAGCAAGTGCAGAGGACTCTTAAAAAAAATGACTCTGGGTTTCGAAATAAAGTTTAAAGATTTTGCTTAACATGCTTTTCGTTTCTTTAGCGCAATGCTAAGGTCCAATATTACAGATTATACGTATCTACTAGTACCAAAATAGAGTTTCAGTTAGGATCTTCTGTTATTTTGTTGAAATCCTCTATTTGCTTAGAAGCAGCACAAGGTAATTCAATGTAAAAAACTACATCAATGAAGCTTTGTGGGTGTATTTTTAACCATCAAAAGTCAAGAAATTCCAAGTTAAAAATCTCCCAGGAACTGTAAATTGGCTACATCATCTATATTTAAGCAAGTTTAATAGTAAACATCAATATAAAATTACACATTCAAATATTA
Source organism: Chelonia mydas (assembly GCF_015237465.2). Lineage (NCBI taxonomy): Eukaryota > Metazoa > Chordata > Testudines > Cheloniidae > Chelonia > Chelonia mydas. Next base: position 103,651,820 of record NC_057854.1, read on the forward strand.
CTATTGCTATGTGAATAGTAACTTTTGAATTTTCTGACCTTAGTGAATTCAAGGTTTCACCGTGAGGTTGTACTGAATTGGCTTTAGTTGAATTAAACGAAACAAAGAATGTTCTACTGACTTATTTTCATGCACTGAGATGGAAATCCGATGAAGTGAGCTGTAGCTCACGAAAGCTTATGCTCAAATAAATTGGTTAGTCTCTAAGGTGCCACAAGTCCTCCTTTTCTTTTTGTGAATACAGACTAACACAGCTGCTACTCTGAAACCTGTCATTTAAAGAAAATAAATGATGGCAATATTTGATTTTTAAATGTAAAATGTTTTTCACAAAATAAAAATATTTATTATTTTCCAAAACACACTCAGAAGTACAATGAAACAGGTGGATCAACATCTCTAGGGGGCTGAGGGGAGGAAATCAGAGGATCTGGATAGACACCATAGACGCAAGTACACTGAAAATTGTTAGTATAAACATTTACTGTTAAGGCCTTGACCCTGAAACTTGGTCCATACAGCTACAGCAGCCCATCTGCATTAATCATAATGCAGGACTGGGACCTAAGTGACATGTCATAGCTAAGATCCTAAACCTGGAAGATGTTCCATGCATGCAGACTATAGAAGAACTTGCAGGAGTGCAGCCTAAGTGATACACCCCGGTATGAAATGCTACTTTCAATTATTTACCAAGCAAATACATAAAAATATACAAAAACAACTCAGTGCTCAGCAAAAGTTAGATTACTGTTCATACCTGCATTTCTTCATTGTAAGTTTGATAATGGGGTTAAAGGAATCAGAAATTGTTCTGTATGCTCTGTTTTTTGGGGAGAGGAGTGGGAGGAAAGTAACAGGCCTGTAAAGCTGGCACAATTTGACTGGGGGAGATGATAAAAACAGGGCTTTTAAACAGCAAGGTGAAAGGAACCAAGTAATGCTTCAAAGTAACACCCAGGGAGAGAGGAAAAAAAAGGAAAGGCTGAAACTTCCTGACTGTGCCAGCGAAAGACACAGGTGCACCGTCCCCGCTGCACTCACCATTCAGCCTGGTCTGCCTGTTCGCTCTCACTCTCAGGAAGGTCTGCAAAGGGAACAAGAGCAGAGCAGTGTCAGCGCCCGGCTGGGGAGGAAGCTGGGCAGTGCCCCCACCCCGGGGCGACCCGCAGCCTTAGCCCTCCTCAGTGACCGCGGAGGAGAGAGAAGGCCGAGGACAGCCCCCCCCGCCCACCCCAACACCCCCCCGACCCACAGGGAGAACGAGACGCCCTCTTTGGGTCACTCCCCCCCCATGTAAACACCCCGCTCGCTCCCCGCCCCCGCAGCCCCGATGTAAACAAACCCGCCTCCCCGCCCGCAGGCCCCGCACCCACCTCCTCCCGGCCCCCGCCGCAGGGCCCCCTCCTCCCGCTCTGCATAGCCGCAGGCGCCGCGGCCGGCACGCGGTGGGGCGGGGATCCGGGCCCCGGAGCGGAGCCCCCCGGGCGGCCGGGGATGCCGGTGGATGGAGAGCGGCCCCGCCGGCGCCTCCGATCAGCTCCCAGCGGCCGCCGCCATGTTGGGCCCGGTCATGTGACCCGCCGCCGAGCGGGGTGAAAGTTCACGAGGCAGCGGGGAAGGAGCGGGCGGTCCCCATAGCAACCGGCAGGCGGCGGCAGGCCGGCCGGCGGGGACCCCCCACCCCCACCCCGGGCCAGGCTCAGCTGCACCCTAGCACCCCCCCTCCCCCCCAGCACGCACATGGGGCCCGGACCCACACCCCCGCCATGCAAAGTCCTGTGCCCCTCCCTGCCCAGGTCATGGGCCTGGGCACCCACCAGGAGAGCTGGACACAAGGGAGCGCAGTTTGCTCCCCCGGGGGCACGTCTTCAAGCCTTCCTCAGTGCCACGGGGGCCAGCAACTTGCCTTGTTAAAAGTGAAAGCTCCAGTTCCCATGGAAGGACCTGAGGGGGAGCTGGGGCGGAAGGAAAACCGCCAAGTTCTGGTGAAGCTGACGATAAAATGGCAGGCGCCCCGCACGCCCTGACAGTGGTGATACATCTCCCAGGCTGGCCCGGCCCAGAGACCCGCCGCCTGCATATTATTAAATATCCTCAGACTGCCCAGAACTTGTATGCTACAGAAACCCGCCTACAGCAACGCGGCTGTAGCCCTATTCCAGCACAACACGAGCACAGAACGCGCGTTTCAGTCGGTGGCGCTTAGGCTCTGCTCCGCCAGAAAAATCTGAGGGTGTGACAAAGGATCTTACCAACTAAGTCGTTTGCAATTAATAAAGAGGTTGTTATTCTGTGCCCTTGCTTTGAAGTCACAACTAATGGTTGCAAAAATGACTAATGCAAACAGGTGTTCTCTCTTCTGCTGTGTAAGGCCCTGATCCTCAAAACACTTATATGCATAATTAGCTTTACTCACAGGAGTACTCCTGTTCAAGTCAGTAGGAAGACTTGTGTGCTTAAAGTTAAGTAAAGTGAAAGTGTTTGCAGGATCAAGAGCTACGTTGCTGAAGGGATGCTGAAAAAAACAGGTTAACCAATGCAAGAAAACCCTTTTTAAATCTTTAAGACCCTCCAAATGTTCTCCTAAAACCCAGTTTTTTTGAATTGCTGGAATATCATGGAATCTCCAACACAGTGTTCCCAATGCACTCACTGTAACGGCGGGAGAATAGCAACGTTTTGTAGCATTTTTTAAATACACTATAAAGTAAGATGGAGCTGGGATACAGGGTAAGATGGCAGGTCAATACACTGCAGAATATCTAAACAGTCCTGAAATAATTGACCCTTTGTCTATCTTTCCTCCCTTGCTTGAGGTGAGATTACTCACAAATAGGAAGAGGAAAAAATAAAAGGAAGCATTTGGGGTTCAACTGAAGTTTATTTTCATGTTTGTACGTAGAGCAGTTTTATGCCAGTAACCCCAGTACAGACAGGTAAGAGGGGTGGACACATCCTGAATTCCAATTCCATTTGCATTTATGCCCATGCTATTCCACTGAAGTCAACTGGGTTGGGGAGGTGTAACAGAGACATCGAAGTGGGATCAGCCTAGATTTGTATGGGAGGAGTTTTTTCAAACCCCTTTCAGATTTCTACCCTCTAAGCCACCAACCATCCTAAGCAATGACCGCCTTGCCTGCTTTGTTCTGATTAATGAGACAACCAACAAATGACATAAGAATGTCTCTTGAGTATGGCTGCACCCACCACAAGCTGCAGAGTGAATGAAATTCTCTATGGTTCATAGATTGTAAGACACTGGTTTGGTAGGTAAAACAGCTGTAAAATGCATATTATTGGGTTTTTGAAAAAGGGTAATTCTTGCTTCAAGCAAAGCCTCAGCTGCCAGATTCATTCTAGTACAGTAAGCCTCCTGCGGGTGTGTTTTATTGGTGTCTTGTTAGAAGCTTTATCCATATTATCTGATACACACAGGTCGTTGGTGGAATCTCTCTTAGCGACTAACGCCAGAACCCAGAGCACCACAATTAGCTAATATTTGTCCTTCTGTGTATAGAAACCGCTAACACAACTTGGAGTTTAGTGGGCAGCAAAGGGAATTCATTCACACTCTATCATTCAAACACACATCTGCCAGGAGGGTTTATGTGTTATCCTTGAGTAGGAAGAGAGAAGACCGTAGCCTATAAAAACTAGACAGGTTGGACCGAAGGAACTGGGGAGAGGAAAGTGGAAACGAGGCTCTGCAATAACAATACAGGATTCCTTGATCTCTTTGTCAGAGGCCATCAAAGCAATATTAGTAGTTGTGGCTGTTGGAACATCAAGGGGCTGTTAGACTATCCAAGCAGCTCATATGAAGGCAGAGGGAGTTTGGCTTTTTAGAGTTTTTTTATGCAGATGCACCCCACTCAGATGCCGCCCCATTTTGCTCTGTTTGGGGCTTTACTGTCCAAATCCCTGGTTTAGTATATTAGGACCTGAACCTGTGAAGTGCTGAGCATCACATGTGAGGTGTTAAGCATTCTCAAACTATCACTGATCTCAATGGGATCTGGGGTCACTGCGGCCCAGACCCTCAAAGGTACAGTAGTTAGGTTCCTAACATCCATTGAAATCAATGGACGTCAGGAGCCTAATATCTTGGAGGAGTTGGGCCTCAGTGATGAACAGGATCAGGCTCCAAGCTGGTCTGTGTGTGAGAGAGATGCCAACCAAAACACTAACTGGCACATTTCCATCCATCTGTCAAGGCAGAAATACAGACATGTAACTCCCTCCTATTGAAATGCACAGGGTTAGACATAAGGGGCACAGATTAAAAATCCTATTTTAAAGCAATATTTCTTTCCCTGAGTTGCTAACAACACCTCAGATTACTAAAACCCAAATAACGGCAATCATCTGATTTCATTTTCTGCTTTCTTTTCTTTTCTTTTCTTTTCTTTTTTGCATTGTGCTCAACTTGGACACTCAAAATTGACTCCTCAGTTTCCTTCCTCTTTCTAGTCAGTTTCACCTGGAGGCTCTGGTAGACTAGCCAAAGGCTGCAATATGTGGGTTACCAATGAAGCTGTGGAAGGCTTCAACCTAAACAAAATCTGCTTCCTACCCCCAACCCCTTAACGTCACAAAAACAGTCATATTAGCTTTTCTAAAAACAACTGCCCTTTTGTTTGTTTCAACCAAACCGGCATTTTGTGCCTACTTTATGCTACATTTCTGCCTTTCACTTTTTCTAGGCAATTTTTTTATATATTTTTGCCACATAAATGCTTAGGGAGAGTTAGCAACTTAGCTTAAATCTTGCATGGTGCTAACCCCTAAAGCACGCTGCAGTTTTTCTCTGGGATTTGAAATGCAGTGGTCATGTTTTTACAGCATACTCAGTTACCAAATCAGAGTTGCTGATTCTTGTTTCTACATCTTTATTGAATTAAGCTACAGCCTGTTTCTGGGTAGAGGCTCATTCTTGCGGTTCAAATAGCAGAGAGAGGTGAGGCTTTGCTGGACAAGGATTTCAGCCACTCATTTTTACTTACTTCACGTATTATTCAGCCACAAATGTTCCACACTGGCTTACCTAACCCATTTAGGGTGTTCTCTCCCTGCAGAGAAGGCGCCTGAAATGTTATCCTTAAGGCAGGAGGAGTGTTTCACTCTAGAGTTTTTTTTTCTTTTTGTTATTCTCCCTTGGCAATGCTGGTAGATAGATACTAGCAAGGAAACTGACAAGGCCTGATCCCTACTCGCTATGCAGGCAAAACTCCCACTGAATTCAGTGGTAGGGGGATTTGAGTGCAAAAAGAGAACTGGATTGGGCCCAAAGCAAATGAACAGGGCTGAAATGCCTGTGACAATGGAAGAAATGAGACAGCTGGGAAGAGACTTGGAGCCGCGATCATCATCTCAAGTCATGCATGAACCTTCCCTCTCACGGGCGGCAGCAAGAAGCTTCTTCCTTCATCTGCCCACACTTCTCATCTGACCACTCCCTTTATCTCCTTCATTCACTCCCAGCTTTGCACCATCTTTCACACCTTCTCCCTACCCTGCTGTGCTTGGAAAAGCCTCCTGGTTCGTGTTTGCCAAGCACCCTCCCCTCCTCCAGAAAACACCCAGAGAGCCACTTGTTCACAGAAGCTTTCTATCGAGAAAGACCTCACGTCACTGTGCTATACCAGTTTGCAACATCATGGTCAAGCCAAAGGTCCTGCACCAAGCTCTGATGAATGGGCTTGTCACAGGGGGGGTTCTGTGCTGGGCAGTGTTTGGGGCCAAATCCGATCATCAGACCTTGGAGCCACTCTGTAGCCACGACTGCCTTTGCGGCTGCTCTCCCAGGGCACGTCTTCACTAGCAACGTTAAAGCGCGGCCGCGGCACTGCTTTAATGTGGCTGTGTAGTCGCGGCTATAAAATCCCACCCCCACGAGGGGAGTAGCTCCCAGCGCTGGGGCACTGTCTGCACTGGCACTGTACAGCGCTGAAACTTGCAGCGCTCAGGGGGGTGTTTTTTCACACCCCGAGCGAGAAAGTTGCAGTGGTGTAAAGTGGCCCCACTCAACAGAGGAGGGTGCGTGGCAGGCAGGGTGGTGTGCCTGGGAGTGCATGTGTGAGAGGAGCTGAGAGTGAATTTCCTGAGGGCTGTTTATCCTTGGGTTCTCCATGCATAATCTTCCCAAGGTAAAGTCTTTCCCAGATATGTGATCCTGGAATCAACAACTTTCTTTGACTCAAACCTGTTCCCTTTTAGTTCAAGTTCCAATGAACTGCATTCAGAGTTAGTCTATTTTCCTGTCTCGGTTTGGCTGGGATGGGGGGTTCGTTTTGGCAGGGGCCAGGTCTAAAGGCATCAGCTCAGAGGAGGGATATTTTTAATAGTTATGGGCCAAACCTTAATCTTAAATCCAAACCCCTTAGCTTTCCAGGATGATTCAGGTTCGGATTTGGTTTTGGGCCCATTTTCCAGGTCAGACGCTGGTGAAATCTCACAAGAGAATAGCTGATCCCACAAGATTTGCATGGCAGAAATTGTGCGCAACCATCTGATGATTAGGATCGTTTGCTGAGCGCTGACGTGCTTAGCACTGTATAAAACACAAGAGGAGATGGCTCCTGCCCCAACGAGCTTAGAGAAGAGGTGGGCAAATTACGGCCACATCCAGCCCTCCAGACATTTTAATCTGGCCCTCGAGCTCCTGCCGGGGAGCAGGGTTGAGGTCTTGCCCCACTCCGCATGGCTCCCGGAAGCAGCGGCATATCCCCACTCCGGCTCCTACGTGTAGGGGCAGCCCTGGGGCTCCACATGCTGCCCCCACCCCAAGTGCTGTCCCCGCAGCTCCCATTGGCTGGGAACCACAGCCAATGGGAGCTGCAGGGGCAGTGCAAGCGCATAGGGCAGCGTGCAGAGCTGCCTGGCCACACCTCCGCATAGGAGCCGGAAGGGGGACATGCTGCTGTTTCTGGGAGCTGCTTGAGGTAAGTGCCACCCGGAGCCTGCCCCCCTGGTGCCCTCCCATGCCCCAACCCCCTGCCCCAGCCGTGATCCCCCTCCTGCCCTCTGAACCCCTCGGTCCCAGCCCAGAGCACCCTCCTGCAACCCCAATTCCTCATCCCCAACCCCACCCCAGAGCCTGCACCCCCAGCCGGAGCCCTCATGCCCTCCTGCACCCCAACCCCCAATTTCGTGAGCCTTCATGGCCCACCATACAATTTCCATACCCAGATATGGCCCTCAGGCCAAAAAGTTTGCCTACCCCGGCTTAGAGTCTAAAAGATCTCATGAGATTTCCACCATTTGGAGCCAAAACCCTATGAGTTTTCAGTACCATGAACCTGAACCTTCGAACCCAGCCTTCCTAAACCAGCTCCGGATCCAACCACTGCCTCAGTGGCCCATTTCTATTCTATAGGAACGTCTCTCTCCAATCAGAATGAAAGGATACTTATGGTTACTCCTAAGGTAGGCTTCTCATCTGTACGCCAGGTAGGATCCTGACATGTTCTACCTGCCAAAGGCCAGCAGCTCAGTGGCTGTAGGCTGAGGCTATGGTTGTATCAAGGAGCACAACGGAAGGTCTCAAAAGACACCAGGGCCCCAATTCAGTAGTGTCACAAAGATGATGCAGGTTACACACTGGGTATTAATTGCTTGGCAAATGGATGTTCAATATCTTCATAAATGATCTGGAGGATGGTGTGGATTGCACCCTCAGCAAGTTTGCAGGTGACACTAAACTGGGAGGAGAGGTAGATACGCTGGAGGGTAGGGATAGGATACAGAGGGACCTAGACAAATTAGAGGATGGGGCCAAAAGTAATCTGATGAGGTTCAACAAGGACAAGTGCAGAGTCCTGCACTTAGGACGGAAGAACCCCATGCACCTCTACAGACTAGGGACCGAATGGCTCGGCAGCAGTTCTGCAGAACAGGACCTAGGGGTTATAGTGGACGAGAAGCTGGATATGAGCCAACAGGGTGCCCTTGTTGCCAAGAAGGCCAATGGCATTTTGGGATGTATAAGTAGGGGCATTGCCAGCAGATCGAGGGACGTGATCGTTCCCCTCTATTTGACATTGGTGAGGCCTCATCAGGAGTACTGTGTCCAGTTTTGGGCCCCACACTACAAGAAGGATGTGGAAAAATTGGAAAGAGTCCAGCGGAGGGCAACAAAAATGATTAGGGGACTGGAACACATGACTTATGAGGAGAGGCTGAGGGAACTGGGATTGTTTAGTCTGTGGAAGAGAAGAATGAGGGGGGATTTGATAGCTGCTTTCAACTACCTGAAAGGGGGTTCCAAAGAGGATGGATCTAGACTGTTCTCAGTGGTAGCTGATGACAGAACAAGGAGTAATGGTCTCAAGTTGCAATGGGGGAGGTTTAGGTTGGATATTAGGAAAAGCTTTTTCACTAAGAGGGTGGTGAAACACTGGAATGGGTTAGCAAGGGAGGTGGTGGAATCTCCTTCCTTAGAGGTTTTTAAGGTCAGGCTTGACAAAGCCCTGGCTGGGATGATTTAGTTGGGGATTGGTCCTGCTTTGAGCAGGGGGTTGGACTGGATGACCTCCTGAGGTCCCTTCCAACCCTGATATTCTATGATTCTATGATGTATGAAGGAAAGCAAGGCAACCTGCTCAGACAGGGCATTCAGTGGTGACCAAATTCAGCTCTTGGCAAAAGAGGGTGCAACTTACATTCAAATCAACAGATGTGCCTGTTTACGCTAATGCTGAATTTGGCCCTGTGTAGCTGGGGGGTGGGGGACAGTTTGAACAGCTTTATCACTCTCATGTTAGTTGCTTTATCAGCTGCACTCCCGTTCAGTGTGTAAGTCATGCTCATTCTTCACACCCACTGAATGCCAAACTGGTTCAAGTTACACCACCTTGCCACTTACTCCTGTTTTCTGATCTGCTTACACCTGCGGTGGATTGCACCTTATCATTTGTATCCCAGCTGAACTTGATCACAGACTCTCATGGGAATTGCATTTGCTTACTTCAGAGTATATCTGGAAGAACGGGATCCTCCAGGGAAGTAATCAGCTCAACCTTCCCCCCAATATTTCTTTAACCTTCCTATTACCAAATCTCCATCTCCGCTAAATATTGGCTTGTAAAAAGGACCAGAGGGCTATTAAGGCCAAACCTTAGGAATTCACCTCTGAAAATCCATAGAGCGGAAGTCTGTGCTCCAACATTTTACTAATACCTTGTATAGTCTCTATTACATCATAAATAACCCAAGGAACTTGCAATGCAAAATTACTAGCACTGCAGCTCTAAGAAGCAGGTATCATCACAGCACACTTCTGCACATGAAAAGCTCAGTTCTGCAGCCCTTCAAGTCACTGGGAGATTCTTCTGCACAAGGGCCAGTAGATCAGGCTTCACCATTCTTTGACTCCTGAGCAATTCAGAGGGGCCAAATTCTCATTTACACAAAGGATTTACACTGCTCTGGCAGCCACTGGAAGGTCCCTTTATGCTACCGGAGTGGCATGCCGCAGTGCAAATGAAAATCAGACCCCGAGGTCTTTTCTCCCTGCAGCGCAGAGTTATAATTCCCATTATGCATTTGCATTAAGGGGCTGCAACCCCTCATAAAACACACTCACAAACTTCAGATGTGTCAGGCAAGCTAGACTCAGCACATGGAGGAGGGTGCAATGCGAATCCTTGTACTGAGGGACGGGAGAACACAAAATTATGCTGACAAATTTCACAGAGCCTAAAACTCCTGAGAAGCTGAGAGCGCAGGCCACTCCACATCCTCCAGGCCCAGGTTTGTACATCACAAAAAGGACCACTGAGAAAACTTCATCCAAGCTGTTTTTGAAAGTTCACTTTTTGTTTTAATAGAAAGAAGTATTGTGACAGGAGAGAGGGCAGCATATTTTGGTCAAACATTTCTCGTTCATACCTGGGCCTGCTTCTCTGCTGCCCGGCTCCAAGAGCTGTTGCTTTCACCCAGCAAAGGGGGGATAAAGTTCTGCTAAATCAGAATGGAATTGTCCAACACTCCCTTAGCACTGGTGTAAGTGACTCAGGGACATGGGGAGTCAGGCTCACGTTTGATAACAGATATGGAATACATGACTGCATTGGGCGGGATGCACGGTATGTTGGCCTGGGTTTGAGATGGGCCTTCAAGAAGTGAAGGGCAGAATAGTTACCAGTGAAAATTAAACAATATATAATAATAATAATTTGCACAGTCATGATGTATGCATGCCTTGGGCCCTGATCCTAAGACAGATTCCTGCATGATGTTTCATTCAGTGGGGACCTGCCCATGAGGATCCATTTGCAGGAGCAACCTCGCGATCATATTGTCACCACCCCTTGTCCTTCCTCTCCCCTGCCCGCCCCCATCACCCTTGACCTTTACTTGTTGCGTAATATCAAACCAAGGCCATCTACTCCTGTGGGCAGGGAGTATGTCCTTGCATGTCTGTGAAGTGCACGAAGATGTTTCTGGATGCTCAAGAAATAACTATCTTACGACTCAGAAGCCAGAGGTGAGTTCTGCAGACCAGTGTCACTAAGCCGTTCGCACCACTCCATGCTGGCATGTGTTCTGTGTGTGCCAAGTTCCGGATCTCACAGAGAAATCTCTTTAAAATGATTTAGAAAGTTTAAAAAAATGTTATTGGAACTAATTTTTGTATCTCTTCACATACAGGATCCTTGCAAGCCATGAACCCAACTGCATAGAGTTCAGAGGGAGAGGAAAGGTATAACAAATACGATTTTAGAAACCACTACAAATAAGCTAAGCTAGAATTTTCACGTGCAACGTGGTAATGTTAAAGTCAGATTCCTCTGGACCTTCCACAGCGAGAAGCAGGTGCTGTTTATCTCATTAGGGTGCTGGAATTCTCTGCTCCCTAATGAGGTAGAGCTCCCATTTTGATAGCCCTGACCGGGTGTGAGTTACTGGATCATAAACAGACCATTGATACATGACTGAATGTTACTTCTCTTGAGCCTTTGATCAGTGTCATTTTGCAGGGAAATTGTAAATCGGGGAGGCAGCAGGAAACATTTTCCTTGACTGTACCATGCGTATATGGCTATACATTTGAGTCCTATGTGCATGATTCAGGCCTGGCTATATATTAGGCATAGAGGCCACAAATTACCCTCAATCCACATCAATGAAACACACAACTGAGGGTACAATATGTCTCTTAACTTGCATTGTATTGCACTAACCCTGTAGGGTTGTGTTCTGTTGCATTCTGACCTGTATGCCCACACACCATGATGCAATGCAGCCAGAAGTCCCAGACAGTTCTATGGTGCGTAATCGTGCTTTGGGGGCATCCCAGAGGACTGGCTCTTTGCTAATAATACTAAATAATATGACTTGGATGACCTAATTTTTGTAATAATTTGCATGTCTACAGCCCTTTCTAGGATCTCAAAGCGCAGAACCTTAATGTGTTATGCCTCACAGCTCCTCAGTGAGAGATGGAAGTATTAATATCCCCATTTTCCACACAGAGAAACAGGGGCAGGGAGGTTGAGGAGCTAGGCCAAGGTCATGGAGGGACTTGGGAGTAGTTCTTAGGAGTTTCTGGCTCCTAGTCCTGTGCTAAGACCAACGGATTGCACTGCCTGGCTGGTTCCTGGCTGCTGTCTCACCTGGTATCTGTCTGAGTGATGGATATCATCTGAGGAGTGAGGCGATGCTGTCCGAGAGTCTCCTTCCCGCTTGATTGAGGCTGACAACAAAATTGACTGCAAGAGAAAGAGAGGAAAGGAGAAATTTACACTGTGAGCAAGGCAGAGCAATGATACATCAAAGGCAGTGTCAAGGTCTTTCCCATTCCCAGCAGGAATGTATTGTCGCTGGCCAATAAACACTGTAACAGGCCCAGAGGGGGCATGTTAGCACCGGCTGACAGCGTGCTGGTTTGGCCTCTTGGGTGTGGGAGAGCACATGCCATATCACGGGAGGGCTGGGTCTGAGAGAGCAGCAACAGGGGGTCTGCTCCCACAGCCGAATCCCAGGCCCTGTACACAGCCCGTTCACACAGGAGCTGCTCTGCCCTTGGGGAGGGCTGGGATCCTCCTCCCCATCCTGGGGCCAAGGAGCAGAACATCCTCGCAGCCCTTCTGCGACCATCACTGCAGCCTCAGGGCCTGCACGACCGGCATGGAAACCCTACATATTGGCCGAGAACGGTGGTGCAATGTCATTGCAGACTGCTACGCTGTGACCTTCACCCATCCTGCCCTCAGATCCCCTCTTTGTGGGGCTGCTGCAGAGGCTGCTGTGGACATGGGCCCTCTGACCCCTTGCCCGGCCTCTCCACACCCTCCTTTTCATGGAGCTGCGCTGATTCCACTGTGTTCAGGGCCTTCCATGTGGCACGGGCATGTGGCTGGCAGTGCTGCAGAGGTAAAGCTCGAGCTCTCCAGCAGGGGCAGCAATGGGCAGATAGGTGCCCATTGCTTTCCCACTCCCTCCTAGTGAGGGTGCGAAGATGCAAGAAGCACAGCATGGCGCTGTGTGGGAGGAGAGGACAGGAGTCTGGAAAGCGGAAAGGATAGCCTAGAATGAGATGCACCATCCTAGCTTGGGGTCCTGTCTCATAACCTCCCTGTCTGATGATCTGTTTACAGAGAAAACACATCAACATGCATTCATGTAACGTGAAGGTTGCAGAATGGACACGGTCAAATGTGAGAGTTAAGTCAGCAAGTGCAGCCTTAACTCTGCCCCTAGTGCACTGGGAGAAAGTCTTTACTTTTAGGATCAGAATAGATTATCAGGTCGTTTATCTAAGGTTGTAAAAAAGATGTTTGTAGCATTTTGTAGCACTGAATAGACACATAGAATGCATGAAACCCAAAACACACCCCAGAAAACATCCTCAAACAGGATACTACAGGTGAAAGCATAACAATGTACAACAACAATAAAAAGCATTGTGTGCCAGCATACACTTAAATTACACTAAATGTCTCGGTAATGACAACTCACTAACAAAGATGCTTCATTAATACACATTATATTGTAATTTACTATTACTCTTGAATACATTTTAATACAAAGCATCTGGAAAAGCACAAATTTTTGCACAAGGATATGGAAAAAATCAGAAAATTATTTTTATTGTGACTTAAGAAATATATTGATAGCCTTCAAATCAACAGCGGGGAAGTATAAATTCAGTGCACCCAACGCTTATGGGACATCACAGGACTAGTGTGACAATACTTAAAGGACATACATCCAGTAATAATTTAACTTTAGTAGTAGGAGAGTTTGAGGAAAAAGTCTATGAAAAATACAAATTAGCTAAGGGTTGGTCTACACTAGAAAGTTACATTGACCTAACTACGTCGCTCAGGGGTGTGAAAAATTCATCCCTCTGAGAGACATAGATAAGTTGACGTAAGCCCCAGCGTAGACAGTTCTAGGTTGATGGAAGAATTCTTCTGTCAACATAGCTACTGCCTCTCGCAGAGGTGGATTTACTGCAGTTATGGGAGAACCCCTTCTGTCGCTGTAGTCAGTTGTTCCGCTGTAGCATTTCTAGTGTAGACCCAGCCCGAACTTCTGCGTAAGAGACATAGTAAAGCAAGCAATCTTAAAAAATATCCACTGAAAATCCAGCTCGCCAAGTGTTTGTTTCTGAGGAACATCCGGTAGGATGCAACAATAACAAATGATTGCTCAGAGGCAGGTAAGTCCGCAACGGGATAGAAGAATATCATCTGAAATGTCCAGGCCAAAAGTGGGGACAGTACTGTTAAAAGACAGTAGAGGGAGGAGAACTTTCCAAAACATTTGCCTTTGGGCTGACATTAAACATGGAAACAATTGAACCCAAAATGTGACTTTTTTCGGAAAGGTATGAGCAGCTGGAAACAGCATGTAAAATGACTCAGCAGAAAAAAGATGGCCAGTTGGCAAGATGTGATCCTCAGGGGCCCCATGGGACCCTGATCTCAATCGGGGCTTGTCTACACTGCATTGTAAGCCTGGGTCTGGGGGACCTGGGCTTGTGGACTCAGTGTTTCCAAGCCCATGTCTGAGCGTCCACACTGCATTATCAATTGGGTTTATAATTGCTGGACCCAGTTCTCACAGCCATGCTAATGTGTCCACACTGCATGATGCAGAACTTCTGACTTGAGCTGTGTCCACACTGAAAAATGACAGGGCTTGGACTGGGCTCTAACCCACTCCCTTAGAAGGGTCTTTTAGGACGTGGGTCCGGGGTGCTTGCTGACCCGAGTCAGACTAATTTGGGTGTGGATGGAAGGGGGGCTTGGCTCAAACCTGAGTCAGAGCCCGGGTGTAGTGTGTAGTGTAGACACACCCTAAGTGGTCAACCTACGGGATTCTCATATAGCCCTTCCCTGAGCACCTTGCCAGGGGAGAGGGAAGCTGAGCTGGAGTTAACCCCTTGTTCATCAGGGAGCAGGGAATCACCCTGACCCAAGCAGAGTTTAATGGAAAGCCCTGATTGTAACCTTGATTCGATTGGGAGTCTGTGTGGATATGGCTGCCCTGGATGAGGGATGTTTGTTCATTTCAGGTGATCTTGTGACTGGAGAAAGTGGGGCAGGCTTGGCATATGGAGGGTCTCTAGGCTCCTGCCTCTGACTGTGTTTGCCACAATACACTGCCTTGTCCTGGGCTGCCAACATTGCTGTATAAGGCTGGGGCTCCTTTTCTCCTTCTTAGTGCCGAGGTTAATTATTTCTGCAGCAGCTCTTTAATATTTCTCAGGAGCTGCAGGAGGAATTCTGTTGAAAAACACTGAGTTCCTGTTAGAAAAAAAAGGAACCCCACCCCCCCAAAAAAGGGGACAAGGAGGAATTTAAAAGCCCTGAGACTGCAAACGGTGCTTTAAAATGAAGGGCTGGGGTCTCGGCTCTCGGTCTCTGAGAGCGCCGAGTCTGGGTCAGCTCAGCGATTCGGAAGCAAGACAGCCTCCTGTTGCAGTGCAACACCCTGTCCCTCCTGAAATAAGCTGACCATCCCGGTGCTGCGGGGGTTAAACTCGTCATCCTCCAGGCGAGAAAAATACCCCCCTGCCTCCCTCGTCCCAGCAGACCAATCCCTTCCACCCCCCACTCCGCCCACAGCCGCTGGTAGCTCTAATCCAATATGATTATGTGAAAAATGGTCGGGCTAGCTCTGGAGACAGTAAATTAAACGTTATGTATTAGTTTTTAGCGTGCGGTCCCGGGAAGCACGCTGGCCCCATTTATTCCACAGCCTTCCTGAGCACCATGGCGATGACCTCTGGAAAAACGCAGGGCTAAACTAATCCCAAAGATGTCAATCTCGAGGCCTCTTCTACATACACTTGCCGTTTAGATTAATAAACTGTCTATTTTTAAATTGTGTGCAAGCACTTCAATTCTAAACCCCTCGCTGGCATGTTAAACACAGCGCTCGTGATGCCAAGTCACACTTCCCCTTTGCTGGTAGCAAACTTGACTTCATTTGGTTTTCTCATTTCCCTGAGACGTGGCGAATGCTTTGCCTTCCTGGCCGCATAGGCAGGACTGTCACCGCTGCAGATGGGGGAAAGCAGGCGCAGGGCCTAAGGATTAGAAACCCGCGCGGTCTGAGGCCAACCTTATTTCTGCATTAGGCCGACCTCGCTGCCATCCCAGTTTTGGCCTCTCTTTCCTAATCAGTCATTTCAGGGCTGTC
The DNA here is from genome assembly GCF_015237465.2 of Chelonia mydas. Taxonomy (NCBI): domain Eukaryota; kingdom Metazoa; phylum Chordata; order Testudines; family Cheloniidae; genus Chelonia; species Chelonia mydas. The sequence goes on from NC_057854.1 coordinate 103,667,480, forward strand.
TCCTGGCATTTGGGGGCCGGGGGGGGGGGGGGGGGGGAACTGTCATGGCACCGGTCCCCAGGGGCATCCGCCCTCTGCAGGCAGAGCTCTTGCCTGCCCCTCTAGCCCAGCTAGTATGGAGGGGGCAGAATTGTAACCTGCCCCCCTCCCCTTGCAGTGGCTAGTGGTGCTAACGCTGCCCTAGACTTTGTGCTCAGGGCGCAGGACTGTGGCTGCTCCATGGGGGAAAAGGCTCCTTGGTGCTCTCTCTCCCCAGCCCTCGGACATCCCCATCATCTGGCCTCTGGGAATTTCATTCCAGAATGACCAGCCTCAGGACGACCCAAGACAGCCATTTAGGGAAGGTGAAGCAATTGCTTGTCCTCCATGTCTTGGGCCAAACCACTGGACTGTGATGCAAATTCTGGTTCGGGCTTTCCATGGAGAATACAACCAGCACTCTGAAGTTGAATCTCCTCATGTTAAAAGCCTGTCAGCACCCAGGCCGGAGGTACCAGAATCACTGGATCCACCAAGGGGCCCAGAGACAATGGGTCGGATTCATTGCAATGAGTCTGAGGGCAGGGGATGCGATCATAATTCGTTAGGAGATCAGTAACAAAGAGAGAAAGGCCCAATCCAGAATGCTGAATCTAGACCCCTTTGAATGTCTGGGATCGGGGCAGGAGGGAGGGGAAACAGGACGCTAAGGAATCAAATCCTTGGGTCCATCCTTACAGGTTTGGTTCTAGGTCAGATCAAGAGCTGGAAGGGGCCTGTTGCCTTGTTTAGATGTGGCTAAAATCTCACACAAATTTCTTGTGAGTTTTTCACTATTCAAGATGGTAGGAAACGGATCTAGTAAAAATGATACTTCACATCTGAGGCCTGACAAAGCACTAACAATCATTAGAAAAGTCCCAGCACCACCTACCCAGATCGGAGCTTGTGCCCCGGAACTGTCTCTAGAAACACCCAGGTTTTGCCAGTCATCGAGTCACTATGTTTGTGCATAAGTAGCACCCACAGTATGCAGCCAATTGCACAAACTATGTTTTCCTGTAACTACTGAAATCCTGCCGTTATTGCTAGAACCATTCATTACTTTATCTGCCTCCCCCGAGCAATGCTTGCATTTTACAGTGCTGGGGAGGACCTGGCTACAACTGAGTTCAAACACAGTTCTGTCCTGCAGTGCCACCTGGGTCAAGTCACATTTCATCTGTCTCCCCGAATCGTACTACAGCCATGGACTTTTGCATGGCAGGCGCGCTGCTTTGGTAACATGGATGAACTGTGTTTTAATCCTGTCAGTGGCTGATCTGTGTTGTAACTGCATTCCCTCGCTACAGCGTAGATGGAACTATCATTTGTGAGAGAAATCTGCCTTTTTGGGGGGGCATAAATCTAGCTCAATCCCCTCATCCCTGAACTAATCCCTCACGCATGACTCCTCTATGCCTGACTTAGTTCTCCGGCTCTGTGGCAGGCATGACCATGGTGTGTTTGTACACGTGAAACAGGCAAAGGAGACGCAGACATGGCCCAGAGAGCCTGGATGTTTCCAGCGGGGACAGTAACACATTGCATTTCACCCGCATCACTCTCTGCCCATCACCCTGGCTACAATGATTCCTTGCCTCTGAGGCACTCTGTACTAGCGGTAGAGACTGGAGCTGCTCCCCTTCCCGTACGTGAGAGCAGGTATATATGCCCATGCACTTCCCAGCGGGATTCCTTGCTGCTTGGACAATGCACCTATTCACTGAATTGTTCCCTTTCTTCCTGGGGAAACGGGTACTGGAGAGCTCAGCCCTGCCCCCAGGCCCCAGGTACTGGCCTGTAATTCAGATCCAGAGCCTGATTGGATCGTGTGTGACCAGGCTTCATCTCCCTGTGCCAAGGCCTCAGGCAAGCTCCCCCCACCGTCCCACGGCAAGCCAAGCCACCGCTGGGGCGTTGAAAGACACAGAAAGGGCCTTGTGCAAGCACCAGCACCACCTCACGTTTCTCCCTCCCCTTTAAATCATCTCTCCGTTGGGCAACGGCGCTCTCTGTAGAGGTCATAAACCCTAAGAGGATCAGCCGCAGCATTACACCTGGGGCAAGCTAAATAAAAAAAGGTCACCGGCGCTTTTTAAACATGGACAAAAAAGCAGTAAAATGTGTTTGGGAAAAAAAAAATCTGGCATTAAATCATGACTTTTTGCCTGTCTTGCCTCATTAAAAGTGGCCTTTTGGAAGGTAAAATTATCATTGTAAGCGATAAGATCTTTAAGAAAATAATTCACGGCTTCTTCACCCTTTAATATGATAGCCGCCATCGGCTAATTTTTTGCTTAATGGCAACGAGGCCATCAATCTTGTCCAAGCCGTGTGCTCACCCTCTCCTCCCTCCCCTCCCGCCGCTCTGGGCAGCCATGTCTCCGGCGTGGCTCCCAGGAGCCATCTTTTACTTTCTTCTGCCTTCCCCGCAGTGGGCAGTGAGTGGGTAAGACAGGCCAGGGGAGGCTGAGCCTCCCCCAAAGCCCGGCGTGGTCCCACTCGTGCTCCACCCCCAGGCCCTCTCCCGTCTCCTTCCAGGTCCCACTCTTCCCCTGTGGCCCAGGCTGGGGCTGGCCGGCCTACGGCTGGGACTCGGGGTGTCTGGAGCCAGCGCTTGCGCTGCCAGAGCTCGGGTGCTGGGGCGGGGGGGCTGGAGGACGCAATGAGGGTGCTCTGGGCTCTGGCAGGAGAGGGGGGTGGAATGGGTGGGGGGCCTCGGGCGGAAGGGGAGGGGCTGGGGCCTAGCCTCCTCCAACGGTCTGGTCACGCGCCGCCCATGCGGAGTGGGAAGAGGGTTTGCTGTGTGTTTGGGGGAGCGGGCGCGGGCAGGACTTCATGGGTGCGATTGTGGGCATACATGAATGTGTGCGTGTGCATGGAGATGGCAGCTGTATCTGTTCGTGTTCATCAGGTGGAATTCAGTCCCTGGGCAGAGGGCTGAGCACAAGGCCTAGGTACCACATAAGTCCCAGAGGGTGTCTTGACCATGTGCTGGCCCTCTGCCCTGGGGTGAATTTCACCTTCTGTGTGTGTGGACCTGACCTCTCCAGGGATTGTGCAATTCTGCAGAGCTCTGGGGCAGTGACTGGAAAGGTTGCAGCAGCTTTGTTTCAATTAAAAAATGCATGGTCTCAATTAATTAAAAATGATACTGCCATCAGCACAGAAGCCCTCGTGTTTAAAACTCAATGCTCTCCCGATCCTGTGGCAAGGGTGGGCACAGCAGCTCCCCCATGCCAAATTAGAGCAGCCTGAGGGGAGCTCTAATTTACACTGCCTGAGGGCCCAAAATATAGCCAATCATCAGTGTGTTCTGGCCATGCCCCTGCTACACCAGCAGTGGGGAGGAGGGGAAAGAGAGTGGCGTGTAACAGCCCTAATTTCAGCACTACGCCGTGAACAGATCACTCTTGCAGTGCTCTCCCTGGGCTGGCGTTAGGCCCACATTGCGGGAGCTGTGCAAAGCAGCCATGTTACATGAGAGGGTCAGGCCCTTCGTTTGTGTAAGTGAAAGCTGAATTCCCAGAGTTCCAGGAGGGGTGACTTCTTCCATGGGTGACCATGGGTGTATCTGCGTGTGAAAGGACTGGTGTGCATGTGTCTGCCACCTGTGGGAGGATGGGTGTACCTGCACGTGTGTGAGTGACTGTGCATGTGTGTTTACACAAATATGTGTTCCTATGTACGGGCATACCTGGGTGTGCAACCACGCAGAACTGTGAGAGGGGCATGTGAGCAGTGCATGGTGCCTGCAGGTGGACACACGCCCATGTGCAAACAGATCTCTGGGGCCCCGCTGCGTGTGTATACGTGCCTCGGTTGGCATGCATGTGACTCTTGGCCCTGAGCGAGGGCGGGAGGGGTGTATGTATGGGAGAGAGCGGGAGCTGGTTCCTGTCAGGATGCAGCCCTCGCACCAAGGAAATGGACTGAAATTGCCAGCACACACTAACCGTCGCCTCCCCCTCCCTTAACTACCTTCTCCCTGTGCCGCAGACGGGTCAGGTGTCAGCACAGGGAGAGGCGAGCGGATGCCGTTGACATTCTGTTTCCTTTCAAGGCCAGCCATTTGAGACTATTAAGAGCTGGACTCTGGCTTTCTGATAGCCCCAGAAAAACACAGGGAGTCTATTTTTCTTAAACAATCTATCAGAGCTGCTGTCAGCAGAACAAATACCCTAGCCCTTCTTTTTCTATATCTCGATGGCCTTTTTCTTATTTTGGCACAAAGTGTTTCCTGCTTGATGCGTTCAGCCTTAACTCTGCCGTCTAAATAGGTACTTATCACTTAACATGGAGGTGATAGCTTGACATGTTTGCTGTCTCCTGCCCTCCCCGCCGTGGCAGGGAAGCAGTGGAAGTGTTGCTAATAGCTGTTATCACTTGGGAACTGTAACCCGAAAGCAACGACTGATACCGGGCCTCCACTCCACTTCCTCCCCCCGCCCCCACTCTGCAGGCTGCTTTGGATGCTGGTGCTGGAGAATCTTGGACACAAAGATGCGAATAGTCCGAGAAGTAGGGTGACCGTACGCCCATCCTGGCCGGGACAGTCCTGTTTCTAAGCTCTGTCCCGGCCGTCCCGCCTTCTTTTTACAAAAAGGGGCGTTTGTCCCGTTTGCTCTTCCCAGCTGATTAGCTGGCAAGAGAAAACAAACAAATGCCCAATTTACCAAAAGAGTCGGGTGCGGGCATGGAGGAACGTGGCAGGGGCAGCAATGCGAGGTGCCGGGCAGTGGGGCTCAGGGACAGCCCCAGCTGCAGCCCCAGCTGGCGTGGATCTCCAGGGGGTCAGCCCCAGCGGCAGGAAGTGTGGAGGTTGGGCGGGGGGGGGGTTCAGCCCCAGCCCCAGCCGTGGGCAGCACAGGGCTTGAGTGCTCGGCCCCAGCCCCATCCACAGGCATGTGTGTGGCTCTGGTGAGCCCCAGCCACGCCATTTCTACTTTAGGAAATATGGTCACAATATCTAGAATCTTTCTTACAGGCCGGATCCTGCTGCCAGGAAAGCCAAGGGGAAAAACTCCTACTGGCTTCAGCCGAGGGGCAAGGCTGGTGTCTTGGCTGTGCGGAGGCGCTGGGAGTGAAATGTGCAACGCAGTGACGGTACAGGAGCCACCACCCCTGAGCCAGGGCGTAGTCATGACATACAGATTTCGCTTGGAAGCGTTCTTCATACACCAGTGCCGCAGCTGGGGAAGACGTGGCCCAGCTCTGCTAAATGACTTCCCCCAGTGAGTCAGTGACATGGCAGAGTTCAGACTAAGAACACAGGAGTCCTGACCCCAGTCACGTGTTCCTACCACTAGACCGTGCTCCAGAGGAGATCTTTGGCTGTGCTTGCCATTCCATTTAGAGGGAGGCAGCTGGGAAGGGTTTAAAACAGAGATTTTTGTCAAGGTTTAAGGCTTCACATCTTGCCTGCCTTCAAAGCTCTTTTTCCTTGGAGGGCTTTAGCGGTCAGATTTCCCAATAGGTGCAGTAACTCTTTTTCAATCTGCTGTAGAAGGCTGTAAAAAAACGGGGGGCGGGGGGGAAATCAAAGAAATCTGGCATTGTAGATGAGTTCCCAGCGCAGCCAGGGGTCTCTGTGCTGGACCCTCACTGAAGCTGGGCACAGACCTAAACAAATCAGCCACAAACATTCTTTGGAATAAGAAATGGAAGTTGCTTCTAGTCCTTCTTCTTTGCCGTCAGGTTGCAATGACAGCCAGTTTACAGGTGGAACATTCATGTAAAGAGTAACTTTAAAGTGAATATTAGAAAATGCTGCCAGGAAATAAATTGCGAACTCACAGAACAGATCAGCCCAGCTTAGCCCAGTCTCCTTCAGTGGTCAGGACCAGCTGCTCCAGAGGAAGGTGCAAGAAAATCCTAGGGAGCAACTATGGAATGATGAGCCTATAGGGAATGTTTCTTCCTAGCCCCCATCATTTAGACATTTGTTAATACCCTGAATCCAGAAAGGTTAGATAATTTCTATTTACCTGTCCCTGCTGATGGTCTCATTATCCATATAAATATCTAATCCCTTTTTGAATCCTATTAAAAGCTCTTGACCTACATGATATCCTGTCGCAGTGAGTTCCATAGGTGAAATATGCATTGTGTAAAAAGCAGTTCTTTCATCGGGACTCACATCAGCAACCTGGTCCACAGAGTTACGCTCATCCAAACAAGGAACAGCAGTAATACCGTGTGACTTATGTTCCCAATAAAAACTAACAAACACAGACTTGAGTTTTGGATATCAGATACTCAGAGCGAACTGCCCACGGACAATCCCTTCCCCAGGAAGGAACTAGTCACAGAGAGGATTCAGTGGAGAATTACAAATGGGGGAAAAGGTCAAAAATCAGGAATACAAATCCAGAGAATCGTAACCTATTTGCAGGCAATTTGTGATCAAAAGGAGCAACTAGTCGATTATTGGCTGAAAACCAGCCCATCCACAGCTCACATGCATGTGGACTTCGGGGGCTCAGTATCTCCTTTCTCGTTGCCCAAGGCAGCACTTTGAAAAGGGGGCAGTACCGAATCCGGGGGGCACAGGTGAGGAAGAGCTAATGGGGCACACATGCGGGCGGACCCAGAGTATATTTTGCCTGTTATTAGCCCAATTACCATTTCTATTAGGGTAGTGCTAGGAAGCTCCATCGGTGCCCCATTGGGATGGGTGCTAAGCAACCAAGCTGCACAGAAGCTAGTCCCCATAGGGACTATGAAGGGCCTTCCTCCTCCTGCTCCTTCTCTGTGTCACCTTCCCCCCCCGCCCCCGGCTCACTCCTCCCTCGTGAAGGATGCTGCGCTCCTCATGGTCAGGAGGGTCAGCTGCTTCCTCTGAGGCCGGCAGTGTTGCCCCAGGACTGGTGGGAGGAAAGGGCCACCAGTCGCCTCCAGCAAAGGGATGGGGCTAAGAGCACAAATTCCTAGGCCTGTGGACCCGGAGCAGCACCATGAAACGTTCTGGCCTCTAACCCGGGGCCAGTGAGAACCACCTCCCTCCCTTCCTCTGGGTCCAATGGGTCCGTTCCCCCACCGCTGCAATATCCCCTCTTCAAAGGCGTTTCCTCCAGCCAAACTCTCCTCCCTTTTCTCGGGACAACTCACCCAGAAAAACTGCCCCTCGGGAGGAGAAACCTGGTAAGAACCTATGACCGTGTGCTGCTGTGTCACCAGGGAGTGAGGGTGTGGGGCGCTGGGGGACACCTCAAAGCCCCCTGCTCCTGAGGAAGATCTGTCCTCAGATGCAGAGCAGATGAGGGGCGGAGGGGGCTTCATATCTGCCTGCAGAGGAGACTTACAAGGCAGCCCAGCATCAGCAAGTCCTTTTCCTGGCCCAGACAGACTCAGCAGGTGGCTCCATCTGAGAGCGCTGAGAGCTCTGGGAACAAGACATCAAGGGACATCACGGGCAGGGTGGGCTTGAGGGAGAGCAGCAGAACCAAGGCCAGCAGGGGCCGAAACGGCATCGATTCAGGACCAGGAACAGCGCCTGGGAGCAGAAAGGAGGAGACCAGGACAGCGAAGAGCTCCTATAGGCTTGGAGCCTGTAGGCATGTGTCAGGGAAGATCCGCTCTGAAACAGAAACAGCTGTTTGGGGCTCTGCTGAAGGAGCCGCCACTGCCAGAGGCTAAGCAGCAGCAGCTGCTACTGTCAAGCCCCCCCACCCCCCCAGCCCTCACCTGCTGGTCTAGTCTGAGCAGCAGCCACAGGCTTGGTAGAAAACTGCCCCCCAGTCGCTTGTCCAGGCGGTTACCTACAGGGCAGCGCTCGCTGATAGACCAGCCTGGTCTCTCATAGAAGGAAAATAGGGAATCTGAGCTGCGAAGAACAATCTGGTTCTCAACACCGCCCTTTGCTGCAGCTGAATGGTGGGGAGGGAGAGTGAATTTGCTGCCTGCAGCCCTGCTCTCGGAGCCCTAGCCCGGCCGTCACTGTCTCTGCCAGCTCCAATAATAGAAGAATCCGATATAATAATCTTGGATTCATCACATACCATGTTGAGTGATTGGATTTTCTTTGACATGTTGCCATGAAAATTGACCCAGTGCGGTGAGTGACAGCTCTTAAGGGGCAGGGAGCCAGTGAATGAAAACACGTGTTTACATCAGGGATTTTATTTCCAGGCGACGTCTTTGCCGGGGGAGTGGGGCAATTCTGGGGGAGTGCAGGGTGAGAAGGAAGCACACAGAAGAGTTCTGAATAAACAACAGACTCTTGGAGAAGGTCTGGAGTTAAAACAACCCACCCCCGCCAGTCATGACAGGTCAGTCCCTGCCCCACCTGCCTCAGGACAGGAGAGAATCGACTCTGGTTTTTGACGGTCTACTCAGAGATCCCACAGCACTTTCCGAAGCTGCAGGTCTGATGCCAATCACTGTGTAAGTAACGCACATCCAGCCCATGTCCACCAATAGCTCATACGGCCTTGGGTGAGACCCTCTTTTATGGAGAAAGTGACCGGCAGCCAGGACACCGGGGTTATATTTCCTACACATTATCAAATGTGCACAGCAGAGGGGACCCTGGTTTACCATCTCATTGCAAGCCTGGCCCCTCCATTGCTGTAACAGCCCCCTGGCCAGGCCCCAGCACAGCGTAGGAGCCCACGGCAGGACAGACATCCAAGATTTCTGGCCGAGGGGGAAGATTGTTGCTATCCCTCATCTCTGTGTTACTGGATCATCACACGCCTGAGAGTGGACACTTGGAAAAGGCCTGGCACTGCCCCCCCGGGCTGTGATCCTGTTACGTCGCACAGTGCTCTCACAGCTTGGACCTGGCCCGCTGACCTTATTCCCTGCAACACAGGTGTGTCAGACTGCGCTTCTGCGGCTTGCACGTCGTGGTCTGACAGGGTGCACCGGGCCAGGAAAGCAATAACTCAGCCAGCCACAAAGAGACGGAGCAGCTTCATCCCCGAACCGCCTCCTGCTCCACTCCAGCACCATTACAAAGGGGCCTTTAATACCAAGCTAACATGAAGCCGAGAGCGCTGTGCCTTTCCACCCCACACAAGCCTTGTCTCCCAGCAAAAGCCACCTAGAAATAATGAATCCTCCAGGGCCAAGGAGCTTTCAGGCTTTCTGAGAGAGGAATGAAAGATTTCCGGATTTCACCCTCTCTCCCCCCACTCCCAAGGCTTCTTGAAGTTAATGTTCTTAGGCCTGGACGTGAGGGGCAAAGGGAAAAGATCCATGTGGTGACAGGAGGCGACTGATCTCTTTTACATAGAATGACTCTCCAGTCCCAGTTTAATCCCCTCTCTCAAGGCAAATGGGATTCTTTGTCAACAGAAACTTCAAAAGCCCAGCCCTGCCGAGAGATGGACCCTTCTTCTTTATCTGGTGTCTGTCACTGACTCGGTGTATTTACCTCCAAACAGCTAATCTGTCTCTCTAGCCCTCCCTCTCCACCTTGGACTCTGCAGTGGGGACAGCCGAGTTATCAGCATTCAGACTTGACGACCTGTGAGAGGGGACCTGCAACGCACAGGTCCTTTTATTTCACCTGCTCCTTTGTGATGTCAAAAGACAGCCTCAAAGATTCTTGGTTTTCAAACACACCTTGGGGATTTTTCAATGCTTGTTTTTCACATCAGAAATATCAGGCCCTGACTTAGCTGAGAGATGCTGCGACAGCCATGTCTCACTCTCAACACGCAAGTTGGGAACTCCTGAGTTCTAGTCCTGGCTGTGTCACTGACTTACTTTTGACCTCCCTGTCCATCAATTGCCCCACGTGTAAAATGCGGGCTGTGACACAGGCCTGTGAGATTCAGTAACTTCTACAGGAGGAATGCGTTTTGAAGATGCGAAGTGCTATCAAGCTACTAAGTAGTATTATGATCTCTTTTCCTGGAGGTCTTGGGAAATTGTTGGAGGATCTGGAAGGTAACATCCCCGCTGGAAGTGGGACTGCAGCTCTCCCACCCCCATCTCATGTGGGTGTGTGATGGGTAAACTGAATTGGCAGAGAAGAGAAACGACTCCTTAATGTCACAGTGCTGGTTAATGACAAAGTCGGGCCCAGGAGCTCTGACACCCTGTTCAATGTGATTGTCTTCCCCGATTACACAGAAACAAGTGTATTTAAATGTTGAACAGTGCACAGGGCACGGCTAAAACCCAACAAAGACCTTTTCAGCTCTGGGTTCCAATCTTGCTGAATTGTCCAACTGCACAACGGAGCCTCTGCTGCCTAGTGGATTGAGCTTGGCAGCCTGGCAGTCGGATCTGCCCCTGCCCCTCCCCTTAATCTCTGTGACCTTGGGCAAGTCACTAGACTTCCCTTTGCCTCTGCTTCCTAATCTATTAAAGGGGGAAGAGCACTGCTCAGTGGCTCCTGCAGATTTCCTGGAGATGTAGCTATCTGTCTAGGGACTTGTTGGGCCCTCTTCACTGGAGCAATAATAGTAACAGAGATGCTGCTGCGGCGTTTCGTGGGTGATAGACGCGGCTCTCAGAACTCTGTGCTGGGCCGGGGGGGGGGGCAGGTCACTGCCAAGGGAGGGAAGGAGGAAGGAGTCTATAGTATCTTGGCACCATTTCAACATGGAGCAGTGGCTCTTCTTCCTGGTCTGTTTCATTTCCCCAGGATGTTCTGACTCCCAGCTTTACAGCCACTACCTCCAGCGCATGGCTCTGTGTTTTGAGCTCCGGGAGCACAACCATGCTGTCATGAGACAGAACGTGGGGTCCTGGTGACCTGCCCGCTCTTCGGCTGCATGGTCCCACAGGTGCAAAGAGGAGTGGCCCAGCTTGTGCTGGGAACCAGCCGCTCTGGAGCAGCTGGCAATCTCCGGGCAGCTGGCCAAGTAGGAGCAGCTGCTCCCCTGCTCCCCCGGTCAGACTGGTGCTTGAAAATGAGCCCAGAAACGAAACAGCATTTCACCTCTGGGGGAGCGTCACAACAGACGACCCCACTCAAGAGACACCCAGTATCCCGGGGACTGGCGTGCGAACCTCACCACGTGGGATGGGGAGTGACGTGTGTATGTGAGGGGGGAGCAGGTGTAAATCAGGTCACTTTCAGGGAGCTTGACAACAGATGTCGCTTTTCCTCACTTACCTTGGGGGTGCCAGGTGCCATGGAATCCTTCAGTATGGAGTTCTTACTGCCAAGAGAGAAAAGAAGAGAGTGAGCGTCCTGGCCACCGCATGACAGCAAGGGACAGGGGTAGGGAGTGGGGTTGTGCAGGGGAAATAAAGGAGGTTAAATACCAGGGGACAGGGATCCTGGTTCTGATCCGAGATGGGGCAGTTTAACCAAACGCTCCCAAACTGGAAGGGTTTGGATCAAATGGGGCCTAGAGTGGAGCCAGTCCTGGCTTCACAAAACTCAAATCCAGCTGATGAGATTTTGCAAAGTGAAATCCATTCCTTCCCCCTGCTGCTGCTGCTGCCCACCTCTCCCTGTGACCGCTGCCACCCCGCCGAGGGGCCCGATCCTGCGAGGTGCCCATTGCCTTCTGAAAGGAACTGAGGGTGCTCAGCGCTGCGGGGGAGTGGGCTCGAGGGAGAGCAGACCAAGAGAAAGCGAGCGAGATTAACCCCTAAAAAGGAGATGAAGAAAACTCTCCCTCTTCCAACCAGTGCCGAGGAGGCGGCAATTCTGCCACTGGCTGGAGTCGTTTGTTAATTCCGCTTGTTTCCCATTTAGCGGCTCCCTCTCAGCGGGGAACGAGATCGCTGTCAGGGCCCTCCTCCCCGCCTGCCCCTCCCTGGTGTGAGCTGCCGCAGATTTAATAATGCCTTCCCCCCTCCAGACAGGTTAAACTTGAAACAATTACATATCAAAGCCGACATGGTGGGGAGGCCCGCACTGTAATTTTTTGGTTATTAAAGTAATCTCTCTCATGTAAATTCTCCCGCTAACACGCTGCAAACAGCATTAGGAAATAAATTATTTCCCCATGATTCGATTTGTCAATGCAAAGCACCTGCAGCAGGCAAAAGGATCTTGAAATATGTTGCCAACCCGATGCCTGCACTTGTAAGTACATTGTGGCGGGGCGGCTGGCTCCCACCTCTCCATAGCCCCGGGGAGATGATGGATGGATGGATGGGTGGGTGGAGGGGGGAGGTTAGCGGGTGGAGGCGGAGGTTGGGGCGGGGGAATGGAATTGTGTTTAATAACAAAATTTGTATGCAAGCCTGCATTCCAGGCTAAGGATGAGTGATCGGCAGCCAGAAAGTATTAAAAAGCCTCGCTAAACAGCTGCTGACAATAGAACAAGACATATCAAATCAGATCTACTTCAGAAACATTAATATACACGCGCATACAGACACACGCGCGCGCATACGCAGGCCCGCACACACACTCTCCTTTCTTCCCAATCACAGCAATATGGGAGACATCAATACGTTTTTATGAGACTTTCAGAAGATCAACATGGTACTAGATGTGACAAAAAAGCAATGTGGCTGTCATGTTCGCTTTGTCGGGGACACTTTAGCCCCAGATGCTGCGCTGCAGTGGCAGTGGGGAGAAATTGAATTTGGCCGGCTTTAATCTGCCTTGATTTGGCAGATGGCTGGGTGTTATGAAATGAGAAGGGATGGAGGAAGGTGTTTTCTCCTCAGGCTACAAACCTCCGCAACCCCACCACACCCGCCCGTACCCCTCTGTGGGCCTCAGAAGGGGTGAGATAAGGAATTATCTGTCATGATCGGGTCACCAAACTGCAAGAGATCAAGGCTTTGCTGCCTCTCCATTTCCCATCCCCAATGCGCAGAAGTTAACGAGGCACTTTTCAAACATGATTCTTAGCCAAACAGCTGCAGTTACTTGGACTCTTTGATGGACGTGAACATGGATGAGCATCTCAGTCATTGTCTCCCTCCCATCTATCCCTCTCCAGGATTCTGGATTGTGGCAGCTCTGGTCATGGGGATGCTTTGCCTTCCAGAACCACTTTCACAGCACAGCCCTGACCGTGCCAGCTCTGACTGCAGCGGCACCAGGCAGCTGAACAGGGGGACATGTTGGAAGCTGTTTCTCGCCGTTCTCTCATGCAGAGATTTCAGCAGCAGAGGGTCTGGACCATCCAGCTCCACTGGGACATATTCTACCCACACCCTGGGCAGAACAGATGCAGTTTTGCTGCACAGGGTGACAGGTAGGGGGAGCCCACACAAGGGTTCTGCAACCCATGCACGTCCTGGAGCACAGCTCTGTGGGTCGTCAAAGGGTTGGTTTAGGGGGAAGGCTGGCGCTGACAGATTTGCAACCACACGGTAGCTACTGCAGGCACCGCTGTCACTCCACAATCTGGTGTGTGTGTGGGGGTCCCTTCCCAATCAGACCCAGCAGATTTCCCCTTGGCACAAGCCAGTTACTGGGGATGAAGCTCAGAACATTGCTTACCGAGGCATACTTTGCCTCCAGCAAAAACATGGTGTGTGTATTCCCTACCGCAGGCACACTCTGTGTGTACTGGGGGAAATAGGGAAGGGGTGTGTGTAGGGGACAGAGGCAGGACAGTGTGGGGTACAGTCTGTGCTGTAACCATCCTGCCTATGGGGTAGGCAGGGGACATCAATCTCCAGGGCTGTGAATATGGCACCTTGGAGCAACGCAGGATTCACAGAGGAGTTGTGAAGTTGATTTCACCTTTTTTTCTCTGTTCATTGATTCCTTTTGCTTTGCATTCTCTAATGTGTAGGAGACGGTCCTGTGAGTCCACCTGTGTGAGTCAGAGAAGGAAAGGGGTGGGGAGTGGAGGGGAGGGATAAAAGAAAAGTGGCAGCACCCCAGCCGTGAGCCTCTCCAGCACAGTCCTGTCCACCTACGTACCCCAAGCCCACTAGTCCTCCTAGGAACACCTGTTTCCGCTCTACTGGTAGCCAGATCCATTCAGCGCACAGGGGATGTATGTGACCTTCTGGTACCAGCAAAGGAAAAGAGAGCTGTTATAAACTACGGCTATCAGAGAAGGTTTGGAATTTGGCTCTGATGCCGGGGGGAGGCATAGCTCAGTGGTTTGAGCATTGGCCTGCTAAACCCAGGGTTGTGAGTTCAATCCCTGAGGGGGCCATTTTGGGGGATCTGGGGCAAAAATTGGAGATTGGCCCTGCTTTGAGCAGGGGGTTGGACTAGATGACCTTCTGAGGTCCCTTCCAACCCTGATATTCTATGATTGAGGGCAAATTCCAATCCAGTGCAAGCAGATACAATTGCACTGGTTTTAGTGGAGTCACACCCATTCACCACAGCTCTGAATCTGGCCCTACATATTATGCAATCGGCTTGATTCCTGCTTTTCAGTGTTATCTTTTTATTTAAATCATTCTGCCAGGTGTGAACAACTTCTTCCCCTTTTAGGCAAAATATTATATTTAAAAAAAACAAGTTTCATTCCCTCTGTTGTTAATGGTGCTTGAAATGATTCAACTTAAAAGCAACACTGAGAATCTCATTTATTTTTCACCAATGATACCCTTGTTTGGCTCTTTCAAAGCCTTCCACCTTTCACAAGGAAAGAAGATTAGTTAGTTTCACACTTTTTCTAGCCAGTTTCATTTGCTGGTTCCCCTGCTCCAAGGCTGCAGCTTTGAGTTGCAAACACTACTGAATGGGGGTGCGGAAGAAGGAATAAATCTTTGTTTTAAACAGTTGTTTCTGTAACCGCTGGCTCAGTGTGTTGCATGTGCCCCTCTCGTAGACAGTCCACAAAGGATAACAGCCTACGGCTGATAATTGCTCAGCCCTCGACACAGTTGACCCAGAAGCCACTGAAGTCACTGGACAGTCTTTCATGGACTTCACCGGGCTTTGGCTCAAACCCATGCAAGCTGCAAATCCAACATTCAAACCCTAAAGATAACTGGGGGCTTGTTATCTTTATTTTTGCTGGATTGTTATTTTTGCTGGATTTGGCTTTAAATTTCATGGAAAGGTTTCTATTATTCTTAGTTTTTGTAATTTTTCAAAGTGAAACCCTTCGTTTTGGGCCACATTTAGTCCTGTTGCATTACTCCTTTTAATATTAAAAATTAAAAAGAAAAAATAAAGGGAGGGAGCGAGAGAGAGATTTGGAATGGACATAAACTCTCATGCTTCAGGGCGTAAGCCAATCTCCAACCCTTGGGGTTTAGGAAAAAACTTTTTCTGGAACAGATTGTTGCAAATGTGCCTGCTGTGGGGTTTCTTGTACTCTCTCCTGAAGCACCCTGTGCTGGCCTCTGTTGGAGGCCGCCTACCAGAGCAGATGGACCTTGGGTTTGATTTAGTTTGGCAGTTCCTTTGCTCCTCTAAATAATAATCTACCATAAAGGCTTTGCAGCACTCTGTGCTGCCGTCCTCCTTTGCGGGAGGCTGGGCGCTTCCAGGCAGTGAACTGTTAAGAGAAGCTGGCAATGGACTGAGAATCGAAAGGCCATCAGCAAAGAGAAACCTTCCATTCCATAAACACCGCAGACAAATTAAAAATGGTAAAAGGGAAATCAAGACCTTTAAAGTTCAAACACTTTTCGGTGCCTTTTAAAGTTTTTCGCTCTAGGCTCTTGTGGAGAGCACAATCTTTGGAGACCTCGGAATTCTCTTTAATCACTAAGCAAGTCTGCAGTGGTCTGAAATGATTACACATTTACATAGTAATAACCCCGACACTCCCCACATTATTTCATGGCTAGCTTATTTCCACTCGGCGAGTGATCCATGTGTTTTAAATTATAACCTGTACATAGGAAATTAGTTACTAAGTACGATATTCACAGGCTCCTCTGACACTTCTAATTAAGGTGATTTACACAGAATTATCCTTTGAAATAAAAAAATGGTGTTTTGCTAGCTAATAAAATATAATTACTACCCGTTTTTATAAGTTACAGTTAGTTTTAATCTATTTGGGGAATTGTTTATCTAGTTCATTACAACAAAACAACTTATTTCTCTTTTACACACAAAAATTATGAAGGAGGAGAGAAAGGGCATATGGGGGCGGGGACACCCCACTGCTGCCCAGGGATTCAGGGGAGACCCTAATTTTTCATTTTGATCAGATAAATGGATGCTTCTATGTTAATCCATTTTTAGGGGATATGCACCTGTACACACAGCGTGGTACAGAGACAGTGTGTGTGTGTGTTTGTGTGTGTGTATGTACGTGTTGGGTTACGATGGTCTCAGACTCCAGGATGGAAAGTCACTGACTCAGATGGCTGTTATCCCTGGAGCTAAGACCCCATCAGGGTGACTATGCCCTGAGATCACTGTGAAGGCATTCAGCTGCATCACCCATATTAGTGTTAATGGGAGTCAGGTGGCCGGATACCCACGTGCTGCCAGGAACCCATATCAGCTCTCTGGAGATTTCTACCCCCTCCATTTATTACTTCACACCAGCTGTTAAGAGGCGCATTCCCTTTCAGCAAAAGTTAAAGAAACAGGCGATAAGGCATGGATGGGCAGGAGCCTTTTCAAACCAGGCTCTGACTTCCTGAGAAAAATCCACAGTTAATATTAAACAATGCCCTGAAGTCCCCAGGGCTGCTGCTCTATTACCCAGAAGACCATGGGGCTACGTGCAGCCCCGGCACCACGTTCTAAACTGCCCAGAAGTCCAAGGGGTGGTTATCCACATCCAACACTGCATTCCCTGCAGTGAGTCCCAGGGGCGTCGGTCCAGAGCCAGCGCCACATTCGCCGTCACGTATAGTAACCTTTGCAATTTTTCCTTCCAAGGAACACTCTGCCTACAAAAAACAGGGCATGTCATCTCAGGGAGCTGCTGTCCTCCAGCTGCCAACAGACAATGCGACACCTCCTGATTCCCCAAGATGACAATTCTAGTGCAATGGAAATGAAGAAGATGCAGCTCTAGGAATCTGGCAGGATGAAAACGTGTATGCTGATGTGGCATGTGTTTCTGACAAAGCATCTCTGGGGCACATTGTGGTGACCCAAGTGCAGGGGAAAGCTATGGCCAGGCTGCCTGCAATAGCAGGAGATTGGATTCCATGACCCAGAGGGCCCCTTTGAGTCCCATGACCTATGTTCCTATGATTCCAGCCCATGGAAGATGAGCATGGGGACAGTGGGCATAGGACAAAATTGTTCACACCTGGATCCCTAAAATTAGACATACCTATAGTTAGGCACCTAGATAAATGTGGCATCATTTTCAAAAGTGCTGATCCCCTCAAGCTTCCATGGACTTCAAGATGGTCAGGGATGCAGCCCCATGCTCTGGGTTTCCCTAGCCATTGACTGCCAGAAGCTGGAACTGGATGACAAGGGATGGATCACTGGGTGATTCCCTGTTCTGTTCTTTCCCTCTGAAGCATCTGACACTGGCCACTCTTGGAAAACAGGATACTGGGCTAGATGGACCATTGGTCTGACCCAGTGTGGCCGGATACTATCAATGTTTATTTTTAAACATTTTTTAATGTTTATTTATTTAAATTTTCATAGTTGCAGGAAACGATATGGGAGGAGGTCAGACAATTATTAAATGATAGTAGATGTTGAGATTCGAAAAGTTAGAGCTTTATAGCCATTAAAGCACAAATTGTCAATACCATATGGCAAAATATACAAAGTAAACAACTTTCAATCAAACTGTAATAAGTTCTCAAGCAGCATTTGTCTTACTTTGCCTAGCTGTAAATTTCTATTATTATCAATGGAAATATTTTTAGTCAGTTTGTGTGTATGGTGAAACCAACATTTCCTGACATTTACCCATAAAAATTCCAAGCCTTCCAATAACTGACAAAATAGAGAGAGATCTGCTTTTGCTCACTTTTTTCAGCCTAAGTCCCTTTTTCTGGTGCAACTTGTCACGTTAGCAGGTACCATGTTTCCAGACAGAAGGGGGTGGGGGGAAGAGGGTCAAGTTCACAGTGTCCCTTTGAGAGACCCAAGTTTGAGCATTGTGGGCAGCTTTCCTTGGGAAGCAGCGTGGAAGTGCCAAGCTGCAGGGCTCCACCCGTAGCTGACTCAGAGAGCACCACTTAAGGACCTTTATGGAGAGAACTGTTTGCTCAGCACTTTGGCTTCAGCTCGGGAGGATGGACTGGCAGTTTGGTTATGGGCCTTAAAAACAGATATGGGTTGATAATTAAATCGAATCAACGGGCTTAAGAAGGTTGGGGGCTTGTGGCTAAGATACTAGGCTAGGACTTGGGGTGGGGGGTTCAATTCTCATCTTTCTGTGTGAGCTTGGGCAAATCATCTAATCTCTGTCTCCCTCAGTCCTCCATCTGTAAAATGGGGACAATGTTCCTTTCTCTGTCTATTTAGAGTGTCAGTTCTTTGGGACAGGGATGTCTCTCATTATACAGTGCCTAGCACAATGGAACCCTGATCTTGGTTGGCTTCTAGTGTAATACAAAGTGTTCTGCTCTAACCACTAGCCCATGCTGCCATCTAAAAACCTTTAAATGCTTCGCAAACATCAATTGACCCTCAGTAAAGTGTATTCAAGTGAGATCATGAAGTACACCCAAAAAGCAGGTTAAACATAGATGGTCGTGAAGAACGCTAGTCATGGCAAGGTTTGAGATCATTAGTGCTTAGTACAATGGGTCTGGAGCCCTGGGGCACTACCACTGTGCAAATAATTATAAATAATCACTTTGATGGAAGAAGTTCCTTGCGCTTGGGCAGTTAAGATTGTTTGTGTTTATCTCTTAATATAAAACTTCAATGAGAAGGTATTTAAGGAGATGAGTGAGGATGCGGCTGACAACTGCTGATTGCCACATACCTGTTATTCTTCTCCTATGAAACCATTCCGTAAAATAATTCTCATCAGGGCTTTGGCTGGAAAGAGACCCTGCCAGCTCGCATTTGGCTCCCAAATTAGATTTTGTAAAAATAAACTTTAACTATAAATGTGAACTATTTCCTTTAAAAAAAGTTCCAATGCAAACAATTGATTTTTAAAGCAAATGAACAGTCCCCGGCAGCAGGATTTGCAACACAAACACCTCAGCCCTGGGGCAGAAGCACCCAAATATGAAATTTGTCAGAACCCAAAACAAAATGGGCCACTCAGTTTGCATTGCCCAAGGTGGGAGAAATGCAAAGTGAACTGAATTTTTTTAATGTCAGTTTAAATACATGGAGGTGTCATTTAAAACCTAAATAGAGAAATTAGGGTTTTTTAAAAACTTCATAGGGCCAGATCTTCAGCTGGGGTCAGTTGTCATAGCTCCAAAAGACTTTAAAGGAGCTACAGTACATCAGCTGAGTGACTGGCCCATGACTGTCAACATCACCCGCTCCAAACTCCAGTGAAAAGCTTGCCTAACACCTGATATGCGGGGCCAGATTCCCAAAGGCTCAGTGCCCACAGTCAGGTCTGGAAAGTCCGAAGTCCTCACCACTCAGCAGTGACCACTGTGCCCCTTATGGCTAGATTTTCACACGCACTCAGCCCCGGCGTGTGCCCCTGGCTTGCGTCACGCTTGAAAACCTGGCCTGTGGGGACTGAAATCCTTCTCCCTGCTCCCCAAAATAAATGACACCCTGGCAGGATTATGGCATCATCCGGACTGCATGAAACCCTGCCCACGAGTCACCTGACCCCACTCAAATCCCGCCGTCTCTCCGTAACCTCACACCCGCGGCCCTGGGACTGCGACACCCACCAAGAACTTGCAAGCCAAGTGTTCATGGCTGCCTGTGTGCATCGGCTGGTCAGCCCAGCGTAAAAGGTAACCTGTGTTGTCTCCCTAGCTCTGGGTGTCTCGCGAGCTCAGTTAAACAGGGCAGCGGCTCTGCATGGAACCTCCTCCCTGAACGCGCCCTGGTTTTAATAGGGGCTGAACGGTGGAGTGGAGCTTTGGGACAGGGGTTCTCTCCACTACAGGGCTTTATTTTCCTCTCAGTCCTAGCTTTGTGTTTGTCACACATGCTGCTTAAAACCTAGGCAAAAAAGGAGGCTACAGAAAAAAACCCCATAAAGGGAAGATAAAAGTCGGAGGGAAAAGTAGGATGTGAGATTGATCTTGGGGGCTCTTTGTTACTGCTGGGGTAAGGAGTGGATAATTCTCCCCAGTTGGTGGTACTAATGCAGAAAAAGGCTCCAATATCAGCTATACACTGCTTAGGGGGACAAACGGATCCAAGATTTATTCCCCGGCTCTGTTTTTTCTAGGTGTTCCTTCCATTTCCCCCTCTCACACACAGAACCAGACTATCTGAATGCATGATAGGATCGTCTATCTAGCACGTACATGGTCCCCTGTCACCAGCGTATCGGAGCCCCCCACCCCATTAATGGCTTTATCTTGTGAGGTAGGGAAGTACTAGCCCCATTTTGCAGGTGCAGAACCAAGGCACTGAAACATTAAGGGACTTGCCCAGGGTCACACAGGGAAACTGTGGCAGAGCCAGGCATCAATCCCAGTTCTCTGAAGGCCCAGACCAGGGCCTGAACAACAAGACCATCCCAAGAATTTGGGAGACTTACTTTAGGCACCAAAAGTTTTGAACACTGTGGCTAATTTAACGAGGAAATGGATTTCAGGAGAGAGCCACTACCGCAAAAATTCCCCACTGACCCCCAACAAGGTGTTTGCAGGTCAGTGGGAGCAGCTTCATCCTTAGCAAGAGTAAAGCTGGGAGCCAGCCTGCCTCCCCTGGGGTCCTGGAGTTTGTCAGGGGCAGAGAGGAATTGGGCGTCTTTCTCTGGGCCAGAGAGCTGCATTTCTCATCCTCCTCTCTGCACTGGAGAAAACGTGGATCAAGTGTCCAGACCCGTTACGGCTGCCACCCTCTGACAGCGTGGGGACGTCTCTCTTCTCTTTCTCTCGTTCCAGGGTTAATCGGCTGCGGCGAGGGGCAGGGGCACAAATCAGAGGGGGATGGAGGAGGATAAATCCACAGCATCAGCAGCACCACAAACAGCCTCCTCTCCTGCCCTGAGCCTTTCCCCGGGGTGGCAGAAAACAAGCCCGGGGCGCAATGTGGGCGTCTGTCTCGCTGGCCCGGGGGGGCGAGGGCAGTGATGTCAGTCTGGGCAGCGGCTCTCAGCTTCCGAGGGCTCAGACCCTGGGAAGACGCACGCCCGTGCTCAGCTGTAAGTACACAAGCCGCCCCGCGGGGCTCAACGGGATCACTCCCATGCATAAGTCTTTGCAGGATTGGGGCCCTTGGTGCAGCCGGCCAGCACAAAAGCCCACACATCATCCTTGCTTTTCCTGCTCTCCAGAAACATGGGCCCCAGATCTCCCTGCACCCTGGTCTGGCATCACTGAGAAGTTCTCACTTCCTGGCTGGCCCCTAGTTCACACACTGTGGGTCTAGATTAAATCCAGTCTGAACCAAGCTGTTAAGGAAAAGGCTGGCTAACGCAAATGGCAGGTTCCCCAGGCAACTGGAGATCTAGACATGGGCCTGAGCCAAAGTCCCGAATCCAGACACCTTTGAATTCTGGAGGCTGAAATCCAGAGCTGAATCTGGATTTTGCAGCTGGAGACTTTCTTTCTCTCTGATGAATCACAGCAAGAGCTGGGATTGGCAAAGGCCAGATCAGTCAACCTCAACCCCCCCATTCTGATCCAGCAGGAGCAAGTCTCTGAAGTTCAGCCCCATCAGAGCGAGAGCTGACGTGGGGATACTGCTGGCGAGGGGCTCTTGGAGCCAGCTTGTGGCTGCTGCTGTGACAACGGGCCCAGACAAATAAACCCAACCTGTGAGCGCAACTGCAGAAAGGACATAAAAGTTCACAGGACGTCACAGTGACTTCTCATAACAAACTGCCATAAATACAACGGGAAGGGTAACCACCTCTCCGTACACAGTGCTATAAAATCCCTCCTGGCCAGAGGCAACATCCTGTTACCTGGAAAGGGTTAAGAAGCTCAGCTAACCTGGCTGGCACCTGACCCAAAGGACCAATGAGGGGACAAGATACTTTCAAATCTTGGGGGGGAAGGAAGGCTTTTGTTTGTGCTCTTTGTTTACGGGATTGTTCTCTCTTGGGACTGAGAGAGGCCAGACAGAATCCATCTTCTCCAACCCATCCCAATCCAAGTCTCCAATACTGCAACCAGTCTAGGTAAGCCAGGCAAGGCGGGTTAGTTTATCTCTTGTTTTATGTGAATTTTCCCTGTGTTAAGAGGGAGGTTTATTCCTATTTTCTGAAACTTTAAGGTTTTGCCCAGAGGGGGATCCTCTGTGTTTTGAATCTGAACACCCCATAAAGTATTTTCCATCCTGATTTTACAGAGGTGATTTTTACCTTTCTTTTTTTCTAATGAAATCTTTCTTTTAAGAACCTGACTGATTTTCCCATTGTTCCAAGATCCAGGGGTTTGGGTCTTTGATGATTTTGTAACCAATTAGTTAGGATATTATTCTCAAGCCTCCCCAGGAAAGGGGGTGTGTAGGGCTTGGGGGGATATTTTGGCGGAAGACGTCTCCAAGTGGGCTCTTTCCCTGTTCTTTGTTTAACACGCTTGGTGGTGGCAGCATACGGTTCAAGGACAAGGCAATGTTTATACCTTGGGGACGTTTTTAACCTAAACTGGTAAGAATAAGCTTAGGGGGTCTTTCATGCGGGTCCCCACATCTGTACCCTAGAGTTCAGAGTGGGGAAGGAACCCTGACACAAACGCTGATGAGAAACGGTGCAGAAGGGAGACGGAAACATTGTGTTGGTCTACAGGGAAAAGGCCTCCTGGGATGATCCAAGGACTGTGTTGAAATTACGCTTGTTAAAAACAGGGGATGTGGAGCCAGAAGTTAATGAGCCAAAATGAGTATGTTGGCTATGAGAAAGAGATCTTGTGGCGAAAGAAAGACCAAAACCAGGAACAGGCAGGAAGAACAGCCAGAAGCCACTGGAGAGAGGCAGCCCACCGTCTCCTGGGAACCCGGGCCTTTGTCACCCTCGTCCATAAGGTATCCTGACCAGAACGGGCTGGAGAGAGAGAGACCCAGATGACGTCACCGCGCCCGCTGGCTTCAGCTGACTCCCAAGCCCCAGCTGGGATGACGGTTATTACCAGTTTTGATACCAACTAAGCAACGGCCAAACAAGAGGGGGGTTTGCCTTCTAAACACCAGATAAAAGGAAAGGGAACAAGGGATGGTGTTAAAATGAAATGCTTATTTAATGCTTTACCTTTCAAAGGCTTTAACTGATTTTCCTTCTTTTCTGTGTTTTAATACAAGGTTAAAAGGATTTTTAATGATGTGTTTGCCATGGTGCTAGGCAGGTTCAGGTCTCTGTATACCTTATTCAACATGGTTTAATATTGGACAGTGACTGGGTTATGTTAACACCTTTGGCCCATTTATTCCATCTAAATTAATACATCACCACCTACTGGGAGGACACCACAGTTATCACTAGGCTGCATGCCAGGGTCGCTTGGAGTTTCTCTAAGGCAGCAGGGAAAGAACTCAGATTCTACTGCTCCAAAAGCTCAGGCCCCTGCCATTTGATTTAAAAGGGGATGAGGATCCCCACTAGTGTTTTGCAGAGTAGGGTATATGACACCCAGTCAAGCAATTCTGATTCCATACACTAGAGGGTGGTGGTGCCCATAGACGCCAACCAGTTCCTCACAACTTTTTGCAGAGGTTTCCGTTCACTGCCTTGCAAACAGCACAGAATCGCTTCATGCAAACATAACTGGGCTTTGAGGGTATCGGTGTGCTCCCATGCCTGGGCTGATTCCTCACAGGGCAGATCCCAACAAACAGGCAGATAATCCACTGCAGGGCTTGGGAACTAGCCACCAGACAAAGTCGGGTCTCAGCAAAGATCCTGCCCTCTGGCTCACTAAGGTCAGCGCTGTAAAGCCGCAGGGCAAAGCAAGCAGCATGGATGTGGCCCTCCCTCCACAATGCAGCAAGAGGACAGCAAATAGCCTCACTGGGGACCTGTCCTGTTCTATGGGAGCTGAGCAGAGGCGGGGACAGAGAACTCATGCGTGTGCCCAGGACTGAGCGAGCAGGAGAGACAGCGAGCACGGGCGGACGTGTGAGCCCGTCTCAGCGTAGGACAGCATGTGAACACGTGAAAGGGGACGCAGGAGCGCGCAGGCGGGTATGTGGGATGTGCACGTGTAGGTGTAAGGGCGAGCACGAGTGACTGTGAGGCCACATCTACGCTTGGGGGCCACAACAGCATCGCTACAGTGCCGCAGTGATGCTGCTGTTGCCCACAGTCCAGACACAGCCCACAGCGATGGAGGGGCTTTTCCGTTACCGTAGGAACACGGAGCGATGGTAGCTGTGTCAACGGTAGCCTTCATTCGTCGATTTGGCTGCATCTACCCCCAGGGTTAGGTCAGTGTAGCTACATCAGTGTGGATTTGTTGACCTCCATTTAACGTGTAGGCCAGGCTTGCGTGGATGTGTGTGTGTGTGTGTGTCTGTGTGTGAGAGAGAGAGAGAGAGAGCCCTTGGGTGACAGCTTGAGTGCATGTGTCAGGGGGTGGACATGTGTGTTTCCATGTGCACGTGACTCCATGTGAGCACGTATGTGGGAGCGTGTGACCACAGGACCAACTGGGGGTCCATCTGAGTGTGGATGTGTGTGGCGGTCCCAGGGGGTGTGTCTGTGTATGGATGTATGAGGGGTTGTGAGCACGCCAGAAAATGTGCGTGTGACGGGGATGGAGTGAGGCTGTTGGTGTCTTTCCTTTGGCACAGGGACGGCGCCAGCCCTTCCACAACACCTCAGCAGCTACATGCCGAGCTCACGCTGGAAACCTGTCTCTTTGAGGTCTGTTCCACTGACGACCGGGCAGGAGGGAAGCACGGACAGCAGATCAACTCAGATGCCTCTGACGGTGAAGCCTGCTGCTCCGCAAACACACAGGGCTCTTCTGGCTCCGGGGAGCTCCTAGGTGCTGTCTAAGGGAACCAAGGGGTGAGACCGCCGATGGGCGAAGTTCAAGGCGTCCCTCCCTCGTCCCTTGGTTGTGAGTCTGGACTTGTAGGGACTCTCTGGGACCCAGAAACAGCAGCAGCCCAGGGCTGACACATTTACAGCTAGACTGGATGTAGGCCTTGGGAACTGCCTGTGGGGAACAGCCCTGCCTTGCCTGCAGCAACGGCCCAGGGGGGCGCTAAGAGATCTCTCCCCACCCCACCTCCATTTTGAACTCTAGGGTTCTGACGTGGAAGCCAAGGAGGTGCCAGTCACAGTCCACGAGAGCCCTGAGTGAGGGCCAGATCCTGAGCCAGCAGCCTCCACTCCCACCGACTCCACTGAGAGCTGAGCACCCGGCAGGATATGGCCCTAAATTTCAAGCCCTTTTGCTAGGGGAAGTTTCAGCAAGTTCCCCCGGCCCGGCTGGCGGCGTCAGCTGCTTGGCTCCAAACTCTGCACCTGGCTGACCATGGTCTTAGCCGAGCTGCCTTACACAGGCTGTGGGGCAAGCTTCTGCGAAGATCAATCAGGAGATGGGGAGGGTGTCCTCCGCTGCCTGGCAGAAAGTACCGTGAGGCACTTAATAGTACCTGTCCCCAGGATCTCCCAGGCATGGATTTATGCCTTGCGAGGTCACTGCTGTTGAGACTCTAATAACATGACTTTATTAGCTTTCTTGTTCCTTCTTTAAGATACAGTAGCAGGGGACGGGGGGAGGGAGCTGCCATACCTGGGAGGGGGGATTGGATAGGAAGCATCTGCCCTCGCGAATCCCCTTCTCGCTGACAAGAGGGAGAGGGAGAAAAATGATGCTCCTTCGAAATTTATCATGCACCCAATTACAATGTTAATTGGCAAGTCCCAGAAATCAATTAATTCGCAAATTTTTTTCAATTAAAAATTAAGATAAATCATAAAAACGTTATTAAGCAAAGGCCAAACTCCATGAACTTTTTTTTTTTTGTCGGCATCTGGATTTTTTTTTAATTTAAATAAAAAAAAAAAGAGCTGTGTTGCCAAAGCCTGATGCCCTTGAGTGTCTTTGCTGAAGCGCCGGGGGCTGTCATCAGCAGGACTGGGCTGAAGACAGATAAAAAAATATCGACCGGTCGGACACACTGCTTCTGTTTTATTGATCAGGCGGGAATTTAACTTGCTGTGCATATCCACCGTGTCAGCAAGGGCCACAGGCGAAATGAAAAATACTTGGCTTGGAGATGTCGCCTTGATATGGCGGAAGGGAGGGGCAGGGGGAAGAAGGGGAGAAAGGGAAGAAGCGATGAAAGAAACAAGCCAATGGGGGAAAAATAAGATGAAAAAAGAAAGAAAGAAAGAAAGAAAGAAAGAAAGAAAGAGAAAAGTTAGCACACAAGGGAGAGATAAGGAAAGGTTTCAATGTCTAGTTCTCTCTCTGTGACACTCATTCAGTTTCGTGCCCCCCCCCCGCCCCCGGAGCTATGTTCACATGTCTCACTGCTTTTAAGGGGACAGATTTACTATGTATTTCAATGGAGCTTTGTAAAAAAAAAATCTCACTCATAAATGTCTCTAATCTCACTCATTCAAAGCCTGGTAAGTCTGAGGCACTGGCTGCTCGGGGAGTGCAGAAGCAGCGCCTGCGTGCTGGCTGATGTGTTTATGTTCCTGGGCATAAATCTGGGAGACCGGAGGTGAGCGCCATGACCCCGACATGACATGTGCCAACAGAACTAATTTGGGTTTTACACACTCTATTTATCCTGTTGGGGCTTGGGAGTGCGCCGCGCTTGCCCCTTGGAGACCAGCGGCTTGGTTTGATTCTTTTGGGCGGCTGAAAGGAGGGGCAGGGCGGCCAGTCAATTTTTGCATCACGCAGGTCTCTCCCTGGTCCATGCTAGAAGCCTTCTTTGGTGACATAAAGTCCAGGAACTCCCTCTGGAATTAAACCAGGCCTGTGCACGTGGGGATCAGAGCTGTGCACGCAGCAGCCCGGTGTAAATGCTGTTGTAGGAGCAGGATTCCCCTAACCAGGGTGGATGGGGTGTGAGAGCCGTGCAGTCACACCGCGCTGTAGGCCCCATCTGCACTACATGTTCATACCAGCGGCAGGCCCCAGTTACAACACGGCAGCCCCCCAAGACAACTGAGGCTGGCAGTGAGGATGGGACTGAGTCATATTTGAAGCATGTTCCCAGGCTCCAGTGTTCTGGTCCCACTGGAGACAGGGCCCCATCCAGCTTCCTGGAGAGCGTGGAGATGGGGAGCTATCTCCTTCTTTCACAGCAGCCCTGGGAGACAGCCCTCTCGGCATCAGCGAGGGCAGAGGAACCGCTGCCAGGGCTGAGGCAGCAGTTTCTGCTCCCAGCTTGCCTGCCAAAGGAGGGAAGATAAAAAAGAGAGAGAGCGGGAAAGGGAAAAGATTGCCCATCCTAAGGGGAATGAGGAGGGAAGATTTAAATCCTGGCAGGATTCACTGAAAGCCTCTGTAGGCGCTGAAGCCACTGAAGTCCTTGGGTCTGGCTTTCCCTCCCTCACCATGAATCAAAGCTGGCACAATGGGATGAGCTGCTCTTCCCCCGTGAGCACCTACCCTGCTTTGAAAGGGACCTTCCTGCCGCCCCACTGCATCCCGCTCTGCTTCCCTCTCCCCAGCAGCGTTGGGTCTCCGCTTCCTGCCAACCGGAAAACCATTGGGAGCATTTTTCCTTTGCACCTAGCTTGAAGGAGCCAGCCTCAGCTGTATTTTGGGAAATGCCTTGCAATCAGCTGGGACGTAGGAGAGCGTGTGTGCTGGGCTGGCTCTCAGCACACTGGGAACTCCGCAAGGCAGCTTTGTCTCCGTGGGGCCCCTCGTTAACCCCTAGAATGCTGTGCACACCGAGACCTCACCCCCACTCTCTTCATGTGGGCCACAAAGCAGCCAAATAACAAGAGCCTGTTAACCAGGGAAGGTAGCAGCTAATGGAGGCTGCCCGGTGGGATTTTAAAATACGTATTTATTCAAATAGCTTGAACAAAGATCAACTGTGTTTGCTCCATAGTTGTTATTGTTTCCTGTGCACACAAATACTACAATGATGAGTGCAAGAAAGAAAGAAAGAAAGAAAGAAAGAAAGAAAGAAAGAAAGAAAGAAGCACTGTAGCTTCTTTAAGTAACTTTGTATCCTTGTTCATAACCTTTTATCCCAGGCAAATATCCCTGTGCCTCATGCAGCAAACGGTGCTTTAGGAAAGCTAAGTTTCCTTCTTTGTCCAGCGTTCCACGCGCATCCCTGTAACTAAGGCACCTGTTGAGCACCCCTACAAGGTGTTAAGAGCTGCTTATGATCAGCTGTTTCATGGTAAATCTAAAGAGTCATACGTCCTCTGAGCCTACAGTCTAGCTCTTTGAATAAGAAATCTAGAGAGTCTCCTGTTGACTGAGGCCACTCACACAGAAATAATATGACTAAAGCACAATTAGCAAGATTAAACCAAACCAAACTACATGAGACATAATACCGCCCTTAGACCAGGGCAATGCCTGAGTGCTTGAAATTACCTGGATCCAGGTAACAGAGAGACCCGATGGACACGGCTGGTTACAGTGCTGCACCAGAGACGTCAAAAGCTAATGCTGAGCCGGGCACTATGCACACATAGTGAGAGAGTCTCTACCCCCAAGAGCTACATACAAATAAAACAAAGGATGGGACGGGAGAAGTGACTTGCCCAAGGTCAGCCAGGTGATCAGTGGCAGAACAAGGAACAGAACCTAGGGGTACAGACTCAATGTGCATTGCCCCATTCCCCAGACTATGCTGCCTCCCAAATTTTAGTAATGACAGTTCACATCCATTTACAGCTATAAACTCACAGCACTGAAGTATAAGATTGAACAAGAGCATTAAGGTGGCAAAGTCAATCATCAGGTCACTAAAGACTATCATAATGCAGATGCACAAGGGGGCCAAATTAAGGTGACATGGGCATCCTTAGTTCTGGCATTTCCTCGCTTGTGTGTGCTTCACTTTGCAATCTTAATGTTCTTTTAACATAGGTGGTTTTTTTTCCGGTGCGTGTGCGTGGAGATAGTGTACATTCCTACAATTTTTAAAAAGCAAACAGGAAAACCAGAAATTCCATCATGTGGAACCACACTGACCCCTCTCCCCAACCTGAGTCAGCAAAAGGGCACAGTGCAGTCCTCTACTACTTGAGCTAACTTGGTAGCAGTAGAAGGCTCTTATCTTCTATATGAACCTGCCACTAGCGGGCCATGAGACACTGCTTTGCCAGTGGGTTTCCCAGCTATTTGTGACAGCAGAGGAATGCTGAGACTCGGGAATCCTAGGTTTCACTCCAGTGTTCTAGGGGCTACAGACCCTTCTGCCCCATCACTCCAGGTTCTCCCCGATCCACTTCTGCTCCTATACTCGCCTGCCTACCTCTTACACTCTCCTTCCCAGCTCCTGACATTGTTTCCCCTATTCACTTCTAGCTGCCCTGGCTCCTGCCCATCCCGCAGTCTCCTGGTTCTCAGACCCAGTATCACAGTTGTTTGGGAAGAACAACTGCAGTGAACGTCTTACTCAGTGCCTGTAGTCCTGGGCTGGAGCATGCTCAGTGCAGATAAAATCTCTGGAGAATTAAGAAGCCGAACTCTAACAAGTCTTTACTGAGCATGTGCAAACTGAGAATTTTATAGAGGCTCATAACTTGGCCAGATTTGGGCATATTTTCAAGCAGACAGCAAAAGCCACACCTCTGGCACCACCCACCCTCGACCAACTTCAAGTGCTTGCTCCAAATCATGGAGGCACCAGAGCATCTCAGTTTTTATTTGTATTTTATCTCGGACACAACAATGTATTTTTCCTTTATGTCATTCTCTGAAACAGCTGACCCGTTTTAGCTTAACTTTCCCCCCAAAATTCAGTTTGAGACAGACACCCAGCATTGGAAATTTCAGCCCATGTGATTTAAGTTTAAGTTATAAGCAACTAAAAAGAAGGGTCTAATAATGGAAAGTGTTAGGCAACGTTAATTATAGGCGTGTCATGACCAGCTCCACCAATAATATTCACCCAGACACACATTCTATGGCATATCCATTCATATATGTATATTGGGGCAAGTTTATGTATAAGGGGCCACCACATCAGTGGGCTGGCTGCACACAGAACAAACTGATCGTCATTCTGAGGGCACATTGCCCAGTTAGCTCCATCAGGAGCCATGTGGACGGGAGCGTGGTGGAGGCTGGGAAATTTAGCAAATAGCACCTGGTGAGGGGGTGCCGTAATGTGCCCTGCACTGTCTGGTGACCCCAGATTCACACAGGGCAGTCAAAGAGTGGGCTGCCGTTCACCCCTTTCCCTACACCACTTCCTTCCCCACCTTCCTGGGGCCACACGTTCCCGGTCAATCACACCAGGAGTGCCCTCTTCATGTGGCGGGATGGGGAGCGTGGTGCTTCCCTTGGGTGTGTGCTCGCAGCTCCCATTGGCATCAGCAGGAGCACGAGGCTGCATGCAGGGGATGGGATTGTGGGAATCTGGACGTTACGGAGATGCTTTTGATTCCTCAAACGACCCCCACCTCCTGGACAGGAGATGGAGATGCAACCCACGCTGCACTGAGAGACACTCAGACCGGCTTCGGGATATTACTGCCGGCCGAATTCCACAATAGACCTGATTGCTGCTTCCTGGCTACCCTGGAGCTGGTGTCAATAAATACATAACTATGGGCAAGACAGACAGGTGCAGGGCCTGATCCATGTATCTGTACAGGCTCAGTGGGACCTGGGGCACAAATACGTGCCATGCATATAGGTCTGATGTGGCACTGTTATTATTTATTATTTCTATTGTGCGAATGCCGAGAGGCCTAATCAAGGATCGGGTCCCCATGGGGCTGGGTGCGGCACACAGATAAAATGAACAGAGGGACCCTCCCCTAAAGAGTTTCTGGGACCGGTTCTACACCCAAACCCTATTCTTCACAACTGGCCTTTGGCTCCTTGGAACGGGTGCTTCCCAAAGGTAAGCTCCTACTTCATTTCTCTGCAGAGGGAGAGCATGAATTTTCCGGCACTGAAGGAGTTAATCCCATAACGCTGAGGCTTGTAGTTTTGTTTACTTTCAATTTATACCCTTCGCTTAAAGAGGGGAAAAAAAAGAAAAAAAGGGGGGGGGAAGAAAGCCAGGTGACATATTCTAAGAGGGAGCACCGAAAACGTGTTAAGCACTTCAAAATCTCATATATTCAATCGGCCTCTGGCAAGACATCTGCCTAATGTTAGCGCTTAAATATCCTTTTCCATTTTACATGCATTCAAGTCTCATTTGAGCGAAATGAAACGGTATTATTAAAGGGAGATTTTGCACAAATGGCCTGAATTTGACATGTCAAGTTCAATGAGGCTGTTACATATGTAACGCCGAGAAGGGCTCCGAGGCTGCTGGCTCTTGAAACAGCGCCAGTGGCTCCGAAATGAAATTTGCATGCAGCCCTCTCCCTTCCCTCCCTCCCTCGAAACGCTGAGCTGGGACTCGCGGGGCAGTTCTCAGGCCCCAGCCACTTTAAGGAGGGGTTTGGACCCAGATCCAAGGCTGAACCCTTCAGGTTGGGCCCATCTCAGCTCAAACCCACGCAACGTTTGAAGAGGCTTCTGGTAAATTCCACTTCACTACGTGCCGTGTTTCAATGACTGGCCTCAAAGCTGCTTCTCCCACCCCTGGTCTCGTCTCTTCTCTAGGCACAGCCCCTCAACGCAGGTGACTGCGCTCAGAGCTGGTTGCCAGCCCCTTGGGATGGCATCTAACCACACCAGCTCAGTCGCGCCCCTCCTTGCCTGAGAGTGGCTTTCCAACGGTCCCAAAGGGTGGGGCTCCCGCCCCTCCCTGTGGAGATGGTTCCACAGCCCCATAGATCTCGCCTGCAAGGAGCCTTTTCCTGCAGTTCAGCCCATCCTCCATCCCATCCCTCCTGTGAATACCCTGGGAATGCTTCCTCTTTCCACTGCTCCCCTTCCTTTGCCCCCACCCTCCCTCCGTATGTCACTACCTTCCTGCTGAGGAGCTGCCTAACCTCAAACCCAGCGTGTCAGGCAAGGTCGCCCCAGACCCAAAGGTCTGCTCCACCGGACCGGACCACTGCTCCTTCCAGCCCAGTATCCCACCTCTGGAAGCAGGCTGGCCTGGACGCTTTTAAGGCTGTGATGATGCCTGCAGAGTGGGTCTGAGGGGATCCACCTTGCCTCACTGTAAGTGCTGGCCATTTATTTTTGTTGCTGTAAATGATTCAGGTTTATTAAAACATCACCACACAAACCATGACTGGCTGTGTCCTCTGTTAAAAACTGAGCCCCGCTGGAAAGCAACCCCTCGGCATGTTTGTCCCCATCAGATTGATAAGTAACAGCTGCTCTGTCATTTTCATAATGACTCGGCATTGGCAGGGAGTGGGCTGGGCTCCTGCCCCGATCCCCATCACGTTTATAGCCCTTCCTTTATTTGTATGTTGATTGGATTATTTGAGATCATCATGAGTTTCTCTCTCCTCTCGGTGATGTGTTGCTCTCTTGCTCCCAGCTCTTCCTGTGGCCAGGCCTCCAGGGCAGGGAGCGGAAGAGCGGCCACTCGGATTGTTACAGCCAACCGGCCCTGCCTGGCTGGGAGAGCAAGGGGTTCGTTCCAGGTAAGGAGCCACATTTGTGTCCCGTTCCCCGGCGCTCCTGCTCACCGCCCCGGCAGGAGTTTCGGGGGCTCCCTCCCCGGCTAGGGCGGCCGCGGCCAGGAGGCGGGGAGAGAGCGGCAGGGCGATGAGCTGCTTTGTTGGAGATTAGCCTCTCTTGCCTGAATCCATAGAACAGATTGACTGTTATCTGTCATGGCACGGTGGGAGTCGTTATTTAATAATTAATAAAGACCTCTGATTCTTCTTCGCCGCACACGGGGCCGACCAGAGCCGGCCGGGGAAGAGAGGGCGAGCCAGAGAGAGCCGTCTGCTCTTTATCTGCCGCTGTTATTTAAAGGAATAATGCCATTCCTTTTCATTTGTCAGCTGGCCCACAATGGCCCTTGTCATGCTTTATGATTTAGGGTTTCCTTTCCTTTCCCATTAAACGCCACCTTCCCATCACCGCCTCGCACCAACCAGAGGCTGCTCTGCAGTTTCAGTTTCACTCTGATATTGGCCCAACTTCCTTGATGGGCTGCTCTGACCGCTAATTGCTTCTGTTCATTTAAACCTGTTCACTAATTTGCAGTGGCCCTTTATTAAGTTGGATGCAGCCCAAATTACACCATAAATTACGCACACAAGGGGACTGGGTGTCGCGTGGGATGAATGGATTGGCTGTTCCCTTTTTTTTTTCCTCCTCTCTCTCACTGTCTCTCTTTTAAAGAGCCATGGATCTGCACTCCAGCTGAGTGCCACCTGGGTGATGAATCTGGGAGGTCTCAATCCAGCCCCAGTTCAGGAGGTCTCTGCTGAGGTTCCCTCCATTCTCCCTTCATCTGCAGCTGATCGCAGTCATTGCTTGGCTGGAAAAATATCCCAGACTCAGCTGAGTCTGAAGTGGGCTCTCTCTCTTTCTCTCTCCAAACCTCAGCGGTGGTCTGACCAGGTGCTATGGGGCAATTAATCTGAGCCACTCCCCCACCCCCAACTCCCTTCCCTATCCCCCGGTGATGTAACTTAGCTTCCAGTCGGCAGTTTGATTCTTTTTCTCACCTTTTAATGACCGGGGAATTCATTAATAATTGAAATAAACACGCTCTTTTCCAAGGCTGCTGAGTTTTATTAAGGCAGGGGCAGGGATCTGCCAACCCTTGGCTGCAGTCATTCCCTAAATAACTGCTAGCAGTTAAACTGCAATTAATTTTTTTTTAAATAGGGGAACTTTGCCGTGCTGGGGAAAGCAGCAGGCAGTGAGAGCTGAAAGGCAGCCTGGGGCAGCAGGCTCTCTGCTAAATGCCTGCTGCCTTGGGGGGTTTGGTTTTGCCCCCTTGAGCCTGATACCTGCTGAAGCAAAGTACCAGGGATGCCTCGAGCTGACAGCCGTAAGTACCTGCTCGCCCGAAAGCTTGCAGCGCAGTGGGAAGCCGCATGTCCCTGGGTTTTAGCGGGGCCGGAGGAACATAAGAACGGCCACACTGGGTCAGACTAAAGGTCCATCTAGCCCAGCGTCCTGTCTGCCGACAGTGGCCAGTGCCAGGTGCCCCAGAGGGAATGAACAGAACAGGGAATCGCCCAGTGATCCATCCCCCGTCGCCCATTCCCAGCTCCTGGCAAACAGAGGCTAGGGACACCATCCCTGCCCATCCTGGCTACTAGCCATTGATGGACCTATTCATTAGTTTATGTCTAAGGAGTGCTTCCAAATCTCTGTCATCCTGCTGAGTTTGATGGGGGCTGGATCAGGGCCTGGGCTCCCAGGTGAAAACGAGTTTGTCGGATTTAGCTTCATGCCTACAACCCCTCCCCCCCACCACACACACCTCGCTCGCTATACTGGCAGGGCCTGCTTGGCAATTGCCCATGGCCCGCTGGCCCCGGAGAGACGCCTGCTCCCACGCCTGGATTTTAAGCTTTGGCGAGCTGGCCGCTCTGGCGGAGAGAGGATGGAAAAAAGGGCAGCCCCTTACCTGACGTTCAGCTGAGTGAGTTTCTCCAGCTCCTGCTCCATGTGCTCCTGCAGCTCGCCGGGGCGCAGAAGGACCTGGCAGATGGGGCAGATCGGGGCCTGGCTGTCGAACAAGGTTGCTTTCTTTTTGCCTGTGGGGAGAGGAGCGGAGAAAGCATTAACCCTCGTGCCTGCGTAAGCCCAGTCTTGGTTGAAGCTGACATTACCCCGGCCACGTTTCTCTGCTGGCCTAATGGTAGCGCGTGGACCTGAGAGAGACCCCATGACACACAGATGCTAACAGGGAGGTGGCGGGCGCCCTACCCAGCTCCACGGCACAGCAGCCCCAAAGGGAGCGAAAAGGGAAGGTGAGGCTTTGCCATTTGGTCTCTATCGAGGCAGCTCCAAGCTTTTCCCGTGAACCCTCGCAGCCGGGTCAGACACAGCCTCCAGGTCCTATTCCCTTGTTCGACTGAGACAGGGTGTCTGGGGACAGGGCTGGGTGGGAAATTGCGAGTGTGAGTGACACGCTCCCACTTCAGGCTGGCTGCATTTCAGCGTGACGATCTGAACAGGACTAATAGAATACAGGCTAATGGAACAAACTATTCCATAGCGTATTTTCTAATGAATTTCACTCCCTGGCAGCCGGCACAGTGAGAGTACGAACGCCCCTCCAGATTAAAGGATCTTCGGCCAGGCACGTTGTACACGTCATCACCAGCGGGAGGCAGTGGGGTCCAGTGAACCGAGCCGAGGTTCGATTCCTTGTGCTCCCCGATTTGTCTCTCTCTCTGTATCCAGCTCGTCTTATGCAGGGCCCGGCTTTGTTCTCTCTGCACAGCACCTCACACGACGGCCTCCTAGGCACTCTGGGAATATAAATAATATTCCTGGCTCTGCCATTGCGTCCCTGTGTGGTCTAGGGCAGGACCTTATCCCCGCTCTCTGCCTCGGTCTCCCCATCTATAAAATGTGGAATGACGCCATTGCTCTGCCACTTGGAGATGGACGGACGATAAAGTGCTAATTACTATTGTTAAGCCCGACAGCCCCTGTGTGAGGTGGGCCAGGATCATTAACCCCAATGTACGGAGAGGGGAATTCCCCCAGCCCATGCAGTGAGGCAGTGACAGAGCGGCTTAAAACCCAGGGCACTGTTCTCTTTCTCCCCAACCCCTCAGAGATGAGTAAGTCCCACTGAAGGCCGTGGGAATTTCTCATTTCCTGTGGTGAGAGGAGAAGAACCCCCGGAGCTCCTGGCTTGCTCCAGCTCCGGACTCAGAGCACACGCCTCTCCCTCCCGCCCACCCCACATGTCCAGTAACAACGTATAAAAGGAGAGCTCAGTGCCATGTGGGAGCCTGGCGGGGGCTCCCTTCTGCTCTGCAGCAGCTCCCCGTTACCGAATCCCACCCTGCGCTCCCTGGAGTGCTGCACCGCGGCCATGGCCACACGCCTCGCCTGGCTTCCTGACAGCAGCTCCGCTCAGGCCGCTCCCCAGCGCTCCAGGAGGAAGGCTGGCATTCCACTGGAAAGGTCATGGGCCAGATCCTGGCTTCGCCGCGCTGAAGTTCACTGAGTCACACCAGGAATCGATTCGATCTCCCCATAGGTTCGTTCGTCTCCCCATAGGTTGATGTTATCGGGGCCCGATAACGGGAGGAGCTGAGTGTCTCTGACTTCCCTGGGAGTTGGGGGCGCTCAGAACCCTGCAGGATCAGACTGGGGAGAGCTCAGAAAAACTCTTGCGGCTCGCCCCAGGCCTGAGAATGCTGCCTTTCTATTTTCACTGCACAACCAGATTTCTCTGTTTAAGTCCCTGTTCCTAAGCCAATTTCCTCCAGCTCAGAAACTTTATTGCCCCCTCTGTTAGGAATATACAGCGCCTATTTAACATAAAATAAAACTCTAAAGCAAACAATGAAGCTACAATAAAGGAGAAAACCCCAACGGCCTCCAAATCCCGGTTTCCCAGCTGTATTAGCGACTGCGCTCATAAGGGGGCGTGCCGAGTCCAGGTCTGAGCACTCCTGCAAGGGGAAGCGTGCTTTATGGCTGCCTGTTGTCATCTAATGTGAACCCTCCTGCTGGATTATTTATTTATGTATTAGACACGGATCAAATTGGTGAAATCCAGGCGAGAGGCAGTAATGCACAATAAAGCAGTCTGCGCTGGATACAAGGGGCTGCATGCAACGTGGCCTTCCAATCACCAGCCAAAAGGTGCCATTTTATGGCTCCTGAGAACAGCGGAGCCCAGCTCAATGAATGCCCGTTAAAGGAAGAGACCTTCTCAAAAGATGAAATGTGGGCGCAGGCAGCTTTACTGGGTTCCTGCTGCTCACCGTATAAACAGCCTGTGCACAGATTTAAGGAGAGGCAAGGTCTGAAATAAGTTTGTGACTAACCTTGGCTCCTCCTTGCCTTCGAAAGGCACAAATAGCCAGTGACGGTGCTTCCGTGGGGCTTGCAAAGCACTTTAGGCAAAGCCGTTAATTAGATCCCAGCCCCCTGTGGGGCAGGTATATAGTATCTCACTTTTCCCATGAGGAAATGGAGACAGCGAGAGGGACTTGCCCAAGGTCAGAGCCAGAGATCGGAACAACACCATGAATCCATTGTCTCTTTACAGCCCCTCCTGCTCTAACCACTGGCTCATACTCCCATCCCAAAGCCAGGCAGGGAACTCAGGAGTCCTGACTCGCAGCCCCTCTCTAGCCACGAGACACAATTTCTGCCTCCAGCCCAGAACAGACTCCGAGGGCTCTGACCCCTCTCCCACGCTTCCCTGCTCCACCCAGCGGACCCCACTCCCCTCCCGGCAGATTTGCAGACATGCAGCTTTGCTATCCTGGGATGTCTCCCCCTCTCTCAGACAGAAGCTCTCTCCTCAGTCTGTCATGTTTAAATAATGCCCAAAAACCAAACCGGAGCCAAACAACCAGCGCACGCTGACCCCTGCGGGAAAGGCCGGCATTTGAGCAATTCCAGCTTCCTGTTGGAGCCTTTCCACTTTTGTGTAGTGGGGGCTTGAAATAGCCCGGGAGGGACCCCCACCGCCTGCTATTTATAACGTTAGCCCCAGCAACAAAACAATGGCGTTGTCTGACTCTCCCTCCCAAAATAAACAGGCCGTCTTCGAGCGGACGGGAAATCCTGCTGGGTCCCCGCTGGGTAAACACGCTGCCCTCCTGGATCCCCTCCCCATCCGCCTGCGCTGGGCGCGCGCCCTCCGAGACCTAGGCCGTCTGGGACGCAGAACGGTAGCAGCTGCGCTGGGATGGGGCGGGCACCCTTTCCTGCCATCGCCACTAGGGGCACCCTTGAGCCACCGTCTCCAGCCGTGCTCTCAGGGCCGAGCCCGGGGGGCCTTAGGACGAAGGAGGGAAACTCACCCGGGCCATGGGGCAGCAGCCCTGCTACGGCGGGCAACGGGGCAGCAGCCTGAAGAAGCCAAAGCAAAAGGAGCCCATCAAGTGCCAGGGGCGGCTTTGCTACCCTCAAGCGACCAGCCTGTTTCACCCGCTCTGTGTCGGCAGCACGCTGGCTGCACGCGGGGGACATGCGGGCGGCTGCCCTGCAATTAGCTTCCATGGGCTGCGCGTCCTGAAGGCAGCTGCGGGTTAAATTGGCTCCACTTCCCTAGCACAGACCAGAGCTGCGGGCTGCAGGATCCTTACTCGAAGGCTGGGAGCTATGAAATGGAACCTGCCTGGCCTCCAAGGGGCCCCGTGGCTTCCCCTCTGCCGGGAGACCGCCCTCCTCTTCCAGGGCCTGAGCCACGCGCCACTGCCATTGATGGAAAGACTCTCACCGACTGTACCGGGCGCTGGATCGGGCCCTGCGCTCCCAAGCCCAGCCTCCCTGTCCCGGGCCCAGCAGCCCCCTCAGGCCAGGCCGGCAGGAGGATGAGCAGTGCTCCCCTAAGCTGCCAGCTACACTGACTGTACTGTAACAGATCTGTGCCAACCAAGCACGGGGCAGCTGTCCCTGCGCTGCACGCTGCCCCCCTCGGACCAGGGTGGGGACAGCGGGGCGAGAGCTCCCACCCTCCTGCTCCGGTGAGCACAGGCGCCTGCCACTGGCACTGGCGGGGGGGGTCCTCCCTCAGGGTTCAGCAGCGCGGGGCCTATGACACACAGCTGCGCAGGAGTGTGATTGATTGCTGCGCTGGGGCTTCATGGCAGAGAGGGAAAGACTCGGCCACTGCTCAGAGGAGCTGCCAGTCTCACTATGAGCAGCAGGGAGGGGACCCACTCTGACTCCTACACACGGCGCCCAGGCCTGCAGGACTCACGGTAAATAGGGAGCGCTCCTGAGGCCAAAGATGTGTTGTCTGTGCACAAGGCCAACTGAGAACACACCCCGGACCATATTCCCTGGCCTCAGGGCCAGCCGGACTCCCACCCTCTGGTCTGGGGATGACGCCTGGGCATCGTGCAATGCTAGAGCAGGGTGCAGTGAATCCTGAGTGCAGCAGCTTTCACTTTTGGAGGGGCAAAGGAGGGCAGAGACATCCTTAGCTTGGCATCCGCCCACTCCATAGGTAGGGGCTGGCAGGGCACTCACCACCACGAAGGAGTGAGTCCGGCTCTGGGATCTCAAGCCGGTAACTGACCCAGCCCACACCACTGAAACTCAGAAGCCACCTCCGAACTGAGCTAGGGTGGTAAATCTATTCCACTGGGGGGCAGGGGAGAGGGCATCGACCTGTGACAGGCGCTGCCCAGAGTTCCCATCCTGGGTCAGACCTGCCTCCCCATGCGGACCTGCCCGGTGCCCCAGCTCCGCTCTCTGTGCCAAGCCTGCTCCTGGGAGACCCTGAACGGCTCTTTTCAGGGTTTGTTTTTGGCAGCTGTGTTTTTGTTTTCCTTGCCTCTCTCTCCCCCCTTCGGTCCCTTGTCAAGCTGTAGGGCTCTGCTCCAGTGTTTACCTTCCTCGACTCCGCTGCGTCCCCGTCGCTGGCTAGTGCCAGAGAGATGAAAAGGCAGACCCTGGGCTCTCCTGCTGTTTGCATGGTCTCTCAGGCTCCGAGGAAATGTTTAACTGTAAGTGTTGAAACTGAATATTTCCTGCCCTGGAAGCAGAGAGTTCTTGATACACAAATGAACCCCTGCGCTGTGGAATTTTTCCAAAGGCCCCTTCAGAGGGAGCTTGCAAATGGATCACAACCCAGGTGGCTACTGAATTAATAGTAACGCGCCCTCCTCTCCCTTCTGGAGACTGGGAGCTAGATCCTTGTCTTGGTTAGAGCAATTCCACTGATTTCCATGGTCTGACACCCCCATGACTGAAAGCAGGATTGGGTCCCTGGGCTCTGAACATAGCTTAGATATCTGTGAAATGAGTCTGACAATCGCAGCTCAGTCCCTGACGAGCTCCGTTGCTATAAAACAGACACAAATGCAGCCCGTGCCCAACAATTAAATCTGAAATAGCAGAGAGGGTTGTGGGTCAGGACTGAGGGGCATTGGCAGAGCTGTTGCGGGGGGAGGTTCAGGGCTGGGGTACCAGGGGGCTGCGGGTCGGGACTTAGGGGCATTGTCAGAGCTGTTGTGGGGGGAGGTTCAGGGCTGGGATACCAGGGGGCTGCGGGTTGGGATTGAGGGGCACCAGCAGAGCTGTGTAAGTATGTTGCTGAAGTGACTCTAAAAAGAACAACCGAAGGAAACTCCTTCAGTGCAAACAGCAAGAGAAATGCAAAGGAGGCGACTCCTCCTCTCGGAGACTTTGGACAGTGAAGTTCTCAGTCTCCTTCAGCTCCATCTGAGCTGTAAATCGCCCCCGAACACCAAGTAAAAGTTCCTCCACTTAGCTTTGAAAAAAAGGGTAACGCAATGGAAGCTACTGGTGGGGGTCAGATGACTCACCAATAGCTCATATAAGGCAGCTGAGACCTACGGCTGAATTCCCACCTGTCCTTTCCCGGGGTGAAGGATGAGCTGGGTTCCTACGCAGCATTCTTACCAGATCCCAAATAGCAGGAGTAACAACTGGGATTGCACCAGACCGGGGAGCTCAGAGCTAGGCCGGATCAGCACCCAGGTCGAGCAGCCAGCTAAAAACACGATGCAGTCACCATCCCTAGCGCGTCATGATGGGAGCCATGCAACCTCCAGGAGGTTCTGTAGCACCTCCCTGGGTCACAGAGCGCTTTGCAAGGGTGGGTCGGTGTCACTATCCCCACTGCACAGATGGAGAAACAGAGGCATACCGCGGTGAAATGAATCTCACAATGAGGCAATGACTGGCCTACAACTGACTCTCAGCCTCCTGCTCCAAGCACCAGATCTCACTCTCTCCTGGATCTGGAAATAGAACCCAGGAGTGCTGACTCCCAGCCCTTCCCCACACCACTCTAGCCACTAAACCATCCCTCCCCGCTCCCCAGGGCCAGGAATCCTAAATATGATAAATATCCATGTCATATAAATGGACAACTAAAGCCCCTCAGCTCCCGGAGCCGCAGGCAGATCAGATCTACCTGAGCTAGAGACGGACGGGAGAAGAGATGGGGCCACTATGGCACTACGGAAAACCCTAGACTAATTTAGACACACAGAAAAGAGCCACAGACCCCACAAAGGCCTCAGGAACTCTGCTATTTCTATGGTACTTTAGGTGGGAGCGGCTCAGATCCCGCCGTGATGGCCAGCAGCACAAAACCCGAGACTAGAAAGATCAGCAAAAGGAGAGCTGGGAACAGCCCCGCTAGGAAGCGTTGGGAGAACACTGCAGACGATGTCCTAGAAACATTGGCTAGATCCTCACATACATTTGCTGTGGCGGACTCTGACCCTTTTTGTGTCTGCGAATGTTGGTGGGTCACGTGTTATTAGCACTGGCACCAAGGAAAGTCAACTTCAAACTCCCCCCTCCCACAGTGCACGCAGAAAGCAAAACCGGGAATTCGTTTTCGGTGGGTGTTAGACCAGAATGACCGTCGTCCAGTCAGCAAACAAAAACAATTCCATGTGACTTACGGCATGAGGCAGCCACTGGGTAAGAGAAATTCACACGCAACTTTGAATAAACAAACTTGAGAAGAATCACACATCGGTTCATTCCGGGAACACAATAAGATGCAAAATTAGTTGAATAAATTGTTTGCAATTGGATTATTTGTTTGGAACTACCACCCCTTCATCTAGCCCCTGCCCCAGCCAATGCGTCTCTCCGGGTCTCCCTGTCTAGGTGTGTAAATTGGGGCCCATATGGTATGTTCAGGTGGGCAGGGGCAGCCAGGAGGAAAAGCAGGGCTGTTCGCTCCAGGCTATTTGCTTGTGTTTTGCCCATTCTACTTTGAAGTGCCCCAGCAATAAGGCTCCGACCCCCTCCCTAGAGATCGCATCACCAGTTGTGCCCAGTTGCTTTTCTCCCACTGACACGTCTTAATGATCAGAAAACTCCTTCCCCGCATTTAATTGTCGGCAGCCCAAGCCATGTTC
This sequence comes from Chelonia mydas, assembly GCF_015237465.2. Taxonomy (NCBI): domain Eukaryota; kingdom Metazoa; phylum Chordata; order Testudines; family Cheloniidae; genus Chelonia; species Chelonia mydas. Next base: position 103,709,395 of record NC_057854.1, read on the forward strand.
CAGGCACGTGAGTGCAACGGAGACCACTCCTCCATTTCCTTTTCTTATTTCTGCCTTCCTTTTTTCTAAAGATGCCTCTGTCGCTTAAAATCAATCAAAATCATCTGACCTGAAACGCCTCTGAATAAAAACAACCCCACGCTGGGACCTGAGGTGCAACAGTTTATGCTGCGCCTCTCGGGCTGCACCGAAACCAGGCGGGTGGGAAGGGTCACAGTGACACAGCCTCCCTGGGGGTGTCACCGCGGCAAGCGCCTCTCCTGCACCCCCCACGCACGCCTACACATAGCTCCGCAGCAATTCGTTTCTGCTCTGTGATGGGCCTGGTGTTATCTGTGTCCTGATAGCAGGTATCTTGCGTGACAGGCCTCCTTTCCTTCCAGCTCACAAAACAATCATTCAAAGCAAGCCCCATATTAGCTCCGAAGCAGGCAAACGCTCGCCCTCCTCCCCGTGAACTGGGCAACGCCGTCCATTGCAAACAGCTCGGCAGTGACAGTAAGTGGTGGTGACGGGGCTGCGGTGGGCTGATGGGCGGCGGATAAGAACACGGCGATTAAAGAGGAGATGGTTTATGTGTCAGCGCAGAGTATCTGCGACCAGGCAGAAAGACGTGGGGAAGCAGAAACTATTTGGTAATCAAGTGACAGAACATGAATAATGTTGATCTTTGCCTTCCGTATTTATTCTCTAATCAGCATATCCCTGTCGGTGGATTTGGATCATACCAGGCTATTTACTGTCCTGCTTTAGGGACGGAGCACTGTCTCTGTGGGGTTTCCAGTGCCTTCCTTTGGGCCCGATTCTGGGTGGTGGTGAATGTTCGCGGCTTCCGCTGGCTTCAGCACATCGCGGGATCAGGACGCTCAGCTCTGAGTCAGTTTCAGAGCAAGGCCTGATGAATCAGGGGCCAGAGGCAGTGCTGCCACAGGGGCAATGCCCCAGACTCAACCCCTGCCCCGCCTCTTCCCCTGGCCCCACCCCCTGCCCCGCCTCTTCCCCAGACCCCACCCCCTTCCCCGCCTCTTCCCCCGGCCCCACCCCCTGCTCCGCCTCTTCCCCCGGCCCCACCCCCTGCTCCGCCTCTTCCCCAGACCCCACCCCCTGCTCCGCCTCTTCCCCCAGCCCCACCCCCTGCTCTGCCTCTTCCCCAGCCCCACCCCCTGCTCCACCTCTTCCCCAGACCCCACCCCCTGCTCCGCCTCTTCCCCAGACCCCACCCCCTGCTCCACCTCTTTCCCCAGCCCCACCCCCTGCTCCACCTCTTCCCCAGACCCCACCCCCTGCTCCGCCTCTTTCCCCAGACCCCACCCCCTGCTCCACCTCTTCCCCAGACCCCACCCCCTGCTCCGCCTCTTTCCCCAGACCCCACCCCCTGCTCCGCCTCTTCCCCAGACCCCACCCCCTGCTCCACCTCTTGCCCAGACCCCACCCCCTGCCCCGCCTCTTCCCCCGGCCCCACCCCCTGCTCCGCCTCTTCCCCAGACCCCACCCCCTGCCCCGCCTCTTCCCCAGACCCCACCCCCTGCTCCGCCTCTTTCCCCAGCCCCACCCCCTGCTCCGCCTCTTCCCCCGGCCCCACCCCCTGCTCCGCCTCTTCCCCAGACCCCACCCCCTGCTCCGCCTCTTCCCCCAGACCCCACCCCCTGCTCCGCCTCTTTCCCCGGCCCCACCCCCTGCTCCGCCTCTTTCCCCGGCCCCACCCCCTGCCCCGCCTCTTCCCCAGACCCCACCCCCTGCTCCGCCTCTTCCCCCAGACCCCACCCCCTGCTCCGCCTCTTCCCCAGCCCCACCCCCTGCTCCGCCTCTTCCCCCAGCCCCACCGCCTGCTCCGCCTCTTCCCCAGACCCCACCCCCTGCTCCGCCTCTTTCCCCGGACCCCACCCCCTGCTCCGCCTCTTCCCCAGCCCCCACCCCCTGCCCCGCCTCTTCCCCAGACCCCACCCCCTGCTCCGCCTCTTTCCCCAGCCCCACCCCTGCTCCGCCTCTTCCCCCGGCCCCACCCCTGCTCCGCCTCTTCCCCCGGCCCCACCCCCTGCTCCGCCTCTTCCCCAGACCCCACCCCCTGCTCCGCCTCTTCCCCCGGCCCCACCCCCTGCTCCGCCTCTTCCCCCGGCCCCACCCCCTTCCCCGCCTCTTCCCCCGGCCCCACCCCCTTCCCCGCCTCTTCCTCAGACCCCACCCCCTGCTCCGCCTCTTCCCCCAGACCCCACCCCCTGCTCCGCCTCTTCCCCAGCCCCACCCCCTGCTCCACCTCTTCCCCAGACCCCACCCCCTGCTCCGCCTCTTCCCCCAGACCCCACCCCCTTCCCCGCCTCTTCCTCAGACCCCACCCCCTGCTCCGCCTCTTCCCCCAGACCCCACCCCCTGCTCCGCCTCTTCCCCAGCCCCACCCCCTGCTCCGCCTCTTCCCCAGACCCCACCCCCTGCTCCGCCTCTTCCCCCAGACCCCACCCCCTGCTCCGCCTCTTCCCCCGGCCCCACCTCCTGCTCCGCCTCTTTCCCCAGCCCCACCCCCTGCTCCGCCTCTTTCCCCAGCCCCACCCCCTGCTCCGCCTCTTCCCCCGGCCCCACCCCCTGCTCCGCCTCTTTCCCCGGCCCCACCCCCTGCTCCGCCTCTTCCCCAGACCCCACCCCCTGCTCCGCCTCTTCCCCAGACCCCACCCCCTGCTCCGCCTCTTCCCCAGCCCCACCCCCTGCCCCGCCTCTTCCCCCGGCCCCACCCCCTTCCCCGCCTCTTCCTCAGACCCCACCCCCTGCTCCGCCTCTTCCTCAGACCCCACCCCCTGCTCCACCTCTTCCCCAGACCCCACCCCCTGCTCCACCTCTTCCCCAGACCCCACCCCCTGCTCCGCCTCTTCCTCAGACCCCACCCCCTGCTCCGCCTCTTTCCCCGGCCCCACCCCCTTCCCCGCCTCTTCCCCAGACCCCACCCCCTGCTCCGCCTCTTCCCCAGACCCCACCCCCTGCTCCGCCTCTTTCCCCAGCCCCACCCCCTGCTCCGCCTCTTCCCCCAGACCCCACCCCCTGCTCCGCCTCTTCCCCCGGACCCCACCCCCTGCTCCGCCTCTTCCCCAGACCCCACCCCCTTCCTCGCCTCTTCCCCAGACCCCACCCCCTGCTCCGCCTCTTCCCCCGGCCCCACCCCCTGCTCCGCCTCTTCCCCAGCCCCACCCCCTGCCCCGCCTCTTCCCCCGGCCCCACCCCCTGCTCCGCCTCTTCCTCAGACCCCACCCCCTGCTCCGCCTCTTCCCCCGGCCCCACCCCCTTCCCCGCCTCTTCCCCCGGCCCCACCCCCTGCTCCGCCTCTTTCCCCAGCCCCACCCCCTGCTCCGCCTCTTCCCCCGGCCCCACCCCCTTCCCCGCCTCTTTCCCCAGCCCCACCCCCTGCCCCGCCTCTTCCCCCGGCCCCACCCCCTGCTCCGCCTCTTCCCCAGACCCCACCCCCTGCTCCGCCTCTTTCCCCAGCCCCACCCCCTGCTCCGCCTCTTTCCCCAGCCCCACCCCCTGCTCTGCCTCTTCCCCCAGACCCCACCCCCTGCTCCGCCTCTTCCCCCAGACCCCACCCCCTGCTCCGCCTCTTCCTCAGACCCCACCCCCTGCTCCGCCTCTTCCCCCGGCCCCACCCCCTGCTCCGCCTCTTCCCCAGCCCCACCCCCTGCTCCGCCTCTTCCCCAGACCCCACCCCCTGCTCCGCCTCTTTCCCCAGCCCCACCCCCTGCTCCACCTCTTCCCCAGACCCCACCCCCTGCTCCGCCTCTTCCCCAGACCCCACCCTCTGCTCCGCCTCTTCCCCAGACCCCACCCCCTGCTCCGCCTCTTCCCCAGACCCCACCCCCTGCTCCGCCTCTTCCCCCAGACCCCACCCCCTGCTCCGCCTCTTTCCCCAGACCCCACCCCCTGCTCCGCCTCTTCCCCAGACCCCACTCCCTGCTCCGTCTCTTCCCCAGCCCCACCCCCTGCCCCGCCTCTTCCCCCGGCCCCACCCCCTGCCCCGCCTCTTCCCCCGGCCCCACCCCCTGCTCCGCCTCTTCCCCAGACCCCACCCCCTGCCCCGCCTCTTCCCCAGACCCCACCCCCTGCTCCGCCTCTTCCCCCAGACCCCACCCCCTGCTCCGCCTCTTCCCCAGACCCCACCCCCTGCTCCGCCTCTTCCCCAGACCCCACCCCCTGCTCCGCCTCTTCCCCCAGACCCCACCCCCTGCTCCGCCTCTTCCCCAGACCCCACCCCCTGCTCCGCCTCTTCCCCAGCCCCACCCCCTGCCCCGCCTCTTCCCCCGGCCCCACCCCCTTCCCCGCCTCTTCCTCAGACCCCACCCCCTGCCCCGCCTCTTCCCCCGGCCCCACCCCCTGCTCCGCCTCTTCCCCAGACCCCACCCCCTGCTCTGCCCCTTCCCCAGATCCCACCCCCTGCTCCGCCTCTTTCCCCAGCCCCACCCCCTGCTCCGCCTCTTCCCCCGGCCCCACCCCCTGCTCCGCCTCTTTCCCCAGCCCCACCCCCTGCTCCGCCTCTTCCCCAGACCCCACCCCCTGCTCCGCCTCTTTCCCCGGACCCCACCCCCTGCTCCGCCTCTTCCCCAGCCCCCACCCCCTGCCCCGCCTCTTCCCCAGACCCCACCCCCTGCTCCGCCTCTTTCCCCGGCCCCACCCCCTGCCCCGCCTCTTCCCCAGACCCCACCCCCTGCTCCGCCTCTTTCCCCGGCCCCACCCCCTGCCCCGCCTCTTCCCCAGCCCCCACCCCCTGCCCCGCCTCTTCCCCCGGCCCCACCCCCTGCTCCGCCTCTTCCCCCGGCCCCACCCCCTTCCCCGCCTCTTCCCCAGACCCCACCCCCTGCTCCGCCTCTTCCCCAGACCCCACCCCCTGCTCTGCCTCTTCCCCAGACCCCACCCCCTGCTCCGCCTCTTCCCCAGCCCCACCCCCTGCTCCGCCTCTTCCCCAGACCCCACCCCCTGCTCCGCCTTTTCCCCGCCCTGCCCCTGCTCACTCCTCTCCTGGTCCTCAGGCAGTCTGTGTGCTGAGCTCTGTCGGGTTCAGAGCCCTCTGAGGTTCATCCCAGCCGACGGGCATGGCCTGGCAAGGCAGCAGCACCAAAGGGGCTGTTTCAATGACCATCAACATCAGCAGGTGCTGGGTCAGGAGCAGAAAGACCAAGGGCCTGATGCTCCACAGCCTTGCACCTTGTGCCATCACCAACACACAGGCAAAGTGCCACCCGCTTTGCGCTGGGGGAAGTGAACGCACCAGGTGCAAGTCGAAGGAGAACTAGCCCCCAATGGCCAGACCTGATCTCAGCTAGATTGGTGTAAACCTGCAGTCACTTCGCAGAGGGCAGCAAGGTGACTCCAGATTAACACAGCCCCATCCAACAGCTCAGAATCTAGCCCTGCGAGCACGCACACTCCGACCTCAACTATCCAAACGCCAGGCACTCAGCAAGTACGTTCAGATCCTCCTCCAGGGGGTTCTCCATGCGACCAACAGACCCTGCCGTGGATAACTGAGCCTGAACTGCACACGAATTCTGGGGAGGTGGGAGAGCTGGTTTTGATTTAAAAAATCTTTACAGGAGTCACTTGTTAGTATTAATCATTTCATTACCGGAGCAGTGAGAAGGCCCCAGCAGAAACTGTCTTGAATAGGAAGGCAGAAGACAGAAAGGGTGGGTGAAAGGAGGCATTCTCCCCATTTTACAGATGGGGGAACTGAAGCCCAGAGAAATTAAATGACTTGCCTAAGGTCACACAGAGCTGACAATGTAATCCAGGTCTCCTGAGGCCCAGTGCAGTGCCGCAACCCTAACCCGATCCTCCCTTTGTAGCTTATCTAGCTAAGGCTCTGATTTATTGAGACAACATCTGGGCTCCTCTTGGGATAGGAGGGCTATGGAGGGCTCCAATGGGGAAAAGATTGCTAAAATACTGATTTTATTACTGCACTTGTTTGTTTCCATCTTCCTACACTGCACAGGTGGGCTACCAGTGCAGCTGCTGCTCTGGATAAATGGGGTCATTTAACTGGAAGGCCCCGATGCTCAGCTGGGATAAACCCAATTAGCACCCGATGAGGAGCTGGTCCAAAGTGACTATATGTGACGGCTATAAATTATAATAATGCTTGGTACTTCTACAGCGCTTCCACATCTGGTGATCTGAGGAACACAGGAACTGCCCAAGCGGATCAGACCCCAGGTCCAGCTAGGTGGCCAGTACCAGAAGGCGCAAGAAACCCCTGGGTGGGGAAGAGAACCCAAAGCCCCTGCGCTCAATCTGCAGAGAGCACAGCTGCCCATCGCAGGAGAGAGGAAGATGGATTACACTGGGCAATAATTTAAGAAACGGAGTGAGTCTGTACATCCAATCACTTTACAAATCAGGGAAAAGGGAGAGGGGAGGGGTGGGGGGGAAGAAGTGAAAAGGCCGCGCAGGGAAATGCATCACAATTACTGTCTGAGCTCTAATGAGGAGCCTGTCATGAGGCTGTCATCCTGCGGAAAGCCACCTACTCAGAAAGATTCAATAAAAAAGTAGCAGAGAGATAAAAAAGAGATATATTTCAGCCCTTGCTAATATTCTTTTCATTTGTCCCAGCACAAAATAAGATACTGCACTTAACCGGCTCGGTTAAAATGAAAAGCGGGGGGGCCCGCGTTGATCAATACCACTAAAAGCCGGGCGACACGGTGATGGAGTGCAATCTTTTTGTCTGTGCTGAAGCAGAGCAGAAAGGCCCGGGCGGTGTAATTTATGATTCGCACGCACGCCAGCTAACTAGAGGCTGACAAGACAATGAATTCTCGATGAGAGGAACGCAAGCCGCGGAAAGAAAAGAGAGGAGGAAAGGGAGAGTGTGGCAGGGCTGGGAAGGAGAAGAGAGGGAAAGGCCACCGGAGCTGGGACCGACTGCCGCCCCATCGCACCAGTGCTACTTTTGTACTTGGCACAAGGAGCGGCTTAGCACCAGAGCGAATCAGCAACGCATCCCCTAGATTTACAGGCAAGAAAGAGAAATGTTAAGAAGAAACTTGGAGCCTGTCCTAGTTTCCCCTGGTTATTGGCTTGTCCAGCTTTTCCCCTGCCTGGCCTACATCTCTCAGACCCCCAAGGCCAGAATGCGTTGTGTGGGTGGCACCAGGGCTGCCGTGTTCTGTCAATGGCCGGCAGTGAATTCCCCGTGGGCCGGTGAACTCTCCCCTGGGGTAAATCTGGAGGCGGGGCCTCTTGTCCAGATAGGGGCGATTTCAGGAGTGGAGCAGAGCTAAACTGATCCTGTGCTGGCTTCTCTGGCTGAGACTGGGGGTTCAGTCAGGCTGGCACTGGATCAGGGAGCTGTAGCTGACTTCTCCCCTCCTCTGCACTGAGCAGAGCTCAGACGCTAGGGAAAAGTCCCTCCTGTGAGGCCAAGGATGAATGCCACTGTCCTCCTTCACACTCCGGCTGGGGCAGGGAGAGGCAGCTGCCACTAGTGCGTGGAGGGAGGAATTTTCATCTCCAGGGATGTCGGCCGGGCAACTGTCCCCGGCCAGCTTGTTTTTTGATCATGAAGAGCCACAGGCCACGGAAGAACCTCCACTCATCACCAGGGTTACTTTCACGACCTCGTCCGCCACACCACCGAGCAACGGCACCTGCCGACCCAGCTGGGGGTTGGGTGGGTCTGCTCAGCTGCACTGCCCAGGCGGGAGGACCCAGTTTAATTTTCTGGGTTTGGTCTCTTGTTCTTGGGCCAAGGTTAGATGGATCTGGTCCAAAATTCCTCCGTCCGTTCCACAGAGGCAATGGCAGTAGGAGCTAGAGGCAGGAGGTGGACGTTTAATGTACAGGCCTCCGCGCCTGGCCAGGAAGCACTCTCAGAGGCTGGAATGAAGGACAAGAAGGCACCCTGCAGAGTAGGAGAGCAGTTCTAAGGTCACAGATGTAGGGAGCCTCTGAGCAAACAGCATCTCAGACTCTTGGTTCAGGGCTGGCATCTTTCTGGGAATCCGTTTTCTGACTGGTGCTGGCACTTCCCCATGCACATGCTATCTGCCACTTGGGTCCTCGGCTGGCCCTCATTACCTCAGTATGGATATCCCGTCCCTTTCTCAGGGGTAGCTTGTGAGACTGTCGTTCTCAGAGCTGGCTGAATGACGCAAAAGTGTGTTTGTGGCCACTCCTTCCAGTCCTGGACAGTTTTGGGTTCTCCTGGGCTCACACCCCTTACTATTCAGGGTGTGCTGATCCGGGGAGGCCTGGGGAAAGCCCAGATCTGGGAGCCAGGAGCTCCTGCTCTGATACTGACTCTGTGGCCTTGAGCAATTCACATAGGCCCTCATTTTCCAAAGTTCCCACTAGCTCTGAGTCCTTCCATTTTGGGGAGTCCCACTGGAGACCCCTGGGGCTGCAGGAGGTGTTGAGCACCCACAATTCCAGCCAAAGTCAGGGCTTAGCGCCTCTGAAAACCAGGCTCAAGGGGACTCAAGACACCCAGAATGAGCAGCCACTTTTGAAAATGTTGGCCATCCCTTCTGATTCCCCATCTATCCAAAGGAGCTAATGAGACTTTGCAGGGGGCTCAGTGAGGCCAAAACTATGAAGGGGCCAAAGTGTCGCTTTGCCATGGAAACAGCAGCACAGGTACCCCTTCAAATGACAGCGACACTGGTCCAGGAGCCAGCAGATGGTAGCCACAGGCTAAGGGAATTGAGGCAAATTAACCAGCGCCTAGATGGGTGCTGGTCTCCATGTCAATTGCTTGATATAAGGAGGAAACCCCATTTTAAAAACTACCCTGGATGCAGCCACTAGCAAAATGTCCTGCAGGGGAATGACCCTGCATCGGCTCCAGGGAGGGACTAGACGGGAACTTGTCCATCTCGTTATTTCCAGGGCTCTCACTGAGGCGCTATCTGAGCTCTTCTCTAGAGCCCACGGGGCAGATTTAAAAGGAATCATGAGGTGCCCAGCTGTCGAGGCGCTGAGCGCCATGTAGCCGAGTCCTGGTCTCCCCGCGTCTCTGGATTGCCCGCTAAAGGAATTGAGCGCACCCGCAGAGACAGAAGCAGCCTGCAAATGGGGACTCTCCATTCTTCCTTTGATTTCAAATGAGAACCCAGGAAAAGTCCTGCCCCTCTTTGGGAAGGGGTGATTAGCACCCGCTCTCCTTCCCTGTGCCTGCCTGCAGCCTGGAGCCGTGCAAGCTGTGCCAAAGCTCCAGCCCCTTTTCCCACAACCCCATCCCTCTCCCACAGCGCATCCTTGCAGGCAGGCTTGCAGCGCTGTGTCCTTGACTTGGAGGGCAGCCTGTTAGGTTGGTGATAAACTGATATGCCTATAATTTGAAGGGTGACGGGGCAGAGTCTTTTCCTGCCTCCTGTCCCCTCCTACCCCCTTTCCTGCTTCGTGCCCTCCTCCCTCGGGCGCGTGCGGGGGGGGGTGGCACATATCGAAAACACAGATATTGAACTGTCAAAACTGTTTCCTACAAGAAAATAGATTCATCAGCTTGCAGCAGGCAGGGTCATTGCCACATTCTCCCCCCGCGCCAGCCCCCGCACATGCCGGCGCATACCCAATGCCTCTTCGCCGCACCGGCACTTTAGCTTGTAGCTCAGGGCCCTTAAGTGACTTTGAGAAATGGATAATCGATTATAATTCCATGGGCCTCTCTGCAGATTTATCCGGAGAATGTATAAAAGCCGGGGCTTGGGAGAAGCAGGTCCTTCTGGCCAGCACGTCAATTGCCTGCACTCTCTCTCGCTGGCTCGGAAAATCGCATCCCAAGCACGACTCTGTTTAATCCATCAGTACACAATCAATGCACTCTGTAATCAACTCTTGATCACTTAATTTTACACATGTTGGCTGAATCCCTTTGTTTAATCACTAGATCAGGCTGCATTGTTGCGCGGCACCCTCCCTGCTGTCCCCTCCCTAGCCCCTCCACCAAGGCACCAAATACAACCCAGCGCCTTCATTTCACCTTGAGGAAGAGCTACTGTGAATTCAGAAAAAAGAAAAGGAGGACTTGTGGCACCTTAGAGACTAACCAATTTATTTGAGCATAAGCTTTCGTGAGCTACAGCTGTAGCTCACGAAAGCTTATGCTCAAATAAATTGGTTAGTCTCTAAGGTGCCACAAGTCCTCCTTTTCTTTTCGCGAATACAGACTAACACGGCTGCTACTCTGAAACCTGTAACTGCAGAGAGCCTTGAGATCAGCTGGAAGGGGAAAGAAAGAAAGAAAGAAAGAAAGAAAGAAAGAAAGAAAGAAAGAAAGAAAGAAAGAAAGAAAGAAAGAAAGAAAGAAAAAGATTTTTTTCCAATGTCATATTCTTCCTAGAACTTGTCCAAACATTTTTACTTAGATACAAAAATATCCACTGAGATTTAAGACTATAAAAATACCCCAGTTGTTGGGCCTGAAAAACAAAGGACCAAAGGCTCCAAGAGACAAAAGGGCAGCTGCTCCCTGTGTGGATCTGGGCACGACACGCAAACAACAGGTGACAGCTAATATCGTGTGGACTTCCATGGCTTAGCACTGGCACGGTGCTTTTCCACTCATTATTTACATTGTGTTCATAGCCAAGCTCTGGCAGATGCTCTGCAAACCCAGTTCCTGCCCCATGGAGTTTACTATCAAAGCCAACATACTGAAGGCATGGTTCTCAATCCATCCCCTACTGGGGCAGCCTCAGAACACCTCTGGTCCCGCTGCCATTTAGCAATAAGGGACGAGCGGGAGGTCCCGACTCCCAGGTTGAGAACCAAGGTAATGCAGCTAAGCAGCATTTTTGCATTAGTTGTACCTCCAGGCTGACCCCTAAACGCACCTGACAAACGCACACAAGAGTCAGTCTCCAGGAGGACGCTAATGGCCTGAGATGCCTGATTACTGTCACTGAAATGTGTTGGGTTTATTTCTTTAACATCCTGGGGGTCACATAATCATTGTCAGGGGGTGTCTGTGACAAAAATTTTTAAACACGATTTAATGAGCACCTGAAATCTTAGCAGAAGGCAGACCAAGTATTTGGTATTCAAAATTTGAGGTGTTCTGATTGGATACGTAGATCACATGGCAAGTTTCTGATGCCTGTTTGGATGAGTGATGACGCTTACAAGCTTATTGCCAGTGCAAAATCCACCTTTTTAAAATGACCTCAACTCTGCCTCTAGGTTTTGCACGTGGAATTGCTGCTCACACTCATATGCAATCACCAACGATAGACTCTACATGAGCGAACAGGATCTGTGAGCACAAATGCCAAGTGCATGTGCAAATGTTAGCTTTGCGTGGGAAACTCACACACAACACAACAGCATGTTTACAAGGAGAGGCCCTGGCTTGAAAATGCAGGCCCACATGTTTAAAGAGAATTCCAGTTCCTCTTCTACAGCAAAAGGCCTTCAAAGAGCCCCTGCAGTTACTCATTCTCAGCATGGAAAGTTCGCACAAGATGGAACACAAATAAAGAACGGACAGCACAGAAGACCACGAGATGCCAAGAGTTAGATGCAAAACTGAAATCTCACAGTAGCCAGCTCTGCTGTGACCGGCCCCTAAGTATAAACTGTAAATAAAATAAGCCCACCCTTTTACCGTCAGACTGCATGTAAAAAGCATTAAGGGGAGTCAGCACACCAAGGGGAAACCTGGGCCGGGTACATTTCCCCTCAGCCCAGTGGTCAGCTAGCAGACTATCAAGCGGATTGCTGGGCAGGTGGAGTTTTACCTTGGGATTCTGCTGACAGGTACAAACTACTCACACTTTGCTTTTGTGGCTTATATCCTCACCAGAACCTCTGAACAAAGAAATCAGCCATAGATCAAACAGGGCACTCTGGGATGCTCACATGTGAAAAGAGGAAGGATGGTGTACTGGTTAGCAACTTTGGAGAGAGAGGTTCAATTCCCTCATGCACCACAGACTCTCTCTATGTGCCCTATCTCGGAATGACGGGGGGTGGGGGGGGGTTACAAGTACTGCCCTAAATCACAGGAGTGTTGTGTGCAATGGAGACTGTGGTGAGGTGCTCAGATACAACACTGACGGGGGAGGTAGCTTAGAATGAAAGGCAAAATCTCCATTTTCTTAAATGGGAGCCGAGTCAGGCATGCTGATCTTCTCTGCTTCATTGTCCAACCCCTTTCCATTATCTTGGATTATTTCGTTATCTCTACTGATAGTTTCTAGGTTCTGTATCTACACCGTCACACCCAGCGGAAGGGTTTGCAGTGCTGCTCTCACCTGAGAATCCACACTGGCATTTCAGCTCGGTTCGCCACGGTAACTTCTGCCCACCACACTGGGGTTGTCACGTACCCACAAGGACTCCAGCCCTTAGATTTTTAACAGTACATTGACTTTGTTGTTTCCCAACCCCAGCCTCTGCTTCCTGGTAGGAGACAGGGACGAGCTCTGACGATGCCCATGTCAGGGCACAAAGACCACAGGGGCTGGTAGGATCCCAGGCTTGGGATCCTTGTCCACCAAACCCTGTTTGCAGGGCTCAGGACCAATGACCTGTTTGGGGTCCATGTTAAATGCAAAGTGAAACTCCATCCAGCTGGCCTGGTTTCCACCCGGAATCAGGCACTGGCCCGGGCTGGTTCCACATGGGTGCACCTGGCCGGTGTTTGGGCAACTTTCACCTGCTTTGGGTTCAGGGGCAAATTATGGCTGACCCATGGCAACTGAGGCCCCTTCCCCATCCCTCACCCCATCCCGCTTCCTGAGTGGACACCACCCGGATTGAGTGTCTCTGCTCCTAGAGCGTCGGTGTGTGGCTGGCAGTGCCTCACGGCACCGAGGCGGTGTGGCCAAGCAGGATGGGGTGAGGGACTGTCTCCACTCCTGCAGGGACGGCACTGGCTACATACACCTTCCTGACGAGCGCAGCCCAGGCTGCGGGGGCCTGTACTCACGCACTGCCCACGAGGGGTCACGTCTGCTCCCTGGCATGTCTCTCTCCAGCACCACTCCGCCCACCGGGGCCTTGAATGGCCAAATAGGTGACTTTGGGAGGTGCCTGGCATGGAACAGAAACACCAGACAGTGAGAGGCGACTACCCAGCACAGCCCGTGTTTATGTTTCAGTAGCAGTGCCTGGAGACCCCAGCCAAGGTCAGGGCCCCACCATGCCGGGCACTGCACAGACACATAGCGAGAGAGTCCCTGCCCTTGAGAACTTACCGTCTCAACAGACAAAGCGTGAGTGGGGAAACTGAGGCACAGAGTGGGGTGGGGACACAGCAGGTCAGTGGCAGAGCTGTAAATAGAACCCAGGTCTTGTGAATCTCAGTCCCTGGGCCTCCATTGACCCCACTCCCGAGAAGGACAGAAATGATCAGGGCCAGCAACAAACAATGGCCACGGGGCAGAGAATCCACTGCCTCTGAGGGGCAAGTCCTTCTTGTGACCCACCTGCCAGCACAGCCCAGCCTCATTCCCATCGTAGCCTTCCACTGTTTTCTAGCGCGGGGGGGAGGGGAGGAAAAAAACAACCTGGCAAGGGCTAATTAATATTTAATTTACTGCAAAATGTACTTATTATTCCCAAGTAATTGGCCGACTGCAGAGCTGTGACCACGACTGAATACAGAGAGAGGGAGGCCAGAATGCAGGGGGCGGGGCGGGGAGGAAGGGCAGGTGGGGAAGCACAGGGGTGTCGCTGTCGTTGACCAGACCACACTGCACAGCTTCAATGTGCATAATGAGAAAACTTACATGGGCTTTGACTGGGGTTTTTAGCTCTAAGATGGCTGCACTCCCGCTAATAGCTTGCGTTTAGCTTATTGCACTGTAATCGCCCTATTACCGCGGCAACTCTAACGAGGGGAAATCGGGGGGGAAAAAGGACTTTGGAAATAGGTGTCATTTGCAAATAGGTTGTTGAATAACACTGCAAGGCGGCCAAACGCAGAGAAAACAGGCAATGTCTGCTTGTGATTCCCGCATAGATTCCCAATAACTAAGGCGCTCGGTGGCCCTGTCTCTAATTCTGCGCCTCATTCCATGATCGAGCTATTGGCTCATTTAACTCTGAGGATGGGAAATATTGTTTTAGTTGCTAACAGAGGAGCGGCTCGCTTGTGACACCGTGTGGGTTGTAGATCGGTTCTTCTTGACGGCTTACTCTGCAGAGAGGGTCCCTTCCCCCTCCCGTGCTGAGTGTCTCAGCGGGATGTAGGTGCTGCACCAGCCTTTTGCTGCCTCGCTCCACGAGGGAGAGTTTCAGAGCCCCGATCCTGCCAATCCTCTGAGCTGTGATGCACACACGAGGGCCGTGCCCTGGTGTCGGCGCCTGCCAGTTGCCTGGTGAGTTTCGTTCCCTTTGGATGCCGTCATTTAACACGCAGCCCAGTCCTGTGCATATGTGACTGGGCTTTTGGGGACAGAAGGCTGCTCTCACCAGATGCGTGCTGGGCTCCAGGGAGCTCGGCCCAGCGCACAATGGAGGGGATGGAGAAATGCACCTTCCCTGCTGGAAGGACCTGTGGAGATGCTTGGAGAGGGGAGTGGAAGTTTGGTTAGGTTCTCATTCCCTGCAGCAGCCCACATTGCACGTCCCTGATCTGCCTGTCCCTGTCTGCTGCTGGGTCACACAGGCACAGTGAGGATAGCCCTAGCGTGCAGGAGGAAGAGAACAGGACTGGGGCTATTTTCCTGTCTCTCGCTGCCCCAAGTGTGAAGCCAGCTCTCTTTCCTAACATGTGTCACCACGACTCCAATCCAAAGCCTGGCTTTGCGTCCTAAGGCTCCTGCAGGTTTACAATGCACAGAAACCTCAGGGCAAATTCCCAACTCGGGGTAAATCTGGAGAAACTCCACTGACCCCAATGAAGTGACGCCCAGTGTGAGCAAGTCCAGCACTTGGCACCTTCGTGCTTCGCAGCATCCAAGCTTGCTGAGTGTTCCTGTTTGGAGACATCCCGTCACGGCGGCCCCTGCCTCACACGGATCGTGCCCTCTCAGGGGGACTTTGTTTCTTTGGCTAAAATAAATAACTAATCAGACACTGTCCCGGGAAGATCTACGTGGTGGCAAGGGTCCATGGCACTCACCAAAGGAGGCTAAAAACACGGTGGGGGGGAGTTATTCAGTGCTAATCATAAAAGTAAAGACCCCCTACACTGCATTCATCCCCGAAAGCGAGCGACAGACTGGAGGGAGTTCAAAGAAACACAAAACAAAATGATCTTGGGAATGGAGGGTGAAAAGAGCTAAATCTAGCTGGCTACGTGACAACTTCGGTCCCAAACCTGTAACGTCTGTCTGCATGGATCTTATTGAAGACTGAGGTTTAACAGGTCTTTGGGGGAGGGACCATGTCTTTGGTCTGTGTTTGTATGGCGTCTAGTACAGTGGGGCCCTGAGCCGTGACTGGGGCCTCTCCCTGGTAGCAGAGCACAAAGAATAACGAAGAGGAGGAGGAGACAAGACTGTCGTCTACAACTTGCTCAAGTGACTAAGGAAGGAGAGGAGTTGTACAGGGTGGCTCTAGGGCAGAGAGCTTGGAGCAGTGGGATAAAATAAAGAAAAGCAAAATGTTGTGTGAACACTGGGAAACTTTTCCCAATGGTGAATCCTATTCGGCCACTCTGAGAGAGGGGAGGAGCAGGAGCCCCACTGCTGGGAGCTTTTCAAAAGCAGACTGAGATATGTGGCCGGTAAGGCAACTCTGTGCTGATCCTCAGTGAGACTACAGCTGGGCACAAGGCTGCCTTTGTACGTGTTTGCAGGATCATGGCCCTTGCGTGAAACTCCCCTTGGATATGCGTTGCAGCTCGTGTGGACCATGCGTTCACAACCTGGTGGGGGCTCCCAGCTACATCCTGGCTAGGTCTGAGGGGGATCCAGGTACGGAAAAGGTCGAGAACCACTGGTGTAGGCCAGCGGGATACATTTTAAATGCCAGTCCTCGTCAGTCTCTGAAATGGCTGCATTTAGTTTGGAAAGCAACTCCTCCTCTCCTTTTTGACTACACGTTGTGTATTATACCCGAAGTAAAACTGTAACTGCAGCAGAAAACTACACACGAACTCCATAAATAGTAACAGGCCCCCCTGGAGGCATTACAGGAGAATGTGTCAGCACAGAGTGGTGTTAACACTGAGGAAAATACACAACGCTGCACAGTCAAAAGACACATTTCTCAGCTTATTTCTTTTATGTACAAATTAACTGAAACCTCCCTTCCTGCAGAACTGAGGGGGGGCAGGGGAGAATGAGCTGAATGTGGAGCAAAGGAGCTGGTAGAAATCAGTGGTTTGGGACAAGGACACTTCCTTGCCTTTTGCAAGGTCAAACTGATTCACTCTGTTACCCTCCCAGGGTGAAATTCCCCCCGTGGTGGGCCTGGGCACCACCATATTCTGCTTATGCCCTGACTGTAACAATGGGAGCTGAGCATTTTGGGAACTCTGGCCCCAGTTGCTGAGCCCTTGAACATGTGGCCCGTAGGGTTTATGACATGAAGTTGAGCGGCTCTTAACAGATCCGGAGGCAGGTGGATAGACAGACAGACAGACAGACCTTATCCTCACACACCCAGACAATCTACTGCCAACACAACAGCTAAAATGCAGAAGGATTTGTGAGCACCATCGCTCCCCAGCTGAGACATGTGTTAGCCACCCGCTCTGCAGATGGAAAGAAAGACCATGATTAATAGCCACAGGTACCCCCTAGATGGATTTGGGAACGAAGAATGACGCACAAGGCAGCTACACAATTTGTCAACGACAACCGCTACAAACGGAAAAGCGGGTCAGGTGGGACCGCAGCAGCCCCCAATTGCTGTGAGTGCCCTTCCCAGCGTGTATGCTCTCTTCTCCCAGGCAAAGAACTTCTTCCTTCCTTTCTTTTCCCCCTCTACTTTTTTTGCTGGCTGGCCCAGAACAGCAGGCACTACCAAAGATTTCCCCCTCAAACCACATTTCTAAGTTGTTACCAAAGAGGAGATCTTGCAAAGGAGAAATCTTCCTCTGATGTGGAAGGGGAAAATAATTTAGGTTTGGCTCCTGGAGGACTGAGCTGGCATTTTGCTATCTCAATTAGATTTTCTTTGCTGTCTATTGCTCCCTCCCCCTTCAACCTGAGTTTTATTTTATTTTTTATTAACACCAATCAGAGAGAGACTCCTTCTTTTTGTTCTACCTCAAGGCAGCAGCGAGCCAAAATAATAATGACTTTGCACTTGATTAGCACTTTACGTGTGGGGAGCCCAATGTGCTTTGCAATCAGGAATCAAACCTGACAGCATCCCTGGGAGCTAGGTCAATACTGTCTCCATTTTACAGATGGGGAAACTGAGGCACAGGGAGGGGCATGATGGCTTCATATTGAAGGCACTGGCCTGGGGATTCAGGAGAGCCGGGTTAAATTACTGGCTCCATCAAAGACCCCCTGTGTGATCTTGGGCATGTCTGTTAAGCTCTTTGTGCTTTGGTTCCCCACCTGGAAAATGGGGAGCATAATCCTTCTTTTCTGCCACTCTTTTTTTGTCTTGTCCATTTGGACTGGAGGCTCTTTGAGGCAGGAGCTAGCTCTTACTATGTGTGTGTACAGTACCCTAGCACAAGGGAGCCTTGGATCGCAACTGGGGCTTCTGTATGCTCTTGTCATGCAAATAACAAGGGCAAGAGACTTTTCTCAAGGCCACACAGTCAGCTGGGAATAGAACCCAGGAGTCCTGACTCCAGTACCCTGATCTCTTGATCAGACTGTCTCCCTTCAGAGTTACCCAAGTCACTCTTTACCGCTGACAGGGATAGAGGCAAGACACAGCTGGGTAGTCCAACTCAAACAAGCCACGCACTGGACTAGCGTAGCAGCCGGGAGATGGGGAGGGGAGATACTGGTTTCTCATTCACACCCCCTGCACCTCCTTCTCTCAACCACCTTCCCTCCCCTTCCAAAAATAAACAAAACCCTAACACAGACCCCCAAAAAAATCCCCCCCCCCAGCGACATTAAACATCTGATGAGACAGGCACTATTGATGTAGAAATATAACTGTTTCTATCTAGGTGGCGGCTTCCAGGGCCCTAAACCTGAACTGATTGTTGGGTTCGATTTGTCAAAATCAAAGGCTGGCAAGTTTGGGCAGCTTCATAGACTGTGTTTTATAGAACCTTTCAGCAACCCTCAATAAAAAATGTATTAGATTAGTAATTTGAGTCCCAAATGACCAATTTGAAACGATTGCTTTCTTATGATTTTTCTGAAAGTGCCTGTTTCATGAGAAATGGCTGGAAAACTCAGACAGTTTTAAAGAGACAATTCTAGCAGTGCACGTTAGGGGTTGGGGACAATGGGTTATGTGATTGTGTTTGTTTAATTGTAAGAAAAAAATCCACACTTCTTTGACTCCCCCCAATCTCCCCCCATGATAACATTTTCATTATGATAATGCCTAGCTCGTAGATAGGACCATTCATGCACAGATCTCAAAGTGCTTTCATAGGACAGTAAGAACCATTATCCCAACTCTACAGAAAGCGAAACTCCGGCTCAGAGGGGGGAAGAGACTTGCCCAAGGTCATGCGTAGTGCCGCTGGTTTGGAGTGACTGCCATCTGGCACCCAGAGGTGACTGCATTTGCCGCAAGGGGTGTATGAATTAGCTCTGTATAGGTTTATATTCCATAAATATAAGATAAGATATTATAATATATATATGGAAAAGCCAGCCCCAAGCATTTAAAAATCATAATATTGGCATGAGATGGTTTGATAATTATATATACACGTGTTGGAAGCTTTTTCTTTGCCTTCTGGTTTCCAAGCCATTAGGGTGCATTCAGGGCAGGTTTCCAAACATTCCTCCCCCGAAGCTAGATGGAAGATGAGATTCTCACTTAATCTCAGGACTCCAGGGTCTGGGGCTTTCAGAAAAATACCAAATACTGTGAGACTGGTGATAAAATTGCGAAAGTTGGCAACACTGATTAAATCGCCTGGAGAGCCTGTGGAATGGAAGTTGCTACAGAGATACTTCATGGGCCCTAATCATTGTTATTAGATAGGGGACAGGTCTGGTCTGGATGGGAAAAGACAGACAGAATAAGAACTGAGCAACCCAACTTTAATACCTCTGCTTTCCAAGCACCTGTACTGTTTCCACCTGAAATCTTTCCCGTCCTAACCCCTGTTATTTTTTTGTCTTCCAACCTCGTGCTCCAATTAAGCTACCCTCCGCAACAGCCCCTCATTCACCTCACCCTGCCCCCCATGGACTATATAAATGAATACATTTTACGCCACGTAGCTACAGGACCTTCGCCACCCATCACCCCGATCACTCTGCTTGTATGTTGCTCCACCCTTTGTCTGGCTTGCCCACTTAGATTGTAAACGCATCAGGACAGGGGCCGTGTCTTCTTATGTGTTCACATAGCACCGTGGGTCCCCGGTTCCGATCGGGCCCGGCTGCAGCATGCAGTAAAGTCGCAAAGTCGTTATTATTGCAAAACATTCAACCCGTTGGCATTTCCACCGCAGGCTCCAATTCTGCAGCCGTCTATGCACATGCTCCCCTTTCAGCACATGACCAGGCCCCTTCCTACGCGCGTGTTTAAGGTGAAGCATCAGCACACTTATTCGCAGGATCCGAGGCCACGGTAGGCAGCTCCTGCGTGGGGAAGGCGAAGGGACAAAACCCTGAATATTTTTATTTTTCAGGTTAGCATCTTCATGAGCAGTAACGACGTAGAAACCGACTAGTCACATATAATTACCGCTCCCACTAATTGCTCCGACTGAACCACTATAAAGGAGCTATTTTTTGTAAAGCT
Source organism: Chelonia mydas (assembly GCF_015237465.2). Lineage (NCBI taxonomy): Eukaryota > Metazoa > Chordata > Testudines > Cheloniidae > Chelonia > Chelonia mydas. The sequence continues at coordinate 103,729,174 of NC_057854.1, forward strand.
AGAAAAAACACGTCCGTAGGTTTTGCATAAATGGCAATTTGCAAACCTTAAAAGGCGACATTTTGACATCAACATTTAACAAAAAATTAATATTTTGTCCCTTTAATAAATGGTTATTTGCAAGAGAGAATCCATTATAAAAAAGAGAGCTAGCGGGAGGTTCTTTTAGCCATTTCCATCAGTTGCTATAAGATTTATATGTAAATATGTTAATGGTACTATTAATAATTTAATGGGGGCATGGCAAGCTGTGTTTACATAATAAATATGATTAAGTGTTTCCCTCGAATGAAGTTGCTGAACTGTCATGCTACCCCAGGTTATTATCAACATGGCTTTAAAATGTTAATCAGACAATCAGAAGGAAATATTTCCACATCCCTGCTGGACTGGACGAGTTCTTTTAAAACACTGCTCACAGTTACTGTGACAGAAAGCTGCCTGTAGAAAAACCCGGCAGATTATCAGAGTGTAACTGCAGGGGATTGGAAATTTGCTGTAGAATATGGGTGGATTTATTAAGGGTGGAGCAACACCATTGATTTGGATGGTCTGAGTCCAGATTTCCACCAGTATTGTTGAGAGTAAAATCTGGCCCAAGGTAATTAAATCACTGACTATCCCCCCTGCTTCTTAGGTACACTCTGAAGGACAGACACTGCACAGAACAGCACAACTGCAAAGAGAGAATTAAACCACCATTGCACTGTGTGAACCCAGAGGTGTATGCAACAAACAGGAAGGTCACTCAAGGTTAAATGCTAAAGCCCTGATCCTGCAAACTCTTACACACTTGCTTAACTTTCCCGACCTGGATTTCAATGGGATACTCACATGCTGAAAGTTAACACGTAATTATGTGTTTGCAGGACTGGAGTTTTAAGATACTGAAGAGATGGGTGCTACGGAAAACCCTACGTTAAAAGAAGCAGGAGTTAGACCAGCAGGGATTTATTCCTGGCTCTGCCACTGATTCGTTGAGTGACCTTGGGCAAGTCATTGCTCCGCTCAGTGCCTCAGTTTCCCCAGCTGTAAAAAGGGTTAATCAGACTTGAGCTTTTACAGCACAGGGTAGATCTGCTGTACTTGTAACAGCCTTCGAGAACCTCCGCTGAAAAGAGGATAGTGGAGGGGACATTGTTATGATGACTGAGACTATATCCTCCCCAAATCCCCAGGCAGGGAGGGTGTACTATAAGCTTACCACATACACATATAAACAAAATCAAAGAGCAGCCAACTGGTTCACCCATCCTGGGGCTTCAGTTTATAGTAGTCCGTTTGTAGCTGTCTCTCACGAGATACCCCACTCTGACCAGCCAATTGCAGCAGGGGGGAGTCGACTGCACACTCACTCACAGACAGGTCGCTGCTGCTTTGCAACGGCTCACACGATGGAGAAGGCAGGATTCCAGTCAGCCCTGTGGCCGGCTGGACAGAGCTCCCTCCAGAGAGATGTCCAACAGCTCAGGTTGGCACCTCCAGCAGAGGCCTTTATCTCAGGCAGGCAAGGGAGAGAAAGGGTTAATTTAAACCCAAGGCAAGGCCAATCGTGTGGAGGAGTCAAGCCATAATTTTATATTCGGCCCTGTAATAGTTACTAGAGTTTTACTACAATAACTACATGTCCAAGCAGAGTTTAATGAGAAAATCTATAGTTTTCCTCTGGTATTTTCTCTTAGTTTGCATAATTCCCTGAATGCAACTCAGTAAAGCTTTTGACCCCAGGTAATAAAAAGGTGATAAAAATGGGCTGTAAAAAATGGCTTATGTACATATATGGTAACAGCCACTACAGAATTATGGACCCTTTCCACAAGATAAAAGAAAACAAAAAAGCCTCTCCAGGCAGGAATAATGCTGAGGGGAATAGAGAGATATATACACATTTATTCAAGAGAAAAGAAAAGTAGAGACCGGAGGTCTAAGGACCCGATCCTGCCCCACAGAAATCACGGAGAGTTTTGCCACTGATGTCAATAGGAACAGGATCAGGCCTTCACAGAGGGGAAGGTTTTGCTTGTGGATGGGCTTTGATAGGTTTTATTGGTGAGAGTAATTAACCATTGGAACAATTTACCAAGGGTCCCAGTGGATTCGTCATCACTGTTTTTCCAAAAGCTCTGCGCTAGGAATTATTTTGGGGGCAGGTCGCTGGCCTGTGTTATACAGGGGCTCAGACTAGAGGAGCACAATGGTCCCTGCTGGCTTTGGGATCTATGGATCCATGAATCGGCCGGAATGGGAAGCTGGAAGGGTCTGAAGCTGAGGATTAGGTGGCAGACAGGCAGAGATCTGTAACCCAGAATCTTCGAGAAAGCAGAAACAACCGCCTAGGAGCGCAGATGAGCACGGCCACAGGTCGAGAATTTTATGCGTTAGGCTCGTGGGAGAGTGACAAACTGTTAGGAGAGTGACAAACTGTTAGGAGAGTGTGTGTGAGGCAGAGTAGGTGTGTGTGTATCTGACAATGAGCATGGTCTGTATGTCAGGGCTCTGTATGGAGAAGCAGAGCATGTGTGGGGCGGGACAGGTACAATACATTCCCCTACCTTGTGCATGGGTGTGCGAGGACTATTATTTGTGAGGGGCAGGGCTGTTGCAGGTGTGGGAGGAAAGAGGAGGGCTGCCCTCTGTGTGTAGGTGTGTAGGGAGGACTGTTGTCAGAGGGAGGGGACTGTTGTGAGTATACATGTGGGTGGGCCATTGTAGGAGTGTGTGTGACCAACCGGCTGCAGTCCGGAAGTCACAAAGAAATCCTCCTCCCTTTTGTTTTGCTGCCTGGCATGCCGTGTATCCCAGACGGGAATGATCTAGGAGGTCAGACCGAGTCCCTCCCCTAAGGCTGTAGGGCATGGTTGCTCCTTGTTAGCCAGGGTGAAAAACGCTGACAATTTTGAAGGTTTTCAAACAATTTCAGTTCTCCAGGGTTTGAAAAGTAAACAGTGTTTGAGGGGTTTTTTGCCAAGCGGGTTTACTGAAAATGTTTGGGTTTTTAAAAATTTTCAAAACCCTTTGTTTGTTTCCCCTTCCTCTTTCATTCCTTTTTACCCCGTTTCCAGTTTTCCCCCTTTCTCCATCTTTTCTCCTTTTGCCACTGAAAAATGGGGAAAGGGAGGGGCAAAACCAACAAAATATCAGCCCCCACCCCCAATTTTCCATTAATTGAAAAATGGGAAAATTTAGAAAAAACAACTAAAAAATTGCAAAAATGGGTTTTGAAAACAGGCTATTTTTTCTTTTTTTAAAGAATGTGTTGAACAATTTGCCCAGTTCTCTGTATGTTTCCTGGTGCTCCATCCAGCCTTTTCCCAAAGCTTCCCAAGCAATAGGGCTTCACCGTCCCCTTGGGCAATGAACCCCTACAGCCACACAGCTCGGGGTAGGAAGCCTTGCCTGATATTCAGCCGAGACTGCTTTGCTCAAATCCATTCCAATCCCGATTATACCCTCTCAACACAATTCCCCTGCCTCTTTGGTGTCTGCACCTCTCAGACACTTACAGACAGGTACAACATACCTTCTCCGTAACCATCCATTAACCAACCATTGCACCCAGTTATTGTACATACTAAGCTCCTTCGGACAGGGACTGTTTCTTCCCTGAGATGCGTACAGCTCCGAGTGCTCTGTCAGCGCTCAATAAATAATCAACATAAATTTAATCCTTCTTCAGGAGTCAGACCCTGTGAACACAATGATGGATGTGGGCAAACGTACGTCCGCCAAACTCCTTCCATTTGTGAACCCAGGCAACATTTGAACTCACATCTGCATTGACCCACTTCACCAGGACCTGCCAGTCCTCGAGCGTTACTTTGACAGTTTTTGTTTTAGAGACGAACAGCGAAGTGAGGCGAGGCCTAAATGCAATACACAAATAATAGCCGGTGACGCCGCCCATGGAGCTGGAAGGGAAGCCACGCGTACTGCATGTAAGAACCATTTCCCTTACTATAGCACCTTATCCTCTGAACCCCAGAAGCCCCATGCAAAGTCAGGTTGAGATCATTATACCCATTTTACAAGCCGGGAAATGAAGGCACAGCAAGGGGAAGTGACTCGCTCAATGCCACACGGAGAGTCAGCAGCAGTGCTAGCAACAGAACCCAGGAATCCTGGGATCCAGGATCTATCTACTTGATCATGTGTCCTCCAGGGCTGTGATCCGTATGGGGAGCCGTGAATGTCATGGAGCATCATGGAGAACCACAGCTGCGTGGACGGTGGCAAGCGGATCCTTCTTGATCTTTAGTGATACCTGTAGTGACAGACAGTCGTTCACCAAGGCGACAGCATCAGCTCTGCCAAGGAGTGAATGCCATTGTCAGTTTCCTAGGCGAGTACCTCTGATCTCTCTGGCTTGGGGCTGGCTCTGCACATTTGCTTTATTGATTTTTTCCCCCCAAAAAAAGTTTTATTGAAAAGAAAAGAAAGGATTGCCAGGAGAGCTGAGATGCCAGTGTGGATTATGACCCTGCAGTCATTTCAAGTGACCACTGCAGTGAAAGCTACTTGTAATCACCTTTCACAAAACCCAAGTGGGACAGGTGGGTAACGGGGAGGGGCAGCCCACGGGAAGGTGTGGAGACATAAATCCTGGCGGTGGCTGCTGCAGGGCAAATTGGAAGCAGACTTGGCTGTGTCCAAGACAGCGTATGTCCATGGGCACTTCGTGTGCTACGTGGGGAGAGCCGTTCTGCTCTCAGCGGGTGTGCATGGGTGTTGGAGGGATCCATCCAGCACAGACAGATTTATTCCATCATTACTCCCAGGAGTACTAGTCCTTCTGCATATAACTTACATTTCGTAAGGGGTTCAAATACTACAGCGACAGATAGATGCAGGAACCCACAGAGCAGTAGACAGATAGAATTTGGCACTTCTGTAGGACGTTTCCTCTCCCTTTAACACACACCAAGTGAGTAATTTACACTAGCAGTTCAGATTCTCACCTTGAGCCTGTCACACCGCAGTATCTGAGAGCCTCGTTTAAGACAGAGATGTCAGTCTTGTGTATTTCTGACTGCAACCCCTGTGGCACCATATGAATGATATAAATTACAATGAACCCTCATAGTCCCCTGTGCTATCATCACCACTGGTAAGGATGGGGAAACTGAGGCATGGCGAGGGGCTGTGACTTGCCCAAGGCCTCATTACACCATGGCCTCTTTATAAGGTCCACAGACTGAACGTCACCCTGCACAAGGCCTAAGATCTACTTAAGTCAAAAGTATATTACACCGAAAGCCTCATCAAGGGAAGAAACAGGATCTGGGACCCAGGACTTCTGGATTCTATTCTCACCTCGGCCCCTGACTTCTTGTGTGATCTTGAGTAAGTCACATACCCGTGCTGTGCCTCAGTTTCCCCTTCTGTAAAATGGGGGTGATATTATTGATCTCCATCACCTGAGGGATGGCAGCCTGACTTGGTTAATGTTTGTGAAGTGGGAGGAGCTCCTCAGACGGAAGATGCTAGAGAAGGACCCACTATGATCAAATCACCACACAGTCTTCTCTGCATTTCCTTCCTATCCTGCTGCTGGTTATGAGGCTGTTTGGACTGTAAATATAGCAGCAACTTGCTCCATAACATCCACCTCCTCTTTCTGCCAGAGCCACCAAGGGATACCACAGTCCAGCGCTTATCATCTAGTCATACCAGTTATCTTTCAATTCGATAGCAACTCCCATGCCGAAGTCTTCCAACATCCTTTCCAAACATACCCTGTGCAGTTGGATCTCATCACCTGCCACTGAAATGCAACCACCTCTAGGATGGAGAGCAGCAGCTGTTTAATAGCCAACAGCAACACTGTATGATGGTTGGGGGAAATATTTATCCAAAACAAACTGCAAGGGGAATTCAAGGAAGCAGAATGGAATTACCGGGAGTGGAATTTGTTCAGGATTAACATCAAAAGCGCCTTCGGATTTTTAATAAGAAGAAGTGGGGATGCCCTTGGGTTTTGGTGTCATTTTTAAGATGAAACCGCTGGCAGCCCACTGCCCCCGAGCCTCACTCCGACAGCAGGAGTGAAAAGTGCCCCCGTTGAACCATCACTTCCTGCCACAGCAGCACTTTCCTTGGAGTGCTCCATCCAACCCAGGGTCACGGCCGATTGACATGGCCCCGACACCACCATCCTGGGCCAGACTGTGGCCGCCGAAGGAGCAGGCTGAGCAGAACGGAGAGCTCTTGGGTTGACACTTGGCAAGCAGGCGGCACGAGTGCACTGCAGTTAAATGGTACCAGGAGAGATAAGCAAGGCAGGCTGAGTTTGCCAATCTCCATGTGCCCTAAGCAGTGGCCCCTGGGGTCTGTCTCTGTTGGGTCTGTCTCTCTGGCAGGCTCCTGGCTCTCTGTCACCCTGCCAGCACTGGGCTGTCCCTCTCCCGTTGCCCCATCAATCAGCCACAACGGGGATGATGTGTTAATGTTTTTCCTATAGACAGACACATTATGTTTCCACACTGCTTCTGCACACACCGTGTTTACGCCCCTTCTCCCTCCGGGGAGTAAATCAACCAAATTGATGCGAGCCATGATTAATTGTGTATCTCGGACCAATCTTTTACCGAGTCCCTCACACGGGCAGGATTCCCCCCCTCTCCCTCCCCGACCGACAGGGGAGAGGAGCCCTGCTCCGTTTGCTCCCTCTCACGCAGTTTGACGGATAGAGCCTGCCCGGGACACGGCGAGATAAATTTGGAAGACCTGCGCTGGGCTGTCAGCGTTAAAGATGATGAATGGGGGAGGTGAGGCGGGAGGGACCCGGAGAGCTCGGCGTAATGGATAAGGTTCCTCGGGAATGGATGTTCGCCCGGTGATTCGGCGTTAATCTCCGGGCGCTGGCGAGGTGCCGCCGACTGATAACAAGGAAATAGGAATGACAACAATTTTTAGCTGAGAGATTCCTCACAAGAATGCTGGGCTGCCGGAGGTCTGACAGGCCCTGATTGAATGGGAGCGGGGACGAGGGAGCCCTCGGACGCCTCCTGCCTAACATGCAAAAGATGGATCATTTCATTCCCCTGCCTGACCATCTACATTTATTATCATTCCCCCTAATTCCGCCTCGCTTAGCTACTTGTCACCACCGTTTCTCTTCTGCTGGCCGGCTGATGGGACCTGAGCTGGGCGCCAGCCCCCACGCCACCTCCCCTTACCAAGAAGCAGAACCGTGAGCGGGGCTGGGTGGCGGGGTGGGGGGTGGTCTCTCCCACCGGGAGTCACAGAGCAGCATCTCAGCTGTGCGGGTCCCACCCCTAGAGGTGAAGAGAGCCAGCATGTAGCCTGCACTTATAAGGTTTAAGTGGGACGTAAGTGGTCCAGGCCTTGTGCTGGCCCCCTGCCCGGGATGGATTTCGCACTAACAGCTCGGAGATGGCCTCCTCTCCCGCCACGGGCCTGCTGACCCCTGCTGCTGTCTCTCGTGGAGTTACACCTGCTCACCCCGGGTCCGAACGAGGCCCTTTCGCCTTCCGGGGGGCGGAGCAGGAGGCATAGCTAGGGCCGGAGCTCGCTCCTTCTGCACAGAGCCGGCCATCGGAGGCCTTCCCAGTTACCCGGGGAGACCGGGTTACGATCAGTCACACTGGGAGCTTTCACAGAGAGGCAGTAACCACGAGAGTCCTTTTCTGGGGTCTGCTTAGTGGCTCTTGTGCTCAGACTGCGCAGTCCGATGGGTGCTCTGAGCGCCGGGGGGCCGTTCTTCAGGACACCCCAAACTGGGGAAAGCTGCCTGACCCTGGCGGACCGGGCACGTGGCCCATGTTAGTCTAGGGTTGCCACCTTCCTAATTGCTGGCCCCGCCCCCTGCACCCCCCGCCCTGCCTCTTCCCCCAAGACCCCATCTCTGCCCTGCCTGCCCCACTTCTTCATCTCAGGGCCCTACCCCCTGCCCTGCCCCTTCCCCCAAGGTCCCTCCGCCCCACCCCTTTCCCCAAGGCCCCGCCCCTGCCCCACCCCTTCCCCCAAGGTCCCTCCGCCCCACCCCTTTCCCCAAGGTACCCCCACCCCACCCCTTTCCCCAAGGCCCCGCCCCTGCCCCACCCCTTTCCCCAAGGCCCCGCCCCTACCCCGCCTCTTCCCCCAAGGCCCCGCCCCTACCCCGCCTCTTTCCCCAAGGCCCCGCCCCTGCCCCGCCTCTTCCCCCAAGGTCCCTCCGCCCCACCCCTTCCCCCAAGGTACCCCCACCCCACCCCTTTCCCCAAGGTACCCCCACCCCACCCCTTTCCCCAAGGCCCCGCCCCTGCCCCACCCCTTTCCCCAAGGCCCCGCCCCTGCCCCGCCTCTTTCCCCAAGGCCCGGCCCCTGCCCCGCCTCTTCCCCCAAGGCCCCGCCCCTGCCCCGCCTCTTCCCCCAAGGCCCCGCCCCCTGCCCCGCCTCTTCCCCCAAGGCCCCGCCCCTGCCCCGCCTCTTCCCCCAAGGCCCCCCCATCGCTCGCTGGATCATCTCAAGGAGCTTGCCTGCAGGTAGGAGGCAGCCCTGGCTGAGCAGGGGATGCATGGGTTAATGACCCGGCAACTCCCCCCACCCCGCGGTAACCGGGCTTTTGGTTCGGGTGCCATTTAGAGGTGCCAGGTCCCCGGGCACCTGGCACCCCTAAAAGGCTCCTGGACACAGAAGCCAAAAACCGGACTGTCCAGGTAAAATGCGGAGGGCTGGTGACCGATGGTTAGTCAGAATTGCTTGCCGAGGTTCAAGGAACCTGTGCGGGGGTTCAAGCAGCCCCCTCCCAGCCCACAAGTCCTGAGCAGGCGTTTCTGGCTCCCACCCCAAATCATGGGTGGTTGCAGCTAAGCTTCCATGCTGCAAATCCATCCCCTGCTCCCCGCTCTGCGCTGTCTGGCCCAGGGCTCCTCAGTCCCTCCCCGAGGGGTCAGCAGCGCCGGGCACGTGCTCCAGTCCCACCTCCACCCAGTGTTCAGACGACGGGGCGAGACAGATCATCTCCAGAAGGGAAGCACGCCACAGTCGTTACAGCTATGGCACCAGCCCGCTGCTCGCTCAGAGAAGGCCAGCCCCAGAAGACACTACAGCGTCTCCAGGTACAGAGAGCTCCTTAAATCAAAGCCTTGGACCTCAGCACTCCCCCGTAATGACTGTGTGAGGGGTACTGCTCCGCTCTGCGCCGCAGGGGCCTGGCACCCAGACATCAGTGCACTGCCAGAGTCCTCTCCCCGCGCACACTGGGGACAAATCTGAGGCGGGAGGGCTGGGATCTTCTTCGGTTGCTCCCAGGCCCAGGCTGGGATCTGCCGGGACCGTCTCACGCGAAGTTTGGTTCCCATCGCTCGGGAGGAGTTCCTCAGGAAGACCTGACCCGGAAGAGGACCATCTGAACATTTATTTTGATCAGATTACGACAGGCTGGAACATCAGAGATGAGAAACTTTGGCTGAAACCACCTGTGGAAGTCCTGACCTGCAAGTCCTGATCGAGGCCTTTGCGTGCCCATGGGAGACTCCAGACCTGCCACTCTCTATCTCGCTTTGCTAAATTTCCCCCCGGAGCCTGTGCCAGCCACGGAGACGCACACCTCTCCGCAGGGTCTGCACCCAGCACGTCACCACATGGAGCCCGACATACAGCTGGCCCTGCCCCACGTGGTGTCAATGTAGGACACTGGCGACGCTGACGAGTGGTCTGCCAGCCTCTGGTCTGGGAAGCAAGGCACAGCATGCAGGGGGGAGGGAATGGAACTGGAAACCCCCTCAACCTCCCCTGGGCCTCTGGGCTCAGCAAAGAGCAAAGTCCGGACTAGCTCAGGTGTCTTAGAGGAAAACAAGGAATAAGTGGGGAGGGTAAATGGAGACGGGCCGGAGCAGACTAGCAGTGCAGAAAAGGCCCAGCAAGGCAGAAATAACCTGCAGACAGCTCGAGAAGCTCTTGATAACAACGTCACCCTCATCTCCCCATGGTGCTAACGATTCCAGTCACCGCAGCTCCGTCAGGGACCCTGCCTGCTGGAAGGAGGGACTGCCAGGCAGCTCAGAGGGCTGTAGTGGCCACTCTGGGGCTGCTGCACAGGGGCGCCCTGGTCCATTGCAGACACTGACAGGCTGTGTTTGGGGGGAGGAGCAGCAAGATACCCCTGTGTCAAGCCCCCCTTTGTGCACTGCCAGGGCCCTCCACCCCCGTTTGAGAGGCCCCCCCGCAAAATGAGTGGTGTTGCAAGCGGGCACACGGGCTCGCAGGCCATGCAGTTTGGCAGCATGGCTCCAGAGTGGGGAGCTGGGCCCAGCCCCATGGGACAGGACCTGACGCCGTGGGGTGAGTGTGGGGCAGGCTCCCTTCCCTCCCGGGGCCTCCCCTCAGTGTTTTTGCACCCTTTGTAGTTTTGGAAGGATGGGGAGCCATGAGTTTCAGATTTCGCCGTGCCCCCAAAAGCCCCTGTGTGTCCCTGCCCTGGTAGCCAACCTGTGGAGCTCCAGGCTCTGCAAGGGGGCTCCTGGGAGGAGTGGGGTCAGCACAGCCTCTCCCTCTGAAGCCAGTCGCCTTTAGCTCACTGACGAATTGACGTGCCTCCCCTTTAGCAAACAGTCCGAGCGGGGTGTCAAAGCCACTGAGGGTGCCTAAACACAGCCCCGAGCCGAGACCCCCCATCCCATCTGCCCTGCGTTTCCAGTGGGGCAGTGTGCTTTCCGATGCATTCTGGGGCTCCCTGTCTGTGTCTGTGGGGTTCCCAGGAGAGGGCCTGAGCTAACTGGAGAGGCTCTGCAGCTCTCCACCCAGGGCAAGGCTCAGTGATCAGGCCAAAGTCAATGGGAGTTTGGCCTGGGGAAGGCCCTTCGGATTAGGCCCATGCTTGTTAATATAGCCCATCCTCACGCCTCTTTGGCCTGCCACCCTCCTCTCTGCCTGGAGCCAGTCCCCTTCTTGTGTCTCTTCTTGCGGCCAGGAAGGAAGAGGAGCCAGGAGGGATTGATTCCTGGGCAGGGTGGCAGGCTCTGATGCACATGGCTGTCTTACTCCTTCTCTTGATAGCCCGGGCCAGAGGCAATGTCAAAGAACTGCAGATGGTTAGCATGCCAGCCAAGCAGGCTCAGGGCGCTGCTGCTCTGCCCAGAGGAATGGGCAAGGGGCCCTCAGAATCCAGCTGAATGTTGAGGAGGAGAATTAATTATCGGGGAAGAGGGATCCAGAGCCCTGGGTTTAAACTCGTTCCTGATTGTAAACAAAATGCATGTGACTATCTCCACAGAGACCCCAGCGGTGGGTTCAGACTGAGGGACATCAGCAGAGCTGCATGGAGGGACAATACCAGGGGGGCGTATTACAGACCAGGCCTGGGGCAGCTTTTGCAGAGCTGTGATTGCAAGACGCTTCGGCAGCATGTGTCTAGCTCTAGCGGGTGCTATCTGGTGGCTGTGAGCATTGAAATTCAGCACCCCTCTATATAGACTGTATGTTGCTAGCCATTCCTGACGGCAGCCTGCCTTTGTCAGGGCCAGCTTATCAGGAAGGATTCCCGTTCTACATTGAAACAAGATCCACGGATAAAACACCTACGTGGAAATCAACAGACTTCCTAGGGAATGTTGGTTAAGACCAAATTCCGGATCTGAACATTGTGATGCTGGAAAATTGGAGTAGAAACTTCTCCCAGGTTTAGGGGGGGACTGGATCCAAGCCCTGTACTACACCCTATTCTTTCCCCGAGCCCTCCCCCATTAATTATCCCCTTTTCTACTGGGCTCGACTCACACCATCTCCTGCCTTTGCCAGCTTTCCAACGTTTCAAGTCAATTTCCCATCACTAGCACTTGGGCAAGTGTTGGGTCAGGCTCACGTTGGCTCCTGGACTTGTCCACATCCCCCCTCACCTGCATGCACCTTCCCTCTCCACTCCTTGGGCCTCTCCCCCTCCACAAACAGCAGCGTTTCCTTAATCACCCTGATCATGCAACTGGTTTCTGGCCACACATAGCCACTTTTATCCATCCCCCTGCCCCCCTCCTGCCGTCGCTGTATTAAAAAGCAACCCGCTGCTGGGAATACATTAGTGACTTGCAGCCGATCCTTCTCCACAAGGATAATTACAAAAAATAGAGGGACAATAACTATTAATATTTTATTGCAGCATTTAATGAGCTAAAGCAAATCGCCTTGCACGCCGCCGGAACGATGTGCTTTGCCATTTTTACATTCTCTCCACCTCTTTCCCCAGCGCCCCATCTGAGAAGCCCTCCCTACTTCCCACTCTGCTCACGCCCTGCAATTTATATTTCCCTTCAGCTGCCTTCCCCCACCTTGAAAAAACGACCTGGCTGCTTTCCGAGGCCTGTTCACTTCCCCCACCCTGCCCCCAGTTCCTCAGGCAGTTTGGCCTCCTTGCCGAAATGAGCTCTGGGTAAGGAGCGATCACCTTGATCTTGAACAGAGGATAATGCCCTTTCGTCCCAAGTGGTTATTGTCTCCCTTTCACATGTGGGGAGACTGAGGCTCAGGGAGGTACTGGATGCGATTTGCAGAAGTGCATTGAAAGTCACCAGGACTGGTGTTCCGAAATTCCTCTGAAGATCGCACTTGACAGACTCACCCAAAGCCAGACAGTGAGCCAGAGACAGAAACCCCGCTCTAACTCCCGCTCCAGTGCCATAAGACCGGGCAGCCTCTAAACAACGATCAGCTCTGGAGTTTATGTCTGGTGACAGGTTCTTCGAGACAGCAAAGGCCAAATCCTGCTCTGCGCACTCAGGCAAGGAGATACATTAAAGTCAGTGCGATCACTCACTAGCGAGAGCAGGGCCAGCCCCCAAATCAGCTCTTCATGCATGCTCCACATGACTTTAGAGGAGCTGCATACAGAGGTGGTTCTGGGACAGTGATGTCAGGCCCAAAGAGAATGTGTGAGGCCACCTGCCTAAACAAGGGATCTGAGTTCTAGTCCCTGCTCTTCTACATCATTTAGATCCAAATCAACAAGAGGGGTCCCCTCTAATTTTGGGTGCCTCCATTTTTCGATACCCAACTCGAGACAGTTGAGGCCAGTTTTCGGTAGCGTTGAACACCTGTCGATCCCACTGATTTCAGCTGGAGTTCTGGGCAATCAGGCCCTAGTACTTAAATTAGGCACCCAAACATGGAGGAGCCCGAAATTGGTGGACACTTTTGCACATGTTAGCCTTACCTATCATGCCTCAGTTTCCCCCTCTGTAAAATGCAGACAAGGATACAGACACAGGTTTCCAGGTCCTTTTTTGGGGGGGTGGGGCTGAATAGTATCAGTCTCTTATTATTACTGTTATGTTTTTCTAGCTTTTCATCTCCTCTGGCTCCTACTCTCTCTACTGAAATGTAAAATATATATATAGATATATAGCTATATGTATTTCCTCCACAGACGCCTGCATTTATTAACATAGGGTCCCCGTGAGTTCATGCTGAGCAGCACTGGGCCCTGAGTGGGCCCATCATTCCATGCGAGCAAGGCCCCCACAGCCACCTCGAGCCTCGCTGACATTGGCTTTGTTATTTTTAAAGTCTGCTACATCGCTTTGTGCTGGTTCCATTCTCCTCTGTGCACCCAGTGCCCTGTGTCTGAACTGTCTAGACTCGAGCGTGTCTCTTTATACTGGTAAGACAAGCTCCACGTATCCTCCAACTCTCTGCAGCGCTGAGAATGCTGCCGGCTCTCAGGATGGAATTCACCCCAGCACAAGGCTTAGGCATCACTAAAGTGTCACTTAAACCCCCTACCTATCCATACAGGGCTGAATTTTACCCACCGAGATCAGGAGCTGACAGAGCGAATTGGATTGTTTCAACAGAAGAGGCCCATGTGGAGATGATTGATTCATCTATTTTGCTATCACTCACTGTGTATGTAACAGATATTTATTACTGTACATACAACACAGAGTAACATGGAGAACAAATTAAAGGGCAGTTGGTGTAAGAATACAAGCAGCCTTTTTTAACACCCATAAATAAAGATATTTAATTTAAAAGGACATTGTCAGCTCAAAATGAGCCTGAATTTAAGTCTGTGTTAAAACCATGACCTCTGACAATAAATAAATCAATACGAAGACTAACGGAAAAACTCTATGAGAGTATTTTTATTTTGTTAAAATAAAATAAAAAATAATTATTCTAAAAAATGTCCCTGGAAACAAGTCCCTTTTAAGCTACAGTTCTGTGGTGTTTACCCAAAGCCATCAATGTGGGGGTACGCATCAGAAAGCAAAACTGACAGGAAACATAACAAAAAAAGTCCAACTGACCAACCTGGTTTCATTGTTCAGAGTGACGTGCAAAAAAGCCAAGAGCCAGCATCAGTGGAGAAAAGTCCAGGAGCTTGTTACAACGCTTTCAGCTGTCATTGTTTGTGATGCCCTTATTAACTGCGGGTCAGATATATGGGACCAGATTCTCAGCTGGTGTGCAGCTTCCATGGAGTTGTGCCCATTCGCCCTCGCTGAGGATCTGGTCCTTGAGTTTTAATCTGATGGGACCCCTTTAAAATTTATTCCTGCTAGTTTTTATTGTTGCTCAGTGACCAAGTAAGCAAGAGAGTTAAAACCACTTTTGCCAACTCCCCCCACCACACGTGCAGTCAGGTGGCTGAACTAACAGGAATTAGGGGGCAGTTTGCTCACACCACAGAAATAAATAATCACTCCCCCAGCCTCTGAGAGTGGAGGAGAGATTTAATGTGCTGACAGGCTGCATTTTTTACCTTTAGTCAATATGAGAAAGGCCCCAAGACTATGATTCGAAACATCTGGATTCCATCAATATGTGATCTGTCATCATGTATCGGCATTCCCCCATTCCCCCGATTGAGCAATGCGGCTGGTTTTATTAATACGTCAAATACATTATCCGTGTAATACACTTGTCTGGCTCTCCCCCCTGCTGCTCCTGCGCAGCGGATTTGAATGTATGATGAATCAGTTTGTATTACACGTCTGTACATCGTAATTTGTCAGGATTAATAGAACTGCGTGTATTGGGGAGGGGAACGCGGACGAGGGAGCTGCATCATGTGTGTTTAGCACGGGGATGTCTGTTTCACTTATTTATCTCTACCCAGCCCTCTGAGTTCCCGGAAACCAGCAAGTGCAACGCATCTCGGAATCGCTGAATGACCCAGGCTGGTTTCACACGCGCCTCCCCGGCCCTCCGTAACTCTCCATGAACAGACTCAGGCTACAGGAGAGGCTGCTATTTTTCGCATGCTTGTGACACCCCATGTTTACATCCCATTGGCTGACAATGTAAAGTCACTAAACAAGGCATTAGACACAAGAGGACAGCCAGCATGGGGTGCTGGGGGGTTAGACTGCACCTGTTGTGAGATCTGCAGGCGTATGAGGGGATACAAGGGAAGAGCCGGTAATTTCTTCCCTATTTCAAGACACAGGGTGAAATTTATCACTATGCAGAGGGCCGTATTTTAAGCTCTTAAGTGAAACTAAGTCGTAACTAGGTCTCATGCAGTCCCACAGTACAGGTGGTACTTCGCCCACTCGGACTATTCCACTGTCACTTGTTCTTTACACGTCAGAGTCCCATGCAGAGACCACACATGATGAGCGAGGTGTCTCTTATACAGGCTCCCAGACTGCCTGCTCTTTGGGAGTCAGGTCTGTAACGGTGAGTCAGGACTCCTGGGCACTACTGCAGGTTCAGCGGATGTGTGACCTGGGGGCAGAGCCATTTCACCTTTCAGGTTGTTCCACCCTAGTGTCTATTCCTGCCTCTACCACTGATTTCCTATGTGACCGTGGGCACATCACTGATGCTCAGTGCCTCAGTTTCCCTGTGTGTAAAACAAAGACAAACAAACTTCCCTGCCTCGCGGGGGCTGTGCGGTTTAATCCAGCCCGGTGTGATGAGATAGACAGGAGGTGCCAGAGAAAGGGTTAGGGTTCTCGTTACTCTTCTTTGTAAGACATTTCTACTGAGTGGAAGTTGCATGAGACATTGACTGGGCTCTCGATTCCCAGCGTTGGTAGGGACCAGATTTAGTGTACAGTGTGTTCGTTTGCAGCTGGACTTTGCCTTGCCCCAGCAGAGCACTGGTTTCAGCTATAACCCTTATCTACAGTATTGTACAGGGGACGGAATGGGAACCATAAAGACCACAGGATAGAACTAATTGTGCTGTCATTTCCCTGCAGTTACCTAAACTCACGCTTCAGCCAGCCACCAGCAGGGCTCCTGGTAGGATGTTCCCCCCAACCCCCATCCCAATGTATTCTGGGAGGCTTTTTTATCTCCTTCCAGGGATAGCCATGGCTGGAGATGGGACACTGGCCAGGGAGGGCCAGGCCTCTGAGGTGGCATGGAGCGTTCTCTCTTTCTTTCTCTCTCGGGTGCTTGGCTGGCTGGTTCATGCTCACAGGCTGAGGGTCTAACCAGTTGCCATGTGTGGGGTCGGGAAGGAATTTCCCCCAGGTCAGATTGGCAGGGACTTTGGGGGTTTTCCGCCCTCCTCTGCAGGGTGTGGGTGTGGGTCACTGGCCAGGATTATCTGGGTGTCTCGTAATCATTTCCTTGGGCCCTGGGGCCCTCCCGTTCTCTGCCTGCGGCATGCAGCAGTCTAGTCTCCTATGGGCTGTGACACTTGGGTCTATTTTCGGTGATGAGGTTTAGTGTTCGGGTGCTGGGTGATACTGGTGGCCGGTGCTACACAGGACGACTGGATGGTCTGGGGGCCCCTTCTAGCTGTAACCTCTGTGACTGCTCTGCTGTTCCACTCCTCACCCTGCCCACGACACGGGCACGCCCCTTACGGCTGCGCTGTCGCCGAAGAGTCCTGCGGGAACTCTGATACCCGCCCGCGGGCTCAGACAGTGTCTCCGGTGCAGGGCGCTTGCACACGGGCTCTTTGCAGGATACCTGAGAATACCAAGGCCCCACGGTCACTTGGGCAAAGGCCCACACGTGGGGCTAGAGAAAGGCTGCTGAATGCTTTGGTGCTAGGAGAGCTGAATAGCTGTTGTCATGCAAGCTTCCCTCTCACGCAGCCCTGCTGATGCGTCTCACTCCTGACCTGATGCATCTCTACCTAGATTCTTATATGACCCTTATCACTAGGCATTGAGTACCCCCACTTCCCCCACTTTCCCAGCTCCCCACACGCAGCTCTGGGGATGGCCCTCCACCCTGACCCCTCCCCCAATATACACTGCCAGTCCCAAACCTTATCTGGGGGAGCAGAGAGGCTGCTAATCACAACAAATGAAGAGCAGTGATTTCAGGATGTGGGAATACACCCATTAGGCTAAAAGAAAAGGAGTACTTGTGGCACCTTAGAGACTAACCAATTTATTTGAGCATGAGCTTTCGTGAGCTACAGCTCACTTCATCGGATGTAGCTCACGAAAGCTCATGCTCAAATAAATTGGTTAGTCTCTAAGGTGCCACAAGTCCTCCTTTTCTTTTTGCGAATACAGACTAACACGGCTGTTACTCTGAAACCTGCCATTAGGCTAAAGCCACTCGGCTCATCTTCCTTATCATTTCAGCATAGGTCTCAAAGGGAAAGGCTAGAGAGCTAATCCCACTGTAACAAGAAGACCCTCCCACGTCTTCCCTTAGGGCTGGCAATCCCCGCCCCTTCTGTGAGAAGCCCCGCCCCTTCTGCTTCTTGAATTAGAAGGTGGCAAACCTGAGCCCTGAAGACTTTTAAAAAATCAGCATCATGATTGTTAGTTTGCTTGGAGGGAGCAACAGGAAAGCAGAGACCGGAGTTCAACACACTCATCACACTGGTGACCTTTGTCATCTCTGAAGAGAAGCCACATGGGCGAACAGTCAAGTCACCGATACAATGTGGATCTCTATTTCCCTGTCACTTAGGAGACCACAGCTCCCGCAGAAAAAGGAGAGCAGGGGAGTCGTCATGATACTGGCCACGAGTGCCATCTTATCGTTTATTATACGTCTTATGGCAGCATCTAGAGGTCCCACCCCCTTTTCCAGTGGGAGAGAAAGGGGAAAACCCCCTGAAAGAACTAGATCTTTCTGATGTTCAAAAACGGAACCATTTTGTCAAAAGAACTGAAAGTTCCAGGAATTTTTTTTTAAACCCTATATCTTCTGGGTGGGTGGAATCCCGCCACATCCCCCTTTTTGTTTGACCAGCCTTACTCAGAATCTTCCTAGGAGATGGGTGAGAACCATTATCCCCATTTCACAGAGGGGGAAACTGAGGCAAGGTGGGGAGAAGTGACTTGCCTCAGCTGCCCAGGGAACAAGGCTGGAGGAGAACTGGGAACAGATCCCAGGTCTCCCAGCTCCCTGCCTGAAGGTCCTGTTCACAGCAGCTGGGAAGGTGTTTCCCAGTGTGGAGGCTGACATGCTAAAACCAGCAGCATGGCTGTGGCAGTCCAGGAGGTGGTGTGTGCTGGCCACCCACGTACCTTCCCAGGGGGTCAGACTGGCTTGTGCTCACACCGCAAGCCTGAGCTGCTGTCTGTGCTGTCACGGCCACGCCGCTGTTTTAGCATGTTAGCTCAAGCAGAGCTAACGAATCTGTGTACCCACACTGGGAAGCACCCTCCCAAACCACTGTGCGGACATCCCCGTAGCCGCTAGACCAGCCTCCCTCCCTGCCTTCAAGCAGGTTAATGCACAGGGCTATTATTTATTATCTGTATTACCAGATCCCTCAGGGACCCCATTGTGCTAGGCGCTGTCCGAACACACTGCCTGCCACAATATAACTGCAGCTTGTAACGGATTCCCCTCCCTCCTATTCCAGTTTTACAACACTGCCACGCCACTGGCTCGAGTGGCGTTATCCCCGATGCACCACGGCGGAAGAGGACCTCAGTGCAATCGAACGCGTTCCACACCAGATGGGCCAGTGCTTTGCTGGTTCACCCACCTGGCCCTTACTTCTCAAGGCCTGTGTCACTTCTGAGCCCGAAGTGGATGCCCAATTCAGCCCCCTGTCCACACCCTGGGGGTCCTGCACACCGGACAGCCCAGCTACCTGCATCCCTCTCCACTCCATGCTATTTCGAGAGTGGGGCTGGAGGAAGTGACGTCATCTTCCCTTAATGGGCAACAGTCATGTCGCCTTAATAACGGCTCCCAGAAACAATTGTACATTTACAACCAAGCGAGCGAGCTTGGCACGCTCAGCCCATTCCCGTTCCAAGGCTTAATTTGATTTTGACATATTGGCTCGAGATTAAAGGGCTCTCGTAAAAAAAAAAAAGAAAAAAAAAATCCAAACACACACACACACATCCAGCCCCCCCACTGCCCCCTCTTCAAGTCTCAAGCAAAAGTGCTAACATTGTAATATTTTAAGTAGAGAAAATCCAAGTGTGCTTTACCCCCTGCTGGGTCTTACGCTGGGCTTATAAAAATTAAGTGGAAACCTACACAGCTGTAGGCTATAAATCCTTTGTCGCTAACTCAGCCAGGCCTGGTACCGGCTTTCAAAAAAACAACCCAGAACTCAGAGCTAGAGAGACACACATGGTTGGTCGGGGATGGAAGGGCCTGTTCTGAGGGGGAAATCACAGCCCGTGGGGACGTCAGATGCTCCTCGTGCGGTGTGCCCGCCGTGCGGCCGGTTACCAACACGTATGAGGGGTTGGACGTGAAGTGAGCACGGCTGCCAGGGAAATCTCACGCTGCACAGGAAGGAGGGGAGAGAGCAGGGGGGAAAGTGCTGAAAAGATGGGTCGTGTGCGGCGACGCAGTAAGAACCCTCTCGGCTGAAGATCAATTAGCATCAATTACCGACTTCATTTAATTGTCGTAGAAGATGAATTTGTCATTTTTAGTCTTGAATTAATGGGAGACCTTCAACTTTCCCTTGGCAGCACCAGCCGGTCATTGGCTTTTTTTTTCTTCTTGCATGGGGGGAAAGCTTTTGGCGTGGGAACGAAGAAAACTGAAAGCAGCCCCGGTGCCATATTGACAACCCAGCCACGAGCACAGGAGAGGGGGCAGGCGGGGATGGTGGAGACTGGGCTGAGGGAAACATGACACCAAATCTCATCCCTTCTCTCCCAGCAGGAGGCAGGAGCACTGGCTGTGAAGCGAGCTGATGGCTACTCCAGTCCTGGCCTCTCCCAGCAGGAGGTGCTATAAGGAACGGTTTCAGGTCGCGGACTGGGGGGGAAGCTCAGAGGCGCTGCAGTCCCGTTCTCCCCCAGCAGGGAGTGCTGCAGGAGAGCGGGCTGAGAGGAGCTCACGGTTCCGGCAGCCCCAGCCTGTCTCAGCAGGAGACACTACAGCGGATGATTTCATCATGCAAGCTCCGGGGAAGCTCCCAGCTACACCAGCCCCGGTTCCCAGCTGGAAGGAGAGAGGCAGGGGCCCTGGCTGCAGGGACAGCTTCCAGCTACTCCAGTCCCGGCCCACCCCAGCAGTGTCATTATTCCATTGTCTACAAACACCTACCTAGGTGCTTCTACAGCCTTCAGCATAACAGCATCTGCTTCCTCTAGCCAAAGCCAGAATTACACGGGAGCCCATCAACTTTACTACACCACCCTGTGTCCTATGGCAGCAGCAAACCTAGTTACAGTTACAGGCCAGGTGACAGTGTAGTAACTGAACCAAACTTCAGGGCCCAGGTCCCTGCCAAACACGAGTCACTTTGCGTTCTTTGTTTTCACCTTCTTTCCATCTTACACCTTTCTGCTCCGTTCCTGTTTTCAGCCAGAAATTAATTTCTCAGCCAAGGGCTGCAAAGTGTTTACATTTTCCAGGCAAACAGGCGACAGTAAACAATGAATGCTCGCAGAAGAAATTGAATTTATAACTGCATTACGGCGTCAGATAACGCCCTAAAATAATACAATGATAAGGAAATTCGATTTGATTGCTGCTGCGAATCAGCTTGGGCCCATCTGCGGCTGGGCCTCCTGTAATAATTTTAAATTGGGTTTGTAAACCTTATTTGTCCTTAAATATTTCTGTCATTTTTCATTGCCGGCGACAGATACTTGGGCACGTGGCTGAGGACCGGCCCTCTTTACGGTCCGCTCTTTATGTCTGTGAGTGTGTGCGTACACACAGGAGGGTGAGGGTGCATCTCAGTGAGTGTGTGTGTGTGTGGGGTGGAATTCAGAGCGGGCGGTGACAGCTGTTCTTCCAATCAATCACAGTGTCGACAGTTAGGGAGGAATGGTGCGCAGAAATTGAGTTTGCCTCACAGGGGACAATTGAACAAATTAATAGACCATTAGCCAAGCAGTGACCTGAGAAATGAGGGTGCTCTGGCTCACTCTAGGTTGGGGGGAGGGAGATTGGGACAGGAGGTTTAAAATGCACAGCCCCTCAAATAGAGTTGGATTCGTATATACTCCAATGGTTCCCGCCCCCGCCAGCCCATTCATGTTCCTGAGCTGGGTTGATACAGCCCCTACCCAATTCACGCCACCACAGAACGTGCTGGGCTTGGGGGAGCCGAGAGCCTGTTACACTGAACACCCATCTCGGCTTGCAAGCCACACAGCACAGCCTCCTCCAAACCCGGCTCTAATGACTTCCTGGAATGCAGATTTTACAGCAGTCGGGAGCGAGCTGGGACACAGAGCTCATGAGGTTTGGGAAACCCACCACATGGCAACAGTAATTACAGAGATGATTCATAATAATAGAAAGGGTCATTCAGATTGCAGTAAAAAAACAGAGTTAAAAAAATTATGAGCTCTTGTTTCGGAGAATTCCCACAGAGCAACAGACAGTGTGAAAAAGTCCCGGACACCCTGGGTGTGTTTTAGTGTCAATATGGTAGTCC
The DNA here is from genome assembly GCF_015237465.2 of Chelonia mydas. Lineage (NCBI taxonomy): Eukaryota > Metazoa > Chordata > Testudines > Cheloniidae > Chelonia > Chelonia mydas. The sequence goes on from NC_057854.1 coordinate 103,750,910, forward strand.
AGGGCCATTAATAAGGGAACTCTATTAAAAGGAAGGGAAAGATGATGGTTATAGCACCACACAGGGAGCCAGGAGACCTGGGGTTTAGTCCCAGCTCTCAGAGGGAATGTGATTTAATGGTTAGAACAGGCGGCCAGGAGTCAGAACTCTTGGATTCTATTTCCACGGCTGCCACCAGCTTGATGTGTGACCTCACGCAAGTCATGCTGCCTCAGTTTCCTCACCTCTAGCGAGGGCACAGGAAGACGATCTACTTCAAAGGGGAGTTGGGAAGTTTAACCCATCTTCATTGGCCAGGGTTTATAAAGTGCTTCAACCGCTGCACAAGGAAGGGGCTACGAAAAGAAAAAATCAGATCCTTTTTGAATATGAAATAATAAGCCAGTGCCCTTGACTGGCACCTCTTCTTGGAGACTTGGCATGATTTGCTCCCATTGTTTCCCAGCTGCGCACCCCTGTGAAGGAAGTACATTATTATCTGAATAGTTGTGTTTATAACATGACCTCTACTAAGGCATTATCCAGGGATCTGTAACAAATACTAAAAACACAATAAAAATCACTATGTGATTTAACCCCCCCCCCCAATATAATCAGTCTAACCTTTCGCTATTGAAACAAACAGGCTGCAGGAGTCAGTGACGAATTCACAATTACTGTTTCTCTGATGAATTTCTAATATATTCGTTATTTCAAGTGATTCAGTATTGCTTTAAATCAGGCTTGACTCCTGAAGACATTTACACTCATACTTAATTTTACTCACTCAAGCAATCTGTTGTCTTGAGAGAGTCTGATCATGTCTGTAAAGTTAAGCCTGTGTAAATGTTTTCAGGATTGGGGGTTTAGACCGTAAGTTCTATGGGGCCTGGATAATATCTTCCTAGATATTTGTACAGCTCCGAACACAAACAGTCCCCAATCTCAGTTGGGGGCACTACATCCTACAGTGAACCTTTCTTTCCACGTTTATTGTTAACGAGGGATTGATCGTGAATCGTTCTCTGCGCGTGCCGATATGCACGAGCCGAGCTGCTGTTCACCTGAGCTTGGCCAGGTAAGTGACACAGCATCTTTCTGTCCCCTGATTGGCTGAGCACACAAGCAGAGTTAAAAATCTGTTCACATTCATGCCAGTACAACAGGACCAGGTGAAAAGCGAACACCAGAGGGCGATGGAGAGTGGCTGGAGCAAAGAGAATATTAGCAGAAAAACTCCTTGAAGTATTTGCCCAACTCTAAAGGTAACAAGGCTGCAGGAGCGTTATTTCTCTTCTCGACATTTATGGGGCACAGACTGCACTCGGCACCAAAGCAACTGCATCCCAAGGGGCCGCTGCAAACCCCAGTCGCAGGGTGCTCCCCGTGTCACACGACTGCTCACTTGTCATTTTAAAGATATTATTTTAATTGTATGAAATGTGGTATTTTCATTTGAGGAACTGGGATCCCGTTGGCTCCACCAGAGATACTCAGGTCCAGATATCATGTGTGTTATATAAAAATACACACACACACACACACACACACACACACACACACGCACGTTACCTTTTTTTCTGAGAGCTGTAAGGGTTTCAATTACCGGATTCTGGGATTCAGTGCCCAGGGCTTTGTGGTGTGTGTTAGATTTATTAGAAGGTTTAGTATCAGTGGAGAATTCACGCATTTACTCCCAGGAGCCCAGCTTCCGTTCAGAGACCCTAAATCAAGACCTAAGATGGGCTATTGTCACTTACAGCATTAGCATCGTTAGCGCACTCGGGGGATGATTAATCACAACGCACATGCAGAAGCCCAGCCTCACCCACCCCCAACGCACGCACACTTCTGCCACCCCTGCCCGGATCCTGATCTGCCAGAGCCACAGCGGGAGACACAATTAAGGGCCTGATCCTGTGCGGTGCTCAGCTCCCACAGCTCTCACCGACTTCAGTGGGCACTACAGGTGCGCAGCGCTTCCCAGGATCAGCCCGGAGGGGTTGGAACAGCTCTGACACCTTTTTAATCGGCAGACTTTTATAAAATGAGCTGTTTCACACACTGGATGCTGGGAGGGGCTGAAGGTCTTTCTCCCCAGGCCGAGTGCTGATGGGAGCCTTCCCCCACTCGCTGCCTTGAGCCAGGGCAAAGAATTATTGTTCTAGGAGTAACCCTAACCTCCCCTAGCAGGACAAAGCTGTCCACAGGAATCCCTTGGCAATCTCCTCCTTCCCAAAGGGAACGTCAGGTCAGATTTGCCAGCAGACGAAAGAGCACAGGAAAGAGCCTTTATCAAACAGGGAGTCGGCTACACCAGGGAGCCCCAGAGAAGAACGCTCCCCTGGAAGAAACACTGAGCTTAGAAAAGCCCTGTTAGGTCATCCAGTCCCCTGCTGGCCTGGCGGGATTGATCCAAGCCCTTCTGGAGGTAGGTGAGTGCAGATACGCCGCACTCCCCAAACAGCTGGGAGATGCATCTTGCAATCACATCCTTCCCCTCTTATAACCAACTTCCTCTCGAGGATGCAATTGAGGCTGCAACCTCATCACAGGCGTGATTTGCACTGGCCTCTGGAATGCGACTGGCTGGCTACTACCCTTGTGTGGCTCTGTACCTCGCGATTTCTGGGAGCCTGAGTAGCTGAGGCTTGGGGGCAAAGCTTTTCCTTTGAAGCATTCCAGAGGAGACAGAATCACGCTCCTAATGAGAGAGATCCCAATGGCTTTTGTCTTTTTTCCAATACACTGTTACTTCCATTCTTTCTTTTTTAATTAAAACATCCCCAGCTGATTTTACAAGCTTGCCACTGCTTCTCTCCCGGTCTCCATGTCTCTCATATGCTTGAGTGCTAGTATTAATTATTAGAGCCAATTTACTGTTTATACTCTGATGTTTTAACTAATTACCACTAATGGCAGACACCAGTGGGCAATCAACTTCATTTAGTTCCCACTGCAAACCACTCATTACCATCTGAGAGAGCAGGAGAGAGAGTGCGAGGGAGGCTTGGAGGGATAAATAAAGACACAGTGAGATGGGCTGGTGCCTAAGACTTGTTATGAGCTATAGCAGCAGGAGATATTGTTGCTTCACACTGAATTTCCTGCTGGCAACATCCTTCTGGGAAGAGCCCAACATTCAGGAGGTGCAGATGGAGGGAAAGGAAGAGAAATCTGCAAGTGAGATCTGAATTCGGGTTCCTTATCAACACTATCTATCATTTGTATGAGAGCAGCAACAGAGGGCTCGATCAGAACTGTGGCCCCACTATCCTCAGTGCTGAGTGAGGGACAGTTCCCCCCGACCCCGAGTTTACAACTGAAGGGCCAGATTGTGCTGCTTGCTCACAATGGGGAGCAGTCACTCATGTGAGTAATGGGCTCACAATCCATCCCTATGTCTTTTGCATCCCCCCGAACCGGGGTCTCATCCTGGGGAGGAGGGATAGCTCAGTGGTTTGAGCATTAGCCTGCTAAACCCAGGGTTGTGAGTTCAATCCTTGAGGGGGCCATTTGGGGCAAAATTGGGGATTGGTCCTGCTTTGAGCAGGGGGTTGGACTAGATGACCTCCCGAGGTCCCTTCCAACCCTGATAGTCTAGGATTCTCCCCCTCTGCACATGATGCCGGCGTTAGCATTCCCAGCCCGTGCTCCGCACAGAGTCGCTGGGACCATGCAAGTCACACACCACATACCCTGAGGGCCTCCACGATCAAAGCTGCTGTCTGGGAGGAGGAAGGTACAGTCGGTACTGCAAGCAAAGACTAACTGGGATTGGAAGGCCCAGAGCAGGCCTCCATCACATCTAGAGCAGAAATCCCGTTTTGTTTTAACCACCCCTGGGGCTCGGAGTCAATGCTATCCTTTCCTTCACACAGAGCCAGCATCGAACCTGAGCCTAACCCACATCTAGATCTTCTAATGCTGTCTGGAAACCCAGGAAACCCATTAAGGAGCCTGCAGTCAACACACCCCAGACAGGATGATCCAACATCAACACAGGAGCCTACGATGCACTTGCCCTGGAGATGATACAATGGCCTTGGCCGGGGTCCTGCATTCTTTGCCGTTTTGGCCAAAGAAACCAATGCAGCATGCAGAGAAAGCCTGAGAGGAGGAATGCTGGCAGCAGAAGACAGGACACTGTCTCAGAGAGCATGAACAGGTGCTGCAGGGTGACTGTCTGCTTGGGAGAGGAGTTAGGAATTGCCTGGCCAGCTCTGCCAGGATCAAGCCCGCTACTGGCCAGCCCAGGGCTAGGCTGGGATGAAAAGCTCTACCCGAGGTGGTCACTTCGTCTGCTCTGTGATGCCGACAGGAGAGAACTTTGTGGGGTCAGCTCAGTATGGAGCATGTGGGACTCTGCTTTCCTGTCCCCGCCTTGCAATGGGATAGCGCTGCCCTGCTTGGGTCCTAGGAATGGTGCAGTCAGACCAAACCTCCACGCTGAACTCACAGCCTTCGGCAGCCCAAGTCTCTCGCAATCTGTACTAATCCGGTGCCTGGGAATGCACTGCTGGTGGGCGGATGTCCTGGCTAGGGGCAGCTATGGCTCTAATGACCTGCCTGCTCATTACCAGTAATCAGAGTCCTGTGCTAACAAAAGGGACTGCAATGTCTTAGAAGTTAATATTGCTCTGACGTGTGATCTTAGCATGGTTCCACCATAATACCTCAGCTGGGGATCTTAAAGGAGGGCAAGAACCCAGCTGGTGGGACTGAGCTAGCCACTGCATTTCCAAGGGGAACGGAGAGCTCCCTCTCTCACTCCCCCCGCCCCTCTGATTTGCTTGGTTGAAGCCATAAAACTTGCATTGCTTTGGAAAGAAGGGGGGAACCCCTCTGCCGTGGTGGGGATGCGGCTGGCCGTCTCCCGGGGTGTGTGTTATAATTGTGCACACATCTGAAATGTAATTGCTGTCAGCTCGCTCCAGTCTCGCGGTGCGAGGCCTTTAATCTCTCCCACCAGACCCATCGGCCCTGATATTGCAGCTCCAGAAAGGCTGGTTTTATGTACTTTAACCCCGCGACCTTTACAAATCCCATCATTCCAATCAATACGTCTCATTAGCGTTAGGTAAATGTATGGGACGGATGGGGAGCCGGGCTGGGAGGAGACCCCAGAGGGTGGGGTGGAGAGAAATCCAGTGTGCCCATCCTGTTGGCTAATAGGGCTGACTACTGCCACGTTCCCAGGTTGGGATCCTGATCCCCAATACCCACACGGCCTGAACCCCGGTCCGATCCAGCGAAGGGGGGCAGCTAATGCAGAGCACGAAACAAGCTCCCTGCCAAGCGAACAGCAGAGTCGAGAGCCCAAGTTGTTAACCGGACCAAGCTGTTAAAGTCATTTTTTTCCTCTCCTTGGGAAGCAGACATATGTTTTACAGTTTTCCACTATGTCAACTAAATGAAAACATACCGGGTCCTGTAGCAGGTGATGGGAATACAAGGCCGGCTGCATCGCAGCCCCCGAGCCCTGGGCAGCCTGCACCCCCTTCCCCTTGGGGAGGGAGGGGGGAAGGTGGCCTTGGAATGGAAGGTGCTGGCTAAGATGGCTCCTGGAAATGGCAAGACAAAGCAGTGGAGTTAAAAAATGACCGGGGGCGGCGGGGGGGGCGCTGTCCAGTGGGAACAAAGATCTCAGTCCCTGGCTGGTGTAAATCAGCAGCATGTCAATGGAGCAATACTGGTTTCCACCAGCCGAGGATCTGGCCCAGAGATTCCCATGGGGTGAGGGACACCTTAGACCAATATGGCACCTTAGACCAAACATCAACAAAGCCAGCACATGCCACTGCTACACGGCGCAGCGAGAGCCTGGGACGCCCATACACATCTGAGCCCTGAGAACGCTGGATCTGCCAGGCTGGATCGAACCACTGGTCCATGGGGCACTGGTCAATATTTGATGCTTCACAGAAAGGAACGAGCCCATAATGCAGCTGGGCAGATGCGCATCCTGGTGACAGGCAGTGGGAATTGCGACCCCTGCAGGCAATCAGTTCACACCCCGAAGCAGGGGGTTCACTGGCTCTTGCGTAATTGACTCAGCCTGGACAGCTTCAAATGTTATCACTGCTCATAAAACCACCCAGCCCTCCTCCGACTCCTGCTTGAGCACTTGACTCCGCGACCCTCCTGCAGCAGTGAATTCCACAGAGGCGAAGGAGCAAATGGTCTCAAGGGTGCATCCCACATGTGGCTACCACCTTCCGTGCTACTCAGGGCACGGCACTGGCTGCTGAGAGAGGCCAGTGCCAGAGGAACTGGGTTCCCCTTTCCCACCTCCACCAGGCGCAACACCGATCCAAAGGCAAGGACACTGTCCGCCCTGAGCCCGCTTATTACATGACATCTCTTGGGCGCTGGCAGAAAGCACTCTGCCCTCGGGAGTTCCCGCGGGCGCTGGCGGGCGGAACAGCAGCTGCTGTCGAGCAGCGTGGCACCCCTTCCCTCCCCCACGCTGGCATTAAGCACCTGGCACTCCTTCACCCCGCCAGCCTGCTCCCCTGCCCCTCAGGAGCACACACAGCTCAAACACCCACCCCTTCCCAACTCCGCCCTTCCTGCCCATCAGCGTCCGGAAGCTGCACTGGCATCACCGCAACGGATGATTCTCGAGCCGGGTACCAGAGGGTTGCGTGAACAGCCGGACACTCAATGCAAAACCCTCCGCAACAAATTCAGCACCCGATGAGGACACAAACCAGGAGCAAGTGTTCCTCCTCCCTACCCTCAGTGGATTGAGTGACTGGCCTGGCTGGTCTAGCGGTGTGGGCTTTGCTCGGAGATCAGCAGGCAGATCATCCCCCAAACCTACTCCAGGAAATCCCACCCCAGCCTCAGCACAAAACAGGGGCACTCTTTCAAATGGGGATCGGGACCCAGGAGACACTCTGGCCTCCTTCCCCCCAGCAGCGCTGGCCCCAGGTGCAGAGCCAGTGCAGGGTGCGTTACCTTAGAGGTTAGCTAGGTGGTGCGAGCACACCCCTGTGGGTGCAGCACGTTCCCGATTGTGGGTTAGAAATTCCTGGCATCAAAACACTACGCAACGTGGCCCAGGTGCTCCGGCCTTATCGGTTATTGTTACACACCGCCAGCGTGCTCCGCACTGGGCAAGGCCCAGAAGTAAAGGCGGCCCTTGCCCTCGAGCGTTTGCAGTGTAGCAGCTGTCTAATTATCACAGCATATAACATTCACTGGAGGTGTGGGGGAGCACAGAAGTAGTTCTGTAGGGTCTGCAAAAACAATGGCTTCAAACATACAGGAGAGCTACGGTCCTTAAAACAAAGATCAGTGCTTCCGAGAGACATTTCTCAGGGCTTGTCTACCTGGCAACTTTTCTCGGTATAATGTTGCTCAGGGGTGTGAAAAAACACCCCTCCAGAGCGACAACAGGTTACACCGACAGAAGTGCCAGGAGAGCTTCTCCCACCAACACCGCTCCTGCCCCGCCTGGAGGTGGTTTTATGATGTCGAGGGGAGATCTCCCTCCCGTCGGCACAGAGCAGCTCCATGAGCGATCTCGCAGCAGGGCAGCCGCATCAGTACAGCTGTGTAGACGAGCCCTCAGACTCAAACAGGTTTAAACTATCTCAGATTTGGGGCTAAATCACCCTTTAAACCCCGAGGGCAGCAGCTGAATCTGGTCTACCCTTGCCCCATATGGATCAGTTCTGACACCTCCTTCTGCCCACAACCCCGTCTGATGCTGGCAACTCTCCTCTCCCCGCTGCTCTGTTTGTCTCGGCGCTTCGGTGAGATCTCAGACTGTTGACAAGCACTAAACTCCAGAGCGGCCAGAAAACCATTTAAGCCTTAATCCCCCTCGGCTTTAGCGAGATGACTGTGCAGCGCGGGCTCTTAGCACAACACCTGTCGGGCGGCAGAGGGAAGGAAAAATTAATAAATCCACTGGCCGGCCAATTTCATTTGACCTGACGCTGCTCCTCCTGGAACTAGATGAACAGTTCCCGAGGCGCCTCTCCAGAGGGGGAGGCTACTCAGACATGCTGCACCAAGATGCCATCCCACCGCCGCCACTAACACCAAGCTGAGAGCAAGCAGCAAGCCTCTGCTGGGACTGGGCTCTGCCCTGGGCCTGCAGGGAGGAAAAGTTAAGCCCCAGCTTCAGAATCATCCCCCTCCAGCGACATAACGAAAGCTACAAAGCTTCACAAAGTTCCGAGCAGCCTGCCTCTGCTCCCCCTAGACCAATCTGCTGTGTAGTGCCATTTGGTCCTGATCTGGTGTCTCAACTGTAATGTGCCCGTCTCACCACGCTGTACGTGCCTTGGGCCAGGGGCCTTGTCCCGCCCCTGGGGAGCACCCTGCTGGAGTGGGGTGAGCTGGGTTCCTTCTGGCTGGTGTCTCACCCCCAGCAGTAAAGGCGCTTCAGGAAGGATTTGGGTCTGCAACTGGCATGTGGATGATCATTCTGATGCTGGGGCATCAATCCCCATCCCATTGCCGTGCTGGCTGCACGTGGCTAACAGGAGCAAGGTGGAGTCGATACTTGTTTTCGACACTCAAGTCAGCAGTGACACCAGGTGCAAATTATTGACTAAATCACTCTTCAGAGCAGCACGGCTCTGATTAGCGTAACTGGTCCCTCGCTGGCAGGCTCTGCACAGAGCCCAGAACTAGGAATCCAAGGGCACCTGCCGGTGGGCTTGTCCTTGCCTTAGCTTCCAGGGAGCTGGTGTGTTGGGGGGAGAAAAGAGGAAATGTGGATCCCCATCCAGATGACTGTCCACCCAGCAGGTCCACTTGGACGGGTGCAGATCTCAAAGGAACAGATCCGTGAGACTCAAGGGCCAGCACGCTGCCTTGTTAGTATTCAGAAGCCAGCTTGGCAGCACAGAGCACAGCTTTGCTCCAGAATGACAGATTTAAGCCCGGCAGGGCTGCAGAGGCTTGGCAACCTCGCTATTAATAAACAGGCCTGTTCTCCCTCTACAGCACCCCTACATCTACGCTCTCAGGGACCAGCTGGGCACACATGGCCTACGTAATATCCAGCCACTCTGTACCAGATGCATGCTTTGTCTACACTAGAATCACTGGAGTCGCTCCATCAGTGACAGCAACACCGGGTGCACTAGTGTAGAGAGAAGAACACTGGCGTTTGCTCACCGTGTCGCGTAGCCCTGCTCTGAGCAGCAGGATCAGAGCGCCAGGGGGTGGTCTGTGCTAGCCCTGGCAATGGTGTGAGGCTTTTAGAGAAAAAGGGTCTCATGTAGCCCCAGTCCCGCGCCCATCGCAGACAGTTGTATCCATTTCACATGTGGAGGGGTGATCATTTACAGCCACGATTTCCCCTGGGGAACAATGCAAGAGTGCAGAGCATTAAGGCCCCCTGCCCGTGTCCCACTGTTATCTTTGATGAGCGATGGGATTGCTACAGTTATCATAGTTAACCTTCCTGGACTCATCCAATTGAAATAAACTTTGCCGAAGGAGAGATACTGTAGACAGGCAGAGATAGACGGACCCAGATAGAGTGGAACAATAACATTGCTAGATATTATCCATGTACCTGTATTGTCAGATGACCTTGGAATCCCAATCAACAGCTGCTAACAAACTATCGGATAGTGAAAATTAGGGTTAAACAACCGCTGTCCAGTGATACAGGAATAGAATTATAGTCTGAAAAGGCCTGATGTGACCCTCTTGTCTGACATCCTGCATAACAAAGGCCAGGGGATCTCAGCCAGCCACTGCTGCAGTGGAGGGAATTGTTTCTCAGGACAGTTACAGGTTTTCTTCTTTTGCCAGGCAAGGAGCTGCACTCAGGAGCTTTCACGGGCCTTCACAGCGGCCTTGAAACTGGGAGCTAGGGTCCTGAGCCAGCCAGACCTGGAAATCACCTCTGGATGCCTGTGGTGGGTGTGATAACTCCGACACCCCCCGACATGTGATTCTAGAAGTGAAAGAGCTGTCTGTCTAGCTGGGTTTGCACACTGTGCCCATCACCATGGTATCTGGGCAGCTGAAGATCCAGTTTTCAGTGCAGGATTGCTCCCTGTGTTTTCCAGTGCCTTGCCCAGGCTAGCTTTAAAAGCCCCCAAGGTATGGGGCTTCCAGCCCTGCCCCAGGGAGAGGACTTGACAGCCTGACATATCTTACTATCAGGAAGCTTTTTCCTCTGCTGAATTTGATCCCACCCACTCCTGGTTCTATCCCCATCCCTACCCTAAATATTGCCTTTGGGGTGACCCTTCAGGGCACGCTCGCCGCCAAGGGCCATGAGGTGGTTACCACCCAAAGGCCTGTAAGACGGATGATTTGCATCTCCCATTTTCTTTTTCTCCAGCCATCCTTCCCACCAGCTAGCTGTTCTACCCCGGAAGGATGCAGTGAAGGGGAGAATGTAACCCCAACGGTCAGCCCCCAGAAGGGAAGGTGATGGGAGAACCAGACATGGTCATTACAGAAGAGAAGCGTCTGATGTGCTGGGAGACTGGTCCCAATCCCAGAGCAATCTCTGTGTGGGTTTGTCCCTGGTGCAGCCCCCCTGCCTCGCCTCAGTGCCCCTTGGTGGAGCTCAGCCCCCAGCCCCTGCCCAGCCCAGCACTTCAATCCCAGCCACTACAATGACAATGGTGATAAGAGATGCTTATCACTCCTGCTGGAGATGGATTTGAAGCTGAGCCCCTCCCCACCCTCGCTCTCCCATTGCTCAGGACTCCTGAATGGGACTTGGATCATGCCACTGGTTCTGATCCATTCAGGGCTATTATCTGCAACCTCCCTAACAAGCAGCTTCAGTTCCACCCCTCTTGGTACAGCTGAATCACAGGGCTAGGAGTCAGGACTCTTGGGTTCTATTCCCAACGCTGCTATTCACTTGCTGGGTGACCTTGGGTAAGGCACATCCCGGCCCTGTGCCTCAGTTTCCCAGGGTGTAAACAAGGGAGAATCCTGACCTCCCTGCTGGGGATGGGGGTGGTGACAGTTAATTCCTTAATGTTTGTCCAGCAGACGGTGGGGCAAAGGATTGTCACCGTCGGAGCATGTTACAAACTCGTTAGCCTCTACGTGAGGCAGGCACCATCCTCCCTGGTGTTTGCCACTGGGGGACCAGAGGCACAGAGAGAGAGGGCAGGAGACATCTCCGAGGTCCCTCCATGAGTGAGTGGAGAGCTGGGACCTCAGGACCTGCAGGGACTTGGGAGCTCTGTGCGCTCTGCACTTCAACATGGCGGGCCTCTGTTTTCAATTCCTCTGAGCTGATTCTGCCTCCTGGACATCCCTGGCTTGACCCCCCTGAGCATGGGCGTAGGGCACATTGATTCAACCTGGCTGCGGGTCCAGCGTGGCGGGCTGCAGCAGACACTTCCAAACAGCAGTGCTGGGTGGCCTTCCTCTAGGAAGTTTATGTCTGTGGTCCCCAACTGTGCCATATTAGATCGGGGGAGAGCATGTCAGAATTCCCTCCCCGCCGTCTCTCCAAATTACCACCCGCCCTTTGAAGCCAAGTCATCGCTCCTCGCAGGGAGCTGTTTGGTTTCTCTTATAAGGAAGCAGATACTGTACAAAAGGTTCACTGAGGTTAGGAGTGAAATTAACAAAGCCTTCCAGTGTCTCAGACTCCCCTCCCTCCCCCCACCCACTGCAGAGATTCACAAGGAGAACTCAGTTCCCCCAGCCACCAGCCTCAAAACATGTCTGATTCCCTGCTCGGCCCAGCCCTCAGAAACCCATGCAAGGCAAGACTTCCATCTTTCACTTCCCTGTTCCCCATCCCCGTGATGGACAGAGGGGTGTTCTGCATGGGAGAAGTGTGTGTGTGTGTGTGTGGGGGGGGTCAGCTGAGGTAGGCGAGTGCATTGTGCCAATCAAAAGGTAGAGAAAATCGCCCACTCAAAGCTGACCTGGCCACCAGGTCATTCCAGCTCACCAGACTCTTGTCTTTAGCCCAGGGGTGGCCAACCTGAGCCTGAAAAGGAGCCAGAGTTTACCAGTGTACATTGCCAAAGAGCCCCAGTGACACGTCAGCAGCCCCCATCAGCACTTCCCCCTCCCTCCCCAGCACCTCCTGCCTGCCGGCAGCCCTGCTGATCAGCACTTCCCGCTCCCTCCCCATGCCTCCTGCCTGCCACAATCGGCTGTTTCGCAGTGTACCCGAGGCTCTGGGATGGAGGGGGGAGGAGCAAGGGTGCAGCAGGCTCGGGGGAGGGGGTGGGAAGGGGCAGGGGCCGTGGGGTAAGGGGTGGAGTAGAGGCAGGGCCTGGGGTTGAGCAGTGGAAAGTTGGTTCCCGTAGCTCCGGCCCCGGAGTCGGTGCCTGTACAAGGAGCCGCATGTTAACTTCTGAAGAGCCGCATGCGACTCCAGGAGCCCCAGGTTGGCCCCCCTGCTCCAGCCGCTTAGCATGAATACTACGCACTCGCGTAAGATTTCCAGCCATAGATCCCAAAGCACTTGGCAAAGGTGGGGGCAGGATCATTAGACCCATTTACAGATGTGGAAGTTGAGGCACCGAGCAATTGCGAGTTGCCCAAGATCACGTGACAGGGCTGGTAAAAGACTCCAAGAGTCAGAGGCGATGTGTGTGTGTGGGGGGGCGGGGGGGCAATGCAGGGTCACCTCCCCACCCCCAGATTTGCTGCTTGGCTTGTACTGAGCATGCTCAGTAACACGGCGTGAAGCCGGCTGCCCTCACTCTGGCCCCCCGCCCCGCAATCAGCAGGCACAGGTGGTCTCTGCCGGGAGTCCTGATGCGCAAGTCACTAGAGCATTGCTGGCTCCTTTAAACTTGTCACCCAAGGCCAGTGAAATCCAAAGGGCTCTTGACACGCTGCCGTCGAAAGTTCTCTCTTTGTTTCGGGTTAATACAAGAAACACAAGGCGGCGGCAGGGAAAGTGTCCGAACAATCAGCACTTGTGTGCTGGCAAAGAAAGGCAGCTTTGTGCTGGCTGGAGCATTCAGGGCGAGCTCAGGGGTGCCTCGGGATGGCACCGCAGGTACCCCAGCTGGGCCAGTCGGGACAGGGTCACGGAGACCGGCCTGTGCCGGGCCCAGCCCCTGGCACCGTGTGTTACCGCCTGCCTTTATTCATGGGAATGCCGCCTCTGTCTTTGTGTTTGTTGGTTTCTGCTCTGCTGCCCCGCCTCACGCCTGCTATCGCACCATCCATCAGCACTGCCAGCCCCAGCGATTCCAGGGCTCTGAGCCTTGACTCCCAGGGGGGTCAGGACTTTTTGTGGGGAGGGATAAGTGCTTTCCCTTCTGGCCAGCGGTTACTCTCTCCAGTCTCCCTGCCTCCCCAAACCCTGCCGCAAACCTCCGCCCTAGGACAACAGGCCCAGTGGGAAGGCACATCCCACGCCGTCTGGGCAGAGCTCCCCGGAGTGTGGCACCACCCCAGGGATTCAGCGTGAGTCCATCTCCGTGGCCTCTGGCAGGGAGGGACGGCCCCATTTGAATTGTATGTAGAGAGGGAGTGAAACTGGGCGAGTAAGCCCAGCTCCCCATCTTCCCCAATTTAGAGGCGTTTGGGTGCAGAGCTCTGATTTGGCCCAGTCTAGAGCTAGAAGTTAATCACAAAACCTGAGCTTTCCCTGAGGCAGGGGGCCGCTGCTGAGGATAACACAGGTCCTGGTTCTGCAGCTAAGGGAGAGATGGCCTGTGTTATTTTTCAGTCTGTCTGATCAACTCGGTGTCCCGTCGGCTGACTCTCTTACCATTCCTACACTCCAGGTTGTCGCCCTGGCCTCCGAGATCCCAGGCGCTGCACGGGGGCTCTGGGACTGGCCCAGAAGGGTCAGGCACCAAGCTGAGATCTGGAGAGGTGAGCAGCTGCAGATCCCCATGCCCAGGCTGCAGACACCCTGCAGTTCTCAGAGCCAGGTGCATTATTACATAATCTCTTGTACAGCACAGCATGTTCACAAGAAGTACAGTAAGCCCAGCTAGTAATAATACTGGGCAGGTATGTTGCACTATTCACCCATTGGCCTGGATGCACTTTACAAAGGTGGGCTCACATTACTGTGCCCATTACACAGATGGGGAAAGTGAGGCCCAGAAAGGGGCCATTGCACTGTGAGTCAGTGGCGGTGCTTGGAATAGGACCCAGTAATCCTCACTCCCAGCTCCTGTGCTAACCACTGGCCTTGCAAGCAGGATAAGGAAGGGAAAGATTGTGCAGGGCGGTGGAGTCGTGATTTTAAACATCTTTTCTAAGAATGCCTCCACCAGGAGGTGGCGCCCTTTGGGGAATTTATGTGAGTGCCTGGTCCCTGAGCACAGGGATGCCCAGAACTGACGCCCTCTGCCCTGGCACCAATGGAAAGGTCCAGGAGCTCTGGTGGATCATCCATCCTGGCTGGAGAGTGAACTGGGGCAAAGTCACACCCAGAGGGTCGGGTGTCCTGGGCAGGAGTCCAGAGAAGGGTGTATGGCAAACAGGATGTTACAGCACTGGAGATACCGATTTACCCTTCCGAGAGTCAGGAGGAGCCTGGGGCTCCCACGGTCGGTCTCCCCCGAACTACCCCCTTGCCAGGTCCAGGTTGCACTGCCAATGCTGATGGTTACCCAAGGTCTCTGCAGAATGGCATGGGCTGCTGCCCTGCAGGCCTAGGCTAAGTTGGTGGGGATAGGTTGGCAATCACAGCCCATCGTCAGACAAGAGGTGTCCTGCTGCCTCCCGACCAGAGCCAACTTCCACTCGCTATCGGATGCTCCACAGCCCTGCTTCCCACACACAGACTCGTACCAGGAGGGAAGGGCGAGGGTGGGGGACTCAGGGGAAGCTGGAGAAGCCCAAAGGAGACACCATGGGGCAGGGACCCTGAGTCCCTCCTGCAAGAGGTCCTTTCCTTGAAGTCTCTTCCTCCTCCTCTCCCCTGGCCCCTGCAATCCCAATCCAATAACAGAGACATCTGCCTCACCTCTTCAATCAATACCCAGCTCTTAATAGTCCTGATGATTCGCAAAAAACCATGGGCATTAAATGTTAATTATATCTATTTGGATTCAAAAAATTTTATTACTCAAGTTAATTATAGCCGGAGTCGTAAAAAGGTGCAGAGCAAAAGGGCCACTGCCTTGCCAGGCCTGAGAGACGCAGCCAGAGAAGACTAGGAAGGGGGCTGCTCAAAGCCCTTCTCGACTGGCTTGGACACGGACTGTCCTGGTATGGGGAGGCCGAGCTTGGAGGGGGGGTGTTTTTTCCAGCACAACATGCCGGGTGCAAAGGAAGCACACACGGCCCAGAGAGACAGCAGGGAAAACCCTTCCGAACAACGCCCTGTGTCCCCTGGGAGAGCCCGCGGGGGCAGCATGGAGTCAGTGGGCGAGGAGAGCTTTTCCCATCCGCAGCAAGGAGGAACCGGGGCTCTCCCAGCAGCACAGAAAAGGCTTCTAGCCCTGTGCCCCTCCTTGGTGCTAGCCCGGGAGCGGGGAAGGGCTGAGCTGCCACAGCTCCACTGACCGCACAGCTGGACAACATGATCAGCGGTACGGGGGCCTGGGCCTGTTTTCTCTTGGGGGCAGCAGGGCAGGTACCCCAGGTAGCCGAGGCTGGGCCTGCACCAAGCCCGGGGGCCTCTAATTTACTGCTTTCCTTTTACCGTAAAACTAAAGGGGAAGGTGCACCCTTTAATCACTGCCTCCAGGGCCCCGCCTGAAACCACCCAGAGACTGAGCGAAGGCTAGGAGTTAATGCGCCTTCCGACACCTCTTTATGATTCACGGGCCTGACCTTGAGCTATAAACTGCTCAACCTCCCTGACACGCCGGCAGTATTTACAGCCTACAGGGGCCGGTACACACACAGCTGTGGAGACGGACGCACGCCGCCATGTACCTGCCTACAAATACCCACGTGCACACACACAGGGATGCATGTCCACACACATACACCCGGGCACATACAAACACCCAGATGTGAACATACAAACACACATGTGCGCACATGCTGCAGTGCCAGCAGAAAAGCAATGGGAGCCATGCTGGAGGCGCTGAGAGAGAAGGGGAAGGTAACACAGAGATCTCCCCCTGCCTGCTGCTCTGGGATGAACCTGGCAGGACAGAGGGGCAGGGGCTCTGGCCACTGGCAAAGCAGTGAGGCTGCCAACTCGGGGAAGGGAACAGCCGCTCTTAACTCCCTAACTAGGGTTTGACACTACAGCCATCAACATGGGATCTGACCCCCTTGCTCGGAGTCTCTCCTGTCCCCAAGCTAACTGGCCCCCTGCCCTCTGAAACCCAGTGCCCTCTCACTTCTCCCTCTGCAAGCCCATTGCGCAGGCGCTGCCCTGATTACCAGGGGGGCCAAAGTCCGTACACCCAATGCCCACAAGTCTGGGCAGGTTTTGTCTCTTTCGTTCAGCCCTCAGCACCATCATGCCAGGTGCCACTGAGTTCATCGGGCTGAGTTCCCAGCAGGGACTCTACCCGCTGGGGGGGAACTGAAACCTCCTCTGCATTCAGATATGCAGAATCAAAGGCTGGTGACACATCGCCAGGCCGGGTACAGCTGGGGAGGGCGTGTTAGCGTGCCTGCCAGGAGCGGAGCTCAGGTAGCCAGAGCTGAAGGGCTAGAACGCTAACTAACCTTGCTGCTCCATCTCGGACACTAAGCACAAGGTCTGTGCTACATTAGAACTGAACAACCTCTGTCCCCTTGGGAGAGATACAGGATTCCCACCGGTGTGTCCGCCTAGGACTTCTCCTGGGCATTCCAGCAGCTGGGACGCTAAACAGGAGTGAGGCCAGCTTTACAGAGCCCTAGGCATACTCAAGGTATCTTCAAAACAGAATAGATGTGCTGTCTAGTGGTTAGAGCAGCCAGGAGACCTAGGCTCTATTCCCAGCTCTGCCCGTGATTCATTACTTGATCTTGGGCAGGTTACAGCCCTTCCTTATGCCTCAGTTTCCCATCAATATAATGGGGAGAATAAAACTGACCCATCTCGTTTTAGGGGCTCAGGAGGCTAGGAATAATAATTGTAATTATTAATATTAGATCTTGTGTTAGTGAGTTAAGGAACGTTGGTGAGGATGGTCAGGTTCAAAAAGTGCCTGGAGTACTTTAATTTCCACCTTCACCTGCGTGGCGCCCTCACAGTGCCCCCGGCGGGGCCCACACCCACTATCTGCACAACTCCGAGTGGGGACCAAACTCAGAACTTTCTCGCAGAGAGGTGATCGATCACCTGGGATCTGTCTGAAAGGTAACAGCCAGCCACCCCACCCAAAAGCCCAGAAAACTAAAAAAATAATCCCTCACGTTTTTGTTAAGTTTACAGGTTGTTGGAGGTGATTTTTGTTTTGTTTTGTTTTCCCCTCCTTACAAAACAAAAGAGGGAAAAACTGCCCTTATCTCGGAAAGCAGAGTTCAGGAAAAAGCTACTGGTCTTTTGGACTCAGTAAGTCCCCTCGGTAGCCTTGCTTGTCATCTAGAATTTATCAGCCCAGCACAGATCTGGTATAATGTGCCATATAACTAGTGCATAAACAAACTTCAGCATGATAAATGCCTGGCTTTGAAGCCATAAAGTTATTAGCTAGTGGCTCTTAGCTACTGCTTAGCATGGGGCATGTTCTTTCCGTTAACCCCTGACTGCCCACACTGCGCTTACCAATCTGCCGGCCCTGAGGAGGTCTCTGAGTCTGGAGCGGGGGCGGGGGACCACTGTGAGACTAAACATGGCGAAAAGACCCTCACCTGGCCTTGCAAACCTGCTCCCAGGTTTGGCTGGGACAGATGCCCTGTGCAGAAACTTATCAGTGCACTTTGTACCTGCCAAGGAAAAGGCTGAAGACTGAAAGGAGGAAAGCACTGCCAGGGAATGAAGCCCTGGAGAAGCTGACATCCTGATGCACCTCTCACCTTTCTCCTGCAGCCCCAAGGAAGCCAGTGGAGAGGGGAGGCCTAGATTGTAAGCGAGCTCTGGTCTGACCCATGCACCAAGAACAGGTGGCTTTTCAGGTGGCTCTGTCCAGGTTTAATCCTCACTACTCCCGACCAAATAACGGTGACTACCCAACACTCAGATGGAAGCGCATCGCAGACATTAACCAGCAGAACCCAGAAAACCACTGTCCGCACTCCTGATCAGACAGAGACACCCTTAAACCAATTCCCCAGCAGCCAACCCTTTGGTGAGCTCGCTGTGTCGGCCAGGCCAGGGAGAGGCGCAGACAGGAAACACAAGGACGAAGGGACAGCCGGGGGCAAGGAGGCCAGGTTCTCTCTCCAGCACTACCACGGATTTCCATTAAGTGAAGCGCTGATGAGGTCTCTTAAGCAGAAGGGCCCTAAATCATGGCTCTTGTTCTTTGGATCAGCCGGAAATGGCCAGGAGACGAAGTCACACTAGACTTTAAAAATCCCCACGGTTAGCAGCACCAGGGCAACGCCCCCAGAGGGGTGCTGACACAGAGGAGCACAGGCCTAGACGCTAGATGACGCAGTGGTTAAAATGCCGATGGCCCCTCGGGGTGTAGTGGAAACAGCTGCATTCGGTGAACCTGCATGCTCAGCCCTCGCAGTCACTCCATGGGCGGGGTGACCCCGGGGCTGGCCAGGAACTGCTCCCCCAGCCTTCCCTTCCTCACTGGAGGCTTAATCAAAGGGCGAATGAATTGCAGAGCGAGGATGTGGGTGGAAGCTCAGTCGGTTTGGGGACCTCCTGTCCCCATTGTGGGGAGCCCTTGTCAAATGGTAAGTCCTCAACTCCCAGGCCACTTCTTGATCCCCGCGGCTGGGCTTGGGGAGGGAGATATGCTCGCGGCTCTTTGGAGCGAGTACTCCGTCGGGCCCAGTAGGGCTCTGCAAAGCACAGAGAGCGGAGGTACTTTTCCGGGCACCCTGCTAGCTCAGCCAAATTCCATGCAAAGCTAGCTGAACGCAGACCTATGCACTCCAGAGCACAGCCCATCGTCTGGATGGAAGTCACCACTGGGCAGTTCCCGACACGCAGCTCGATCCAGTTGCCCGATCCAGGCTCAAGCCACCACTGTAAAGGAATTGGGGAGGCGAGGGGGGGACAGAATCCCATTAAACGAACTTCCTGTCCCATCTCTCACCAGACCCTGCCCCACTACTGAAGAGCATCAGCATCTAGGAGCTAGGGCACTTAACTGGGCATCAGGACACCTGGGTTCTATTCGCTGCTCTACCACCAACCGCTGCATTCCCTTTTCCCTTGTCTATTTAGACTGTAAGTTCTTTGGGGCTGGGACTCTCCCTTACTGTGCACGTATCACACGTAGCCAGTGAGGTCCCAGATCTTGGTTTGGGGCTTGCAGGTGCCACTGTAACACAGAGAGCAGCCATGGAGCTCCGGCAGCAAGGTATTACAAGAACCGGAACTTTTCAGACTCCCTAGGAACTGGCCAACTGCTCCTTGGTTCTTTTTTTTTTTTTCTTTTCTGCTGGAGCAATAAAAAAGGAAAAATCAACATCCAAATGATCTTGTTTATGGTGACTAAATAAGCTGCATGTGCTTAATCCGTTAGAGTTTAATGAATTTACGATTTGCTTTGGAATTTGACAAGGGCCGTAAAAGAGTAATTAACATTTATCAGTGTGTTTTTTACACACATCCCCACCTTCCTCCCCAACTCCAAGCGGCATTGGGTATCGGGGGGGATATAAAAGAGATCAATTAATTTTTAATAATCTCAGGGAAAGATTGTAGAGTTGAGGTATGAACTCAGGGAGTGTCAATAAATGTGCCAAAGGTTGGCCTGGTATCTGGGCTTTCCACCACCCCCCTTCTTCACATGCTGCTCAGAGGGAGGTAGATGGCAGTGGGGGCAGGGAGTGGGGAGACAGACTGCTACTTCTATCACCACCCCTGGGCTTGGCTCCCTGCTCCTTTGCCATTTATCACACTGCGCAGTGGCACATTTATCATCTCACTCAACACATGCTCCCTACCCCAGCTGCTCCGGGGACAAACCTCTGTGCCCCCAGGATGTGATGGGAGAAAGCAAACTGCCAGGAGAGCTGGTCTCACTGCCTTTTCTCATTTAATGCAGGAAGGGGGGGTCAATTTGAAGGGGGAAACACAAACACAAACTCCACCCACAATCCCAAACTCAGCCCAGTCTCAGAGCAGTTGAACATTTCTGCTACAATGATCAGAGTCATAAAAAATGTCACTGCTGCTATAGTCTCCATTATCGTTACCTGTATAAATATTCCACAAGACAAGCATTATTCCATAACCATCATTAGGGTTCAGAGTTAATGAAATTGAGATGACTGGGAGATGCTTACACCCCACTTCTGATCCAATCTTTGGAGGTGCTGAGCATCCTCAGCCCCCCTGGGACTGTTCTGCTACAGCAGAGGAGGGGTACCAGACGAGACAGGCAACTGCTCTTTCCTGTGCAGCCAGGGGCAAGAGAGTGGAGGAGATGGACCATTGGTCTGCTGTGGACAACTCTGACCTTCTGATGCCCAAATACCCCACCTTGCACAGGGCAAGCCCTGCATTACAATCCTCTCTGCCCCGGCCTGTAGCTCTGCTCGGCGCGCCCAGCACAGCCTGGTGAAAGCGGCTGCTCAGAGCAGGGTGGTGATTCAGGAGCAGCTCGAGGGGCCATCAGGGGTCACGCCCGCTTCCTGCACCAACCCCGGGCCAAGCCAGGAATCTGCACTTCTGGAGACCTAAACCCAGGCAGCCCTTTGGAGCAGCTCAGCTTTGAGCCCGAAGCACAAGCCCCTTCCCCGTGCACGTGTGTGTGTGTATGGGCTAGTCCATCCCCCCCTCCTCCGCCCCCCATGTGTGGGAGGAGTGGAAGGGCCCTCTTTGTGTATGCGGGGGAGAGAGAGAGAGAGAACAGGGCCTGTGGCTGGTCTGTGGGGCAGAGGGTCCTGGAGACCCACAAACAAATGCTCGGGATGATGAATTCCCAAGAGGCCTGAGACTGTCCGGGCATCTGCTCTGGACAGAAACAAATTTTCCCTGTCGAATGTAATGACCCAGAAATAAGCAATGAAGAGGGGTCTGGAGCCAGGGGGTCTGGAGCATCTCTCCCCTGGCTGCACCCAGCCCGAGCACAGCGCCTGCGTGAGCAGCTTCACCCCCTTCCCGTGGCTTGGACTCCTCAGTGCCAGGAACCGCACCCACGGGCCGCTCGATGGAGCAGACGAGCACTTGAGACGTGATGCTGGGCAGGTGTGTCTAAATTCAGCTCCCTCCTGTCTAGCTGGATGGGTGTGGGACGGGAGGGCTGGGCGGGAAGGAAGGCCAGGCAAAGTGGAAGATAAAAACCCCACCCCCGGCCTGACCCCTTTCCTCAGGCCAGCTGGGGGACTGCGTGGGCTCGGTGGGATGCTCTGCTCAGCCCCTCTCTGCCTGCGGGTCCCCTGGGGTGCGAGGCTGAGATGACTGAAGCCTGCCCAGGTTCACAGGAGAGATCAGGGGTGGGGTGAGGTGAGGTAAACTCTTTTATTGGACCAATTTCTGTTGGGGAGAGAGACAAGCTTGCGAGCTACACGGAGCTCTTCTCCCGGTCTCTCTTCTCACCAACCAAGGCTGGTCCAGTAAAAGATATCACCTCACCCAGCTTGTCTCTAATATCCTGGGCCCAACACAGCTCCAACAACCCTGCAAACAACGGGTTGACACTGGACAGTCCTGCGACCCCCGGCAGGGTTCCCAGCTCCGGGAAGTGCTGGCAAAGCTCCTGGAAGAAGGGGTGGTCCTAGCGCAGTGACATGACAGCTTGCCGCAGCACCGGCCGCTCGCAGGGAGCAGAGCCGAGACACCACACAGGGAAGAGGGAGCTCAGCTGGGAGAAGGCCCCCTCAAGGCGTCAAAGCTCTTGGGGAGCAGGGAAGAAAGCCCTCACTCCTTGGCTTCCTGATGGGAGAGCACCAGCTCTCAGCAGCCTTTCAGGGCCAGGCTCTCAGCAATGCTGCACCCGGGCCTGCCTCAGAAGGAACTAGCTGAACCGGGCTGGGCCTTGCTCGCCAGGGGAAGTGCCCACCATGGTAGGCAGCTGACCCCACTCATCACGAGTGGAAAGGGAGAATAAAGATGACCGCTCCGACTCCCAGGGTGGAAAGGGAGTCAGGTTCCGGAGGATGGTTTCCTGAGCAGGGCCCAGAGAAGGGGTGAGGCCTGGCTCTGGGGAGGAGACATTAACAGCTCAGCATCATGCTCTCCCCTACTCTAGGGCCTTCCCTGTGCAGAGCTCCAAGAGCTCTAGGGAACTGGATGATCACAATGATATTATCATCCCCATTTCACAGAGGGGGAAACTGAGGCACAGAGGGATGACAGGATTTGCTCAAGGTCATACAGGGAGTCAGTGGCAGAGACAGGAATAGCCCTAGTAGACCTGACTCTGGCTCCCCTGCTCTCATCTCTAGAGACCCCTGCCTCCCAGCATGGGGTTCTCTCTACTGCATTACCCCAGCTTTTATTAGTGAGAGTTGTTGGCCAAGATGTCCCTGACGGCACCCAGAGCCAACCCACCCAGAGCCAACCCACTGAGTACCCAAAGCCCACTTAGTTGAAGGGTCAGCACAGCTTTCGTTCCTGTTCATTGCTCAGTGGCTACTTGAGGATGGGGAGAGTTTGTCTAGTGATTAGCGCACAGCATTGGCTGCAAAGAGCTCGGGACTCATGTGAGCAGGTCACTGCCCTGCTCTGTGCCTCAGTTTCCCCATCTGTAAATGGAGATAACGGTATCTGACCCATCAGAGGCTGTGTGACTGGCTAAATGGGGCATGACAGGGACCCTCGCCACTGCTGCACCCCTGGCTGCAGCTACCTCCCGGCAACGGCTGCTGCTAGCAAGGAGAATCTGCTCACTCCTGCCTGCAAGGGGTCAGCTGTTTCTGTGTCAGTCTGTTTAAACATCGTCTCCTCCCCCGGAGACCCCAGAGACCTTGAGCTGGTGGGTGGGATTCCAGTGTCTCTGGAATTCATCACTGCATCTCCAGAGCTTATCGAAACACAATTTGGACAAGGCACCCAAAGGAGAGGAAGCCTGATGGAGTGGATTAGAGCAGGGAACTGGGAGCCAGGACTCCTACTCTCAGCTTGGGAGGGGAGTGAGTTCCAGGGGTTGGAGCGGGGGAGAGGGCTGGGAGTCAGGACTTCTGAGCTCCATCCCCAGCTCAAGGAAGAGTGTCAGTCTAGTGATTAGAACAGGTGGGGCTAGGAGCCATGACTCCTGGGTTCTAGTCCTGATGTGCAGCCTTGGCCACCTCACTTCACCTTTTGTGCCTCAGTTTCTCCCATCAGGAATATGGAGATAATGATACTGCCCCGCCTAGCCAATGGCCAGTTGAGGCTCCCCACTGTGAGAGCTCCACTCAGGACATGTGAGTTTAAACGGCCACAGACAACCCCGTGAGCACTGGGAAATTGTCGAGTCGTGCTGAGGACTGGCCATGTTCTTAGGGTTTCAATTGGGCCACTAGCAGGTCAGGGAGCCAGGAAGAGGACAGGTGTTTTGCTGCTTGGGTTGGGAGCAGGGTCTGCCCTCCCGCAGACTGCCAAGAGCCACCCTGATCTCTCCTGCCTGATCCCTCCTGCTGCAGGCTCCTGGCTGATACCTCAGGGCGGGGGAGGCGGGGGCGGGTGGACTGCCCCAGGAGTGAGAACCCTAAGGGAGCTGGAAGGGGGGGATCTGGAGGAACCCTTCGTGCTAACTGGAGGGAACAGAAGCGACGAGAAAGGTGGCGTTCCATGGGGAGCGGGCAGGGGTAGGCCAAGGGACTCATCTTTAGTGCTCCAAGGGGAAAGTGCAGAGAAGGGAAATAGAACGAGGAAGCCAGCATTCTGGGCACAAAGGGTGGGTCATGGCTCTGGTGCTAGCTCGGGTCACAGGAGAGCTGGGCTCTGTTCCTGGCGCTGCTTCAGATGCCACGCATGACCTGGGGCAAACCAAGTCATCCCTCTCGCTGTGCTCCACCCATGAAATGGGGCTGCCTTCCTGCCTGGTCTCAAGGCGGGGGCTGGGGGGGGGAAGGGGGTGTCCACGCTCTGTTCCTTGATGGCGCAGGAGTGCTTAGATGCTGCAGGAATTCCCAGGATTCAAGAGGATTTGGATACTATCAAATGGACAGAAGTGCTGTGATGAATCCGTCTGTGTCTGTCCTTGCACTTGGTAACACAGAACACTATTCAGATGCATTTTTAGTTTGGTCTCTTTCTGTTTCCCTTCTCTACCAGTCAACTAAGACAATGTTTAAACTAATAACAAACTCCTGCCCAGCCATTTTGCAGGGTTCTTTGACTCCAGACATGTTAGGATTTTGATCGTGCTTTAACTATGGTTCCCTTTATAAGTAGTTTACAAAGGGTTAATAAAGGATATTACAGGCATGTTACAGATGGGAGTAGCATGTGTTCTACATGGCTATAAGCATATGGAGGTGCCATAGTGAGTGATAAGCTATGATTATAATAAACCTGTGACCTCTTGGACTCTCTAACGATAGATTAACCATTAATTAAAACATCTATTAATCATTATTAACCTCTTGTAAGCTATTTATAAACGGAAGTACGACCAGGAAGTGTCTCTTTGTTTCTTACTGTTTTCAAGTTTGTCTAAATAACAACAACAAGAAGAAGAATAAAATAATGAAAACTTACAGAGGGGAAGAGTTAAAACCATACGGTGGGTGGTGGTCGCAGACGCTTGTGGCCCTCTTTGGCTGTCGCTTCTATCTGGCAATCAATTGACAAGAAATTGAGATTATGAAATATTGCAACTGTGACTGGAGCAGGAGGGTTTAGTTCCCAAGTTCAAGGAGAAATTGCCACTTTCATGTTGGAATAATTAACAGTCCACATCAGCTATTTTGAAAAGGAGTGAAAGGGTTCCCTAGCTATTAACTGTGCTTACCAGGGAGCCAATGACACCTGCACATATGGGACTTCTGGGAAACTACACACGAAGGGGGAGTTTCCCCAATGCACAAATCCCATTGACCTTCACAGGTGCCCACGGCATTTGTGCCTGTGAAAATCTCTGTGCAAATCCTTCCACGATTAAAGAGATGTCCCAGCGACAGGCACTTTAGCAATGTCATCAGAGAGCTGGGTCGGCGGAGAGATGGGTGGTGAGAGACAGGCAGACACAGATCTAATGAAATTCGGAGGAGAGCAGAAGCGTGGGGTTAGGCCGATGTTTCTCTCCCTGTTGGGCTAAGGGACCGCAGACCCCATGGCGTCAGACCCTCAGCACCCTCATCTCCATCCATTTCTGTGTGTGCTGGGCCCTGCTTGAGTGTGTGGCATGGAACTGGAAGCATGGAAGACCATGCGTGGCAGCAGGAGTGCGGCATGTGTGTGACCCTGTGTGTCAAGCCTCTTGCATAACAGCCTCGGGGGGCTCACTTCCTGAGCCCTTGAGCCGTTGAAGCCTCAGAAACCACGAAGTCCCAGTTGGGCTAGGAACTGCCGTGGGGCCTGTGCTTCCTGCAGGTGCCCTGGGCCCATGAATCACACCTTGTCAGGGATCTGGGCCTGGGGCTTTGCAACTGCCAGCTGGAACGAAGAGGAACAGAGCTGGGTGTAGCCGCCGGCGGGCAGCTGCCTGCGCCCATTGCTGCTCTGGGTCTCCGCCGAGGCGGGCTCTCCAGCCAGGCCAGGGAAGGGTTAAGCAGGCATTAATCACGCTCCCTGAGAAATGTTTCAAAGCCTCTTCCAAATATTATAAAAAATGTCTTTAATCATCTAATTGCGCGAACTCTACTGGTGATGGATGGGGAGATATCTCCTCTCTCCTCCTGATCTGAACAGAAGAGGCTGAAGAGCCCCTGCTCGGAGGGGGGTGGGGGGGGAGAAAAGGACGTTTCTCAACCTCCCACCAGAGCAGTTATAAATATGAGGTCATACAGCGAGAGATGATAACGCATTAAGGGCTCTTGAGATATTAGTCTGTCAGCCTCGTTAGACAGAGCTATTTGGGGCTGACTGCATAATTAGAGGCTGGGGTACCCATAACTCACTGGTGTTTATATGGCAGGAAGGGGCTCCGTTTACCATCACCCTTTGCACACTAAGTCATCTTGCAGCAGGCATCAAATTCCTCTCCCCTCCGCAAAAACCATCAGATTCTCTGCTCCCCGGGAACAGCCACTCCTCTGCTCCTTCCCCCCCAGAAAGACACGCTCCTCCATCAGACTTTGCCCTTCCAGTAAACGCCTGGGGCTTTGCATCTTCAATGCACTGCACAAACATTCCTTCTCACAACTCACCCATCTACAGGTGGGGAAACCGAAGCCCAAAGCGGGGCAGGGCCCTTACTCACCCAGGGAGTTTGTATCAGAGCCGGGAGGAGAACCCAGGACTCCTGAGGCCAAGCCCCTGTGGCACACCCACAAGGTGACCTGTCAGGAGGACACACGGTAATGGCGCAGAATCCCCAGCAGTATGTAAGAGAAATTCCCCACCTCAGCTCTGGATGATATGATCCACTACGAAAATGTACCCCCACCCCACCCTCCTCCAGGCCTCAAACAGGTGCCTGAAGTCACCATCTCTAGAGGCCTCACAAAGCAGGCTGATTTGCCTAGCTGCCCCATGTGTGTGACCTGAAGGCAGCTTTAGACTGTGATCCACAGCGATTTCCTGGGAACGGTTTGGGAAGGGCAGTGCAGGGACTAGCTGGAGGGATAGGCACAATGATAGGCATTGTATGGGAACCGGAACAGAACAGAAGGAAAGGCAAGAGCTAGGCAAACAAGCAGGCGCTAGGCACGTATTCCCCCACCCCTCTGCTAGGGAATCTCGATCCTGACCTGCAGCATCCCCCCACTATTCTTGCTTTAGGTTTCCCTGCTCTGCTGATGGCTCTCAGCCCTTACCCAGAGCCCCCTGCTATCCCACCCTGAGTACCACACACACCGCTTTGCCATTGCCTCTCAATCCCGACCTGCACCTTCCCCCCACCCTCAACCTCGCTCATCCGCCCGGGATGCTCACTTGTGTGGACAAATCTCTCTGCGGAGCTCGGCTGAGACTAATCAAACTCACTGCAACCACAGCAAAGTTCAACCGCAGCTCTGCAGAAGTGAAAGCCCGGTGCATTCTGCACTGCACTCTGGGTCTCCCACCCAGAACAGGGATGAGCCCTAGAGGACTCTGAGTGCCCCCCAAGTCGACGGCCCAAGTGCTAAGAGGAGTTCACCGGGCAGGCATGCGAGGGAAGGTAGCCGTGGAGGAGCTGGGCTTCCGGAACTTGCACAGGTTTCTCCTCTCCACCGGAGCTCACCGGAGGATCAGCCCAACGTCATGAGCTGCGAGCTGAAGGGACGCTTCAAAACCAGCGCAGTGAAAAATAAAACAAGTGAAACAGGGAAGAGGTGCATTTTCGTTCTGTGTCCATGCCGAGGCAGAGCACTGCGCGGCGAGGAACAGAGACTGCAAATCACACGGGCAGGGGGAGCTCGGATCAAAGCTCCATCACAGCCTAACCCTAACCCGCCCCGACCCCGGGGATAATGCTCAGACATTTACACAACCACGCTCCCGACATGAGCTGTCCGTACAGAGAAGGAAGCTAAGGCCCAGGGAGGTGAGGAGGACGCCAGAGGCAGGGCTGGGATGAGAGCTCTCGGAACTGCCACCCGGCTCCAGGACCATCTGTCGCTTTGTAGGTACAGCTAAATAGCGCTGACATCACCCACTCGTCTTGGGATCCAGGAAGTGGGCGGGTGAAGCCCGCCCACGGCGAAAGGATCCCCCCCAGCCTAGGAGGGGGGTCCACAGGACCTGGAAAACCAAATAATTGCGGGGGACAACTAACGAACAACAGGGATAGGAGTGCGGTCAAAGGGTCAAACGAAGGGAACCGGATTTGACATCACCCACTGGAGGGCAGTCGGATCTGCCTGTGAACTCAACACGAAGACGAAGTGTTCCCCTGGAACTGCTGACCTGGAGTGGGAAATGGGTCCAGCACTTGTCACCTTTCAATCGGAACACGGCCCAGCCATTACCACCCCATCCCTGCCCGAGGCCCTGGCACTACTGGAGCGGAAATGATAAGCAAGGTGCGTAACATCACCGTCTAGTGGCTGCTCCACAGAGAGGATACAGGACCTGCTACTACGGCCAACAGAGGGAGATCCCTGTTACCTGGAGAAGCAGCAGCCCGTGCTTCTGGAGCTGCAGGGACCCCGCTGACACTGCTCAACTTCCAGCCCTACCCGGGAAGCCTCTTCATCCCCTCTCTCAGCTCTCCAAATGCCTCATGGGAGGGGGCAAGGGGTCTGGGGAGGAGGGGGTAACCCGGTGGCTTCCTGGGCTGAAGCAGGATAATGAATCCTGATGGGAGAAGTGACCTTTTCCAAATGCCACATGCCATTGGATTTTATATCACACCCGGACAATGTGCCATGGGTATTAAAATCGTTTTTCCAATAGAGGTTTGTGTGTGTGTGTGTGAGAGAGAGAGAGAGAGAGAAGAGGGAGAAATGTGGGACAAATAAAATTAAGACATGAAAATTAGGAAGCCTCTAACGTACAGCCTTCAGCGCAGACCAGGGTCCTAGCAAAGCAGAATTTACCCAAACTCTTGATGCATTTTACTCTTGAGACCAAGGATGATCTTGTGGTTAGAGCACAGGGCTGGGAATCAGGATTCCTGGGTTCTTTTCCTAGTTCTGCCACAGACTTTAGGCAACTCGCTTTCCCCTCTCTGTGTGCCCAAAAATGAGCTGGAAAGCCTTGCAAAGCGTTCCAACTCCATAAGGTTTCCCTGTCCTTAAGAGATGCACGTGCAGAGTGCAGAATGTAGGCCCGCATGCAGAAACATGCACTGAGTGTAAACTGTACGCATGCATTCACAAGCACGTGCATTCACGAGCATTATTGTGTGCTGCACACGCTCAGGAAAAGCAGACTCTTCCACAGTAGCAAAATCCAACATATTTTGCCTCACCTGGGTTTTAAGAAAGTAAATATACTCCTCCCCAGTACAAATATATTTATATAGACTATTTTCTGTCTATACACATACACACAGATACTTGCACACATATGCAAGGACAAATTCCCATGAGAAAACACAATACGAAAGGGCGGCACTGGGAGCCAGCTTGTTCCCTCGATCTGCAAAGCAATTGTCCGGCTGAAATAACAACACTGGGACGAAAAAAAGAAGAGAAAAAGGGACAAGCTGTGTTTGTTTATTCAGCTTCTTTCTCCCCTCTCCCCTCGACAATGCCCTGACACCGTGTCCTGCCGCGCCGGGTCTGCAACCCCAACAGGCTAAATTGATCCCAGCTGGAGCGCTGTTTACAAGCCTTGTCCTGTTTACAGTGCGGTCCATCCTGCCCAGAACCAACCACAGGCGTTCTACAGGACACGCCGTCGGTTCAGCCCCCCGTTCTGGCTCTGAGGTCCCAGGACGGGTGGAGGGACAGGCAGAAATGGAATGCTGATGGGCTTTCAAAGGGAGTCCGAGACACAGGGGGAAGTTGGCTGGCTATGTGAATAGCAGATGCTGTCCAAGCAACAGCAGCTAAACTGACCGGCGGAAGGGACCCAGGTGTCCTGTTCTTAAGTGAGGTTGGCGCATTCCAGCCTTAATTTTTCTGTCTTCCTGCTGTTCCTCTTTCCCCTACCCTCCACCTCTCTGCTTTGTCATTTCTAGATTGTAAGGGGCACAGACTTGGCCGCCTTCTCTCTCTGGAAAGCATCTGGCAGATTGTGGGTGCTACGGGGAGACCAACTTGTGCCAACCCTGTGATCTTCTCAGGTACACAGTAAATGGATGCCAGTTACCTATCTGGCAGGCAGAAGGATGAGAGTGCACAAGGACGGTCAATTAACAGGTGTGAAGGTGTAAGATAAAGAGGGGCCCTGCCGCCCTTTGCTGGGAAAGTCCCCGGCCACCTGAGGCTCCTCTCATCTGGGGCAGAAACATGGGTGCAAACCGTTGGTTTGCCAGGAATCCCCTGCCATAAGTCTATGGTCAGCAAGAGGCACCCTGAAGTCGCTGGCCCCTAGGACACACGGCAGAGCCAGTGACGGGCTAAGGATCCAGATGGTCTGTACCTGTCCCCATGACCCTGACATGTCCTGGGGGAAGGGAAATCCCGGCATGTAGCCTTGATCTCCCTGTGCTGGATGAATAGCCACCAGTTTTATGGCTCCATTGGGCCCTTCCTCCGGCAGCCACCTCCCCTGCGATGGACCAGCATCCAGATGCTAACCCCAGGGGGCCAGGGGGCTCCCCAGAGGCCCATACTGCCTGCCTGCCTCCAGCTCCTCCACAGAAAAGGGGGGGGGGCAGACAAGCAGCTAGCTAAGGAGCCAGAAGAAAGAGGGTTGCCGCCCTGCGCGGGCTCTGCCAGAGGCTGCTGGATGTTTACTGGGTCCCGCGTGTCCTGACGCACAAAAGTTACATGGGAGGGGATTAAGCTGCCAAGCTCAGCAACGCTTGCTTGCTTTATTTCCTCCTGAGCACATATCAAAGCGGCGGGAGGCGGGAGGCTTGGAGGGGTGGGTCGAGGGGATTTTAGCCCATTCCCACTTTCTCACTCTCATGCCGGGCCGTTTCCTATCTGAAGCTGGGATGTAGCCAGCCCGGGGCTGTCTGGAGGGGATCAAAGAGAGGTACAAGGTCCCTTGGCTGTCAGCTCCTGTGGCCACCTTGCAGGGCAGGCCAGGCAGGGCAGCCCATTCTGCTGTCGCCTGGCTCTCTCCTGCGCAGATGGGCCTTTCCCGAGGGTCTGACTGGTTGGCTCATGAATTCCAGCTAACGAATTCTGACGTGCAAAAAAAAAAAAAAAAATCTTCTCATTAACCCCTCGGTTCCCTCTGCAGTGGCCTTTGCCACGTGATCCACAACACCTTTTCATCGCTTCTGCAATGCTAGCGAATGGGAGAGCAGGATTCTCCCTGGCTGGACCTCCTGGCAGCTTCTGCTCTCACACACCTGCAATCAGCATCCCGGCGCACTCCGAGCCAGGCTGCCGCTGGCAACAGCTGAGTGCCACTTCCCGGCCTCTGCCCCCGGCTCACCCCCTAGTGGCTGCGAAGAGGATCCAAGTGCTGCCGAGGGCACTCCGAAGGGAGCAGCTCTGATGGCAGCAGCTGGGTCCTGTGCTCTCTCTCAGCCAGGGCAGCTGGCCATTGCTCGGCGATGGTGGACCCTCTGCACCCACGCACGGGCTGCAAACAACCCTCCTCCTGTTCAGATGACGCAGTAGGACCTGGCATCCTCCACTTGGGGTGGGCCAGGAAGTGAAGTCTGTTATAGTCCACAGACAGCCTCCCACTGACTCCTATGAGCTTTGGATCAGTCCCTTGGCCTGATATCCCACACGGAGGGTGTGCATGTAGCTATGGAAAGGAAGGAGGGTCTCGTGGAAAGGGAGGGCTGGAAGACAGGGGCTGTGTTCTACTCTGGCAAGTTACTTAAGTCTCTGTGCCTCAGTTTCCCCATTTGTAAAGGGGCTGCAATGCAGGGCGAGGCAAGGTTCATTGTTTGAGGTTGCTGGCTGGGGCAGGGGAAAGAATTATTACACCGTAGGAGTGGGAAGTGTGTATATGCTACATAGAGACGTGTATACACACAGTTTATATACACACTCTGTGCCTTATGCATTCTATTCACACACATCCCTTTGTTTAACACTCTTGAGAGACGCTGTTCTTGTTACAACTTCTAAGTACAAATTACAGTAGCTTTTGCAATCAGAATCCAAGGCCCAGTGAGTTGTAATGATGAATGTTTTCATTCTGCCTTTCCAAATTCCCATCTCCTGAACCAATCCCACTCCCAAGTAGCTTTCTTTAGCCTTCCCAGGGCTTCCACTTCTTCCCCACCTAAGCTGTCTTGGGGCTCGGCTCCTTTGAGACAAGGAGATAGTCCAGAAGGAGGGTCAACATGGTGTTCCAGGTGCATGCAAATCACATTCAGAAACACCCTCCCGCAAGGAGCTGGTGAATGTGCTATCACGCTCCAGTCATATCTCCCCTGCCTGTTCTCTTTGACCCAACACACATTTCAGATACTCTGGCATCCGGGGCTGGCTGGAAGCTCTTCAGCACTGCAGAGCATGGCCAGCCCTAAATCTCAGACAAAGACACCCAAAGTCGCAAACAACAGCTGATCAGGGAGATCAGAAGAACAGAGAGCACCCCGCCCCGTCCAGCTCCCCACCTGGCATCTCCCAAAAGAGAGGGCAGCAGATCAGCATGTGATGATGGTGATGGTTGTGGTGGTGCTGATGAATCTGAGCTGTAAGAAGAAGAGGTAAGCGAGAGGTGTATCAGCATGTAAACACCCATGTGTGTGTAATTCACTTGGGTGGCTCCGCATCTCCGGAAGCGGATCCTCCAGTCAGGAAGTCATGGCCCTGATTACTTTGTCTTCCACGTTTAAGAACATCCCTAACTGCTCCTTGGATAGCTCAATTAGTAAAGTGAATATATTATATAAAGTCTAAAAGATTAAACTCTCATAGGCAGCCCATAATTTCATGAAGAAGTCAGGGGAGCATATCCCTCTTATTAACTCTATAACAAATGTGATGAAAATGTTCAAATAGAATGTTAATGCAATGTTACGTGTAATTTTCCCAGGCCATTTTCTGCTGAAATATTTCTTTATTAATAGTAATTGAGGGGATAAATTATGAATGAGGCGATTTTCTCCTTTCACTGGGAAAGACATACTCATGGCAATAATTCTTTATAATAATTTTTGGGGGGAGAGTGGGAGGGAGCTGGGGCAAGGGGTTTTAAAGAAAAAAAACCTTTAAAGGGATTACAAAATATATAGACTAGATGTGAGTGTTTTATTGCTGTGCAGAGGATTTTACACCTGTGTAGGCTGAGTGCTGTGTTATGGGCACGCAGCAGGTCTGTGCGTTGTCTGGGTGTGAAGAACAAAATCCACTGCCCCTTCTATTCACTGCACTCCTCACTGTCTCCTGGCACATGGCGAATGGAGGGCTTTTCCTGACATTCACACTTTGCTCCCTGTGGCTCACGCCCCAGGGTCCTTACTCAGGCAAAACTCCCCCTGGCTTTCATGGGCCTGAGTACCTACTGAGTAAAGGACTGGGTCCTATATTTGTATCCTGTGGGTTTAGTTCTTCAGACAAGGCCTGATTCTGCTCACCGTCCACTGTAAGTCTCGTTGAAATCAATGGGAGTACGGTAGCACTCGTGGTGAGTAAGGGAGGGCAGAATCGAGCCCTCAGCGGTTGGAATCGGCTGGGGCTTGGTAAGAGTGAGCTCCCATCACCCCTTTCTCTTTGGAGTAAGTCATTCAAGTCTTTGGAGTCATTCAACTGTTTGCAGCAGGCTGGAGTCTGGCCTCTTGGGTTGGCAGGTCTCTTTGGGGGTACAGGTTCCTGCTTTTGGGGCACGGTCTGCATGACACCTCTCTGTCTTCCCTAGCCCAGCTGGGTAGGGTGGGGAAGCTGTTTCTTTGCTCTTCTGATTCTTTAAAGCCACCAGAAATACAGCCACCCCCTCTGACCTTGGCCATTCAGCACTCTCCAGGTGCAGCTTCAAGCCAGGGGGCCTGGGAAATTCAGCGGGAAAGGCTAGGGCTCTATCCGACCCTAGCCTGGATACTGCACGGCGACACCGAGCAATCTCCCTCTGCTATGGTAACCTGGGGGGAAGAAGGTGGAACGCAGGGGAAAAGGGCCTTGAGCCTTTCCTTACTCTTCCGGGCTCCACTCAGACCGCGCATGAGCTGAGGGATGTGTCTACGCAGCAGCTGGCAGCGTGATTCCTAGAGCAGGCAGGCAGACCCACACTAGCTCTGCGGGAGCCAGGGCACTAAGAACAGCAGCGTGGCCGCGTGGCAGCTCTCAGTGCATACCCAGAGGTCAGGCGGGTTCGCACTTGGTGGCTAGTCCAAGCCACTGCCCATGCCGCGGCCACGCTGAGATTTCTAGCACGCTTCCTCAAGCAGAGCTAGCGTGTCTGTCTACCTGCGTGGGGATGTGCGCTCCCAGCTGTTGTGTGCAGATGTGCCCTGGGAGGCAGAGGCTACAGGAATTCCCTCCCTCTGACACGATGGGGCTATCACTAGGCAGCACCCCAAGGCCATTCAGGACTCGATAGCACAGCTGGTCAAAACAGATTTCTCTCTATATTTTTTCAGTGATAAATACCTGTTAGAGGGAAACAAACATCGCAGGTAAATCAATCAATCAGTTTCTGCTGAGATTTTTCTATTTTTTGACCAAACAAAGTTTTTCAAAATTTTTCATTTCATTTCCATTCAAAATGCTTATTTTGGTTTGATTCTTCAGTTGTCCCTCCCTTTTTTCTTTCGGAAAGGAAGACGAAAGTATGTGCATGGTGGGGGGGCGGGGTGTGTGGAGGGGAGGAAACGACACAACACACAAAGTGGTTCTTTTTCATTTCATTTCAATTTGCTGAAAAATCAAAAAGATCAGTGAAAAATTTTAACCAAAACTAAATGTTTTCATTTTACTTGAAATTTCACAGAAAACACCTGACTCAGAAAGACCGGGAACAGCCCCAGCCCCTCCTGCTCCCAACCCACAAACTCTGGCCACTTGAGCTAAAGGAGAATCCCCATAAATTCTAAGCATCAGAGGGTCTATGACACACAGCTGAGTGGTTCTGACTGCATCCTGTAGGGTCAGGGCTGCCACACCCACTAGCCGGTGTATAACAATATATCACATTAATGGCCAAGACTTTTAAGGGTCAAATGCTCTTGTCCATTTGGAAGACAGCAGCAAAACAGGGCAGCCCAATGAACATGTAACTGGGGAGCACCTACCCCAGGCCCATATGAACGCAGGGGGGCAGGTGGGAGCAGCAGCCAATATCAGAGGGATAAGTGGGAAGAGTATCCACTGCCAGCCCGGTATGGGAGTGGCTGCCGCGAGCCCGGGAGCAGAGGTTTATTTGGAAAGGGATGCTCCTGCTGCATTGCCCCAGGCCCAGTGTTGCCCATGGGGACCCTGTATCCGCTGGGGAGCCATTGCCACCAGACCCTGGCTTTGCTTGGCCCCCTGCCCTCGTGGTTAGCGAGACGGCGGTTCAAACTGAAAACAAATTTGAGCTCATGATCAAAGAAAGAAGTGGGGGGAAAGAAGGGAGGAAACGCACAGGGCAGGTACGTAATCAGCTTCCCCTGACCTCACGTGCTGCTCGGGGCACCCATAAAACAGGCCAGAGGCTGGGGTACGGCGACCCCTTGACCACCGAGCAGCTGCACTGACCCCCTGGAGCTGCTCCACCCGAGGCATTGCCGCAGAATCCGCCCGTGCCCAGAGGCGGAGGCTGCACGATGGCTGACGAGACCAGCAGGATCCGTCACCGACCCTCCTCAAAATTAGGTTAATAATTTATGATGTTAAATGGGACAGTTAACAGCTGGGCCAGACGCTTCTTCAGCTAATACAGAGCACGAGCCGAGTCCTTGGAGAGTTCATTACACGCCGTGGCCTGAGCATTAGGGCTCTGGCTCCAGAGACACCTTGGAGAGGCTTTGGCTGGTGCCGCTGGCAGCCTGCCTTAGACCTGCCCCATATCAATTAAAAAACAAGAAATAAATCATCAGGAAAATTGATTGGAAGAGAGACAATGTCTGTGACACCTTCACGGTGCTCAGAAACCCCTGGGCTTACCCATGAGGCTCGCGGCCTTGGGAAGTGACGGCATTTGGTCTCTTGCTACACAGGCTGAGGCCTGTTTATGGCATAGCTGGGTGATCACTGTTGCAGGAAGGGGTGTGGATGATTGAACAGGGGCACTCTTGCTTCCCAGTGGTTACTGGACCCGCTCCTCGGTAGGGGTGCTGTGCTGGCTTTTGACTGAGATGCAGAACTGATGGCCAGTGCTCACTAAAGATCCTTTTGCAACACCAGCATCCTGGCTAAATTCCAACTCAGCATATCACTGTCCCCCCGCCTACATTTCCCCCACAGGTTTAAAGAGCAACAATATTCTTTGTCACTTCCAGCGTTACGGTGTGCTGTTAAACAGCTTCCATATTCCACCCCAGAGGTAGCTGCACTTCAGGAAAGTGGTCCTGCCTATTTAAAGTTTATAAAGTGATATTGCCATACAAAATCAGGGGACTATTAATAGGGCATAATTCTTCCTCTGAACTGGGTATGGGGAAGATCTTTAAAAGACAACAGCCCTGTGACAGGATAAAGGCATTATTGCTACAGCGGTAAGGAATCCCAGGGCCGGAATAGCAGGGGGGCTGCAGGTCGGGATTGAGGGGCACTGGCAGAGCTGTGTGTCTGAGTAGCTCAATGCTGGATCAGCTGGGAGGGATGTGGGGCAGGACTGAGGGGTAACAGCAGTGTTGGTGGGGGTCCCACAACTGGAAGAGAGGGAGAGTGAGTTGAAGCAGCAGAGTGAGGTCCACTATAAAATCTAGGAAAGAGAAGCAGAAGCAGCAGCTACCATTAAAATTCACGACAATCACCCTCAAATTAAACACACAGCTCCTCAGCTGGGCAAACTACACACCCAGGGAGTCGGGGAGCGTGTTGGAAGGGACAAGGCGGTGAGCGCTCTGAGCTTACCCTGCTACCCAAAGAATGTCCACTGGATGTTCAGCTAGGACATAAATGTGTCTTTTCCATCATGTCCTGTCCCGGAGCCAGAGCAGGATCCATCACCTCCGAGCTTTGACTGGCCAGAGCTTCTCCGGCTCAGTTCCAGTCCAAGAGGAGACCAACCTCCGAGGCTGAGGGAGCAGAGTTTGCAGGAGACGAAAACAGAGCTCCCCTTTGGAATCTGTGCATGATTTCTAGCCATCTCGTCTATCCACCCCGCCCTGGGATCTACCCCCCCTGACTCCTGCATCCCCCTCCAGTATCCAGTTGCCATACACACAATGAGCAGGCAGGGGAACAGAGCAGAAGCAAACGCCTAGAACAAGACAACGAACAAGCGGTCCCAGGCGTTGGTGGTGGTGACTGACTCTTAAAACCCCTCTCACAGTTCCCCACTACGCGCCATGCAGTGATGTGCCCCCCATTCCTAGTGGAGCCCTCCAAGCCCCTCCCTCTTCCTCTGAGCAAGGCATCTGGGTGTCACTTTGGTACTGCAGACAAGCTGGGGTGGCTGGACACACTCTGTGACTTTAGCCTGGGAGAAACCCAGGACGCAAAGCCGGGGTCGGGGCCCTGCCGCAGATGGCCTCTGGGCTCTCTTGGGAGCAGGGCTGTCCCTGCGCAGAGCTCTCCTCTTAGATTTTCCGGTTCATCCTTTTACCCATTTTTAAGGGATTTCTCTGCACTTTGCTTTTTTTAAAAAGTCCCATTAGATTTCCCAGCGCTGGTGAAAGAAGCCAGAGATGCGGATCCACAGATGGCAAGGCCAGAAGGGACCATTGTGCTCTCTAGTCTGAGCCCCTGCGTAACACAGGCTGGAGAACTGCCCCAGTGATTACTGCCCTGAGTCCAGAACTGGCGTCTGGGCTGGAGCAGAGCTTTTAGGAAGAGACAGCCAGTCTTGATTTAAAGCCTGTCAGTGATGGCGCATCCATCACACCCCTGGGTAATTTGTTCCCATGGTTAATGACTCTCACTGGTAAAAAATTGTGCCCTGTTTCTAGTCCGAACTTGTCTAGCTTCCGCTTCCAGCCATGAGATCACGCTCTCCCTTTTTCGGCTAGATTAAAGAACCCTCTGCTACCAGAAATCTCTTCTTCACGTAGGTACTTCTAGACTGTGATCAGGTCACTGCTTAACCTTCCCTAGACCTGCACTAGTCACTGACCCACAGACTGATGTTCAGACAGGTGCAGTGTCCCCCATGCTGTGCCATATGTGAGCTCCTGCCCTGCCCTGGGACGATCCCTGTTTAGGCAGAGAGGGGCGCTCAGTCTTCATGGCCTCTCAGCATCCAAACCTTCTTTGACCTCACCTTTGCCAATATAAACCCAGCACAGCAGCAAGTACATAAATAACACCATTAATCACACTAATTAAAACAACCCTACCAAAACAGAGCACCCCTCTGCACACACAGTTCTCCCCTCAGGGGCAGAATGAGAGAAAGAACGAATCGCAGGTGACAGATATTAGTCATGTCGCTTCGTGCATGATGGAGAGGTGCTCAGATACTCTGGTGAGGAGGGTGGGATAAGTCTAGACGGGGACCCTGTTAATTCCCGCTGTACTGTGGACGCCTGTCCCACTATGAACCGGACTGAGCCTGATCAAACTAATTTCACACGTGGGGTCTCTAAGCAGCCGCCAGATTTAACAGCTTCCACTCGCTACTGAAAGGTCTGAAGCCTGCTGCCAGTCCCCTGAGTCAGCCAGCCTCCCAAACCCATTCTCTCTGCTTCCAGCACGTAAGCACCTTTCAAAGCCCGTCCACCCAGACCCACTTGCTTCCCCATTAGAGGAGGCCAAAGAAAACAAGCAGGAGCAGGTCTCATCTGAATGGATCTTCTCCATCCTTACTGGGATTCCCCCCCCCCCCCCCAGGCTTTATGCAAAGAGGGTTTTGGCCTGGGCCCATGCAGGATTCACCTGCCTCCAGGTTTATCTCGTCTCTCTTTATTCAAGGGCCTGATCCTACCAGGAGCCCAAAGCCCCAGTTTCCCTCGGAGGCCAATGGGACCTGACTGTGCTCAGACTTTGCAGGAAAGCCTCAGAGAAGCGACTGCTGTGAACAGCTCACAGGTCCTGGGATTGCCCCATAGCAGCCACAGAAACTGACTGAAGGACACGCCATGTACACCCTGCTCCCACCTGCACCTGCCGGCAGAGATCAGCCCTCTAGCTCCAGACATACTCTGCGGAGCACCGCATTAGAGAGCTGTGTGGCACGACACCGGTGCTGGACCATATCAGGAGTCTGATCACATCACCCCTCTTGCTGAAAGGGTAATCTCAAAGCATTTTGCACGCGGGGGGATGGCGGGGGGAGGAGCATTATCCACCCCATTTTACAGATGGGGACACTGAGGCACAAAGAAGCCACATGTCTGGCCCAAGGTCACACGGCGCGTCGGCAGCAGAGTTGGGAACAGAACCCAGGACTCCCATCTCCTAACCTCTGGTACCTCTAAGCTCTAGCCCGCACTGCCCCATCACCCTGTGGCTCCGAAAGTGCCATGACGTGATGCTGTCACACTGCTATGCTATCCTGGCGCACTGTGATGCAAACAGGAGGCCTGGCCTCCAAGCAAACCAAGGGCTGCGTTTTTCAGCTCATCTGGGCAGGGTCAGGCCAAAGGAAGAACAAGTGTGGTGTCAGCCCAACGTCCCCTCTAGGGGAAGGGGAGGGGGTGTCTGTGCCTGTCCTTATGGGAGATGGTTACACTTGGGGCGCCAACCGTCTTTTCCATCTCCACTCACTGTGGGAGCTTCCAACACACCAGCGCCGGGCTTCCAATCCCAGCACGGGTGCCAGATGTGCACTCATGACTGATGCAGATGTTGGTCCCTCCGAGGGTCTGGCCAGTATTTCCCCTTCTCCCTTTCACATTCCTGTTGTGCCAAATTCAAACCATGCACAGTGAGAAGGGATTACCCGTAATTATAGCTTTCACGCACCAGGCCTGTTTCACACGACTGGGGTGGGAGGGGACGACTGGCAGTAATGACATCCAGATGGCTGTGTCTCTGTAGCCAGTCCCCTCTGCCCTATTTGGAGCAATCTGGTTTGTCCCTGTCCCCCGTACACACACCCAACTCATGCCGAAACCACCTCCTTGCCTTGATCTTGTACGTCAGGAACACCGGGAGGGCGGGAGCCCCAGCACGAAGCTGATCAGGAGACAAGGTCACTTCCACTTCCAGCCCCTGCCCAAGAGCATGCAGGAGAAATGACAATTAGGGGGACAACAAATGGGCCTCTGGGCCCCAGGGGGAGAGGGAGACGCAGGGAGGGGAGGGGGAATGACACGTGTGTGCAGTAACTGGAGGCTGAAGCGGAAATAGCTCCAGTCGGCCCATTTAGAAAATCATCATTACTGTAAAATTTATGGCCGACGTGAGCTCGCCTGATAGATATGACTATTTAAAGGCAGCCAGAGCCTCCATTTATAACCGCGTGGAAGCCTGGGGGGAGGGGGAGACACACACCGTGGAAGGAGGTGGGGGACTGGAGAGGAGGCAGGGGAGGAGAGAGAGGGGCTGTGGCAGGCATCTGTATGCGTGGGGGCCCAGGTGGATGTGCAAGGTGGGCGAGCAGGGTTTGGGATCAGGGTGTTTGGCACTCGGGGGGCTAGAGGGGTTGTAGGCTGGGGCTGGAAGGGGACTCCCCCAAAGCACGTGGCCTTGTGCAGCTCATTCCTTTGCACGTGCTTAGCCAGGCCTGATCTGAAAAAGGGGTGCGAGACCCCAGGGATGGGAGTGTCGGGGGAAAGGTGCCTGGCCCACTGCGGCACTTCACAAGAGCAACTGTGCCCGTCAGCCCCCCCCGACCATCCCTTTCTCCTGAGCCCAGCAGGGTCACTGGCCTTGGAAAGCCGATGGTGGTGGTGGTATTTTAAACACTTGTGCCAGCCCCCTAAAACAGAGCAGAATCCTGCCATTTCCTCTCCAAATACGGAGCTGCTTCACCATGAGAGGAGAGAGGACACGTAGGAGGGGACACAGCATAGGCATCACAGGCTTGAGTCGGGCCTCCTGGATTCTATTGTAGGCTGCTGATGGCTCACAGAGTAACTTCGGGCAAGTCCCTTCCCCTCTCGGTGCAGACCAGTATCGCTCTGCTGACAAACCTGCAGCCAGCTGGGATTTTAGGGTTCTGATACGGTGTCTGTTACGGTGCACCTGAACATCTCTCTGCTGAACATTTTAAACTTCTTCACAGCAGGGAAAGAACGCCCACCCTCGTGGTCCAAAAGCGAAGGCCCCTTTCCACCTGAACTAAAGGAAACTCCCCGTTAGATGTGAGCAGTATACGGCCCATGACACACATCTGAGTAGCTGTGGGTTCCATCCTGTGGGGAAGCAGCAGTGCACAGACGGCAGCCTCGGTCTTTACATTATTATGTATTAACTAGGAGTTGTGTTTTAACTTGGTTTACAAAATGATGCAATTAAAAATGAGACACCAAAGTAACTTCTGGAGGGTGACATATCACTCCTTGTGTCTTCAGACTTGATTGATTTGTTTGTTTGTATAATGGGTGAGAAAAATGGAAGTCATTTTTGCACTGGCCTAGACAACTGGGAAATGGGCTAGGTAGCACCAGTTGTGTCATCCATGCATGCCACGTCCTTGCTACTCCACGCAGAGATAACAATCATATTCAGATCCTACATCACACTTTCCATTCCCAACGCACTTTACAAAGGAGAGCTGCAGCTGGCCATAATGAGGGACAGGCAGGAGAAGCGATTTGCCGAAGGTCACCCAGCCGGTGAAGCCAGGAATAGAACCCCGCGCCCTGCTCACTAGACTGCATTCCTGGGCCCACCTCTGAAGTACCCTGCTTGGGGGGGTCTGCTTGCCATGGAGGTTCACCATGGCTATCGTTTGGAAAGGGTTTAGTTTCAGGCGTGTCGAGGAGGACACAGAATTACTGTAATAAAAAAGAAACTAATGATAATAACAATAATTCTGGAGACACCAGCTGTATGTTGGAGAGATTTCCTAGGGGTGGGGGTGGCAGGGGAGAAGTGTCTACCCCTGTAAGTAGGAGCTCTCATTAATAACCAGTACTAAGCTATTCATAACCATTAATACCCACTGCTCGCTCAGGTGGAAACACTGGAACTGGAAGGAGACTGGATGGGCGTCAGGGACTCCTGGAGTCTATTCCCAGCTCTAGGAAGGCAGTGATGTCTAGTGGTTTGAGCAAGTGGGCCTTGGCATCAGGACTACTGAGCTCTGAACTGGGAGGAGAGGAGGGTCCTGTGATTAGAGCAGGGGGCATGGTGAGCCAGGACACCCGGGCTACATCCCCAACATTGCTACAGATACAGTGTGTGGCCTTGGGCAAGTCGCTTTCCGTAGCTGTACAGTGTGGGTGATCGCATATCACGGTGACTAATGCGATATAAATATGCAGCCACGCAGGGCAGGCCACTGGTACCAAGCACTCTGAGAGGGGCAGCCGGCAGGTTGGGGGAATGTTATTGGCAGGAGACAGGGAAGGGTTTTTTGTGGCGCTTTAAAGGCCGACCAACACCCTCTGAGCGAGGTGTAACCGAGCGGTGGGCTAACAGTGGGCGCTCTCTCCATTGCGGGAGCAAGAGAAACACTCCCCTCTGGTTCCCATCCTGGCTCCCCCCTCCCCGCCCCCACTGCCAGCACACGGAGCATCGAGCCGATGGGAACATCTGTGTCTTTGGGGACCACGGCAGCCTCCTCACCTGATTGAATTTCCAGGCTATCACTTGCTCTCCCTGCAGCTGCGAGGCACAATCGGCCTCCCGGCAACCCCATGCTCACCCCATTGAAGGAGGGGCTAATTCAGTTAGCCCGGTGGCATTAGCTGCCGTGAAGGATAACCCGCCACTGCGGCCTTGCGAGCCTGACACAATATTAAAGACCCCGCTGCCCTTGCTCGGGGCAGATTAAGCTGTGCTCATCGGTTTAATGCTGCGCTCCTCGCTCGGGCCTCTCCCAGGCTCGGCACCTTAACCCTATTACCCCAGCGCTGAGGTGCTTGACCTGCCAATATTGCTCCCACTGATAATTCACCTCC
This sequence comes from Chelonia mydas, assembly GCF_015237465.2. Taxonomy (NCBI): domain Eukaryota; kingdom Metazoa; phylum Chordata; order Testudines; family Cheloniidae; genus Chelonia; species Chelonia mydas. Next base: position 103,793,485 of record NC_057854.1, read on the forward strand.
CAGGAAACTTTGCCTTTTTGACCTCCTCCTGGAGCAGGCTCTGTCCCCACCTAGCAGGTCCGCTCTGTGCATCCCCCAGCACGTGGGGGGCCTCTGCCCTCTGCTTGCCTTCCAAGCAGGGCTTCCCTCACACCCAGGCTCCCTTGCCAGCTTCCCAACTCAGCACCCCAAGCTTCCTGTCTGCTTCCGCCACCAAGGCCTCCCAGAAAAACTCTGGCACTATGGTGATTCTAGTGGCCTGGCTGCCCCACGTGAGACGGGCAGACATTCCCACTGCAGGGAACGGTGCACGGAAATGCACGGTGATCCCGGGACAGGGCAGCAGGGTGGAGGGAAGGGAATGTATTTACACTGCCCAGATACGTGCCCCAGCCCAGCATGGGACGTGTGTGTCAAATAGCCCACTAGTCCCAGTAGAGCAGACTGCTGAGATAACAGACAGAAACATGGTCCTGCTCCTGTTCCCATGGACAGGACTGATGTCTAATCCAGTCCAGGCAGAAAGAGAACACCCACCCCACAGCCCCTGCAGTGGGGCACCACACTACGACAGGAAACAAAAGGAAGAGCAGGGTACTGGGTGGGACGGGGGGCAGACGATCCACCCGGCCCCAGGGCCGAGACCAGCACCGGCACCTCTCTCTGACCTGACATCCCACTCTATCCCAAGCAGCTTTCAGCATCTCCTGCTTGTTCCACTTGCTGCTTCACCCCACGGCTTGGAATGGTCAGAGGATCAGTGACTTGAGACAGGCCTATTCGAGGTGTTAGAAAAAAACAGTTTTCCTTCTATGCAAAATGTCGACATTTCAGAAGTGCTTTCTCCTCTGAATTGGTAGAAAAGGTCACAATAGGGACAATGTCTGCAAAACAAAAATTTCTGAAATATTTCTAATCAGAAATGTCAAAATGGAAAATGTCAACATTTTTGGTCGAAAGGAAACAATTCAACACGACAAAACCAAATTATTCATTTCTCTTCTCCCAATTGGAAAATCAAAATATTTAGTTGAAATTGATGTTTTCCTGCCAAAACTGTCAATTTATGATGAAATCACATTTTTCAGTCAAGAAATGTCCCTCGGCTCTCCTGTGCATCCAGTCCAGTCACTGCAGACTGGGATCTGTGCGTTACATAGAGAGAGAAGCAGAGACCCATAGTCTCAGCACAGATTTGGATGGTAGCGAGTTGTAATTCCGGCTCCCTTCTCAGCTCCCACTGTGACCTTGAGAAAGTCCCAACCTTTCCGTGCATTAGTTTCCACATCTGTAAAATGGAGGCTCTAATACCTGTCTCACAGGCTTAGTGTTTGGACCGTGCGCTGAAGATGAAACGCACTATATGAACCTTAAATAAGATTACTGTTATTGGGGTGGTGAACTGCTCGCAATAAGCTACGAAGCAGACACTCATCAGTCCAGTTTTGCTTTGGTTTTTTCTGCTTTTATTGTTCTAAGGGCTTTTTTTGGGGTGGAGGGAAGGGGAGTTTAAATAAAACTCAACCAAAGAAGGGGAACCGGCACCAACTTCCACTCAAAACTCACACCCAAACTTTACTAAAAGCCTTGGTAAACTTCTCCTGTTTGATTCCACATGCCCTGGGCTGGGACAGGAAACGGAAATACCACCCAAAAGGAGATTGGTAGAGCATTTGGGGCAATGTGGTCCAGTGGCTAGGCCACGGGACCACAGGGGCAGGAAACCTGGTTCCACCGCTGATCTGCTGTGAGACCTTGAGCAAATTACTTCTCCTCCCATCTGTTCCTCGGCTTCTCCTCCCACTTTGTCTATCTAGTGGGGCATGCGCTGTCTGTTGCTACGTTAGTACCGTACCTCACAGACTGGGACTCTGGTCTTTGTTGGGGCCACCACACACTACCATAACAAATAACAACCAGATCTGCTTGAACCGAGGAAGCCAGAGAAATCTCTCCCAAGGGCTTGCGTTCACACAAGCCAGCTCTATTTCCAGCGGTGAGGCTCTGGCTCTGCTCTGGAATTGCACTGGAAGTGTTGTGCTTTTGGGGGATTATCACTGATGTTCAACACAGAAACTGTCTGGATTTGGGTCTTTTCCTAAAGAGTCCAGCTGGGTTAAAATCAAAGGCAGAAGTGTTTTCAAATGCAAATGTTCACAGATGCAGCATTACAGCAGAGCACAGCCCTGGTACAGTGAAGGTTATTCAAATAGGAATGGGGCTTGGATGTGTAATCACAGAGGAAACATGATGGTTTATTCTTTATAACTTATTCCAGCTCCTGAAAGAGGTATTGTAGCTTTCATGCATATTGCTCATCTGGGACTAAATTCTGTTCTCACTTGCGCTCCACTGACACTATCAGAGTCAATGGAGTTCCTCCAGATTCACTCTGCAGTAACCAAGAGCAGAACGTGCCCTCGGTGCAGATCCAGACACGCAGAAAGCCGGGAGGGGATGTAAGATTTTATGGGGTTTTGGTTTTCTGAATTTTTTTTTTAGAGGGAGATCGTGTTGGGGCAAATTCTGGCCCAAAATTTAGGTGTTGGAAAAAGCAAAGGTCCATGGAAATATCCCTGTTTTGCACTGCAATGAAATCCAAGTCAAAAATATATCTTGCAGCCTTTGCAACCCAAAGCCGGCAGTGCGGTGCGAACACACGTCACTTGCGTGACAGCGACTGCTCCCCTGGCACTGCCCACCCGCAGTGAGATACAGAAAGCAGACGAGCAGCAGAGACAGGGCGAGTGCATTAGACGGCAGCAATCTGGGGCATTGCTGGAAACCGAGGGGAGACCGTGTTATCCTCGCCGGGTCCCTTCAGAGCGTGCCATAGACGGGCCAATTGCTTAGGTGCCCCATCTCACCGGATGAGCCACACTAACACACAGGAAGTGCTCTGGCAGGCAGCGGCTCAGGAAGGAGCCAAATCAGTGACTGAACAAACCAACGAGATCAGGGCAAAGAGGAGTAGCCCATCCTGTTGCAAAGGGTATTTCCTCAGCCACCTCTCCGCAGCCCCTGGCCTCCCCACACTCCACTCCCGTGCCTCGGCCCCTCCTGCAAGGGGGAGATGGAAGGCGCTCCTATATCTCCCTGCCGTAAATGGCCTCGTAAAAGTGACAGAAAGACGCTCCTAGGGATGCTTGTTAAAATTTTATTACTAATCACCTCCAAAGTCAGCCACTCTATTTAACCTGGGCGTGGGGGGAGGGGTCACCGCTTGGGCAGGATGGGGAGATCATACCTGGAATGCCAAGGGGAGGGGGGCGGCTGGCCCAGAGCTGCAGCAGCTGATTCATAAAGCCCGGGGCCTGTCGGTATCGAGACAAATAAAACCATCCACCTCTGGGTGACAGTCACAGCCTGGACTCTACAAGCTGCAGTGTGGTCTTGTGGTAAGGTACTGGGCTGAGAACCCAGGTCTCCTGAGTCAATTCCCATCTCTGCCACAGACTCCCTGCATGGTTCTGGACCTCAATTCCTCATGCGTAAAATGGGGATCATAATCCTTCCCTTCCCTCTTGTCTACTTAGACCGTCAGCTCCTCAGAGCGGGGACTGCCTCTCTCTATGCGTACGCACAGAACCGACCACCATGGGGCCCCGTCTCAGCTGGAACCACGAGGTGCTACTGGAATATGAATAACAATAAAACGTAAAAACAAGTTCCTTTCCCATGGAAATTACTAGCCAGATCCTGGCAGGTGGGAGAAGACCGTGGTGAAAGGGAAGGGGAACTCCAGGGGAACCTGTGCAAACTAGAGAAGCAGGCAAGGCAATGGCAGGAGAAATCCAGTAGCAGTGAATGCAAAGCAATGCGCATTGCTGGGTTCTAGATGAACTGTCAGCATCCGGGGGGAAAGACCTGCACACCAGTGAGGAAAGCGCAGTGAAGACCGCTGCTCTTCGTGCAACACTGGTCAAGAACAGTGAGCAAACCGTTAGGCCGCAGTAAGGGATGGGATGGTGAACAATGTGGAGACTGTTCCCATACCATTACACAAGCCAGGGAGTCCACCTTTTCTGGAACTCTGTTCAGTTCTGGTCTCCCCATCTCAGGACAGAGCAGAAAATAGGGGTTCGGATGGGTGATGAGAATGACTCGAAGCACAGAGAGACTGAAAAGACAGGGACTGGTTAGTTCAGAGAGGAGACGAACACAAGAAATACAAAATAATGAATGGGATAGAGAAGGCCCATCAATGGTGATTAGCCAGGATGGGCAGGGATGGTGTCCCTAGCCTCTGTTTGCCAGGAGCTGGGAATGGGCGAGAGGGGATGGATCACTGGGCGATTCCCTGTTCTGTTCATTCCCTCTGGGGCACCTGGCACTGGCCACTGTCGGAAGACAGGATACTGGGCTAGATGGACCTTTGGTCTGACCCAGTGTGGCCGTTCTTATGTTCTTATTTAAGGCCAGTTGGGGGTTCCTCTTTACTCATAATCCAGGAGCAAAGAGCATTCCGGTGTGAGGTTAAGGCACTAGGCTGGGCCTCAGGAGAGTTGCGTTCAGTTCCCAGCCCCACCGCATCCCAAGCACCTGGGCACATCCTTAGAGTTAACTTGTGACTCGGTCTGCGTGAGGCTACCATTCCCATCCCGTAACAAGCTGAATTATCTCTAGGCACCCAGAATTCAGCAGACAACAGGGGCCGGGGTGAAGAGAACAGACCCTCTGAACCTGCAGGGAGATTAACCAAACAACAGGGAGCTTTGATGAGACATTAGCAAAGGGGCCCTTCTGTGCTTTGATAATAGAAAGGCCCGTGACGGCTCGGCCGCTTTGCTGTTTGTCCTGAGCTGTTAGTGGTAGGAAAATATTTGATCGACACAGCGAGGAAGGGAACAGAGGGAGAACAGCTCTGTAGTGAAAATAAACAGATTGGAACCGTCTCTTCTCGCTTGATAATGACATCCAGGTGACTGTGAGTCTCAGCAGCCCAGAGGGACCTTCCAGTGCCCCACACTGGCTGCAGCCCCCCGGCACCCTCATCAGAACCAGGGGCAGATATAATACGGCACTGCCACCCCTTCTGGACAGCAGAGGGGAGAAAGGAAACGAACAGCTGATCTCTCTCTGAGGACATGCTTGGCCTGTCTATAGCACTTCCCAGCTGCGCCTCCTTTCATCCTATTATTTCCCCAGGAGCTTTCCCTCCATCCTGGTTTTTTAAGATGCATCTTCTGCCTTCTCTCACCACGGGGCATGAACCTGACAGCCTTCACCTTCGAGCCACGCTCCTCGGCCCAACCCAAGCTGGAGAGGAGACTAGGCCAAGCTTGCCCCGCCCCGCCTGATTTCTGACAGAGTCTCTCACAGCCACTGCCAGTGGCTGGCTATGCTGGGGGCCGCCCCGCCCCACCCCTCACCCGAGGGCACTTGCTGCTCCCTTAGGACAAAGGTCCCGCACCCAGCCACTCCTTTGCTGGCACCGTCCATGGCAGGGGGCTCTGGCAGCTGCTCGGTCTATCTGTCCATCCATCTTTGAGGCCCCCATATAAATCTGCTAGAAGCCTCTCTGCTCCTGAAGTATCTGTCTAATTAATGTTACTGTAAGGGAAGTGCAGCCTTTTCCCCTTAATAAGCAGAATGCTGCTTTTATTACAGGTTTTCTTTTCACTTATCGCTTCGGCGCTTTAAATCATGCTCAGGAAAGCGCTCACCAAGGCAAACGCTGCCTCCCGGCCCACGCGCTGCGCCGGGCAGCGCCTCCGCCCGCGCTCGGCTGGGGGAGAGGGCAGGTGGAGGAAACGCAACAGGACGTGTCCCAAGCGGCGCAAAGAGCTCCGAGCTGCCAGGCGACCCCGGGTCAGGGGAAAGGCCAAAGGCCACCGATGTGTTGTCTGGCTGAAGTCAGAGCCCAAGCAAAACAAGGTGTTAAATGTCTGCTCATTAGATGTGTCAAAATATGGCAGCCAAAGGAAGACAGCCTGGGGGGAGGGAGGCGTAAACGTGCTAAATCGGGCACTGGCAGAGGCCAGCAGGAATTCCTGGGGTTCCTGGACTGAGCTCCAGGTGCACGCAGGGAAACAGGGGCTGCTGGCACAGGAGTTGCCGGCATGCAGCCAGAACAACTGAACCGAGCTCCTTGTTCTCCAGCAGTCAAGAGACGTGGGGGCAGGTGGGAGAGGAGGGTTGCAAGGACACTGCCATCGAATTCGGGGCTTATCTGGCAGGTTTTGATTGATTGTAAAAAGTCCTGAACGGGAGACAGGAAGAAGATGCCCACAGCACTGCTCTGCGAGGACAGGTACTGGCAGGCTCCCTGCACACATGGCTCTGCCTCCGCCCCTCAGTCCCGACCCACAGCCCCTGCTGCTGTCCCAGCCCAGGGTCCCCCCCACAGCTCTAACCCTCCACCCTGATCTCAGGCCTCTACACAGAGACCAGATGAATTGGCCATGTCTGTGAGGAGGACAAACACCGGCTGGACACCAGGATGAAATTAACAAACTCCCCTCCCTGGTGTCCTGAGCCCTCATTCCATCACCCCCTGATCTGCTTGTCCCTGCCAGGACATTGATCCCCCTCTTTCCAGCTCCCAAAGGAGGCTTCTGTCAAGTGTCTGCTCAACTGTCCCACATCCCCAGGCATGGGGGGCAGGAACGTGGACACTTCCGGTTCCGCCTCCCGGACAAACAACTAAAACTTGAACCATCACCAAACCGTAACTCTCCCGACACTACAGCTCCCTTGTAGCCCTCCAGAGCCACTGCCTTCCCCGGTCACATTCATCAGCAAGGTGAACTTTGCCCAACCCTGCGCAGCTCTGTTCACCCTTTTCCCCTCCCCACCAGCCAAGGGCCACAGGGTTTAGCTGCCCTTTGGCTGGAAGCCTAATTTCTCCAAGGTGATGGGGAGTGTGGCCAAAAAACCCAGAGAAACCTGAGAGAGTAGGTGTGCCACTGTAACTTGGGAAGCCATATCACAGCAGGTGTAAGGCAAAGTTTCACCCAAACACGAATGTTTCCCTGTTAAAAAAAAAAATCACAAACCATTTCCCATCCTTACAGGGACTTCAGCACCCCAGAGCACTTTCCTTCTTTCCTTGCAGAAGTTAAAATGCTGGGACTGAGTGACGTCTGCGCACCACTGGAAGTTCCCATGGCCCCGGGATTGTGGAGGGAAGGAGGACCTCAGCTCTTGATCCTTCATGGACATGATCTTCAGATGAAGTGACTCGCCCGAGGTCATGCAGCACGGGAGTGGCAGAGAATAGAACTCGGGAGTCCCGACTCAGAGACCTCCTCTGAAGGATGACTCAGTTGTCTTGCGACTCCGAATCGCTCCGCTAAACTGGATGGGAGGAGGCAGATGGGGATCCTTTCAGCACCCACTCTCCATCTGCTCTCTGTGAAGGGGATGCTAGCATAGCAAGACCGTGATCTGTCTCGACTTCTTGCACTGACACCCTCTGGAGCCTGCTCAAGCATGTAACCCGGGAGCAAACGCCTTGCCTCCCACATGACAGGGAGGCTTAAAACCAAGGTTGCTCCTGGCTTTGCAAACCTTATCCCAGACCAGCGAGGGCACTGAGATAAATGGTTCCGGTGCTGGGCCGCCACCACCCGCATTGCTGGGGTGGGCCATAATTGTCCTGGTTTTCCACCAGGGCTGGAGTCAGAGGCCTGCCCTGAAAGGGTTAATCTTCCCCGTGCTCTGGGTGTTAAGGTGAAAGGGTTAGCCGTGTTGTGCTCGATCCTTGGGCCGTAATGTGATTTCTTGGCTCTCACGTCTATATTTATTCAGTTTTGTCAACACTCCCATCCACTCCCCTTGGCCTCCCCCCATACGATGGCTATTGATCAGCCTAATGGAAGGGATCCAATTGCACATGCTCTGACGTGCTTCTGCATAGCCTCTCCGATTCTGGCCCAGCCAATCAATGCTGCGGTGCCCCCGAAAATTTGCCATAATCGGATTTGAAAATGTGTTATCACTTAATAAAATCCACGCTCACCCTTCCTCTTCCTCCTCCTCCTGGGCTCTTAAAGGCACCTGCACAGGGACTCAGACCAGCTCCAATCAACCATCTACTGCACTGGCCTCCAAAGGAGGAAGGCAGAAATGCCAGGAGACAAGTGTTAAAAACGCAATATGTGGTGCATGTGGGTAGCTGAGAAAGAGAGACAACACTGGCCTCTCCTGGATAAAATCAGAACTGCCCTGCTGTGTGTCATAGACCCTCTATTGCTAAGAGCTCCTTTAGCTCAAAGGGTGGGGCAGTAGGTTTGGAATGCAACCTGAGTTCTACCCCGACTGTTGCTGTGAAATAGCCATAAAGCTGGTTGTGATTTTTTAATGAATAACATTTTTATCGAAAACGTGATTGGGGTTTCAGTAAACATAACACGTCACTAATCATTTCTGTCACATTTCTGGGGGGAAATCGCAAACGTTTTTGAAAACAATGGCTGTATTTTCTGTGAAAAGATGTTTTCATTTTTTAATCGGCTCTCTCACCAGTGGCAATAGGAAAGCCCGAGCTGGCCACAGACAAGAAGCCAGCAGGGCCTCACAATGGACGCCCCCTTCTCTTAATCGAACAACATCCCCTCTACTGGGGAGACACAAGCTTTGTTTCGCCAGTGGCTAGCGCAAGTCACAGCGTTTCCGCACTGAAGGAATTCAGAATACCTCTTCGTCCATTTCTACCACCTCCCAGCAGAGAATCTTACAGCGCTTTACGTATGTTAATTCACTCAGCCCCACAACTCCCTGGGAGGCCAGGTTCATGACCCCATTTCACAGAAGGGGAAACTGAGGCACGGATAGGGGAAAAGGGACTTGCCCAAGGTCACGGCGAGTCAGTGGCACAGCCAGAAAGGGAATCCCAAACTCCTGACTCCCAGTGCCTTCCTCTAACCACAGCCATCTAATTAACACCTGAGATAGGAGCTAAGACAGTAGCGCAATGAGGCCACACAAGAACATAGACAGATGAGAATTAACTCCTTCCATGTCTTATTCTGACGTTCCCAGGCTTGCCAAAGGCAGCACTGACTATGCAATATGAAGCCACAGCAAGCCCTGCAAGCTGCTAGGGCTGTGTGGGAAGCCTTGGACGCGCTCTTTTTCCTACAATCCTTCTCTCCCCGTTTTTTCCGTAGTGTTTTCTGTATTTACCACTTCTGGGCCATCCTGTCCTCCCCTCCCCCCAGAACTGGGACAATCCACCAGCCTGCCCATCACTTGCTTTCGTGGCGGGGGAGGGGGGGTTTCTCCCCCGCTAAAATATAATGGGCCCCAGCCCTTTCATATGGCATTCGGTCTGAGGTCTGCACAGATGCAGGGACTTTAAGGCCGGATGGGACCATGGGATAATCTCATCTGGCCTCCTGTTTAGCACAGGCCAGAGAACCTCACCCCTGTACTGAGCCCCTGGACCCCCGGCAGAGAACCTCACCCCTGTACTGAGCCCCTGGACCCCCGGCAGAGAACCTCACCCCTGTACTGAGCCCCTGGACCCCAGGCAGAGAACCTCACCCCTGTACTGAGCCCCTGGACCCCAGGCAGAGAACCTCACCCCTGTACTGAGCCCCTGGACCCCAGGCAGAGAACCTCACCCCTGTACTGAGCCCCTGGACCCCCGGCAGAGAACCTCACCCCTGTACTGAGCCCCTGCACCCCAGGCAGAGAACCTCACCTCTGTACTGAGCCTGACGACTTGGGTTCGCCTGTAGTGTAACCTGTGTTTGGCTAAAAAACCACAACAGATCTTGGGGGGCAGGAGTGGAAGGGGGTATCTGTGGAGACCAGCCCCCCACCCACACTTCCACCCGCCTCCAGGTCTCTCTGTCCCCCTTTCCTTCCCCTGTCACTGCCCCTACCAGTCCCTCTCCCCTCAGCTGGGGATTCAGCACATCAAGGAACAACAGCAAGTTATGCCAGGTTTCAGAGTAGCAACCGTGTTAGTCTGTATTCGCAAAAAGAAAAGGAGGACTTGTGGCACTTTAGAGACTAACCAATGTATTTGAGCATAAGCTTTCGTGAGCTACAGATCACTTCATCGGATGCATGCAGTGGAAAATACAGTGGGGCGATTTTATATACACAGAGAACATGAAACAGTGGGTGTTACCATACACACTGTAACGAGAGTGATCAGGTAAGGTGAGCTATTACCAACAGGAGAGGGGAAAAAAAAACCTTTTGTAGTGGTAATCAAGGTGGGCCATTTCCAGCAGTTGACAAGAACGGGTGAGGAACAGTTGGTGGGGGGGGAATAAACATGGGGAAATAGTTTTACTTTGTGTAATGACACATCCACTCCCAGTCTTTATTCAAGCCTAATTTAATGGTGTCCAGTTTGCAAATTAATTCCAATTCAGCAGTCTCTCGTTGGAGTCTGTTTTTGAAGTTTTTTTGTTCAGAATTGTGACTTTTAGGTCTGTAATCGAGTGACCAGAGAGATTGAAATGTTCTCCGACTGGTTTTTGAATGTTATAATTCTTAACAAAAAGAAAAGGAGTACTTGTGGCACCTTAGAGACTAACCAATTTATTTGAGCATAAGCTTTCGTGAGCTACAGCTCACTTCATCGAAGTGAGCTGTAGCTCACGAAAGCTTATGCTCAAATAAATTGGTTAGTCTCTAAGGTGCCACAAGTCCTCCTTTTCTTCTAACAGCAAGTAAGTCCATGGTGACTAGCTCATTCAGAGCTACCACAGAGTAGGTAGGGGGGTGATGATGCAGGGAGGCTCCACCCCCAGCCCGGCCCCACAGGGAGCACCCACGGGGCAGGGGAAAGAGGTGAACAACCCTGTGGAGGCACCAGAGGCAACCCCCCAACCCTTTCCCCGCAAAGAGCCAGGATCTGTGCATTCCTGCGGACCGCAATGCACGTGGGGAGCCACAGCCGGCTGGGGCTGGGATCAAGCCAGCAGCAAGATGAACCTGAGCCCTGTGAATCAATGGTGCTCCTCACAGCCCCGTGAGCGTCAGGGCCGCTCCGCTGGGGCCGAAACCCAATGCTGAGGTTCAATAATTCAGAGGGAGAACTATCAATGGCTTCTCAGCTCTTCAGAGGGGAGAGCAAATTGAAAGGCTTGTCAGGAGTCAAAACAGAGCAGGGCAGAGCTGGGCTGAATGTCAGAGAGGTTAAACAGCCCGCAGCCACAGACACGGGGACGGGGCAGAGGCACAACCGGCCACTGCCCAGTCCATTTCACCCGCGTTTCCTCTGTGGGAAACTGCTCAGAGCACAAGCAAGCAGGCTGGGACTCTGAGCCATGAGCTCCCGTGCAGCCGGAGCTGTGAAACCATCCCCGACGGTGCCTCCTTCTGGGAGAAGCTGTGATCTCCCCCATGGGGCGCCCCGGGAAGCCGCCCCATCCCGTGCTGCGACTGGGAGAGGCTCGGACCAAAGTGGCTGCACACTCCCTACACCTAACACTCCCATGTCATTCGCCTCCTGCCGGAGAAGGCGGGCTCAGGAGTAGCTGGGAATTTGCCTACAGCCAGCGCGATAACATTGCCTCTCGAAAGTGCCCCTGTGGAGAGGGGCTTGCGGGAGCTGCTGGTCCCCACAGCACCTCCTGCTGGGAGAGGCTGAGACGGGATGAGCTGCGACTCATTGTCTACAGCACCTCCTGCTGCGAGGACAGGACTAGGCTAGCCGAGGCCTCTGGCACAAAATAACCCCTCTCGTCCCAGGCGGGACTCCGCGCCAACTGCAGGTGATAGATAATGGTGATATTTCAATAGACACAGGTAGGAGAATGAAGCGCGATCCTTCTTTTGCAAAGATCACTTGTAGAATTAAATATTTATAAATGATATTTAGACTCCCAACCCTGTAAAATGCCTTTTTTACACAGATAATATATGTTGACTCGTGGGAGAACCAAGCTAGTTTGATATGATTAAATACAGAGCCAAGTGACATGATTCATGCCCCTTCTTCCCTACTCCCCAGCCCGTAGCACAAGCAAGACTCTCTCCATATATTTCCACAGATATCCACTGAAAAAACAATAAATCCCCTACCGTCCCCGCTGCGAACTACACTGCAACGTTGCCCATGCTTCCAACGCTGCTAGGACGCGTGCAGGGTCTGGCTTGTGACATGGAATGTTTCACCCTATACCACACTGGGGTTTTTTATGGATGGAGTTTAATTCGGGTGTTAAATGGAACTTCTTGTGGGGCTTTGGAGCTTCCTGTGGGGAACCAGGGACTGAACGGGCAGAGACTGGGGGGAGAAGTAGTGGCACTAGCCCAGACTCCACCCACAACCCAAGCCCTGCCCACTTAGATGCCAAAAAAAAAAAAAAAAAGACACCACTCACAGGAGAATGTGCCACCCCCCCCCCCGTCTCCTTTCTTGGTGCTTTGGCGAAAGGAGTTAAACAGTGTCAACATTTAAATTGTCATTAGGCTTCACAGTAAAGTGAATGGGGCATTTCCCCCTCTCCCGGTGTTACTGTCCCAGGCTGTCTGCAGACTCCACACTTCACTGCACTGGTTACAGGTGGATCCCAACTGGAAGGCATTCTTCACAACCATGCGGGCTAGTAGAGATGTAATAAGAAAGCAAGCAAGCGGCAACTGGTGATCAAGCTGAGATCCTGGGGAACAAGATGGCAGCCACTGAGCTAAACCGGAAGAAGCCCGCACGGCGCAAGCCCGCCTGACTTCAGCGAGCAGCGAGATTGCAGAATCAGGCCCTTATTTCGCAAAGTGTCTTTCATACAAACCAGATCCAGAAAGGGGAGAGGGACGGAGGCGAGGCAGGAAAGCCATTTCAGCTTGGTTTGGGACGGGAACGGAAGGAGGGTCCACGAGGCAGGGAGGGAATGGGATGATGCTGCGGAAAGCTGTTATGCCCGCACAGGGGGCCAGGTCACTTGAAGCGAGTGGATGAGAGCCCAGTGATGGGTTGGTGGAGGGGAGACAGACGAAGCCGGTGAAACCATCCTGAAGCAAGTTTTATCAGCGAGGAGAGAGATTTGAGCTGTCTCCCCTGATGGCGGGAGGGGCCGATCCCGAGGATGGCAATAGGGATGAGTGTTAGGCTGTGCAGACCAAGGTCAAGTCACTAGGAAAAGAGAAAAGGAAGATGGAAGCTTTCATGGCTGCCTGGCCCGAGTGCCGGGGCTGAGAGGGGACTAGGCGTGCTCCCAACCTTGGGAATGGATGGCAGGACTGTGCAGCCAGAAGAGTTAAAAGACGCAAGCGGCACGACTGGGAGAACTTTCCGTTAATTTGCAGGTGTCAGAGGGGAAGCCAGGTGCTTTTTGGAACACCCCCTGCGACCTGCCCCCACCAGCCAGTTTCCATTGTTTTGCAGATGTCCCACACGGTTCTGCCAAGGGGGTTAACAGCCCCAGGAACGCAGTGAGTGACCGCAGACACCTTATAAAACGCCTTGCAGAGCGGGCCTGGGGCCCTGCCAGGAACAGCCGCGGCCAGCCCCCGCGCACAGGTAACCAAGGGGGGAGGCACACATCAAAGGCTCTGGTTTTGCAGGGCACAGCACGCAGGAGGGCGTGAATTATAGACTTTGATGTCTCAGCAGTGGCGGAGGAATCGGCGTGAAGATCGTTTGTAAATCACCATTAAATGCCAGGCAGGCCCTTAGAGTAAGGGATCAGGTTTACCGGGCGGCTGCTGGGGAGAGGCTGCTGCGGCTGCTGGAAAGCCAGCCATGTCTCTGGCTGGGCTGTGGGGAGAGGGACACTTTGCGGGTGCATTCTCTTCCTTGGCAGTGGGCAGCCCACAGATCCTCTTGGGGTCCAGTCTCTTCATCTCACCCACACTCTTCCCTTGCATTGCTCACAGCGTCCCTGGGATCAGAGCTCCTCCAGCTAGCTCCACAAATCTAGCCACGGGAAACTCCAGGGGAGCCTCAGCAACAGAGGCCTGCCCTCTGCAACTTGAGCGGTTCCCCCCCGGGGCTGCTTATGGAGGATGCTGTGGGGTGGGGGGACATCTCCTGACACAGCCTCTGCTCCTAGGGGCTCCTTCTGACAGCCTTTTTCCTATTCAGCTGGATGTTCCCCACTCCCTATTTACTGTATATTCCCCTTTTGCCCCCACCCGGCTCTGACGGCCATGTTCCTCCCAAAGCAGGGGCCGTGCCACAAACAGACCAGCATCGCTGGCCTGCCATGTTCACGGACAGACCACATACCAGAGACATCTCCGGACTATGACATCTCCACGTCACACACCTCCCTCGCCATTCCAGCGAGGAGAGAGGCGCCAGCTGCTAGAGGACCGGTGGGTTATATGCTGCATGTCCGGGATTCACCATCTGCACTGCACAGCTATTGAGGCAAGCCTGCGGTCACCTAGGACTTCACCGATGTCACTGTGCTGCACACCAGAGCCATTTGACACCTAATGACAGCACAAGGGAAAGAACTCGGATCCTCCCGCTCCAACGGCACAAGGACCCGGGTCCTTGAGCTACAGCTGAGTCTCTGCAGGGCTAGCAGTGCATGATGCAGTCGAGCAGTTCCGGTTCCATCTTGTGGAGGGCAGGGCGGTGCACCCATTGCTCCTTTTGGTACATGCCGCGTCCGTGTGCACGGATACTGGAGATGCACCAGAACTGAAGCTTCAAATCTGAACCCCTCAGAATTCTGGGGCCATGAGAGGCTCTGATTCAAACCCCTCGATCCTAACCACCTATCCCACAATGGCCTGGGTCTGAATTGGATCCAAACTCAGAAGGGACCTCTCTCCAGCTCAGACGTAATCTGTGAACAGCTAATTTGGTGAGATGTCCACCCCGCACTATGGCAGAAACTTTGCAGACGATCCATCAGAGCAGCTGCACACGCTACCACGACTGCAGCCTTACATCTCAGAGCATTTCTTGAGTGGGCAGCCTGCTCTACACTAGCCTCAAGGGATCGAACAAATCCACACTAGCTTTGAGGGCAGTAACAGCACAATATCGCCCAAGGAGACGTCCAGTTCATCTTTGTGCTGCTTCTCTTTCAGGTCACAGAGGCGCGTTTTCACCACTAGAGTAAGGGGCATTGCCCTAATATTGACAGTAGTGAAACCATGCGCCTGGGAAGACCATAACCTGGACACCTGGGCTCTTCGGCAACACGCTGTGATGCCCACAGATCCGGTGTGGACTTTTACACTAGGTCCTTAGCACACAACAGAGCCAGGTGTTCAGAAAGCGAAGAACAAAACGCTTCACAAAGGAAGCAGAATGGAAATGCCCCCACACTGCCCAAGAGCCTCTGTCTGATCTAATTGCTCTGGGGTTTCAGTGGCCTCGTATGACACGGCTGACCTTCGAGCGAGCTTCATGCTGCTGAGAGGTGCCTTTATTGACAGCCCTGTAGCCCAGAGCGCTCTGTCTCTCCCCAGAACTGGGACAGCACCAGTGCAACCTTCTGCCTGCCCTGCCCTGCTAATGTGCCTTCAACCCTGCACTCGGGAATTAGGGCTTAGCAGCTGAGGGATCTAACTGAGACTGCCAACAAACCCCGGGATTGGTGCTGGGGGGAGTTGTAATGTGGACACCTGCCCCGATATGAACAGGACAATGCACAGCCAGCTGATGGTAACGATGACCCCTCACTATTAGCCTGGTCCAAACCGGATACAGCACAGACCAGAACACATATTCCAACGTGCAGCGGACGGTTGGGGTGGGGATGGGAGAGAAAGACAGATGGACACCACGCCTCTATGTCTGCAGCCCCACTGCCCTGGTCTGCTTTGCTGCCATATCTTGTTGCAAACCCCCTGTCTAATGTTCTGCCCCCATGCTCCTCTCGATCACTCCTGCTTCCCGGGACCCTGCCTCCCAGAGAGAATCTGACTTTGGGATTAAGTCTCATTTTGCTATTTTCTGCCTATGCCTCCCTCTGTTATATCATCTCTCTGTCCTCACTGGTGCTCGCAGCTCTTCACAATTCCGTAGCGCCAGCAAACTCCAGCCACATGGCCTTCACTCCCTCTTCCAGATCACTAACAAAGATGGTGAATGAGACTGGACTTAATGCTGATCCCTGCCTTCCCCTGAATCCAGACACCTCCTGAATCCACAGGGCACCATTTGCAGCCCTGGGCTGTGAGTGAAGTCTGTCTCCTTGGCACAATATTTATTACCATTTAAACACCATGAAACACAACTACCTTTATCCTGCAACTTCTACAGTGCACAATCACACAATGAACAGTCAACCTGTGGAACTCCTTGCCAGAGGATGTTGTGAAGGCCAAAACTATAACAGGTTTCAAAAAAGAACTAGATAAATTCATGGAGGATAGATCCATCAATGGCTATTAGCCAGTGGTGTCCCTAGCTAGCCTCTCTTTTCCAGAAGCTGGGAATGGGCAACAGGGGATGGATCACTTGATGATGACCTGTTCTGTTCATTCCCTCTGGGGCACCTGGCATTGGCCACTGTCAGAAGACAGGATACTGGGCTAGATGGACCTTTGGTCAGACCCAGTATGGCTGTTCTTATATTCTTATGCCGAACAGCGTTGGCATTTAGGCCACTTTTTTCAAGAGCAGCCACTTCATTTTGGGTTTCCAAAATAAGACACTCAGGGCCAGGTTTGTTGAGAGCTCAGAACTCCAGTTAAAGTCAGTGGGAGCTCCTCTCTCAGAAGCTCTGAAAATCTCTGAAAATCGGGTCCACAGTGTCATCTCAGGATGAGAACAAAATCAGTGGCCACTTCTGAAGATTTGGCCAGGAGATAAGAGTAGAAGAAAGAATTTTCAGTCCCGGTTTCAGTTTTGCCTTGTCCTTGCCTTGTGGCATCTGGCAGTAGCCATCCATGCTGCCTCACACACCCATGCGCAAGCTCCAACTGAGGGGAGCTGCCGGAGCATTTCTCAGGGCTGACCCTGGCCCCACTGATCAGTACATCCCAGCTGCTCGCCAGTGTGCAGCCCATGTCATCCCAACTCAAGACAGGGTGAATGGGGGACAAGGCCCCACGTTACTCAGCATTCGCAGGCCAACTTGCCCATTCCTCAGACACAGTCACTTTTATGTCTGGGAATATTTATATACTTTTCCCAACTGTTGTTTGCAGAATCTCTCTTGGCGGCTTCCACACTTCACTGCAGCCCCAGTTTGAAGTTGGACCAGATGGGAGCCTGGACCAAGGATAAATAAACCAATCAAATCTGAGAAAACAACCCCCCGACCATCCCGCCCCCTGCCCAAGCCCAGTGTGAAGATACAAGCCTGGGGGGGGGGGCAGGGTGCTGCTCCTATGCTAGGACTATTCCCCTCCATCCACTCGTGAAGCCCCTTCCTCTGGGCAGAGTTCAGTATGTGCAGTTTGCAGGGGGCTTGTTTTTCTAACATGGTGAACACATGCTCTCTCCTGAGAACCATTTATTTTACATCAAAGACCCTGGGGCTCTTGACCCAGGGTTTTGCAAGCTGGTTTTGTGCTCTCTCTCTCTTAAGGAAGGAAGAGGCATTCCTTCAGCTACCACAGCACCAAAGGCAGGTCCCGGACATATCCTCCATAACCAGACTGCGCCTCATTTCCCTCCCAATCGGGAGGTTACAAATTATGAGCTGTGCTTTGAGCATCTCCTCCTTTTCTTTTGCTCCTGATTGTCTTCTGCAGCTGTGGGGCCTGAGGATAGGGTCCGGCTGGATCAGGCCGAAGCCATTCGTTTGGAAATGTGGCGTGTGGTAACAAAGGAAGATAGGAATTGCCAGACTGGCTCAGATGTGCAGTCCGTCTACTCCAGTATCCTGTCTCTAGCAGTGGCCAGCAGCACCGGATGCTTCAGAGGAAGGTGCAAGAAACCCATCTGTTGACAGATGAGATAATCTGCCTGCCATGAAGGTCTCTTCCTAGGCCCTAATCATTACAGGCTGTAGCTAGAGCACCCTCAGATCTCAACCAACCAAGCAGGGCTGGGCCAGGCCAGTACTTGGATGAGAGGCCCCCAGGGAACAACACAGGATGTGTGGAAAGTGGCACTGGCGATTCCGAAGACGACGCTCTTCTCCCTGCTCAGTGCAGCACCTGGTGCTGGGGTAGAGGCCACCTAGCTGGAATTGTCCCCTTTTAGAGGAAGGGTCCCAATCACACCTGCGTAGCCCCATGGAACATCCCTTTCCCCTTCGTTCCAACAGCGAAAGCTACCGTGGGCAGGGAGCCGTCTTCTCCCACTGCACGAATTCCGACATCCGCTCTCCTTCCGGGTATGTGTGAAACAATAGTCCAGGAGAGCAATGCATCTTTGAGTAACCCGATCCGTTAACGTGCAGCTCCTCTGATGTGGGCAGCTTGTGCTTTACAGCATTAGGGGAGCAACATTTCATGGAAAATTCAATAAATACCCCTGTACAGCCAGACGTCTGTAAACAAAGGCTTCCAAATTCAATCAGGCTGTGGGCTCAGAGCAGCATTTATGGGCTACAGCATGGAATATTATATAGGAGAGCAAAGGGTACGGGGGAGGGGGTGGATTCCTGGAAAATGAAAGACCTCACAGCCCTCTTCCCTACCTCCCCGATCCTCATGCGATAATAACCCTTTCTGTGCCACATCCGTGCCACATCGCAGTGCCAGGTGTGGCCAGTCTCCCCCTCCAGCACACAACGCTGTTCTCAGACTCACAGCATTCGGGCTGCCATGTGGAACCTGCTTTCAGCACTCACACAGCGACGGGCACTACAGAAAACCCATGGACAGGTGGAGAGGCCATGGGGCAGCTGCTGCCGGCAAGCACCGGACTGGAGCGCGGGGACTCCATCTATCGTGCAGGATCTCTGGCACTGCATGGAGGTTGGCCATGTTAGACGTAAGCCTGAAGCACAAAGCTTAGATCTGGATCCAACTGTTCCCAAAATTGGGAGGTACTTGGAGCTGGGGTTCTACCCAGGCGTCTCTCCTCAAACCTATTTTGGGAGCGTGGAATTGTATTTCCGCTCTGTTCTTTGTGACATTGCTCACCAGTGGTCTCAGGGAAGGGAATCTTCCAACGGTGCCAGCGTCAAGAATGACAGTTTTGTTGATTGTCCAGACTGGCTGCGTACCCCGTTTGTGCGGTCTGCAAAGCGGCTGAGCTAGGGAAGGGGACTTGCTAACAACAGGAGAACGTAACAAACAACTAAGACTATGTTGCACCCTATGACCTATGGAACTTCGTAGCCCTGGTAGGGCCAGAACGCAGCTCCTCCTGCTCCAACAGCCCAGGCTCTTACTGCCTATTCTAAAGGAGACTCTCTGTTAGCTGAGAGGAGTATAAGGCCTATGATACACAGCTGAGCCGTCCTGAGTCCACCCAGTAGAGGGCAGGGGCAACCTAAATCGCTCTCTTTCGATCTGAACTGGACGTGACTAGTTGAGTTTCCTCCCAGGACAGAGAAGACTAACACATGGAAACTCCAGAGAGGTGGATGTTCCAGGGAGACCAAGCATCCTGGAAAAGAGGAGGAACCCAAATGCTCACACCTCTGCGGCTCACTGCAGGGGTCTGGAGGGGGGATGGGGAAGGCGCAAAGGGGCGAGAGCACAGGGCAAGTGTGGATGCTGATCACTGCTACCTTAAAAAGGCACTAAGGAGCCTTTCGTAACCCGTACAACAGGCTGGCGCTGGCAGAAATCTGGTAACTCGTCCTCGCCGCAGTGACCTGTCTGTCCGGCCACTGGGCAGAGTTGAACATGGTTTGGTGTGGACTTGTCAGAACCTCCACTATGGAGGCTTCACCATATTCCCCTACAGCTGCACCATCACAATGGCTCTGAACTCCCTCTCCCTGAACACAGTTGGCGCTGGCCCACCTGCTCCTTACCTGCCCACCTGCTGGCCCACCTGCGATCCCTAAGTTGCTCGAGTTTTGTAACCCTTCCCCCCGCACGCGCACACACTTGCCAGGGGTCTCTGTACTTGTCTAGGCGACCCAGTGTGACTGAGGGGAGAGCCACATGAGGGGCAGGCCAGAGGCTCAGAGGGAGGCCGTAGCTGCACTTCCGCACTCTTGTAGCTCCGACTGAATGTAAACCCATCCCCTTGCTCCACCACTTGAGACCTCTGGGCCAGCCAGAGAGAACGGGCGAGGCAGGAAGAATCTGGGATATCGCGAAAGGTACCTGGGAAAGCCCCACTCCAACCAGCACGGGAGGAGGAAGTTGAGTGGTGGGGAGGATCTGTCTGGTTCTGGTTCCAGTTTGGCTGAATCTCCATGAGCAGCCTGAAACCCCAAGGGTCGGGCCCTCGGCAGCACTGGCAGGGGTTACACCCATGTGCAGGGCAGGCAGAACCCAGCATTCATCTCCTCCTTCCCCTCGAGAGCACTTTCCCCTGCAGCTCAATCAGGCTTTACGAACACACACAGACACACACACAACCAGCCTATGTAATAAATAGTGCCTAGCACCGAGGGCAGCAGCGGTAAGATATTGCCCAGGGGACAGGAAGGTTAGTGGGATTGTGATCTAATACCCGAGGCTGGGAGCTCTGAGCTCCCAGGGGAGAGATTTTCACAGCTATTGCGGGGACAACAATCACCGTTTTGGTTATTACACTTCATTTACTGGCTTGGTGAAAGAACACGGTCAGGGAGGCCCCTAACTCAGGGATCCTTAGAGCAAAAGGGACCACCGGAAACTTTGCTCCACCACTTGGGAGAGACGGGGGTGGGAGAGGGTTGCGAAGTGGGGGTTTGACACCAATGAATGTAAAGCCTGGCACCAAAGGGTGAAGAAATAAACAGCCCAGAGACAGACTGGGGAGTTGTAACAAAGCAGCCGGCCCCGTCACACTGGTGCGAGTGTATTTGCTTCCTGAAGCCTGTTCTAAGAGGCCTTCTTCATGTAACCAAGTACTTGGGCTGCCCAGGAAGGCCTGAGAATGGGACTGGAGGCATCCATGCTGCTGTATGCTGAGAAACTCACCTACTTCCACCATCACAGATGAGCAGAGCACAGTCGGGAAACTCAGGCAGGAGATGCTGCTGAGTTCTCCCATCCTCCCGTTTGAATAACCCGTGCGGTCCTCACCAACACAGATAAGGGAAATGCCGGTTCATCGCTGCCCCTGCTCCACGCAGGGAGGTCTCTGGAGTGGGATGATCGATGCTGCTCTGTGTTTGGTGTCGGAGCATGGGCAGGAGCAGTGAGCCCCATTCCCGAGAGAGTAACGCAAAACTAGAAGTGATCAGCCTGTTTGAGCCAGGCGCACCCCTCAGTCCTAGATCAAAGCAGCCGCTGTCCCTGTAGCCCATGGAGATGAGCGCTGGTTTGCTGATGGGATTCAAGACACAAGGGGGCACGTTCGCCCCTCCCCCATGCCAGCTCTCCTGGAAGTGTTCCCATAAACTCCTATTAATTAGTTGACACTTGGGCTGTCCAAACACCCTGCCCCCTCCCCCGAGGAAGCAGAACTGGAGAAGGGAAGCTTAAGTTGGGGGTTGAATCTTGGGCACATCCTTCCAGTTCACAGCCCCCTGTTAGGAAGGAAATCAAGGCTGGCGTCTCCCCTTTCCTCCGCTCCCCTCCCAAATCACCAATGCTAAGCAGACAGCCAGGTTACTATCTCCCCCTCCCCTTGCACGCACCTGTGTGGGAACCAGGAGAGTAGATCGTCCCTCCCCACACCATCGACCATGGCTTGGGCTCAGCTGTAACCATGCTAGTGGCTGGTCAGTGTGGGTGGGTGTGTGTGTCTCTGTGCCCAATACACAGAAGCTATGGGTCTGCTGCAGCTCTGACCTAGACTAGAGCCGGGCTCTTTACTTCAGCTCCTGCTTTTAGCTCTAGAGATCCCCAGTTCAGCCAGAGGAATGTCAGCCAAGATGGTGCCCATCACATAACTAGGGGCTCATCCAGGATTCAGATGGCTGCAGGCCTCCGGTCCTTGGGTCTGATGGCATCCAAACAATTTCCATCGAGCTCAGTGGAGTTACTCCAGTGTAAACTGGGTCTGGGTGAGATCAGGGCCAGGCTCGATGGAGTCACTCAGGATTTTGATGGGTACCACAGAGCAGTGTCCAGCCTAAAAAGCCAGGAGTCCCGCTGTCTTTGCAAGAAACCGCCACCTGCCTTTTCAAGAGAATGAATCAACCCAAAGCTTCACCAAAGTCATTGTGGTGACCTAAAAGTCTCTCTAGAAACCTGGGCTCAAATCTGTTCAAATAAATGATTAAATAAATTTAGCTGCTGGATGTTTTTCTCTATCACACCAGCACCCAACTTAGCACATTTCAGCATGATTGGCCACTGATGCTCACAAGAGGCCCATGGTTAGAATAACAGGAGTGGATGGAGGTCAGGACTGAGGCGCATTGGGCTGGCTGTTTGGAGGAGCAGGAATACAACAGCGGGGGGCATTTTCAGCTCAGGACGGAGGAGCATGAGAAGAGCTATGTGTTGGGAGTGCGTGCAGGATAGAATAAGCGGGGGTCAGAGTAGGGGGGGTTACAGAGAACAGACTGAGGGGGCAGGGACCCCACGCTGGAATAGGAGGGGAGCTGCAGGTCAGGACTGAGGGGCATTGGCAAAGCTGTGTCGAGAGGGGGACAATCTTTCAAAACACAATAGCCCACACAAAGATGTGTCAGCCTCTAGCCAGCACTGACAGCCCTTCATGTCCACCCACATCACATTTAACCAAACACACCACACACAGAAAGGGAAGGCACTCAAGACTCATTTCTCCTTCTCATTTTAAAAAGGAAACCCTGGAGCTTGGTCCTAGACAACTGTTTCTGATAGCTTCAAAATCAAACCGAGCCCGATCCCCAGAAAAACAAACGAACGCGGGACGCTGGGCCCACGGGCAATACGGGAGCATGTTCTCTTTGTTTAACCTGTTTTCTATTAAGCCCAAGACAAGGAGGGAAGATTCCAGGATGAGCCATAAAGCATCACCCCTTTAGACAAACTGGAGTGATTGTGGAGGGGGAAGTGGGTGGACTGAACATGCAGATTGGAGGTGAGTTCATAATTCTCCGCAGATCCATTATTTGATTAATTCTCTTTCTTTTCCTCCTTGTGAATTCCCAATTTCATTAGCCGTCAAAAATCACCTCGCTGCCTAATTTGGGTGAAGAGCTCCTGGGCCACAGAACAGCCACAAAGTGTTCACTGCCTGGACCCAATGGTCAAATACGGATCGGTGTGGGTTACCTCTGGGGGCCTTCACGGCCACACACCATTTATTCCCATTCCAAGTCGATGAGAATCAGGTTTGTGGGGTGAATGCTCATGCTTACATTTCAGAATTCCTTCTGGAGAATAAGTTGCTTAAGTTCAGTTACTTCTGCAAATGAGCTGGTGGGTGAGCTGGAGCGAGGCGTGGGGTGGATTGGGCTGGAGAACGAGCCGTGCGTGACATGGGGCACAACGAAGTCACTTCAAAAGTTAAACGGGTATTTGCAAAAAATCTCTCCCTCTCTCCCCTCCTTCAGCCGGCTCCCCTTCCCTTCCCCCTCCCTCGCTCTCACACACAGAGCTGTTAGGATCAGCCCCTACAGAAAAATGCCCAATTTGTCATGTCATGTCCAGCTGTTAACCTCCCGTTGCTGAGCCATAGGGAAGATTTGCTTTCTCCTATTTATTTATTTGCCACTTGGACAATGGAAGGCCCCAGGCCTGCTGAGCTCTACATAATAAAGCCACCAACGATCTCTTCTCCCCGTCCTCCGCCCCATCCCTCCCTCCCCACCATGTCAACAGCACCAGCCAAGCTGCAGGTGTCCCTGGGTATTAACCCGTGCTTGGCTACCAGCTCCATTGAAAGGCAATCAGGCCCCGTTGAGGAAGCAGCCGGAGAGGGAGGGGCAGGGCTGGGAGGTCTCCTGGGCTTGGCTCATGTGGAAGGCTCAGGACAAAGAAGAAGCGGAGGAAAAGGCCAGCCGATAACCATCGCTCCGGAAAGCTTATTGCTCTGCTTTGGGGACGCTTAGCAAGGGAGCAACCAGGAAAAGAATGGGACTGTCCAGCCACCCAAAGAGTTTCCTGGGGGAGGACCAGGGCCCGGCGTGCTCACCGCAGCTCTGGGGACACTTAGCAACGGTCTCCAAGAGCTGGGAGCCTGTCAGCAACTAGCAGAACCAGGGTGTGGGTTAGCACCTCGCAGGCCAGCCAGGGCAACCAAACCCACGTGAGAGGAGGTGAAGCAGGTGATGCTATGTGCTAGCCTCTCGGGGTACGTCTACACTGCAGTGAGACACCCGCCGCTGTCCCATGCAAGCTGACCTGGGCCCGTGGGCTAAGGGGCTGTTTCACGGCTGTGCCGACGTTCAGGCTCGGGCTGGAGCCCGGGCTCTAGGGCCTTAGCACAAGGCCAGAGCACCAGTCAGCTGACCCGGGCCAGCCACGGGTGTCTAAATGCAGTGTAGACGTGCCCTAAAATCGGGGGGGGGCAGCATAATGGGGGGATCGGACCCTTACAAAGCCAATCTAGGACTTTATACCACAGCAGAATAAACATTCCCCTCATCTCACCTTCAATTCTCACTCCCCATCACCCTCCATCCCCACTTCCTCCTGCCCCCTTTCTCCCCCTCGTTCTGTCTCAATCACCACAGCCCCACCAAACCCGCTTTCAGCTCCCCACCCCTTTACCGCCGGCTCAAGCACACACTCCGCTCAGGCCTAGGGTGTGACGGACCCAGCCCAGCCCCTGTTCAGACACACGGGGCAACGGAGACTAACCTCTCAGGCAGGCCTCCCCTCTCCAGACAGACAGACAGAGTGACTGTGTTTCATATGGCACCTGGCAGAGCCCAGGGCAGGGAGCGTGGAGGCCCCAGGCCCGGGGATATTTGTTATGTTTGGAGAAAGCTCCTAAACACACGTACGTTCCACCTTTCCTGTATGGGGACTCGGTCATTTTCCCCCCAATATTTACTCAGAGCAGCTACTGGAGCATGAACGCAGAGGCCTCGGAGGGGTCGATGGAGGGAAGGGAAGAGTTTGCGCTGGGTGCACCGCATGGGCCGTTAACCCTTGCGGGAGGTTCAGAGACACTTCACGAGGAGCCAGCTGAACAAGGGCAACCTAGCCAAGCCCCAGCTCATTTCCTGGGCTCACCAGTCGGTCTCCAGGATCCTTCCGCTGCTGCTGACAACTGGGCTTAAACAAGATGCTCTCTCCCATGCAGCTGTCAGATTTCAGAGTGCTCCGCCAAGGTCGTCCAAGGTCTCTCTCTCCATTTTACAGACAGGGAGACTGAGGCAGGGAGTGGGGAGGAGTATAATTTCAAAGGGTCCAGAACACAGACGTTCAATTTGCACTGATGAGAGAGGAGTGCACATGGGCCAGTAACTCCTTCCTGTCTGCCTGGCTGGCTCTCGAGCCTCCCTCCCTCTGTCAATGGCGGTTTATTTGCCGCTGGGGTAGTGGGGAGATTATCTTTAAAGGCACAAGCAGCAGACGTTAAAATGTATTTCAGTTAGGTCAGGATAATAAAGGGGGCGGGGGGTGAATAGAAGGAAGTTTTAAGTCACTAATAAAAATCAAATGCAGGCAGTTTGCAGGGAGTGAGCAGCTCAGAGCTTCACCATTCTCTTGTTAAGGGCCCGCAGCCATAAATAACTTCCCTGAACGAAGCAGAGGAGAGCGGGAGAGCAGAGACGCAACAACACAAAATTTTTCATTTTTCTCCATAAATCATCTCAGCGTGCGATAATATTTGTTTTTTCTAATGAGTCTCCTGTGATCCATTCCAGGAGCTAACATCAGGGCCTGTCAGGGGCTGATGTGTGGTGTACTTCAACGCTTTACAAAAACTGCCGGCTACACGGATTTTTTTCCCCCTCTTCCTTATGCTAAGTATGAATTTAGCCAATTTTTTTTTAGGGGCTCATGGATCTTTCTACTTGGGCACTGAGCACTTCAGTACCCAGGCGTGAAAGAACCCCTCTAAGAGACACAGGTTAGGATCTCTCTCTTTCCAGTCTTGTTTATTTCCACCACTTTGATCCCTTTCTGATCACTCCGGTCTTCCCTTTCCCCTTTGGAAGAGCAGGTGCCCCAGACGGGTCAGCTCAGAACGCCAAAAGCAAGTGAGGACATCAGACACAAAAGGAAATGATCAGAAGAAAACTGAAAAGGCGGGTGCCTCGGTAGGAAGGTGCTGGGAGACTGGAAGTACACTGACCATCCAAGGACCGGTCAATTCCTCCTCAAGGTGACATGCACCCTGCCCCAGCAGCCTTCACAATGCAGAATTCAGCTTCGGTTCGTGTAGATCTCTTCCCACTCTGTACGCCAGCTACCTTCACAATCTTCCCAATACCAGGCTACAGGTTCCCAGGTTCCCCCAGAAACACTAGGAAGACCAGCCGGACATTTATATTTGTGGGACGCCCTGTTTGCAATGTTGATAGAAATGGGCAGTTCTGGGCGAGCTACACTTCTGTGTTGATGGCCCTCAGTCCCAACCAGCAGCCTCCTGCTATTACAGCCCCGGACTCCCCACTTCTACACACAGCTCTGCCAATGACCCTCAATCCCAACCCACAACCCCGCCTGCTTATTCCAGTCTTGTGGCCCCTCCCGGCCACGCAGTGAGTCAGTGGCATAGCCACAGCCTGGCTCTCAGCCACCTGATCCATCTGCCACAGCAGGGTGTTCTGAAACTTCTTCAGAGCTCAGACCGTATCTTCACAAGCGAGAGACTGTACGGTGGTCACGTTCCCTCCCGCGGACACTCACAGAACACCCACATGTCACCTGCAGCCGTGGCCTGCACAGCAAAGGAACATGAGGAGAGGATTTCATGTGTTTGGTGCACGGAGTGTTTTGTCCTTTAAGGATAAAGTTGATCACACTCTGTCCCTTTTGCTCTCCAATGCATCCCCCCCTCCCAAGGGGAGCTGGGGCCCTGAGACCAGACAGCTTTCTGGGGACCAGCAGCAAGTGCTGCAGCCACCCAGTGGTCCCAGGGCCACAGGTTGGGAACCCTAGTGTTAAACCATATAGCCTCTCAGGTTAAATCCCAAAGCTTCTGTGCTGGCATATGTGGATGAGAAGGAGATGAGTTAGTTGTACACAAGCGCACTGGGGAAGAAGGAAGGAGGGGTTGATTCTGAGTTGCCATCTTCATTAAGATGGCATCTCCCTTTGAAACTGACCGCAGCCATCACCTGCAAATCTGCCTCCTTCCCCTTCTGCTGTGTAACAGCCACAACGTCCAACACCCTGAGCGAAACCATTCGAACAACCTAACACGTCCCAGGGGGCAATTTCCGCTAGTGTGTGACACCTCCAAAGGAAAGAGATGGAGAACAGGGAAGGCAGGGTGGACCAAGGGAAAAGAGACCTGGCGCCTTTCAGCCGCTGGACACCAGATTTATTACAGCCTGGCTCATGGTGACTAGACGTCAGCTCTTCGGTGTCCTAGATACCAGGGGCTGATGGTTCAGTCCTTGTGGATATGTAACCTCCCATCATCAAAAAATCGCAGCAACGGTCATCCCAGCAGGCAGTCTGAGCAGGGAGGTCAGCACCCCAGGGAGGCTGAATTCCGCTCTCACCCATAGCTGAGCTGCCTCTGGGACAGCACCTTGCCAGGGCAGTACGGGGGATGCTCCCAGTGCCGTGACTGCCCTGCGGATAAGCCCAGGATTCCAGTCTCCCGGGAGCTCAGGCCAACACCAAACGCACGTTAGAAAAGAGAGGCCATCCTAGTACCCTGGTGTCTGAGAAGGGGAGAAAGGAGATTGCAACACGAAGTATGCAATACAGCAAA
Source organism: Chelonia mydas (assembly GCF_015237465.2). NCBI lineage: Eukaryota > Metazoa > Chordata > Testudines > Cheloniidae > Chelonia > Chelonia mydas. The sequence continues at coordinate 103,821,125 of NC_057854.1, forward strand.
CGGGAGTAAAGATGGATGGCGTCGGAAGCAACCTGGAGCCGAGTAGCTTGGAAATTTCTAAAGGGCCCAAGAATGCTCTGTGCTCAGCCAAAACCATCTGGATTCCTGACCCTGAAAGAACAGGAAACACATTGCCTCTTGGGCTAGACATCTCCAGGAGAAGGATGCCCCAGCTAGGTCTGGAAACCAGGGCCAAACCTGGGAACAGCCAACGTGCTGCCTATGAGGGGACTAACGGTAGCGGCTTTGCTCTGATCTCTCGCCTTGTTACTCGAATCACTGCCAAGGCTGCTCCCAGCATCATCACCATCAGCGTTATTATTATTATTAACATCATTGTTACAGCGCTGCCAGGCGGAGGCTCTGAACGCCAGTCGCGGGATAAAGGCAAGCTGGGGGGATCTTCAGGGAGCCCGAACATTGCAGGACCCAGCTCTGTGTGTGTTTACTCTTTGCCAACGTATGTGAGAGAGAGAGAAAGAGAGAGGTAGTGAGATAAACACTGTCATGGGCCGTTTCCATCATCTACTCACAAGAGCATAATAAAGCCCTTGTAATATACTAGAACTTGTGTGGTCCCGGGGTCTAATTTGCATACTAATTACTCAGAGCAAATGGGAACGAGGGGTGGGGGGGAGGGCATGCGGGCGAGGGGGACTGGACTATTTGCTCTGCCATTTCATATCATGCTAACAAGCTAATCCGGCGTGCAGTTAGCTCCTGATATATAACTGCTCATTAGTATTATAATAAAGTACATGAAACAACCATAAAACGTTATATACTGCACAAGTGTTGTTTTCTTGCCAATTATCTGCGGGCGGATTTATCACCGCAGTTGTTGCAAATTCCCCTTGGTGAGGTTTGGGTCGAATAAAGAAAGGTGTTGCGGGGGGAGTAGGGGGATTGCTTTCAAGGGGGAGAACATGTGTTTTCTTAAGTAGCACTTACCGATGCGCCATTTCATATGAGAGAGAGAGGGAGACTATTGCATCCTTAGGAAACTGAGAGGGGAAAGGAGCCCAGTGCTCTGAACTCAAAACCAAAAACTTCTGTCCAATAGGGCAACAGGATACAAAATCCCCCAGCAGGGACCAGATCCTGCTTCCATTTCTAGCAGGCAAAAATCTGAAGTATTTCTGTCAATTCCAGTGGAGTTACTCCAGATTGCAGTCCAGGATCCAGAGCAGAATTTGGATCCATGTTATCATATGCTCCATAAAATAATACCTATAATACTTAACCAGTTTTAATTAACCCACTTAGCTCTAACCGTGATGGGTGCTCGACCAAACCCTAACACAGACACAAGGCCTTGTGAGGTAGCGGGGATTCTTACAGACGGAGAACAAAGGTGCAGAAAGGGCAGCAATCTGTTCAAGGTCATAGAATCAGGCAGAATCAGGAACTGAACCCAGGAGTCCAGACTCCTGTGCTCAGACAGCACCTCTCATGCATGGTTGCAGTTCCTCACTGACAGATGTGTATAATATTACTCGCTGAGCACTGATGGCTACAGTCAAATACCAAGGGCATAGTGCCTGTTCCAAGGGGCTTACAGTCTAAGGGATGGATCCATCCCTCACTGAAGTCAATGGACAAATGCCATCAACTTTAATGCAAGGCAGACTGGGTGCTAACATATTCTGCGTTGACAGACACCAGTGCTCAGGGCACAGTGGATTGGCTTTAATCCTTGTAACAGGAGAGGATGACACGCAGTGGGGGGAGTGAGGAGGTGAAGCTGGGGGTTCCCTACCATTCTCTTTAAGGAAAATTACTGTTGATTATTTTTTTACACCATATTTACTGTCACACCCAGCCTGACACACAAACTGCCAGCATTTGGATACGTTACTGCAAAGGTTCCCTAGATCCCCGGAGCTTCGGTTTGGTGTCTCTCTGTTCTCAGTCTCCAAACACCGGGTTGTAACATGAGAACAACACAGCTCCTTTAATCACCACACATACAGCTACACCTCCTCCAGCACACCTTACACCGGGGGAGTGATTTTCCCATTTTCTGATTCACAGAAAGCTGCGCTAAAATCAGAGCCACTGGCTGCTTTGTAGACTCCCGCAGACTCCATCCGTATGCAAAACTGACGTATTTGTTAATAATAATTTTTCATCCTTTGTGTTCAAATTGCTTCATAAAGGTGGGTACGCATTATTATCCCTATGTCACAGAGGGGGAAACTGAGGCAGATAGAGAGGAAATCACTTGCTCAAGGTCACACTGCCAGTCAGCAGCAGAGGTAGATTTGAATCCAGTGCTCGATCCACAAGCCTATCCCTTTCCAAGCTGTCTGCAGCCACGTCCTCAGAGGCTCATATGGTGAAATCTGTAGCAGAGGCCACTCTCCCTTCTGCAGAGGCCAGCCCCAAAGCATCTGCAAACACACCACGCAGGATTCTGCCCCATTGTATTAGGAGCCCCACCTCTGCTCAGCCGCTGACTCCTGTGGGTCACCTGAGCTCCTGTTGAGAAACATTTCTCTTTCTCACGTGGCCTTAGAATTCGTCCACCTCGCCCTGCACTACAGGGCTGGGGAAGTTTGCCTGCCCACTTCATTTTCGTTCGCTGAGATATGCAGACAATGGGGGACAGCTCTTCCCAGCCAGCACATGGCTGCTACCAAGCGTCTGGACTGGTACGGGGAATCAGAGAAAACAGACACTTTCCAGTTTGGCGAGGGAGCAAGGAGTCCCATGCAATCTCATGCCACACGGCATGAAGGATCATGAAGGGCCAAGGGCCTGGAGAAATGTTCCCCCTCACCTGCAGTGTTATCTTCTCACATGACACACTCTCCACCCCTCTGGATGTCCCTGCTGGGTCAAGTCCCTCTACACCTGTCCCAACCAGGGGATGGCCTCCAGGATGGTGGCTGGCCTGTCACATGAGAATAATCAGCTGCTAAATTCAGGGTAGCAACAGGGTGCTTCAGGATTGTTCCCCAAATCCGTTCCTCATTCCGCCCCCCAGCAACATAGGCTCTGATCTGCAAGCTGCTGGGGCTTGATCCTGAGAGGTGCTGAGCGTGTATGCTTCCCCCAGACTGCAGTGAACAGCACCTCTCGGGGTCACGCCATTACTGCCTGCATGCACTCTGCTGATTCTGCCCTGCCAGATGACCCAGTGCTATGTGACTTGCTCTGGGATACCCAGCTGCTGACGAGCTCTGTACCAAAATCCATTTCTACCCCACCTTACCCTGCGGCAGGGTCATAGTCAATAGCCAAGAACCTCCCCTGCCCCAGCCACCAGTGCTACACAGAGAGGTCAGCTGATTGATGTGTACCTAGTGGGTTGCAAAACATACCCAGCTAAGGGAGGGCAGGAGAAGCCAGCAGGCCCCAGAGGGTCAGTGGCACGACAGCCAGCCAGCAGAGACAGGGTGCTGTATGTCAACCCCTGCTTCGCTCTGAAAGGGAATGGTGACAGATCCATCCCACAGCTTCCCCTGCACGGCCCTCTCAGGGCTGGGGCCCTTCGCTCTTACTGACAAGGGCTCCGAAAGACTATGACAGGGTCAAGAACCCTCCCCACCCATTACAACCCACTGGGAAACAGGGAGCCCAGATTCCTGCCAGTGGCTGCTTCAAAAGGATGGACAAGCTGGAGACCTTCACAGGCTCTCAGAAAACTTGCGGACCGTTCACAGACGCACCCCCTGCCTCTGAGATCAGCTCCCCTCTGCGAACCTCCATGCAACACCCAAAGTCACTGCCACTTTCTTGGTATTGCTGCTTTTCCTCCTCAGTCCCCCCACACACACCGGTCAGATCCACAGATATCTCCTGCAGTTATTTCTAAGGCACCCACCGCCTTGCTATATCACCACCTGTTCCCTCTCAAACGTACATGCGCAGAATCCCACACATACCTACCCTCATTTACCACGCTCCCACAGTTCCACACACACACTTATATACACCCCGTCACTGACACAGTCCCATCCATATACCCAGTCTTGCACACGTAACACACACACACAAGGTTACATTTGCACACTCACACAGATTCTCTCTCTCTCTCTCACACACACACACACACGCACCTTTGCTGTGAAGCATTTGCTTATTTATGGCGGGGTTTTTTGTCAGCAAGAAGCCGGACTGACAGCTCTCAGCGATGGGGCTCTGTCTGCCTAACTCTATAATAAGGGGCATGATATCCATTCTGCTGCCAGCAGGGAGCGAATCACAGAGACACAATCGCCCCCTCCCCAGCACTGTGAGAGGAGAGCTTTCGCGTTCACTAACTCCACTGCTCGTTAGCATCACAATATCGGGAGCAAAGGGCGACCCCAGCACCACCACCTCCCTCTCCTCCCCCAGCCTGAAAGGACACATACACACACACAGACACACACACACACGAGGGAGGCCCACTGGGGTTTTATAGGACTTGAAACCATTTTAATAAACTCATTAAGGGGGCAGATTAGAGAGGAACACCCCCCCCCCCAGCCCCGGCTCGCCCTCCCTCTGGGAGATGGCTAGAAAGCTGTCACCACACACCAAATGTCAGCACTTACTGTGTCAGACTCGGTGCCCGGCACGTCGGAGCTGCTCTGAGGGGGGAATGGACCTTGGGAAAGGGGCACCAGCTTCCCTTCTAATCTCTGTCTTGTAGGGCTGGCTCAAGAGGGGACCCTTTTACCACCCTCTCTCTGTTCTTCACTGGGCACGCGGGGGAAATTCCCAGAGTGAACCACAATTCAAGCACCCTTTGGCTGAGCCGGGGGCAAAAAGCAGTATGTTGAAATCAGCATCAAGCCCTGGAAGTCCGAGCAGGACCTGGAGTGCTGGGTCTGCAGCGCTTAGAGACCCTGAAGTCCCAGAACTTCCCAGCAGGAGTCACTGCAGAGAGCGATGCAGGGGCACTGGGTTACTTTACTTCGAACCTTTCCTGCCTGCAGCCCCCGATAGCCGCTGGCCGGCCGGTAGGGGAGCTGCGAGTTACAGTTTCTTCCCCAGGAGATAAATAGAGGGCAATAAAAAGATTGCTACATCCTTTCAATAAAGATTTTTTTCCCCTTTCCCAGACAGCTTGTGAAATGTTTTAAAAGCTTCTCACATTTCCAGTGAAAGCCACAGAGAAGAATTTTGCTTGTTATCAGCCCTGGAAACCCCTGATAGACAGATGACATTTCCCCCCCTCCTTTTTCTCTCTCTCTCTCTCTCTCTCTCTCTTCTTCTTCTTCTTTTTTTTTTTACAAGCTGAAAAGAGAGTCACAGTGTGTTTTATAACCGGCTCTCTGCATTTCAAAAGCTCAACGAGAGCTCTCTGCTAACCCCGATAAGCCCAGGGCTCTTAGAGTCTTAAATACCTTTGACAAGCTATACATTACAGCGCTAATAATTTGCCAAATTTGCGCCCATAATATGATATCTGTAAAACGTCAAGGGCGGTAATGCGATTAGCGGCCTCAAATGAAATATCGAACATTCAGCATTTAGGCCCTGAATAGGGGAGAAAGGAAAGGAAATCAATTTCAAAAGCAGGAGGGAAAGAGGCGATAAGCGTGTAATAAAAAGGAAGAGAGGGGAGAACGGGCGGACAGAGAGAAAGAGCATCTTGTTTTCCATTCTTCCCTGTTTGGCATTCAACGCCTTTAAAAAAAAAAAAAAAACTTTTGCAAATGAGTCAAATGCAAAGCTGCAAAATAACATTTGGTCACCATAACAACCCCAGGATTCGGTTGATGGGGAGGGGTGGCCATTTACTCTTTGACCCCCACCTCCACTCAATTCCCCACCCCAAACAGTTTGGGTCCATAAAACACAGGATGTGAAATTACAAGGAGTCTGAGGGTGGGCTACCCCCTCCCCTCTCCCCCGCACAAGGTGGGGGAATCATAATGTACTAATTATCTGAAACCACTCTGAGTAGAAAAGAAACTGTCACATACCAGGCCGTAGACTAAATAACAACATCCCACACCTGTGGCTTTATGAGCCCTCGCTGAGCAGGAGGGAGGGAGGAACTCCCTGCTTCCCCATGACAAGCCGGACAGTGTCCAGCAATAAAACACGAAAGCATGGTGTGACCCATTGCTGCACAGGAGCCGTGGCCTCCCGAGCATCAATCTGCATATGCAAATCCCACTTCATCTGGGGTGATTTCCTTACATCTGATAGCTGCTTTCAACTACCTGAGAGGTGGTTCCAAAGAGGATGGTTCTAGACTATTCTCAGTGGTAGAAGAGGACAGGACAAGGAGTAATGGTCTCAAGTTGCAGTGGGGGAGGTTTAGGTTGGATATTAGGAAAAACTTTTTCACTAGAAGGGTGGTGAAACACTGGAATGCGTTACCTAGGGAGGTGGTAGAATCTCCTTCCTTAGATGTTTTTAAGGTCAGGCTTGACAAAGCCCTGGCTGGGATGATTTAATTGGGGATTGGTCCTGCTTTGAGCAGGGGGTTGGACTAGATGACCTCCTGAGGTCCCTTCCAACTCTGATATTCTATGATTCTATGATTCTATGATTTGGATCAAGATGGAGATCCAGCTCTCTCCAGGACCAGGATCTCCATGTGACCTATGAGCCTAGAAGAAGGCGGAGTCGAGGGGAGAAGGTACAGGGGGTGTCATTACGGTGCCAGGGAGAACATGGGGATTTCTGACCAACAGAGCCAAATTTGGCCTCTGGAAACATCAGGGTTATCCCAAACCCAACTTCTCCAAGACTGCCCCCTGCTGGCCACGCTCAGCACAGTGATCGCTAGGATGGGCGCTACGGGGCAGGGGCGGCTAGAAGGCTCAAAGAGAACAAACAGACAGGTATCCGCCCACAATCCCGTGACCTCCTCTATATCACAGGGATTTTAATTTCACCCTGCTACCCCTCTGCCGCCCACCCTCACGTGCCCAGCCCTGAGAGCCTGAAGAAAAAACGTGACCTCCCTGTGCTCTACCTGGGACACTAAACCCATCTTGGAAACCCACACAGGGGGGTCTCGTGACTCCCGCGGCGTATGGCTTCATGAGCGCCCAGCGGTGGCACGCTCCTCGGTGACACCAGCGCGGTGTCTACACTCCGACTGGAGGTGTGAGCGCAGCGCGGGGAGACACAGGGCACGAGCACCTACAGCAACGAAGCTCCACCAGCACAGACTTCAGCACAAGCTAGCCGCCTGAGTCGGCACCCAGGGTCCCAGGTGGGCCCGTCCAGCCCACCCCAAAGCCTGTACTCCCACAGCTTCACCGCTACTGGTACTCATGCTCGCTGCCTTGGAGCTAGCTCAGGTGTGTCTACACATGCCGCCATCACCCGCTGCAGCTTAGACAGTAAGTGCAGCGTGACCAGTGGGAGTCAAAATACACCGTGGGAATACAGTGCTAGTGAAGGGGGCAGGTTGCCCGCCTCTGGCCATGGAACGGATAAAGCCCAGGTATCAGCAATGTCAGAACCTGAATCTTGAACCCCGAAGTGTCACTTCTAGGGGTTCGAATTCAGTCTCCATCACCCCCTTGGATCTTTGGCCTCTGTCCAGGCTGCCAGCGAGGGGCAAATTGTGCTGGTGGGTTTTTGCAACATGGACACCCGTCCACTAGGAACAGGGCTGAGACCCAGCAAATTCATTTTGCCCAGGGTTAATTGTGGCACTTTAAAGCTATAAAGGGAAGCACAGTTGTTATTATACCCCACTGAATTGCCATCAGAAGACAGGAACTGCAGGGCTTAATTTGTAATGAAAGAGGTGCCGGGGCTCATGTAGCTTTTTGGCATTCATAACCTGATGAAGCAAGCCCACTGGTGCCGGGGCTCTGACCTGCCAGGCCCAGCGGTGCCGGAGCTCTGACCTGCCAGGCCCAGCGGTGCCGGGGCTCTGACCTGCCAGGCCCAGCGGTGCCGGGGCTCTGACCTGCCAGGCCCAGCGGTGCCGGGGCTCTGAGCTGCCAGGCCCAGCGGTGCCGGGGCTCTGAGCTGCCAGGCCCAGCGGTGCCGGGGCTCTGAGCTGCCAGGCCCAGCAGTGCCGGGGCTCTGAGCTGCCAGGCCCAGCGGTGCCGGAGCTCTGAGCTGCCAGGCCCAGCGGTGCCGGAGCTCTGAGCTGCCAGGCCCAGCGGTGCCGGGGTTCTGACCTGCCAGGCCCAGCAGTGCCGGGGCTCTGAGCTGCCAGGCCCAGCAGTGCCGGAGCTCTGAGCTGCCAGGCCCAGCGGTGCCGGGGTTCTGACCTGCCAGGCCCAGCGGTGCCGGGGCTCTGAGCTGCCAGGCCCAGCAGTGCCGGAGCTCTGACCTGCCAGGCCCAGCGGTGCCGGGACTCTGACCTGCCAGGCCCAGCAGTGCCGGGACTCTGACCTGCCCGGCCCAGCGGTGCCGGGGCTCTGACCTGCCCGGCCCAGCGGTGCCGGGGCTCTGACCTGCCAGGCCCAGCGGTGCCGGGGCTCTGACCTGCCCGGCCCAGCGGTGCCAGGGCTGTGAAGTGCCAGGCCCAGCGGTGCCAGGGCTCTAACCTGCCAGGCCCAGCGGTGCCGGGGCTCTGACCTGCCAGGCCCAGCGGTGCCGGGGCTCTGACCTGCCCGGCCCAGCGGTGCCGGGGCTCTGACCTGCCAGGCCCAGCGGTGCCGGGGCTCTGACCTGCCAGGCCCAGCGGTGCCGGGGTTCTGACCTGCCAGGCCCAGCGGTGCCGGGGCTCTGACCTGCCCAGCCCGGAGGCACAGGTGCCAATGCTGTGGGTGCTCCAGCCCTGGAGCACTCCCGGAAAAAAATTAGTGTGTTCTTCGTGGGTCCTTCCCCCCACAGTGCCTGCCCTCTGCCGGCGGCCCTGCTGATCAACTCCTCCCCATCCCTCCCAGCACCTCCCACCCATTGCGATCAGCTGTTTTGGAGCATGCAGGAGGCTCTGGGAGGGAGGGGAGGAGTGGGGACAGGGCACGGGGGCGTAACTGGGTGGGAAAAGGCAGGGCATGGCCTGAGGTGGAGTGGGGGCGGGAAGAGGTAGAACGGGGGTGGGGGCTTGGGGGAAGGGGTGGGGGGCGGGACCTGGGGTGGAGCACGCCCCGGGCCCAGAGGAAGTCGGCACCTATGAGCCCTGGTACAAATTAAGCACTGAGTAACTTTCAGAAACTGCTGACTTGATTTGAACCTAGGAGGTGAAACCCTCCACAATCCGTTTACCATCAGCTGATAAAACAGCCACATAACATAAGATAACTCCACAGCTACTCGAGAAGCTGACTTTCAAAGAGAAGCTTCAAGGTTTAAGCCAATTTCTAACTATTCTAGATCCGGAGGAGGTCTACACATCTGCCTACAGCAGGGGTTCTTATGCCTTTCTCTGAAGCATTCGGTGCTGATCACTGTCAGAGACATGGACTAGATGGACCACGGGTCTTATCCGGAATGACGATTCTTATGAGGGGATTTTACATTAAAAACAAACTGAATTCCCACCTACAGACCAATCTGTTAGAATAACGTCACCTGTCTGGGTGAAGCAGGGCTGGCCAGGTGACCCACTGGTTAGTCAGGGAGGACCCTGGTCTCTGGGAGCAGAAGTGTGGGGAGATGAAGGGTCCAGGGGACCCATGCAGGGGTAATTGGGAATGGAGATTCACAGCATTCTGGAAGGGACCCAGTCGAAAAACACTCCAAACACCTCTTAGCTCAGCCGAATGTGCCTCGGGTCTCCAGCTCCGATGCACTGTGCTAGGGCCAGGCCTTGCAGCAGCAGGCACAAGGAGGTGAGTTATGAACCTATGGCCAAGTTCAGCCCTGGTGTAAGTGAGCTCAGACCCAGGGAAGTCAAATGAGGTAAGCCCAGCACACGCACACACTGAGCTCTCTGCAGGCTGCACTCCGGTGGGTAAAGTTGTCAGGTCCTTACAAGGTTGTAGCTAGCACTATAAAACCTGTACCCACGTGCACTAGTGGTCCATTGCCTTCCCCATCCATAGTAAACCCCTTCCCCATCGTGATCACTAATGGTGACATTCACCACCAGGTCAGAGGCTCAGCACAAGGCCTTAAGCACTACTTATGTTATCCTAACAAAGCAGGTGTGGGAGAAACCCATCGCTGCATTAATACAAGGCCAAGAACCTGCCAGTGCCTCTAAGAAATATTCCTTCCCCTTCTCAGGGAAATCCAGCATTAGGCCCTGTGTGGTACATAAGCAGCGCTAACCTCCACTACTGCACGTTTGGCTCTGGGGTTTGGAGCTGGAATTCGGGCACCCCAAAATTCAGAGCCATTTATTCACGTTTGGAAACTTCACTCTAAAGAATGTTGTTGGTTTGAGAGAGACAAGGTGGGTGAGGTTAGATCTGTTATTGGACAAAGGTCTGTTGGTGAAAGAGACAAGCTTTTGAGCTACACGGAGCTCTTCTTCGGGTCTCTTTCACCAACAGAAGTTGATCCAGTAAAAGATATTACCTCCCCCTACCCTGTCTCTCCATCATCCTGGGATCCGCACAGCTCCAAGAACAGTGCAAACAACACTGGTTTGAGAGACTGAGGAGCTGGTCCTCTCTCTACAATGGGAAAGGACTTGTTCAACGAAACTCCTTTGACATTATGCGTAATTTCATTCATAGAAGTCAAAGCTTTGTGCAAGAAGGGGACCAGTTTTATTTTATTGCACAGGTGGGAAACCGCAGCCCAGACAAGGAGACGTGACCAGCCTGAGCGCACACCGATAGTTGGCGGCAGAGCAAGGACTGACTCCAGAAACCCTGACTCCTAGTCTGGTATCCTGTTCGCTGGCCCACTCAATCTGCCAGGCATCAGACCCTTATAGAGAAATAAATCCTTTGCAAAGTACAGCTCCAGCTCCAGATGTGAATTTCACAGTGTGAGGGGTTGATTTCCAACAACCCAACTGCAAGAGCACTAACCAGGTGCCCAGCCATTTCATAGCCCCTCTCTCCAGGGTTAATGACTCTTCCCTTCCCCCCTTTCTGAGGACAGGTTCATACTTTGACTTGTCAGCATTTCGTGCTGGCACCCCCAGTCTGTATTCCATTATACTGCTTAGCCAGCACCTAGGAACCGGCGTATTAGGGAGAGCTCACTCTGGCACGGTAATGTTGGTGGGCACAGCAGACAGCCAAACAAACAGGTGACAGTCCCTTAAGTACACCCCCCCACACATACACACTCCCCACACAAGGGGCACCTCACTGTAAACTGTAAATCCCTGGGCCCTCTCAGAGACGGAGCTGAAGTCTCCAGGCTGACTAGCCTAGGGCAATCCGACAGCGGAAAGTGCCGATTCCCCAGTGGGAATGAGAAAACATGCCTGCTGCAGGGCAGAGCCCGCTCTACTCCCTTGGCCAAGCATGGAATGGCCATTACAGGGCCACTTCTTGCGGCACCACGAGTCATTAAAGCCAAGAATGCTTGGGGAGCCATCAGTGCAGGCCAAACGACTTCCCCAGATGTGGCTGGTTCTCAGGATGTGGGAGTCCCCACAGACACCCACCTCCGATCCCAGCTCCTCCAGACAAAACATTCCCAGCGTTCGATCCTCCACCCAGGACCCCACTGGCAGGAGCTTTCTAGCCCATTTAGCAGGAGGCAGTGTTTGGTTTTGAACAGATGTTTCTTCCCCCCAAATCCCTAGTATCCCTGCTGCCTTTGAGCCGAGAAGGCAAACGACTTTCACACACGTTTACAGTCAGGCAGGTGTGCACGCACACACACAGACTGCGCACCAATACACACACAGACACTGGCTCCACAACATGGCTGCATGTGTACTTGCACACCACACAACAAATGCAGATAAGCATGAGTATCACGGATGCATAAACTGTCAACGCTGAGAAGTCTGTCTTTGCCAATCCTTACCACACAGGCTTGTTAGGATGGTCCCACGGTTAGGATACTAGCCTAGGACTTGGGAAACATCTGCCACTTGCTTACTCAACTCACTTAGCTTGGGCAACTCACTTAGCTGCTCTGTGCCTCAGTTTCCCAGGTGTACATTAGGGATAACAGCACTGCCTTGCCTCACAGGAGTGTGTGAGGCTCTCAGTATGGTAATATATTAAACAACACTAATGGGGGCCCTTGAGGTCTCTTAGACCAGTGGTGCACACGCTTTTCCAGTCACTCCCCACCCTTACCATTCATGGAATTTGTCATCCCCCCCCGTCCCCTTTACTTGTAATTTGAAGTAATCCCTTACTTCTGTGCTGCCTTTAGAGCTGGGCGGCCGGAGAGCAGCAGCTGCTGGCTGGGGCGTTAATGTTGTTCGCAGCGTGAGAGAACTGGTTTTTAAATCCTGCTCCTGTTCCACCCTGCAATACCCACTCTAGTTTTATCCTGCTATTATGGCAGCAGGTCCTGTGGGACCCATGAGATCCCAGTTTCTTCGTGCCCCTGCCCCACAGAACCTCTTGCAACCCCCCCCCCGAGCCCAGTTTGTACAGCAGTGGTATGTGAGGTACTGGGACTGGACAACAGGGGCTGGATCACTTGATGATTCCCTGTTCTGGTCATAACCTCTGCAGCACCTGGGCATTGGCCACTGCCTGACCCAGTATCACCATTCTTACCGTCTGTTTTGTCCTGTCCTTAGAATAGGAAACAGCTACATGGGATCTCCCGGCGAGGGCTGAACTTCTAACTGGGTCTAAACAAGAAGAACGTGATTGACTGCGACAGGAGGCACCTTCTGTGCGCTGCAGGCGAAAACGCGCCTCCCCCACCAAGCCACATCGGGGTGGGTTACACCTATTTTGCATGCTCACTGCTTACTGTATCGTGTCCCGCCAGGTTTTGATCAGTTCATGCCATTCTTTGACCACCCACTCAATTTGGCTCCCACAGCTGCTGAGGCACAGCAAGAGAACAAGCGCACTTCCATTAAGAACCCCGTTTTCAGGGGCTCATCACTTTCAACCCACATTGTATCAATTATGAATTTCTTCTGTCTGCTCTTGGCCCAAAGGTGGATTTTTGCAGGTCAGAGACAGAAAGTTTAGGAGAGCTCCATTTGGTCATTCCTGAGAGATCCAGATGAAACATCCTTACGCAGTATGTGTCCGTACCTCCCGGCGGTGAGCTGGAGCCGGTTCACACCGGTTCGCTGGAACCGGTTGTTAAGTTTAGAAGCCCTTTTGGAACCGGTTGTCCCGCGAGCGACAACCGGTTCTAAAAGGGCTTTTAAATTTAACAACCGGCCAAAAGTGGCACTGACTCCGTGAGGGCTGGAGCCCCCTCGGGGAAAATTTGGTCAGCTCCCCGCCCTGCCCCAGCTCCCCTCTGCTCCGCCTCCTCCTCCACCTCCTCCCCTGAATGCACCGCCCCACTCTGCTTCTCTGCCCCTCTCCCCGCCCCCCGGCTTCCCGCTGATCCGCTGTTTGTGTGGGAAGCCTGGGAGGGCGGAGAAGCAGAGCGGGGCGGCACGTTCAGGGGAGGAGGCGGAGACCGAGCGGAGGTGAGCTGGGGCTGGGCGCGGGACGGGGAGCTGCCAGTGGGGACTCTGCACCCATCAAATTCTCCCCGTGCGGGCTCCAGCCCCAGAGCACCCACGGAGTCGGTGCCTAAGGCGCCACTTTTGATGTGATCAGTGGGGGGAGCGGCTGCTCCCCCTGCTCCCCCGCCCCTAGGAGCCAGAGGGACCTGCCAGATGCTTCCTGGGAGCCGCCCCAGGTAAGCACAGCCGGGACTCCCCACGTCATCCCTCGGCAGGTCCCTCTGGCTCTTAGGGGCGGGGTGGGCACCCAATACAGTGGCCCACGAGACCCTCCTGCCCGGTTCTGGGGGCAGTCAGGGGTGGGGGGTGGATGGGGCAGGGGTCCCGGGGGGGGGCATCAAGGAACGCAGGGGGTTGGATGGGGCAGGAGTCCCAGGGGGCGGGGGCAGGCCACAACCCCCTCGTGGGGTGAGGAGGGAACCGGTTGTTAAGATTTTGGCAGCTCATCACTGCATACCTCCCTCTAGGGGCAGCTCCACAGAGGATAGATAACAGCCTACTTCTGCTATTAGCTGATGGGACTGGGGAGTCATGAGCGGCTGATTAGCCAGGCTTAAAGCCCCTTTGCATCAGCAGAATGATGGAGAATCTCACCTTCTTTTTATTTTCTTTTAAAAGGACACTATTAATTCACTTCTCTCTACCCTTACGGCCAGCATCCCTTAGTGCTACGAGTCCAACTGGACGGGGCTCAAAGGGAGAAGGAAGGGAGCATTCGGCACACTTCAGAAACACCTAAATAGTCCCTGGAACAACTTTCCCATCTATTATGATGTCAACAACTTTTCTTTTTTCTTTGAAAGAAATAACTCCACGTAGCCGCTAGTTTGGGGAGCAGGAAGTCATCCTGAGGGTGTCAGATTAGTGGGCAGAGCGCAGGGCAGGTGGCCAAAGGCAAGTAATAAATGTACTTTGTCACTTGGAAGTCCCCATCATGTGTGTCAAACACACACACACAACTATTTATTACATAGCTCCTGAAGGCCCAGTCAGGAACAGAACCTATTCTGCTAAGTGCTTACACATATTAAGAGGCAGTCTCTGTCTCAAGGAGCTCACAATCTAACCTACACACACTCATGGATACATATACAGACTCCTGTCAAAGTGATAGCAACAGGCCCGCCATGACTCCTGGGGGAGAGTAATGTGACCTGCAGGTAACGAGGAAGAAACATACATCGGAACAGCCTGTTAGACATGACCACGCAGCGGGATACGGCGGCACAAGGAGTCAGTGTTACTCCGGGGTGCACGCTCGGGAGCATCGCAGCGCGGAGCACAGAGTGGGTGGACTCTTTCTGTGGGGTGTTGGGGCAGCTGTATGTGGACCAGGGTGTTCTGCACTGGACACCTCAATACTGGAGAGAGGCAGACAAACAAACTGGAGGGGGATGAGGGAAGAGCAAGAAAAATGATCCAGGGTCTGCGTTATGAGGAAAGACTCAAGGAGCTGACTATGTCCAGGGGATCTAAATGACCACCCGGTCCAGGGATGTATAACAGAGAAGAATGAGGGGGGATTTGATAGCTGCTTTCAACTACCTGAAAGGGGGTTCCAAAGAGGATGGATCTAGACTGTTCTCAGTGGTAGCTGATGACAGAACAAGGAGTAATGGTCTCAAGTTGCAGTGGGGGAGGTTTAGGTTGGATATTAGGAAAAACTTTTTCACTAGGAGGGTGGTGAAACACTGAAATGCATTACCTAGGGAGGCGGCGGAATCTCCTTCCTTAGAAGTTTTTAAGGTCAGGCTTGACAAAGCCCTGGCTGGGATGATTTAATAGGGGATCAGTCCTGCTTTGAGCAGGGGGTTGGACTAGATGACCTCCTGAGGCCCCTTCCAACCCTGATATTCTAGGATTCTAGGATTCTATGAACATCAACAGAAGAATACTCTGCACACATTCAGCACCTTTATCCACGTGTCCAACAGACAATAAGGGCTATACTGTGCTTTTAAGACACTGGGGCCTGGTGCAGAATCACTAGGGCCTCTGTGCCACCCTTTACAAGGATGCAGGATCAACTCCCTTCCCTGGCCCCTTTGAAATGCAGGGACTTCCCCTTGCATGGCGACTCAAGGAGAGTGGCCCAGGATGGAGGGAAGCCGGGCTGTCCCCCGCATGGGGACTCAAGGAAGTGGGGATGGGATAGGGTGAGAAGCTATGAATACCAACCTGGAGGTGTGCATGGCGCCCTCTCTCCCAGATGCATCTTGCACACAATTCACCTCCTAGCAGCCTGGCCCAAAGCTGAGCCCCTCTCCACTGCTCTTGGTCCACCTGGAAATAACTTCGCACACTCCCCACACCCATTTCTCTCCCAAAGGGAAGTTCAACAGCACTGGCTTTCAGCACCTGACCCGGCACTTTAATCTCCAGGCAATGAGCTGCAGGTTCTCTTGCTAGGAGAACTTGAGTTTTGGCTTTGATGAAGTGATGGACATGAAAACACACACAGACACAAACATGTTGCCAGGACCCGTCCCTGGAGGAAAGAAGGGGAAAAAAAGAGAGAGAAAACAAACAGCCATTTTCACCCCCTAAACCGTATAATTTTGTGTAAATTTTTACTTAAAAATCTCTTTTTTTTCCCAAGCCGTGATTTAGGCCCTGTCAAAACCAGGGCCAATTACTGCCATTAGGTTCCCATTATGTCACTGCTTCTCCCCCCATTATGAAGGTCTTCAGCACACAGAGCTATAATCTTCACTCACTCTCGCTCCATCACTCCCAGAAGGAACAAAATTGTTTAAAAAAAAATAAAGCCTTTATTTTGCCCCTGTCAACTCTGAAAAGGGGAGGGGGGGGAGAGACAGAAAGAAAGAAACTGGTAAAGTTTTTAACTGTGAGGTTGCCAAAAGGGCCAAGAGAAAGCAGATGATGAGACTAGGGTATGTTAAGAGCGGAGCAGGGCAGGCTAGCAATGGGGTTTCGCTCTTTTTCACTCACTACATAGACATTTGCTTCCCTTCTTCCCAAACTAAGCCGGAGCCCAGTGCTACGGACAGAGAACCCAAGAAGGATCTCCTAGGACACACGCTGGAAGCTACGTGGCTCATGAGAACCTTGCTGAGTTCTACCTGCTACCTGATGCCATGGGTTCCACCTACCCAACGGTATCACACAGCGGCAGATCCACAGCCACACCCGGTGCCAGGACGGAGGCTGCGGGAGGTTTTGAAGGTAGAAGGAACTGCGATCTGCCATATCTCGCTGCCAAGACACTGTCCGTGCGACTCTAGGCTCAGGAAGTGTGAACAGCCACGGAGTGCTGACACAGCTGTGCCTGTACCATAGGCCTTCAGGATGGAGCACGTGTGAGTGTGGGAATGATCCAGGGCCTGACGTGGCAGAAGACGCTGGACGGGGGCAGCAAGCAGGCTGGTCTCCTGTGTAGTGACAACTACAGGCTCACTGTGGCTTGAAAGAGATGCACCACACCCGTCCGCACACCTGGGCAGGGCTGGCCCACGATCACACGGGGCTCTGTACAAACAGCAGAACGGGTGCTTTGCGGGGAGGGATAGCTCAGGGGTTTGAGCATTGGCCTGCTAAACCCAGGGTTGTGAGTTCAATCCTTGAGGGGGCCATTTAGGGAGCTGGGGCAAAAATTGGGGATTGGTCCTGCTTTGATCAGGGGGTTGGACTAGATGACCTCCTGAGGTCCCTTCCAACCTTGTTATTCTATGATTCTATGATTCTCGGACTCTCCTCAAAAGCCATGCCAATGTCACCAGCTTGCAGGCCTATTTCCACGGCAGGACCTTGGGAACTGGGTGCCCTATGCCAGCAGGTCACTGAAGCCAGCCCCGCCTCTGTCTGTTCAGAGCTGAGCTGATTCCAGATACAAGCAGCCAATAGCGCTACTGACAGTGGACCCATCCCCACGGGGTCCAGGTGCTACCTGGCCGCCTCACTGCTGTCTTTGCTGCTTGGACTCTGTGCAAGGCCCAGACAACAGAGGCAGCTCCCCCCGGGCCCAGGGCAGCACAAACCCTAGAGATGGGTGAGCTGGCTCCAGCAGAAGTAAAGGGCAATGCTCAACCCTGATCCCAATTCCCCCAGAGCCTGCGCAGCTCAGATCTAGAGCTATGCTCCAGGCTGGGACCGGAGGCAGAAACCCTGTGAAAAAAACATGTCTCTTGCTGTACCCAATGCTGTCAAAATCAGCGTAGCAGAAAGGGCCTGAGAGAGCCTGGCCTGGGGCTGGATGCCCAGATGCTGGAGTGCTGGGGAGTCACCATTTAGCACCCAGCAATCATACGGGATAAACCTCCCACCTAGTGTTAATAGCTCTTCCTCTTGCACTGCATCTAGATCCACGGCTGTGCATCTCGATCCCAATGAAAATAAAGGCTCACATATCCTGGGCCCAGAACACAGCCAGAGGGTGCAGGGGAGCTCATGGCCGCAATGGGGAAAGGCCACCACAACGAATCCTTGAGCTCCTGTGCTGCTTCTCAACTGGGACCAAAGACCTAGCAGCAGACCTGCCCTCACTCCTCTCCAGTACCCCTGCTCCCTCCCACAAGCACACCCTGTGCAAACGGAGCATGCACCCTCCCTGCCTGGCTCCCCCAAAGCATTAGAGGCGGTGGGCTTGCCGAAGAGGCCCCTAAATAAAGAAACGTCATCTCAGCTAAACATCATCTCCCTCCCTCCCCCCTTGGACCTCCCAGAACCACCCCTGCTTTGAATGCAAAGGTCTCGCCCACTCCTCCGCGAAGAGAGGGAGAGAAAGAAAGAGAAAAGAAAAGAAAAAGTGACAGACACTTTGGCTTCCCCGAGTGATGGGCTGAGCCAGTGGAATGAAAGTGCTTAACAGCAGGCCAGTGAGCTGTCACTTATGTGAGCCTGTGTGTGCCAGACACAGAGCGGGGCCTGGCCTGCCAATCGCCAGCTTTCCACCAACCCCCCTTTTGTTTTTGTTTAAATCAAATCAAGGGTCGCTTTAAGTTGCGCAGCAAAGCAATTTGCTGAGTATTCTTTCTCTCCGTCATGCCAGCAGCAACCCCTGGTAACTGGAGGCGGCCCATGTGAAGCGGTGTGGGGGGAGGAAATCAACCCACTCACTCAAAGGACAACAAGGGATCCCAGAAGGGGAGGGCGGCGGAGGAACTGCTCCAAGAACACCCTGGGGAAAGCCGCTCAGCTGGGCAGGGGGGAAGCTGCTCGGATCCCACCTTAGCTGAACTGCTGGAAGCTCCTGTCCCCGGTTCTTTGCTAACCCCGGGATGCCGAGAATTGAACCTCCACCTGATGTACGAACCACCCTGAGCGGAGGATCAGGGTGGGCAGGAGCGCTCTGCACGTGGTTGGCTTTCTACCCATGCCACACGGATGCTCCTGCGAGGGAGACGGCGCTGATGGACGCAACACAGAGCAGGACTGGGCCGTTGCCTCCCTGGGAGGGCCAGCACCCGGCTCGACCTGGCCACAGCCAGCCTCTGTGGGTTGGGTCAGAAGCAGCCGCGCACGGCCTGTGATGGAGCTGGTTACCCACGTGGGAAACTGCTCCCCTACCCCAGCTGCGGCCAGTGGGGTAGAGAGGTCTGTGTCTGGGGAAAGCCAAGGCCCCTTGCAGGACAGTGAGGCAGAACCCAGGGCTGCTTTACGCTGCCCATTTCTGGCCAGCAGGAAGCTCTTCTGCCAGGGAATCACAAGGCAGGATGGAGGGACTGAGTGCCAGCGGCGCCCTGCAGCAGCAGGACTGTCAGGGTGCCCTGGGGAGCACAGAGCGGAACGGGAGCTGCATGTCCCCTGTGCTGGCCTGGCTCTGCCAGCCAAGTCAGAAGGGAAGGGTCACAATCTCATCTGCAGCCCACGATGCTGCTGGAGATGCTAGTCTGCCCGTTAGGGACAGTGACCCCACAAGTGAAGGGCCCCCTGTGTCCTACCCCCCTTCCCCTTCCCCACTGCCCACTCCCAGTGCGGGGCCAGGCCCAATCTGGTCAGGAGGAGACAGAGATGGGAAAGCCTAATAGTGTATCACATCCATTTCCCTGTGGCCCATGCAGGATCATCATGAAGGCCTGAAGAAGGGAGCTAAATGAGAGTGAAGGATGCGAAGAGTGAATCCGCAGGGATTGGAGAACAACCCAAAGGATGGCTGAATTGCTGGGGAGCAACGGAGAAAGATAAGGACATTGCTGAGAGGCAAAATGATTCCTTTGCCACACAAGACATTACCCTTTGCAGGCAATGGAGATGCGGGACTGCCAGGGGTTGAGATGTAAAAAACAAGGAGGTGCTGGGACAAGCTGGTGAATGAAAGAGCACAAGTCCCCGGGCCCAAATGGGCTGTACCCAGAAGTTCTGGAGGGATGTTAGAATGGAAAGTCTGAGCTGCTGCCAAAAATATCCCCTCTCTCATTAAAATCAGCTACCTCGCCAGAGGACAGGAAGGTAGCAAATACTGGAACTGCATTTTAGTAAGGCCCCACAGGTGATCTTGGGAACTGCAAATCAAGGAGCCATCTCTCAAGGAGCAGGTAAATGGGTTGAAACAATTAAAGAATTAAACATCTAGACACTAGACAGATGATTGTGATACCAAGCAGCATGGCTTCTGCAAAGGAAAATTGTATCTCACGTATCTGTTGGAATTCTTTGAGCAAGACAGCAAAATAGTGGATAAAGGAGAACCAAAGATTACATAATTTATTTGACTTTCAAAAAGCCTTTGAGAAAGTCCCTCACAAGAGGCTATGAAGAAAACTGAGGCCTTGTCTACACTAGACAATTAGGTTAGTTTAACTACGTCACGCAGGGGTGTGAAAAATTCACACCCTTGAGTCGCGTGGTTAAATCAACCTAAATCCTCCCGTAGACAGCGCTAGGTTGATGGAAGAATTCTTCTGTCAATCTAGCTACCGCCCCTCAGGCAGGTGGATTAACTACAGCGGTGACAGAACCCCGCCCGCTGGCATGGATAGTATCTACACTTGAGGACGACAGCAGTGCAGCTGTAATGTTCCAAGTTTAGACAAGCCCTGAGTCACCATGGGGTAAGAGGCGAAGTTCTGCCATGGATTAAAAGTTGGTTAAGAGACAGAAATGGAATAGGAATAAATGTTACGACGTGTTAATGATCTGCCGTGATTGAAGATGAAGTGTTCCCCTAAATGCCACACAAATATTTCAGAGGGACCTAACCAAGCGAGGGGGATGGGCAGCACGATGAGAGATTAAATTAAATGTTAACAAATGCAAGGTAACGCACACTGGAAGGCATAATCTGCATTCCTAATACCCCTGTCCGGGTTCTAAATGAACGGAAGCCACTCAGGGGAAAGACCTGGGAGTCACTCTGGCAGTCGACAGAGAGCTCAGCTCAACACGCAGCAGCAGGCAAAACAAGTAAACAAAATGTTCAGCTGCATAAGAGGAGGGATGGAGAATAATAAGGAAAATATTGTAAAACAATTGTGTAAATCAATAGCATGCCCTTGGCTGGGATATCGTGTTCAGTTCTGGTCACCCCATCTCAAAAAGAAACCTGGGGGTTCAGCGAGAGAAGACAAAAAATGTTAGAGGCCTGGGAGGGATCCCTGTATACAAGGAGGTGGAAAAGACAGACAGTTTAGGAAGAAGAGGAATACAAGTGCCCGTGATGGATATATCAAAATAACGAATGGGAGGGAGAAGGTAGATTGGGCACTCCTATTTCACACATATCCCCTGCAAGAAGAGTAAGAGGACAGTCAATGGAACTGAAAGGTGACAAATTTAAAACCGATCAAAAGGCAATACTTGTAAACACAAGATACAGTTAGCCTGTGGAACTCACTGCCACAAGGTATCATTGAGGCCAAGATCATAGGAGGATTTTTAAAAATGACTAGACAGGTATATGGAGAATGAGATCATCCACTGTTACATTAGTTAGGCTAAAAACTATTTTTGTTTTTTAGACCCTTCTGCTTCAGGGTGTAAGCCAACCACTTATCAATGGGGTGTAGGAAGAAATTCTTCCTAAAACCAGTTTATTCCAGAATCCTATGGCATGGATTTTCTTGAACCCTCCTCTGAAGCATCTGGTGCTGGCCACTGTCACAGCCAGGAGACTGGACTTGATGGACTGCTAATCTGATCCAGTGTGTCAGTTCATACATTCCTATGACCTCCCCGCCCCCCAAGAGGAGCAAAGTCCCCAGGGAGCCCAACCCCGATCCATCCTCCTCCTAACCCAGTGGCTTTAAAAGGGTTAAAATAAAACTTCCACACAACAGCAAAAAAGAGCCCGAGAGAGAAAGTTAATTGAAAATGCTGTTTAATTTTTCAGCTCCACTGGATCACACCCCAGCACAGATGGTTCATCAAGACAGTCTCTGTCTGTCTCGCTGTCCATCCCAGGCTTCCCCCCCCCAGCCCCCCGTGTATAAGGGAGGGGGAAGGGGAAAAGCCACAGCAGGCAGTAGCTCAAAAAAAAAAAAAGGCGACTTAACACAAAAGAGCATTCTGTGCAGCTCTTCTCAAGGCGCTGGGACAATGCTCCCAACTTGATCCTTTCATAAAGAGAACGTTTCGGGGTCAGAAAACAGGACACATTAAGCCTGGAGAGGCAGTGCTGGCCATTTTACTGCTGACTTTGGTGGCCGGTGAACAGTTTGTAGGAGAGTCAGATTGTTTTAGTTATTTTTATAAGGACCCATCTCCTTTATAAGGACACTCTAATTTGGGGGCTCCTAGGGCCTGAGTTCTAACCCCCGCTCCCCCCTCCATACCATGCCCTAAGAACAGCCCACCATCTTTCTCAGCTGGGAAGAGAGCATCTAACCAATATGAAAGGCAACCCCTTTAACTGGATTGTCCCAGCAAGCCACCACACAAGAGACCAGCAAACATCTAATTAAAGCTGTTCAGACACACAGAGCAAATCCTTCCTCCCCCGCCTTTCACTCAGCCCATTTCATTCCTGTTTCCACTCATGGCTTTTTATTAAATATTCTGTCGTTGTTCGGGCAGAGGGTTGGGGAGCGGAGGGGGCGAAAGGGGACCAAACCTGTTCAGGGCTCTGATTTTCAACATCAGTTTGCTCTGTGCCAGGACTGCGACCCATTGATTTGTGAGCTGAAATTGATGATTAGCACTTTCTGATTAAAATAACCCCTTGCAAAAAAACATCACCCTCTGTTGTACAATAATTTTGCTCCACTAATCAAGCCATTTCTCAGAGAGACTCAGGTAAGGCAGAAACCCTCCTTCTTCGGATTTCCAGTAAGTTTTGTGCCTTGAGGGTGAGGTGAAAAGCTGGATTTTTGTGCAAATCCAACTTCTCAGCCTGGTTGTTGTTCGGGTTGGATGGTGCACTTCTGATAAAGGCTGGATCCAAACCTTTCGTCAAAACTCAAACCAAAGCTATTTGAAAACTAACATATGTTTGGGGGGTTATTTTTGTTACTCTGCACTTCCTGGTGTTGGGTGGGAAGAGAGACAGAAGGGTCCAAATAGAAAGGCCAGGTCTAAAACCAGGAAAAATCCTGGAAAACTCAAGAGACTGAGACCAAAGGAGGCTGGAGAAGCTTGCAGATGCCTTTATAAATCGAACCCACCATTGACTCTCCTTTTCCACTAGCAAAGCACTCACGGCCTCAGCCACTGCTCAACAGCAAATCACGCCATGAAAAGATCCTGAATTCAAACAGAGTGGGAACAGGACTTTGTACAGTCACGCAGCATTGGCACTTATTGGACCCAAGAGGTATTCGTTTGTTCTGAAGCAGATAAAGCCCCAGATAAACATGCTGCAAGTACGGGAAGCTGGTGACTTGCCAACCGACACAGATTTTTATCCTAATCTCGAGGACACCTGAACCTTCTGTAGAAATCCATACAGCTGCGGGGGATGAGCAATCCACAGGTAACCACTGACCAGAGATTAGCCCAAACATGGCATTTTCTGTTTTCTATAGCCACTGGGTCATCCGTTTGATTTTAAATAAATCGCTGATCTTCTACAACTTAGCTCTGATTTATTATAAGATTCCATTGCAGGCCTGCATTCCTCTATTAAAGCCATTTACAGATGTTTATTAAATGAACCCTCACAACCCCAGACCTGCCAGGCAGGTAGGTGGTAATATTCCCAAATATTATTCCCATTTACAAAGTGGGCAAAGTGAGAGGCAAAGTGACTTACTCAAGGTCATACAGAGAGTAGACGGCAGAGCTGTGAATGGAACCCAGGAGTCCGGGGCCTGTGCACTTAGACCCCTTTTCTATCAGACCTAAGTTTCACAGAATCCCCTTTGCTGAAAATAAATCTCAGAAGAAAGCAGCCCCAAACTGCTGCAGTGTTGTCCGCTCAGAGTTGCAGGTTCCTGATGGGGAGGCGTGGGCTAGGTGAGGACCTAGGTTAACTAACAGGAACCTGGAATGACTGAGGTACCATTGGGTTTGCTCCTGCTGCAGGGACCATCATTGCAGCTGCCTTTTATGATTAAGGGGGCGGAAAGGGAAGCTTTGCATTAAAAGGACCAGAAATCCACATTTAATTACTCCTAACAAGGCAATTATCGTGCATGTCAGGATGGCACAAACCCTCACAAGGAGTCAGCCCCTTACGATCGTTGCTTCAGAAGACACCTGTCACTGTGACCCACTCGTCGCCGGTCCTCGGTGGCATGGGCTCGGAGTCCAGGCAGCTGCCATGCTGCTGATGGGGGCTGAAGACACGTGGGAGCATCCCTAGCTGTTGTGCACACAAACGTTGCCAGAAATGCAGGAAAAGAATCATCATTCTTGGGTTGGGACAGGCCTTTGGATCTCAGCCTGAAACACACATTTGCTCTAAGATGGCACTTTCCACCTTTATTTTTTCTTTGCTTTAGAGCAGGGCCTGCAGGCTTCTGTCTCCAATCTCACCTGCCCTGAGCAGGATGCAGAGAAGCCAGCAGCAGTGATAACCAGAGAGGCCAAGAGGCAGAAGAGGGTAGTGGGGGGAGGGGGAGCAGAGATGACTGGAGGGAGGTCGAGAGAGGAACGAAGAAAGAGAAAAGAAAAGAAAAACCCAGCAGTGCACCATGTTGCATTGTTCACGCTCAGACCTTCAATTTGCTCTCTGCATTCTCCTGCAGCGGGGAGAATGTTACGCTGGCTTAAGAGACAAATCGGACACAAAATAAAGACCAAGCACTCAGCAGTAAAGCAATTATCGCAACATTTTATGCCGGGCCTGTTCCTTTTGAAGGCAGCCTGGTGCTGCCCGCATGTACCTTAACCCGTTCCTAATAACCATAAAGTCACCATTATTTACGGTACAAGACATTAAATAAATAATGAAAAAGCTGCCGGCGATGGAGCGAGGCAAGTGGGGGTGGCAGGGGAATCTCCTGAGACCAGAGCCGGCACTGGCTGAATCTGCCCTGCAGAAAACAAACAAAAGCAACTTTACTAAACCTGTGGGGGCTTTTTCTTTGGAGG
Source organism: Chelonia mydas (assembly GCF_015237465.2). Taxonomy (NCBI): domain Eukaryota; kingdom Metazoa; phylum Chordata; order Testudines; family Cheloniidae; genus Chelonia; species Chelonia mydas. Next base: position 103,845,987 of record NC_057854.1, read on the forward strand.
GGTACAAGACATGGGAATCGGGTCAGTCCAGGAGGCACAGAATAAAAAAGAATATTCTTTTTAAAAGGCAAAAGCAAAACAAAGTTGCAGGAGAGCCCCAAAGCTAAACACAAATCAAACAGGCCCTGAGCTTCAAACCCACTGGCAATCACACCAAGCAGATCAAAGGCTGTGGGGCCAGATTCTGATCTCTGTTGTGCTGGTGTAAATCCAGAGTAACTGCACTGAAGCCAATGGAATTTCTGCAGATTGACACCCTGGCATAACACGGACCAGAACTAAGCCCATGACAGGTGGCCATTCACTTACACCTCAGTTAAATTCGGAGAGAAACTAGATCAAAAGTCAACTGTGAATATAAATACAGGTGTCGAGAGGAGTCCCTCCCTCCCCTTCCTAAATAAAACTGACACCCATTTCCAGCTGACAAACAGTGCTTCTTGACTCACCGTCTGGCCTCTGTCCCAGTGAGAAAAAGTTTTGATTAAAGAGGGAAAACACCCCAAAACCCAAAACAAAGCAACAAATCCCAGCCGAGGCTCTCAGTAAATTATCCAGGTTCCTGTTCACTTGATCACACAAGGAAACATCCTGGTACACCCTAATCCTACAACGGGATCCGCGTGGGCTGACCCACACGTCTACACAGCATCCCATTGGAATCAAGTGTTTCTGCAAGCGGGTCTGATTGCAAGTTTGGGACCCTAGTATCCAGGTTTTTATCACTCAGCGATCTCCCCCCTCAGCGCCTGTTGTTTTCTTAAACCTCCCTTATTGTAAAATCTTTTTTCCCCTGGGTGGATTTCACCACCCAAAATCATCAGCAGCTGGGATCTGTGCAGGTGGTTCCTGGTCCCATGGACATACGCTACCTTTGCAGACGGACCGACTGATACAGCAGCAAAGCCATCAGACCAGCTGCAGGGCTACGCCCTTCCGCCCCTGCCCGTGTATTCGGTGACGCCAGATCTCAGTGGCAGGCTTCCCAGCTCAGCCCTGGTGACGCTCCCTAGCGCTCTGCTACTGACCCAGAGGCATAGGACACCCGTCCTTGGTGGCTTCTGGCAGGACAAACCCACCCATATACACTGGATTTTCCCCACCCGTATCGCCCTGGATTTTACACACAGTGAGAGACCTGGGGCTGCAGCACATCACAAAGGTTTTGCCCCAAACAGCGAATGGGCAGGTGTGCGAAGCACGTGCACCACGAGAAAGGTTCGCCTGACCAGAGAGCCGACTGTTTTCCTTTCAACCATGTACCCGGGTCACAGAGAAACGCCTGAAAAGGGACAACAGGTCTTCCCCGCCCAGCCCCCTCATCCCTTCTTTTAATTACTGAGCACTAAACACCGGCTGAGTGGTGGACATGGATACCTGAGTGGCTGCGAGTGGCTGGAAACGTTGGGGTCCCATCCACACCTGGGAACAGGAGAAAAAGAAACTCAATTAAGCGTGTTCCTCTGAGCTTCCTTTGGAAGGGAACCAGTGGGATCTCAATGCTGTTTAAGAACCCCCACATCAGGTGGAACAGGCCTTTGACAAACCCCAGTGTGGTCACCCGCAGACATGGCATACTATGTACATTACCTGTATAGTCAGGTAGAATGGCAGACATTTTTATTCTATTTTTAGCAATGTACAAAGGCAGTCAAGAAGCACATAGCCCGATCCCTCTCCCATGCAGACGGTATACTGTGGCTACAGTTATGGCATAAGTGTATTTTTTGCTCTGCTCCATCGGATGTCTCACTTGCACTCCGCTACTCATCTCTGCTAGGATTACACCAAACCACCCAAATTCCTGAACAGCCTCAGCCTTTTAAAAAAGAAAAATTCAACCCCAAAAATAAGAACTGCCTCCTCCTATCCCTCTAGTGTGGAATCTCCCCCCTGGTCACACTGACACAAGGTCCAGAACGGGTGTCATCAATTCTGTCCCTGGTGCAGGACTGCAGGTGTAATATCGTGAGACCCTTCAGGAGCAGAAATGGAATCTTTGTATTGTGAGCAAGTCAGAGATTTCCATATCGGATGAGTTAAGACTTTTTTTTTGCCGTGGTACGATGAGTGAACTTTAGACGTTTCTAAAATCGAATGATTATTTTTGTTTCTCTCTCTTTCTGAAGTCTGAACACTTGGACCCATGACAGCTAAGAGAATTGATGGGAGGAGGGGTACAGCAAATAGTACTAATTTCTAATACTCTCTAAAACATTTCTAGAGTAGTTCCTTGGTAAAACGTATGTTATATACAGACAACAGGGTGGTGCAGGGGTTTTGTGGGTAATTGCTTGGAATGATCTTCATAACTTGTTCATGCGGGTTTGCCAACTCAATGGACCTCCACTGGCACAGGACTGAATATAGCATCGCCTGGATCTTGGGCCAGTAATTCCTGCTGTGATTCAACACAGTTTAAGAAAAGGCGGATAGAGGAGCCCGTCGGTAACTTCTTTGTATTTGGTTTATTTTAAAAACGGAAGGTGGTTGAAGCTGATCGGGCCCTAGATGGTTGGAAGCATCAGCACGAATAGGCAGAGCGAAGAAGCGGCCAGCAGCAAAGGCAGGTAATGCCGTGGTGCTGCTGTTTATAATGGGGCAGGTGAAATAAAGAAGGGATTCCATCAGTTTCAGCAGCACGTATGGTTATAATACACGTACTGCAGAGACAGACATGGATACTTTATGCACACATAGACCATATAGACAGTTGATGTCTTAGTCAGGAATGTACTGCTCCTTCTATGGTTTACGAACTAGAATGCAGGACCCAGAATTGAGGATTTCGATCAGTTTCTCATCCAGTTTGAATAATACGCACCCTGGGAGACTGTTTTGTTCCTCTTAATCTTCTCCATTAATGCTTCTTCATTTTAAACTCTGTGCTTGTCCCAATACAGTAGAGTAGCGAGTAAATGAGTGGAATTAGGAGAGTGGCTCAGCACATGAGCTTGAGCGAACGGGGTGTGTGTCTGAACACACAGGGTTTGGAGACCTACGAGGATGTCTTTGGTTTTTTCTTTTTGTTTTTTTTTTTAAACAAGTCTACACAAAACAAAAGGAAAATAATGTCTCCTGCAGCTGAATGGAAGAGTCAAACACAGACACATACAAAGGGAGAGAGGGCCATCTGCACTATGCATCTGATACAGCCTTGGCTGGTACGGGCTTCATGGACTCTGAGACAGGCGAACAGGAAATGGAATGTTTACTGCCTTGCGATGTACAGTCAAGTGAATGTTATTAGAAGCGTATGCCTGAGAGCGACCGACAAAAGTTACACATTAAGCTGCACCTCCTTCCTGCACCCCATGCCCCTCCTCAAACCGCCCTACAACAAAGTCTGGATCTGGAGAGAGGGCGCTAGGTGTTTCCACTTTGTCTCTGCCCTGGAATGGGAGCTGGTGGGGCAGGGTGAACTGGCACACGAAGGTCCTCCTCTTGGATCTGAGCTCCCTTGTCACAGAGCTGTGAGACTGGAAATCCCCTGGTGCCCGCCCAGCGGTTTTTGGAGTGTCAGATCAAACAAGCCCTTCTCAAGCATGCTCCATGGTGGTAGCTGTGTCCTCACGGCAGGGGGCTACACACTTCACTACCGTCCACCCCAATGGAAGGGGAGGAACACACGCAGCAGTGCGACCCGCATGCTGGAGAACCAGGCGGCTCCAGGTAGGTGCACCGCAAGTCTGACGTCACCCTACAGCATCGCATGTGTTAATTCTCCAAGCTGTCGGTGGGGTAGAGCGTACCAGACCTGAACTCTGAACCTGCCTGACACCCTATGCCCCCCTTTCACCCAGGGGTTATAAAACAGAGCACCAGGCCAGGCAGCCGCCAAGGAACAGGCAGCTGCTCTCTCTAAGATCTGGTCCATTTCATTGCCCAGTAAAGAGGAGAAGGGGTGGGAGGCAAGGGAGGAGGCGGATTTCTAGGCATGGGTGGGTTCATTCTTCACCAGCTTACGCAAGTCAAAGCTGCCATGGGGGGGAGTGGGAGAGGAAGTCTGGTGCTTTGAGCGGGACTGGCCATTCAGAAAGGCCTGTATTTCATACACGATGCTTTACATCTACACTCCCCCCAGTTAAAGTCACGAAGGAAGCCAATGGGGCACCGCCCAGCCCCCATGTGTACCCAGTAGCAAGGAGCCAGGGCTCTAAAGATGACACTTTTGTTTGGATGACTAGCCATAGAGCCACACTGATTGTCATTAAAGCCACTGCAAAAGAAACCCTCCCCCACCCCGTCCCCAGCACCCGTCCGCCAGGCTCAGCTGAAATGTAACCCCCCCGCCACGCACGCACGCACACACACACACACACACACACACACACACACACACAACAAAAGCCAAACTCTTTCAAAGCCAAATCTGATTGAAATTCAAAAACTTCTCAGCCCCTCTCCCTCCTCCTCACCTTGAAAAGAGAGTGTATAAAAGAGCAGGACAAAGAGCCCTCCCCCGCCAGCCCACCCCCGGCATTGTGTCACACAGCCTGCTTAGGGCCAGCTACAAGGAAAACCCAGCCCTGGGCTCGCCCCATTGTTCTTTCCCCCATGGCCTCTGCGGGCCTGGATGGCGCAGGGGCTTCAAGGAGCCAATACACACCCCACACGCACCGAAAACACAACACTTCGCGCCTTTGTGAGGGGCACAAAGACGGGCCCTGCCATGATAGAGCCGGGCTGTGTGATTTACTCACTTGCCTCTCGAGAGCCAGCGTGGAGTTCTATGGCCAGGGCGGGCAAGCGGCCTTTGGTTTTACACCCAGGGCTATTCTTGCTGTGATCTGCCTCCATCCCGCTCTCTAGGAGTCAGCACCTTCAGGGCGATCCTTTAATGTTTAGCTAACTGACATTCCCCCCTGTGTACCAGCCCCCCAGTGCCATGGAGCACAGCTCCCTTCCCTTCAATCAGAGAGGTTTGAGGATCTTCCTCTTGAATTGTATTCCCCTCTACGCATAGCTTTTCTTTCAGGCAGCACAGTCATCCTTCTCTCTGTGCAAAGGCTCTCCGATGTCTGTGCAGTTAAGGGGTGTCCCTACTTAAGCTTCATGCCTGAGCTTCTGGTTCCCTGGGTGGCTGCTTCAGGTAACCCTTCCCGTCCCATCCCTGCTCGACCTAAGGAGTGCTGCATCTTTTTGGAACGTCACCACCTTCACAAACAAAGACAACCGCCGCACTCCACACTTCTACAGCCCTGCTCCTCTTCAAAGCCCTTTACAAATATGAAATCAATCCTCACAGCCTCCTCCAGCCTTCCCAAGAGGCAAGTCCCCATATGACGGCTGGGAAAACTTAGGTTAGGGATTAACGGATTTGTCCAAGGCCACAGAGGGAGTCCATGTCAGATCCAGCATTAGAATGCAAAAGCTGCTGGCTCCTGGTCCTGAATGCTGACTTCTAACCCATGCCTCCTTGCGCCTGCCTTCTCCGATCTTCTTTCTCCATGCAGCCAGTCTCTGGGCAGCCTGCCAGATATCACCCACAAATCACAGTAGGGAAAGCTAGGTGGTGCAGGACCAACAGTAGCCTACCCATGTCTATGCCTCACTGGTCATGAGATTCCCCCGGCTCTAGTTAAATACTATAAGCAATGTGGTGAAACAGGAAAGCTGTAGCCTCCGGTCTGTCTCCTCCACAGTTCTGGAGACTCGGGCAGTTTTGCCGACACACCGCTCTTGGGGTAATCTTGGAGGTGACTTCATTTTTACCAGCATCTCTCATCTGGACGTGGTGGGAATGGGCTTGAACAACACTGTGGTAAACACCGTGGGGCCAGGCCTCGAAGGAAAAGAGGGTCCTCAAGAACCTGGCAAGAAATGGATGATTCCTACTAACACCCAGCTTGAAAGAAAACGAACAGAATATGCAACAGCCCCCAGGATTTCTCTGCCCTCTTCTAAAGAGTGTATGGAAAAGCTGCGGTGACTTCTGCCTGGGGAGTTTCCATTCTAGTCTGACAGACTGAGAAGGGGCGTCCTCCAAGAAGGGGAGGCCGTATGTGCTAGCGCATGGGACTGGACTGACAACCCAGAGTCCTAGATGCTAGTCTCAGCTCTGCTGCCAGCCTGCCATGCCGCCTTGAGCGAGTCCCTTCACACCTCTCTTTTTCCTCCCACTTTTAGTCGGTCTTTTCGATGGAGACTGTAAACTCTTTGGGACGGGGACTCTCTCTTACTACGTCCCTGTAGAGTCTGCTACACTTGAGCCTTGATCTCAGCTAGCTGCTCTGGTAATTAGAATAATACTTCATCGGCATCTGGAGCCTCGTGGATGCAGTACAGATGCAGGAGTCAGGACTCCCAGCTTCTAGTTCCAGTTCTGACACTCACTTGAGGCAGTTCCTTCCTCTCTGTGTACCCCATTTCTAAAATGGGGATAATGATTCTGACCCACCCTTTAAACCACTTTGAGATCTATGGCAAGATGCACTGTATAAAGTGCAAAGCCATTGTCCTGGAAGCAGAGTTCATACACACTGCAGCTCCCCAAGGTGAACTACTAAATTATGCAAAACCTCCAAGAAACCACACTTAATTGAGTTTTAATTTTAGTCAATTAAAAGTGTGGGAGAGGTGAGGTCTGCAAAGGTTCACTCCCGCCTCTTGGATATTTATTTGAAAACAGGTCACCTCCTTATACAGTGACTCCCAGTAAGCTGATCAACTCAGCAAAGGTGAACGGGGGCAGGGGATCAACAGAGAAGAGGGGTTAGGCCAGCACTAGGAAGGCCTGATTAAGCAATCAACCCTGAACATAAAGAAGGGAGGGCAGTCTCAGTGCTAACCAGACAGCGCCCTACCTCCTCCTCCAGTCCTCCACCCTGGGAATGTTACAGGGGTGCTCTTCAAACTAGACGAGGGTAACAGCATTGATACTTGCAGCTTCAGTTCTCCAAACCTTTGCCGTGGGTTGTGCCTTTGTGGTACACGTAGGGATCTAGGATCTCCTTCATGAAGTGTCCTCCTTCCCGCTTGCAGTCTCCACTCTCAAGGCAGGGAGGTGTAAACAGGATGGACCCCTCTGAAGAGTACCAGCATTGTTCTTTCTCTGCCAGAGGGGATCACTGCAGAGTACTCCAGAAGCAACGTCATCAGCCACAGAGCAGCCTGGGGCTTGGTATGGCTCTGAAGCCAGCGCTCCAGATGACCAAGGAGCTCTCAGATAGAAAGCTGGGGTCCTGAATGCAAGGAGTGCAGCCCTGCTAAACCCTAAAAACAGGATTTCACCCTTCAAAAACAGGCCCCATCCCCAGGGGGATGTAAGCTGAAGATAGACTAATTTCCTGTCAGTGAGAGCACCTTCAGCGGCGATCATTATTATATGCACTGCGTGTACCAGTGTTTCCACTAACTGCGATCTGCAGGTTCCAGACCGTCGAAAAGCTGGATGCCAAACCATCTGTAAATAAATCTGAAATGGCAATCCCCTTCCTAGCACCGGGAAAGGCCTCAGGAAGAGATGGGATTCCAGCCGAACTGCTGAAACAAGGAGGACAGTTTGTGTTTAAAGATCTACACGATGTCTTCCTTCCCTGCTGGAGGGAGCGGGAGACAGGAAGGTCGCCGCCATCATAATGTTGTATAAAAACAGAGGTGACCAGAGTGACTGCAACAACTACAGAGGAATTTCCCTCCTGAGTGCTGCTGGCAAGGCATTCGCACGGGCCATCCTCAAAAGACTGCACGTTACTGCTGACCTTGAACATCCAGAGAGTCAGTGCAGCTTCCTTGCCAGTACATTTACCATCGACACGGTCTTTGCACTAAGGCAACTGTCAAGACCAAGGAAAACCTCTCTACATGGCCTGCATAGATCTTACAAAGGCTTTTTGATCTGGTCAGCAGAAAGGGCTTTTTTTCAATTGCTTGATAGAACTGTTTGCCCCCGACTCAATCATCCTCAATCTAATTCTATCCTTCCATAGCATAGCATGAAGGCTGCAGTCCAGTATGACGGTAAGGAATTCGACAGCTTTCAAATCCACAGTGGCGTGAAACAGGATGTGTTTTGGAACAAGCACTCTTTGGTATATTCTTGTGTCTGCTGTTTCGTCATAACATAAGAACGGCCACTCTGGGTCAGACCAAAGGTCCATCTAGCTCAGTATCCTGCCTTCCAACAGTGGCCAATGCTAGATGCTTCCGAGGGAATGAACAGGGCAGGGTAATAATAAAATGATGCATCCCCGTTGTCCAGTTTCAGCTTCTGGCAGTCAGAGGTTTAGGGCCACCCAGAGCATGGGGCTGTGCCCCTGACTGTCCTGGCTAATAGCCATTGATGGACCTATCCTCCATGAACTTCTCTAATTCTCTTTTGAACTCAGTTATATTTTTGGCCTTCACAACATCCCCTGGCACCGAGTTCCACAGCACGACTGTGTGTTGTGTGAAGAAGTCTTTCCTTTTGTTTGTTTTAAACCAACTGCCTGTTATTTCATTGGGAGACCCCTGGTTCTTGTGTTATATGAAGGGGTAAATAACACTTTCCTATTCACTCTCTCCATACCCTTCATGATTTTATAGACCTTTATCGTATCTTCCCTTAGTCGCTTCTTTTCTAAGATGAACAGTCCCAGTCTGTTTAATCTCACCTTGTGTGGAAGCTGTTCCATCCCCCTAATCGTTTTTGTTGCTCTTCTCTGTATCCTTTCCAATTCTAATATATCTTTTTTGAGATGGAGCGACCAGAACTACATGTGGTATTCCAGGTGTGGGCATACCATGGATTTACATAGTGGCACTATGATATTTACTGTCCTATGATCTATCTATCCATTTTCTAATGGTTCCTAAGGTTCTGTTTGCTTTTTTGACTTTTGCTGCACACTGAGTGGATGTTTTCAGAGAACTCTCCACAATGACTCCAAGAACTCTTTCTTAAGTGGTAACAGCTAATTTTGTATGCATAGTTGGGACTGTTTTCCAATGTGCATTACTTTGTACTTACCAACACTGAATTTCATCTGCCATTTTCTTGCCTAGTCACCCAATTTAGTGAGATCCCTTTGTAACTCTTCACAGTCAGCTTTACCCTTAACTATCTTGAGTAATTCTGTATCATCTCCAATTTTGCCACCTCACTGTTTACCCCTTTTTCCAGATCATTTATGAATATGTTGAATAGGACTGGGCCCAGTACAGACCCCTGGGGGACATCACTGTTTACCTCTCTACATTCTGAGAACTGACCATTTATTCCTACCCTTTCTTTCCTATCTTTTAACCCATTAGTAATCCATGATAGGACTTTCTCTCTTATTCCATGACTGTTTACTTTGCTTAAGAGCCTTCCTGAGGAACCTTGTTAAAGGCTTTCTGAAAATCTAAGTACTGAATATTCCCCTTGTCCACATGTTTATTTGATACCCTCAAAGAATTCTAGTAGATTGGTGAGGCTTGATTCCTTTTACAAAAGCTGTGTTGACTCTTCCCCAGCAAATCATGTTCATCTATGTGTGTCTGACAATTCTGTTCTTTACTATATTTTCAATCGGTTTGTGTAGTACTGAAGTTAGGCTTACCGGCCTGTAATTTCCAGGATCTCCTCTGGAGGCTTTTTTAAAACTCAGCATTACATTACCTACCTTTCAGTCATCTTGTACAGAGGCTGATTTAAGTGATAGGTTACATACTGCAGTCAGCAGTTCTGCAATTTCATATTAGGGTTCCTTCAGAACTCTGGAGTGAATACCATCTGGTCCTGGTGTCTTATTGCTGTTTAATTTATTAGTTTGTTCCAAAACCTTCTTGACATCTCATTCTAGGACAGTTCCTCAGATTTGTCACCTGGAAAGACTGGCGCAGATTTGGGACTCCCCCTCACATCCTCTGCAGTGAAGACCAATGCAAAGAATTTATTTAGCTTCTCTGCAATGGCCTTGTCTTCCTCGAGTGCTTCTTTAGCACCTCACTCCTCCATTGGGTCCACTGACTGTTTGGCAGGCTTCCGGCTTCTGATGTACTTAAAAATTTTTGCTGTTTCTATCCTTTGGTATTTGATCTTCAAATTTTTTTTTGGCCTGCCTAATTATCCTTTTACACTTGACTTGCCAGAGTTTATGCTCCTTTCTGTTTGCCTCAGTAGGATCTGACTTCTGATTTTTAAAGGATGCCTTTTTGCCTCTAATCACTTCTTTTACTCTGTTGTTTAGCTATGGTGGCTTTTTTTTTTCGGTCCTCTTACTGTTTTGTTTTGATTTTTCATTTGGGGTATACAGTGAGTCTGAGCCTCTATTGTGGTGTTTTTAGTTAGTTTCCATGCAGCCTGCAGGCATTGCACTGTTGTGACTGTTCCTTTTTACTTTCCATTTAACTAGCTTCCTAATTTTTGTGTAGTTCTCCTTTTTGAAGTTAAATGCTATTCCAGTGGGTTTCTTTGGTATTTCCCCCCCACAAACATGTTACATTTCATTACATTATGGTCACTATTACCAAGCGGTTCAGCTGTATTCACCTCCTGGACCAGATTCTGTGCTCCCCTTAGGACTAACTCAAGAATTGCCTCTCCCCTTGTGGGTTCCAGGACTAGCTGCTCCAAGAAGCAGTCATGAATGGTGCCTAGAAATTTTATCTGTGCATCACATCATGAGATGGCATGTACCCAGGCAATATGAGTTGAAATCTCCCATTATTATTGGGTTTTCTGTTTTTGTAGCCTCGTTAATCTCCCTGAGCATTTCACAGTCACTGGCACCATCCTGGTCAGGTGGTCGGTAGTATATTCCTGCTGCTAGACTCTTATTATTCAAGTATGAAATTTCTATCCACAGAGATTCCATGGTACAGTTTGATCCATTTAATTTTTACTGTGTTTGACCCTATGCTGTCTTTCACATATAATGCCACTCCCCTCCTCAGCACGACCCACTCTGTCATCCATATATATTTTGTACCCTAGTGTTACTGTGTCCCACTGATTAGCATTGTTCCACCAAGCTTCTGAGAGACCTATTTTATCATCATCCTCATTTAATGCCAGGCACTCACGCTCACCCACTGTAGGATTTAGAATTCAAGCATCTGCATACAAGCACTTCTACAATTTGTCAATATTCAGTTGTCTGTCTTCACGTCATGTAACTGAATGGGACTCTTTTTCATTTGACTGTTTCTCTTTGCTTCTTGCCTGTACTTTATCAACTTTGTCATGCTTTCTCATCTAGCACTGAGGTGTAAGTATCCACACAAGATCAGATGAAAAACTCCTCAGCACTGAATTCTAAGAGCAAAAAGCAAAGTCAAACACCTGCTGATCAGAACTCTTTTCACCGACAACACAGTGCTCGTCACACACAGTTAAGAGGAGCTTCAGCAACTTTGCAATAGCTTTGCACTAGCTTGTGATGAATTTCCACTAACCAATGATTAGGGCACAAGGTGTGTTAACTGCACCGGAGGTTTCAGTAGCTAACACCATTCTAGAAGCTGTGCACAGGTTTTGCTATCTAAGACCAAGTGTATTGGATAACTTATCTCTAGAAGATGAGATTAATTCGTACACTGAAAGGGAGCTACCGCATTCGGCCACCTGACCAAGCGCATTTGGGATAACAGGAAACTAACATTGAACACCAAGATAGGTGTGTACCTGACGTGTGTTTTGAGCACGCTGCTCTATGGTGGCAAGACCTGGACCTCCTACAGAAGGCAGGAGAGAAGGCTAGACACCATCCATACGTGCCGTCTTCATCGTATTCTAAAAATCCAGTAGGAAACCAAAATTATTGACATCAAATTACTTGAGAAAGCAAAACTGACAATTCTAATCGCCACTTTCAAACACAGATGTCTCCTCTGTGTTGCTGGATGGATCTGCAGCAGATGGAGGATGGATGCATTACAAAGCATCGCCTGTATGGAGAACTTGCAGATGCTGCAAGGCGATGGGGCCGACTGAAACTCAGGTTCATGGACATTTGCAAGACAGGTTGAAAACTTTCAGCATCCACATCGCAAGGTGGGAAGATGCAGCTCGCAACAGGCCATGCTGGAGGGCTGCATCCATGGAGACAAAGAGCCAGGAGAGAGGTAACTGAGAGAGAGGAAAGCAAATAGAGCGAAAAAGAAAGCGCACCAGGACTCAAGTGGTAGCAATGCTCCAGTTTCACCCTCCAGCCCTGTGCCCTAGGCCTGAGCTCTTTGTGGCGAGGAGAGTTGCTCAAGAATTGGACTTTTTAGCCACTCACAATGCTGCAGGAGGACACACAGTAACTGAACTGCTTTGGCGTCAACACCAGAGGTTCTCAAACTGTGGTCCATGGGCCCCCAGTGGTCCGCGAGCTCCATTCAGGTGGTCCGCAGAAACTTCCCTCTAAGGTGCGCACCTGGGTGGCCGCACACGAGAGAATGAAGGGCCACCCACCTAATTAGTGGAGCCACACAGGCGGGGCTCCACTAATTAGGTGCCTGGACCCTGGAGAAGATGCACATGTAGGGTGAGGTGGTGGCCTTGGGGGGAATAGGGGGTAGGTGGGAGGGGGCAGTGGGGTGAGAAGAAGGGGTGGGGGGGATTTGGAACATGCAGGGCTGTGGACTTTCCCCAGCTCCAGGGCTGTGGCTGCCGGGGAGAGACAGCCCTCCTTCCCACCCTCAGGTCTGTGGCAGGGGAGAAACCCCCCTCCTTCCCAGGGCCAGCTCGGGGACTGCCGTGGCGTGGGAGAGAGGGCACATCCATCGCATTAGAAAGGTTAAGACTACTGATATTAAAATATGAGTTGTGTGCTTTTATTTGTAGAACAAAAAAAAACGTTAATTATTATTAAGGATTTTTTTATATAGCGCTTTTATCAAAAGTGCTTTACCATAGTTAGCTAACGGTACAAACAACATTTGGAAAGATCATTCAGTGGTCCGCCAAGACCCTCAGCAATTTTCAAGTGGTCCGCAGAAAAAAAGTTTGAGAACCACTGGTCTATACCATTGCCTTTCAAGACGGGTGGTTGCCACCACACATATCGCAGCAGTGCCTAAGAGCCCAAGTCATGGCCCGGACCACATCGCGCAAGGCGCTGTATAAACAGAACAAAGAGAGGATCCACGGCTCAGAGTTCATAAGCTTTGTAACGGCCACTCCTGCCAGATCCCAGGGCAGGAGATTTGTGGCTGAAGCAGAGGCCAAGGAGTCAGACCTCCCTGGTTCTGAGGCCAACATGGCTCCATGCTGAAGAGCAGGCCCGCTACGGAGAGCCGCCACGTGGGAAGAGGAAGGCTAGCAGCCTGCTTGTGTGGGTGTCTGTCGTCATTCCAGTCTGACCCCGTGCGCCTCCTTGCAGGGGGCTTCCATTAGTAACAGACGAGCCAACACAGAACATAAAGAAAACTTTCACCCCCACGTCCCAGTGAGGCGACTAGGCCAATCTTATTCCAACTCCCCCACCTGAGTCCAATGCTCGTCTCTACTCAGGCTCTTCTCCGGGGGACCTCTTCGTTTCAGGCTCTGCCCCTGCGATTAGGCCTCTTTACCAGAGTAACGTCCTTCATTGGAATCAGCTCTTCTCCAGAGACAGCGGCTGAGACCAGGCTCTCTCGGATGCCTGCTGACTGCAGCCCTCCATCTAGCAGGCTCCCCTCTCCAGGAGCAAATCTTACAGGCTCCCCATCCTACTGGGTTCTCCAGAGAGCTGATATTCTAGGCTCCTCCTCAGCCCGCTGTCCTCCTTTGGAGTCCCCCTCGAACTGAGTTTGGGTACCCTTTTACTAGGTCCAAGCGCTCATTTACCAATCAGCCACCTGGGGAAGCCAATTACCCCCAGGTAGGGCCTTCATAAGGCATTCAGGGGCACACTGGGCCCTAGCTCCCCATAAATAGCAGCTGCCCCTGACATATCTCCCCCAAGCTCCCCCTCCCTTTTTTTAACCTTTCTCTTCCCCGTGCAGATTCTGCAGGAAAGAGCAGGATTAGCCAACACCGACATGTTGACACAGAGCTTGGGAAGTTCTAAGCCGCCACTGGCAACTTCCATGTTGCTGTAGGCATGGCAGCGGGACTCTCTGCCCTGCCACGCCGCTGATTTACTTTCAAGTCTGTATTTTGCCACAGCCCACCAGCCTCTGGAGCTGACATACCAATAACTGAACCTGATAGTTCTCAGTCGCTGCTCGGCAAATGTGTCCACTCTGCATTTAACAACAGCATGTATGTTTGTATTCAACCAATCGCTGTCTTTCTTATGGGGCCCCCAGGTGTCACATCAAAGGTCGGCGAGCAGTCTACTCCCTAGGGGCCGGACACCTTCTATTAGGGCCCAGCGCTTTGACCGAACGTGGACTTCCATAATGCAGTCTTGGTCTGCTGTTCCTATGCCTGATTGCTTCTGGGGACTTACACTGGGCTATTCTTCTGCCTGCTCTCATTATCATGCTTCCCATATTTCCCACTTATCGGCCTGAAGGAAGTCTGCTAGACCCCTGGCCATGCCTCTATCTTCCTCAGTGAAGTACTAGGAGGACTGTAAGTTGTGTCCCCTAGGGTCACATGTGGCCACATGCTGACTAAAGTCTCTCATATTCTTCAGCATATTGTAATTCAGGATCATATGTATGCCCTGTAAGTTAAGCCTCTTAGGGGTGACCAACAAGATCAGACTTTCCCCATTGGTGAACCAGTGGAAGGCTGCCCCGCGGAGCCGTCAGGAGCACCCTTCTTGAGTCAAACTCAGAGAGACACCCTGCCGGGTCAAGGTCGTGTTTTACGCAGCCTATCTTCTTGTTAGTATCTCCAGTTACAATGGCTCAGAGCTTACTCCCTGACATCCTCAGTATAGAAGATCTGAGATCCAGTTTCTGATCTTCCTGTACCCACATACATTAGAGACTCTCTTGGACCCTCCAGTCTTTGAGCGCTAGTCTCTTCCATTTGGGCGAGCTTTTCCACCACCCCAGCCCAGTGAGGGTCCTCCGCTGCCGTCTCTGCCTCTCCAACCATGGAGCAGAATCAGCCTCTCACTTTTCCAGTACAGTATCTGGGGGTAGCCGTGTTAGTCTGTATCCACAAAAACAACGAGGAGTCCGGTGGCAACTTAAAGACTAACAGATTTTTCCAGTACAGCTTCACCTTGGTTGGATATTTCTATACCACTAACAAAGGGGGTCTCCCTTTCAGACAGCTGGGGTACTGCCTCTCTAGGATCCTCCACAGTGGTTGGTCTCCCACCCAACAGAACCCAGAATTCTTTACATACAGTCGTCCCCCCCCGGCTCCAAAAATGGTTTCATTCTCAAACATTTGTTTAAACAGTTTTCCTTAGACTCAGTGGGAAATGGCAGCAGGACTGCGATGGTTTTCTGAAAAGTTTATTCCAAAATATCAGACAGGCCTAATTTTACACTTTAAAAAAAAAAAAATCCCTGGTTAGCCAACTAAATTGCTGCAGCATTAAGTAGTTTACAGCTTAAACATTCATGGGGAGAAAAGAAAGATTTTGGTCCTTTTATAAATTAGATCTTAACAGCTGAATTTAAAAATAACTAGCCAATCTATAAATATCTCTCTCTATATATAGCCAATCCTACTAATTCTTAGGTGTATTCTCCACTGTTGTGAAAAAATTAGAAGTCAAGCTCCAAATGCCAAAGGTAAGGATAGGAGATGGGTGGGTGAGACTGAGCTGATCAGATTCTTGTTTTTCCTTTCAAAAAACCAAGTATTTGGATTCACCTAAACCTTCCAGTGTGAACAGCTTTGAAAAGCCACAGTTGCAAACCCCTGGTTTTGCTCCATTTGGCTGCTGACTTCCCCCCTCACTGGTACCCCGGAGGGAAATCCAAGAGATGATACTGTTATTCTTTCAAATCTATTCCATCTCCTCTCAAATTAAAAAAAAAAAAAAAAAGTTGAAATAAAAGTCAACACTGTATCCTTAGGGCTCCAAAATAATAAATAAATAAATAAACCAAGCACTTATAGCCCACAAAGTCTGACAGCTTAAAGTGTGTGTACAAGGGAAAAAAAACAACTAGCGAAAAGTCAAAGCCATCCTTTGAACTTCGGCGCCCGAACGCTCTCAGAGACGACGGATTTATGCATCTGCTCCAGCAAGCCAGTTCACAGAGCCCCTTTCTCAATATCTTGCCCTGATCTGATTCTCAGAAGTTCCTTGCTTTTTTCCCTAGCTTTTTGCTTTTATTGTTTAAACTCGCACTGTTTAGTTCCAGAAGAGGAAGAAGAGAAAAAAGGGGAGGTTGGGGTGGAAAGGGGAACCAACTTAAACTTTTACAGTTATTTACAACAAAAAAAGAAAAATATATTTTTCTTTCCAGAAAGGAACGTTTTCATATTATTTTGGATTTTTTTTTTTTTTAATAACCTGACTTTGAAGGAACTGGGCCCTTTGGCTGCCTCAATGATCTTCAGATTTTTCTCCGTCTGTTGCATTCAGGAAAGGTGAAGAGAAACAACTTCTGTTAGGCGGAGGAGAACAAATCTCTCCGTTTGTTTTCTGGGAAAGGCTTTGCTAATTGCTACTGGCCACACTCTGCAGTTATCTCTTATCACTCCAAGAGCGGGAGGGCAACAGCAGGTTCAAAAAAAAAAAAAAAAGGCAACACATTTTTCTTCTTGCTCCGTGTGGCTGGAGAGATGCAGAAACACTGAGAACGAAGAGAAGACAAGAAAGCCGTGGGTCATTTATTTATTTTTTGGCCGCTCGCGCTCTGCTTTGGAGACCCCCTTTTTCTCCTATCAGCTTTTACAGGGGGCAATACATTTCATTCATTGCCAGGTCTGACTTATCGCAGCCTTGTTTTTAATGAGGTATAATAAGGGGAACATTTTGTAACAACACGGTTCCTCTATTTTATCCGACAAACAGCTGTGTCATGGCCGTCGCTGGGAGAATGAATCATATCTCCCTGCCTGCATATGCTAACTCCCATGTAATTACCCTCGCATCTTAAATAAAGCAGGCCCTAAACCTGTCGCTCAGATTACAAGCAAACGGTGCAGACCTCGTAACTGGGGCCTCTATCATTACAATTAATTTATCACAGGAGCCGCTGAGATTAGAGACTAGAATTAAAACACAGCATGAAGGGTGCTGCAGCTCTGACAGCAAGAGAGAGGGACAGGAGCTTTACTGCTACGGCTAGGCAGGATGAACCCTTAACTGGAGCAATACAAGGGTTTTTTCCCTTTATATTATTCACTCAGATAGTTTACTGAGGCTATATGAGGGCATCTTTCTCCCTGAAATGACAGGACGTAGAAAGTGAAGGGAACTTTGCCACATATGGCGCCTAGTAATGAACAATAACTGTAAAAAGGACCCCATTCAGGGATCTATATTTTCTCATATATATATTTGCGTGTGCACGCGCGTGTACGTGTATTACACACACTGTGTGTAATTATATATACACAGGGAGTATACATACATATATGTGTACACACACCCACACCCACACACACCCCTCAGAAGCTGGAAACTGAACTCTTGTGCCTTTTCTCCACTACACATGCACACAGTCAGACCCGTGGACCATCTAGTCCGGTATCCTGCCTCTGACAGTGGCCAGCATCAGATGCTTCAGAGGAAGGTATAAGAAACCCGCAAAAAGCAGCTATGAGATAATCTGCCCGCAGTGAAGGTCTCATCGTAATCCCTAACAGAGACTGGTTTAAGCCCTGAAGCATGAAGTTTTTATCCCTTCCAGTACTCTTTGTTTGCGTTAACTATAACAACTCTGGATATTCTTGTTATCCATATAAACATCCATATAAACATCAAACATTCTTCTTTGAATCTTGCTAAGTTTCTACCCTCAGCAACACACCATGGCAATGAGTTCCACAGTCTAATCAGCCGCTGAGCAAAAAAATATTTCCTCTTATCTGTTCTGAATTTGCCACTTTACAATTTCATTGAGCCTCTCCTTGTTCTTGTGATCGCCTCTTGGAGATTCATTATTTTACAAACTGCTATCATGCCCCCTCTTGTTTGTCTCCTTTGTAAGGTAACAGCCCCAGTTTTTTCAATCTCTCTTCCTATGAAAGACAGGCTCACCGTACGGTTTCCCGTTATGCTTCCCTGCACTCGCTGGTTTGTTACTGCAGGGTTTCTTCTGAGCACAGGGCTGCCCACACTGGGTTGCATTCACAGGGCTGCTCTTCAGTGCCTGAGTGCACATGCTCATTTGAATGCTGCCCTTCACACATTAGTTTGTTGTTATAGGTTCTTAGGGGTTCTGGCACTGACACTTCACCCCCCTCCCCCTCCCCCAAAAGGAAAAAAAAAGGAGCACTGAAGCAGATTCAAACCTAGGCCTAGTCTGCAAATAGTTTATGTACTGGGATAACTACTTTGGCTAAGAGGGTGATAGGTTACTAAAACAGAAAGGTGCCTGATAGCAGTATGGCTTATTGTTCTTCCCGTACATATGTTAAGCATCTTTATACCAGTATAACTGCCTCCATACTTCAGGGGGAGGGAAAGGGGGCTTTCCGACTTTTGCTATGCCGGTGTAGTTAAAGCAGCACGAGTTTTGTGTGCAGCAAGACTTTATACGATAATAAAGATTTGCAACAACACGGCAAACAGATAGAAAACAAAGAGCAGAAACAACAGTGGGCTTCCTAATCTTAACCATACCCTTTTCACACCTTCAGAATGTCGCAAAAACCCCCAAACCCCAGCCTCAGAGATTTTATTCTAATCAACACCATTGCCTAAGGCGAGCCCAGCTGTTTATTGCTTAACTCAGCCCTAAAGCAGAAAACAAAAATTCCATTAAAGTCAAGGGTTGTTTTACATGAATGTGGAACGCAGAATTTTGTGCCTGGCTTTAAAATATCAGATGTGATGCATATGGATGTCCCAGGGCCCTTCTTGTCAGCATGGCCTGGAGTTGAGACAATAACAATCACTGGCCACCATCTATCATTCGGGTATGTATTGCATCCATTACAAAAAACTGGCAAGAGTCAACCCCCTTCCACACCTGCACAGAGATTGCTCGTAGCAGCAGTCCTCGGGCTCCTCCACCAGCACTAGAATTGCCAGAAAATGTGTAGATCTGTGACTTTTGCTAAGGCAGTTCACAGTATCCCCTCAAAGGGGGAATGGGGGCATCTTTGTGCCTGCATAGACCCCCACTGGGATTCTTCTCATGCAAGGATCTACCTGTATAGATCTGATTTCAGACTCAAAGCATCAGTCGGTAAAATAATAGATTATTGGGCAGGCTTAAAGGGACACAGTCTGGTTAAAAAATAAAATCAATCTCCTCACCTCTGTTCCCAGTAATGTCTGAGTTTACGGCACCGGAAAGATTTTTGAAAATGTATGTTTCTTTACTTTACTAATGCTGGTGAGTTTGGGGTTGGGGGGGGAAGGGTGGGCTGAGAGGGGTGCATGTTTTTGGTTTTTGCATTTTTCTCAGTTTGGACACTGAAAATAATTTAGTTGGTTTCACTTTCTTTCAAGTCACTTTCTAGTCAATTTGACTTTGCAGTGGGTTAAGGCTGTAGTGTTTGAATTCCTTACATTGTAGGGATTCAGGGAAGGGTTCTTAAAAAAAAAAAACACAAGAAAAAACAAGAAAAAGAAAGGTGGATTTCTATTGGACTTATTTATGCATTTATTTTAAATTACAGAATTTTCTCTCTTCTCGGGTTTTGTAAACTTTTTTTTTTTTTTTTACAAAACCAAAATTTGGAAATTAATCTGACCTCGCTGTGTCTTGGAACTTCATAGAAATAGTTACTAACACCTAACTCAGAGCCGGCAACGCTGAGAGAGTCACCACTTTGGAATATAGGAATTGCTGGACTGGGTCAGATCTGAAGTCCATCTAGCCCAGTATCTTCTTTGTGACACTGGCCAATGCCAGAAGCTTCAGAGAAAGATTAAACAAAAGTGAAGCAAAACAAAAAATCATACCAATCCACTATAATGGGAAATTATAGAATAACCTGCCCACTGGGGAAGTTTCATGCTAACCGCTGTCAGTAATTGGTTTATTCTCTACTGCTGAAGAGGGAGTTTGAGGGGAGTATAGGCTTGGAGGGAGCAAACATGCCTTTTTATTTTCTGTCTCACAACTGGCAGAGTTCCCCCCATCCATCCAAACAGACTCCCCAACGGTTTTAAAATGCAGTCAGCAGCTGGAAACTAAGGAGACTTCTGTCTCCTATTGAAAGTCTCCGAGCAAAGCTGCAGCCTTCCCTGGACCACCCTGGGTCATGTAAATTCAGCAGATTATCCATCTAACTCTCCTCATCTATCACCCGCCTCTGCTATTGATCCGTTCCTCGAGTAAGTGGGGCCCGGGCTGTCCATGGCTGAGCCCTGCAAATCCAGCCCGACACATGTGTGACTGCCCAGGAGAGCCAGGAGGACAGGTTCAATAATGCTGGGTTACTGTCATGGCCCACGCTGAGCCAAGCTGATCTGCGGTCTCTGCAATGGGAGGATATGAAACCAGGAACGTGAAGTGGCCCTAATGCCACAAGAGTCACTATAACCCAATACTACCCATACTTCAGGGCAGGTTTGCCAGCCATCAGCTAGGACAGGGAAGTCACTTCCATTTCAGGACACCGCATCACACAACTGGCTGAGAGCATTAGGAGCAGCAGATGCCACTGATCACTGCCAAACACACACCCCCCCACCCCACACAGCCCCACCCCACTAGAGGGAACAAAATTCTGTTCCACCATAGTAATTCTTGGGATTATGGTCATGAAATTCCCTACTCCCAGTGCTATGGGATTTATTATTTATTTGGGATTGACCACAGGCTATCAGCTAACATGCTCACTGGATCTCAGGACTCACACTCCGTGCTGTGAAATTCACCAATTCTCAACTAGACTAAATCCTGCTCTCAGTTGCAGGGCACCCATGCAAACCCAAGGACTTCAATGAAGTTGCACAGGAGAACTCAGCAGAACCTAGCCCCCTGCTTACAGTCAGGCCCCTGAGAACTCCACAGACAGAACTGGCCACAGAGTTCACCCCTTGCCACCGAATTATCCCAGAGGCCCTTAGCTTTCATCAAAAATAAGTTTCTAGCCCATCATTTTACACAGAGAACTTTGAAAATTGAACCAAGTGTAACCAGAGCAATGTCATCTTCTGGAGCCTATGGACAGCCTGAAAAAGCAGTTCAGGGAGGTCTGAACCAGTCCGTTTACCCTAATGGAGTGTTGACACTAAAACCTAAAGATGACATTTGAAATGGCAACATTGTTAACATATTTCACAGGGGTAGTCAATTATTTTTTGTCAAGGTACAAAGTTCTTGGTCAAGGTACAGTCTAGGTCCAGACTCCAGAGTAAATAATAAAAATAACAACAGCAATGATAATAATAAGTAAATAAAAAGATTTCTGGGTCCATTCAAAAGCGTCTGGCGGTCCTGATTTGGCCTGTGGTCCGCCTTCTGACTATTCTAACTCTAAATATTGTATGTAAGCATTTATTATGTGCTCCTCGTAGTTGTACGTGAGCCAAAATTTCTCCTGATTCCATCCCATTGCTATACCCTATGGTGCACACTAATCCCTCTCCCCCTTGGTATTTACAAGAGTCACAGTTGCAAATGCCTAACGGTTCCCCAGTCTCTGGTTTCAAGAGAGAAACAGCCATTGCCAGAGCAGGGTGGGACTCTCCCTCCCATGCATACAACGCCTTGTGCACCATACAAATGCTGCCCTTAAGACCACAACAGCATGCACACACAGAAGAGTTCCCTTCTCCATTGATCTGAGTGAAATCTGAACTTTTGGAAGAAAAGGCCCCAAAACGCAGGAAGGTGCCCACAGCATGGAGCAAAGAAACTGGCAGGGTTGAAGATGTAAAATAAAAATTAAGCCAACATCAAGTTATTGTAACAGCCGACAACATCGGCTCCAAATTTCTGACTGGGAAGGGATGAAAAGAGAAAGCTCTGATGCATCCCCAGCCCTTCTCAAGGAACATGAATAACAAGGGCCAGGAGGAGGAGGAGGAGGAGGAAGGCCTGACTTTAATTACAAAGACACACACTTACCAAATGTCACTGAAACCAAAACAAACCAGGCTGCCCCATATGTCGTATGGATTAAAGGCACGGTTCCCACTTTCTAATGATGCTTTTACAGAAACCGTTCCACTGTAAAACTTTATGATTTGAATCTTTATAGCTGCCAGCAAAGCACATGTTCACTGCCTTAAATTATAACTTAATCTCAATAGAATTTATACTTTCCAGCCCTCTTTAGATAAAGAGAAAGCGAAGTAGAGCTTCCTGCCCCGCTGCCCACCTGTTCCCCTGGCCCACAGCCTCGGGAGGTGCCACATGTTGCTGGGTGGAATTGCAGGCTTTCCAACCAGCACACATCTGGAAATGCTCTCAAGCATGGGCACTTAAACAGCACCTAAAAGCAGAGGGATAGTGGTGCCCACAGGGCACCGTTATGGCTCTCTTTGTCACTGTGATTGCTAAAAACACTGAAACGCTACTAGAACGAGGAGGGTATCAACAAACATGGCAAAAGGGTAAGCAGAGGCAGCTGTGGCAGGGATCCCAGCCAAGCTTCCCAGTGCCATCTCACCCTCCCTGTAACTGCACAAGTGCACCCCAGGTGGGAAGGATTTAGGGATTTGCACACTCAGGAATGGCTGGAAGAGAGAAGGATGATGCCTTCAAGGTAGCAAACCCTGTGCGTGCCACAGGGCGCCAAGGAATTCCCCAGCTAAAGTCACAGAGCTGCTGCTATTGCAGTCTTGGTGTTTAATTGCCCCGACAGCTGCTGGCCTCTTCCAGCTCCTCACGAGGTGGGGTGAAGGCCAGTGGACGTACACACTCATGTGTCCATTAGCTTACCCTCATTCCCTCCTGATGGTGCTCCCTACTGGGCCACAGGCAGCCCCCTGCAGAGCTGTGCTTTGTGCTACCCCAGAGGTACCGATCCTGCAGGGGTCCCCTGACCACCCCCCACCCTGCACGGACTATGCTGCCATTCAAGCCTAGTGTACCCACACCTGGGACGCAAGATTTGACCCAGCATGATTAAAGCACATAAGGCCATTTGATTTGTAAATCAGTATGATTTCTCACCCGAGTAACCCTTGCAATAAAAACTCACGTAGGCAACGAAATATCCTGGGAGAAGTGGACTGAGAGCCAGGCTATCCATTGATGGGGTGCTCACCCTGCTAGGGCATAGTATGAGGGAGTGTGTTTGTATGCCCATCTGGGCCTGTATAACACATGGGGCCTGTTGGCAGAAATGCAAAAGACCATGTAGCCACACAATCCATAGGTGCACAGTATTAGATTTTATTCAGCAAAAAGGACCCTTCCAAAAGTGTTTAAATGGAACTCTAATCCAGGGCTTCACCGTAAAATTGTACCTTTTGGAAGACCAAGTGTGTGATGCATCAAAAGTCTGGCAGCCTTCTCCTCCCTCCAAGTGATGGCCCACTCACACCACAGCTGTTCATTGCTGTGGCAATTTTAAGGTCTCTGGCTGTCCTAGGCTACCTGAAGCCAGAATGCTGGCTTCTCCTGGCCTCCCCAGTGGCTAAAAGGCAAGTGCGGCAGGGATGAAGGACTGCAACATCCCCGGGCACAGAGTACCGGACTGGTGAATGCTGGGATTTAGCTGCTTTGGAAAGAGTGGCACTCTCAGACTCGGTCTGGAAATGCACAGGCCTTGATTATGCAGGCGCATCTGTACAGGCAGTCACAATGAGCCTCCATGCGGCAGACAGGCCCACCTGCACAGCTCGCAGGGCAGGGACAGAGCTGAAGTCATTACTCATGGACATGTACGACCCCAGACCTGTAGTTGTTCGCTTTAACCCCATACCACTTCAACTCTATGCACTCTTCATTCGTGCTCTTCTTTTTTTCTCCTCTTTCCGGTGAGCTGCCTCCCGTCATCTTTGATTTGACCGTATGCCTGTGTACGGACCTAAAACCGAACAAAAACTTCTGGGATACTGACTCTGGTCCTGCCTTGAAATGTCTAAACCCCGGTTTAGAAAAGCAGCACATCATCTGAGTGGGCTGCTGCGCCATTTGGCACTCTCAGATTCCTCCTTGTTATTTCACAGTTCTTAAAGTTAGCCCGGCACTCTAGATCCTGTGTCTGTGAAACAGCAAGAACTTGACACCCAGAGCAATGGAAAGGGAGGTCCAAAGGAGACCACCCAGGCAAGGGAGGGGGGAAAACTAAACCCAGACTCTGAAAGCTGGAGGCCTTTGTTTGAACCTGACCTAAGCCTCTCAGTTTTACTTACGGTTTGGGTGTTCAGGTACCGCTGTAATAGTGCACAGCACAAGAACCTAAACAGTGGGGTAAGGAATGGAGACTGCAATGGGTCCACACTGGCTGATTATTTCCTCTTTGCAGTGGACAAGGATGAAGCATCACGCTCATCGTTTAGATCTGTCAGCCCATGAGGAACTGTTGACTTGACTGCAGACCCTGGAAAGGGTAGACAAGACCACTTGACAGATTAAAACTTTTTCACCCTAAAGAGACCTCAGAATGGCACGGAGCAGTTACTCATTATCCCAGAGGGCTCTCTCTTTTCATGCTCCTGTTCTCTCCTCCCTCCTGGTCAATGGACATGGTGGGACTTCATGAGAGACAGTGAGGCTGTCTGGCAGCCGTACCACCACTCGGCAGGTGGCCTGCGGCTCTGACCCTTTTCAAAGAACCCAGACAGTGCAGTATTTCTCCTTTCCCAGCGCCTGGTCCGGATTGGGGGTTCTTCATGAGAGGGACCTAGCTGAGGCTCAGGCCTGACAAATATAGAGGCGATGCTTCTCAATGGGGCAAAGCATGTAGCGGGACTGGCAGATTCAGGTCTACTCCCTTATGGAGGGGATTTTCCCATCCTTTATTAAAGGGGTTTCACAGTTATGCAAATGCTTTTGGATCCTTGACTGCTCCTGAACTCTCCAATAGGTTCAGTGGCCAAAGCACCTTTTCCCGCCTGAACGTCCACGCTGTAATGTCTGAGACTGTACCCACTGAAGACCAAGATACCACCTTGCAGATTTCCTTAGAGGCAGTGAACGGCTTCCCTGCTCACAAAGTGCCTGTATTCCCAGTCCAATGAGCCTTTGTGCAAGCAGGAGAACCCTGTCCTTCTGCCTTGTGCTCTTGCTTTATACAGATCTTACTAGAGAAGATGGCGGTGCTGTTTTGCCTTTGAGTGTAGACGCTGTGCAAAAGCTTTTCTCAAGGACTTTGCCCTATTTTTTTAGGCTTAGACCCGGACATCCATGTGGGTTTCCAGAAGATACTGCGTGTCCCAATCCATACCAGTCTCTGTATATGTGAGCAAAACGCAAAGTCTTCTGGTGGTGTTCAGCCCAGCAACATCTGCTGCTGGGAGTGAGATGTGTATGCAAAGTGTGTGGTCTTTTAATCAAAAGGCTAATCTGCCTTGGAAAAACTTGGAAACATGACCAAATTTGGCTGACCTGGTCTTTATTTTCTTCTCATTATATGGATACCTGAATCATCTCAACTCCATTGCACTCACAGGTTGAGGATTTTTTCTGAAAGCCAGTAGCAAGCCTATTGCTGGAGAGGAATAGCCTCGTTTCAGTAGCAGTCTCTTCTTAACTTCCAGGCAGTGAGCCAGTCTCCTTAAGTCCAGGAGGCTCAGGGACCCTTGTAGGGTCTTTCACTTTGTTAGGCAGAGAGGAGGTTGGGAGGCCAACAAAGAATTGGGGCTTCTGTGATCAGGATGGGGCGAGTGGGATTCTGAGCATCTTCTCCTGTCTGACTGCCTGAGAGAGCACAGAAAAAAGAAGAAAAAACATATAGAGCTCTGGGTGGGATGGGGAGGAGGAGGTCAGGGTTGAGACAGGAAGCCCTGGGCCAGAGATCCCTGATTTTTGTGTCTGAAGAAAAAACAGTTGACCCCACCATTCCTCTTTGTTACAAAGAAGCCTACCATGGAGGGTCTAAATTCCAGGATCAATGGTCCCACTCCCTCCGCTAGATGCTGATCTTGTCTGCTCAGCCAATCTGAAGTCCAGTCAAGCTCTCCCTTGATATGAAGTACTCAGATGAAGGCCAAGTTCTTTTCCACCCAGCTCAAGAGAGATATGGCCTGTAGCTGAAGTGTCCATCATCAGGAGGAAGCTACCAGAAAGGATGACAGGCTGTCTTCAATTCCAGGAATGCACAGAGCCTGGGAAAAAGTCTGGAGAGCCCTTTAATTACTGAGTCAGGCTTCTCCAGTGACTTTATCACTTTCCCCGGAGTATGATGGGGGTACCAAGCTCTTCTGTGGAGGATGACCTAATACGCTTTTGGAGGATCCTGCTAAGCTTCTGCTCCTGTCTCTCCTCATCTGGTTCAAACTGGACACCTATAATCTGCCAGACCTTACCTTTCACGGTGTCACATCTAACTGTAGGATAAAGCTGCTCCTGAGTTTCTACTTCTGGTTCTTCTAGGCTGGAGTCCAATAACTTTACTTCTTCAGAGGAAGTTCAACATGATCTTTATTTCCTGGTTTTTGCAGCACTTTTCCTGCTCTCTTTTTGAAGTATGTTGAATTGGATGTCTCTGGAGAGCAGAGTGAATGTCTCCCCTTGTCTTTTGGTTCCTGGACTGCCAGGATTTGATTCTTTGATATTATTTTTTGTTCTGTGTAATCAGATAGACAGAATCTAACACAGAATCTAACATGGAACCTTTTTTAGGCCCAGGAAGAGAGGTGTTTCTCTAGGTCTCTGAGGCCATACTGATCTGTGTCCAATTCCATGAGCTACCATTTAAGAGATCAGGGTCCTCCAGAGAATTTCTTGTAGACAGGTGTTTGAACATCCGTGTTTTTCCAGAGAAGGATCCAGTGGAGGGGCTCCAGACAGTTGAGAGGGGCTCCTGGCATCTTGCTGTGGGCCATAGATGGAGGTGGAGAAATCATGGGTATTTGGTCAGAGTGCTGAAGCCCATCTGGAGAGATCTGACAGGCCCTGGGGCAGTAGTCTAGCTATTGATGATCCCTGCTGGCCCCACCCACAGAGGAAAGGCGAAGGAGGATGGGAGACTCACTGGGGCCCCAAGAGAAGGTATCTCCAGGGTCGGGGTTCAGTCTGAGAATTCCCTCGGGTGAGTGGAAGACGGAAGGGCTGGACATGGCTGCTCCCAGGCCTGCGGCCCTGGTTCTTCATGGCAGGCTTCATCACCATGGGGGCCAGTGTGGGGCAGGGAGGTCCACCCACAGACAGCACAGCAAGGAACCCTCTCCTCTCCCAGGCCCCTTGCTGGAGGCCTTGCGTTTTAGACAGAAATGGCCCACTCGGGAATTCAAAAGCACGAGGGGGAAACACACCGTTATTTTGAAACTATGCTCTGAAGAAAAGTGATCCCCAGGTGAGAGGAGCCTGTCTGGTTGACAGGCCTGGCCCGTCTTCCTACGCTGCTGAGAATGGGAGAAAATCCATCGCCAGGCTGATGAGCATGGAGGAGTTGGGATCAGCTGGGGTGCTCACGCTAATGGGCCCTCGGTCTGAATGTCTGGTGCCTCCAGGTCTGATGTTCGGGTCCTGCCAAGTGGATTGACACAGCCCAAGACCCTGGGCACTCAGGACATGGCGACAGGCTGATCTCTGCGCTCAGGCTTTTGCCCGAGTTAAAGGGTGTGGGTTATGTTTACAGCTTAACCCAGGATTTGAACTCTTCCATGTGATTCAATACCTGGTTGCACTGAAGTCAATGACAAAAGAAAGCTTTATTTGGATGTTAGTGAATTGTGTGTATTTTATTATGTTGCTTTATGTGCATCCAGGTATTACGTGACAGGGATCGTTTATAGATGAAGAAACTGAGCCACAGAGAAATTAAGTGACCTTCCAAGGGCCACAAAGAGAGTCCGTGTCAGAGATGGGCTAACAACTCAGGAATCCATCACGCCCAGCTCTGTGCTCAGACAGCACCTCTCTGGGTATTTACTGAAACATGCAGGCATTTATTCTGTCAATGACTCTCAGTGTGTTCTATAGGGCTAACATCGTGCTAACCAATCAGGTGAAAATGAAAAGGTCTCATTTTATATTAAGAATGATCACATGGCAGTTTTATTTAAAATATTGTAACAGGGTTTATATGTCTACTTTAGGGTAGACATGGAAGATTGTTACCCTGATCTGAATCAAACATTATTTTAAGAAAATCAGCAGTGCAGTAGGCATTTTGCAGACAAGGATGAAGACAAAGGACTGGTTCAGAAATTAATCTAAGGAACCGTCTACACTTAAACCACTACAGCCACACAGCTGCGGCTAAACCACTGTAGTGCTTCAGTGTAGACACTCGCCGGTGATGGGAGGGGTTCTCCCATCGCTGTAGCTAATCCACCTCCCAGGAAGGCGGTAGCCAGGTTGACAGAAGAATTCTTCCTTCAACCTAGCTACCACCCGTCAGGCAGGTGGATTATCTACCACGACAGGAGAACCCCTCCTGTCGCTGTAGCAAGTGTCTACACTGAAGAATTACAGCGGTGCAGCTGGGCCACTGCAGCATTTTAAGTGTAGACACCAACCTAGACTCTCTGTAAGTGAGCAAAACATCACTCAAAGACCCTGCCCCAAAGTGCTTTTGCTCTAAACAGACTGGGGCCTAGAGAGAGCCAGAAAGGCCTCACAGAGCCTGCAGGCAGCTAGATGTTGGATGTTTTTGAAGAGTTTCTGCTGAGACTTTGAGTGGAAGAATTGGAGGAATTTTGGCAGATGATATTATTGGTTCCGATAAAAGACTCACTTTCACTCTCCCTGTGCTCCCATAACTCCCTGTACCTGTCAACGACAGCTACATCCACACAGGGAGACAGCTGGCCCCCAAAGAGACACACAGAAAAAGGAGGCTGAAGTTAATCTATGTGCTGGGGCAGGAACAGAACATGTGAGGGGGCTTTGAGACACCTTTGCGTTCCTTATACTCTGGGGCAGTCCCTGCTAGGACCCTAGTTTAACTATGAACAGCCCTGAGACTGCTCTAAACTTGTGCTCTGTTCCCCATAGGAAGCAGAGAATAGTCACTGTGCAGTGCCCTCTCGCCACACTCCTGCAGTGCCCCTGGCATGTCGGGAACAGGGAATGCTACAGCTGGGACCTCCACACTGGCCAGGGAGGGACCTATGCACAGAGGGCACTTTCAATTGGGCTGTTTCAGCCCATTGTAATGCCTATTTACATTGCCAGAGTGGTGCAAAGGGGCCTTAGTTTAAATGAGAATTGGCCCCTAAATGTTTAAACACAGTACTCTGGTCTTTCAGCCTCCAACAATCTTGAATCCTCTCTTTGTGGTTCTGTGTATCTGGAAGTGAATCTAGGCAAGAAAACCTGCCTACAGAACTATGTTCATTTCATTTTTAGGGTATTATCTTTCTTTGTTGTCAGGAGTTTGTATAAATGTGTGACTTGCACCAGTCAGCCTCATCCCTGTCTGCATCCAGGCTGTTTGGAAGGCAAGCTCATTTATTTACAATCCATGGGATTGTCTGGTAACAAATAAAGAGCAGGCAAATTATAAATTACATATAATTAGCTGGTAATACAGATATTGGAGTCAAGGCGCATTATCATCATATCATAGAATCCTAGACTATCAGGGTTGGAAGGGACCTCAAGAAGTCATCTAGTCCAACCCCCTGCTGCAACCCCCTTATCCCACAGCGCAGCCAAGAGGAGGAGGTGGAGGAGTTGTTAAAGCGCAAATATAAATGATTTTAAGTATGTTGAAAACTGTGCTCTCTGACCTCAGACCATAAAGAGAAGAGAAGGGGGAA
The DNA here is from genome assembly GCF_015237465.2 of Chelonia mydas. Classification (NCBI taxonomy): domain Eukaryota; kingdom Metazoa; phylum Chordata; order Testudines; family Cheloniidae; genus Chelonia; species Chelonia mydas. Next base: position 103,875,737 of record NC_057854.1, read on the forward strand.
ATTATTGGGTCACGCCCAATCTGCCCACTAGGTAACTGACATGTGCACATTACAGTGATGCTGGGAAACCTAGAAATAGCTAGGACAGATAGATCGATTACTCTGGTAGCAATAACCTTGGGGTAATATTTGTCTGTCACAACCCCACAGCGGACCGACTATGCATTTAGGGCCTAATCCAGGGCTAGTCAATTATTTTCTGTCAAGGTCCAAATTTCTTGGTCGAGGTATAGTCAGTGTCCAGACTCTAGAGAAAATAATTTTTAAAAGTAACAACAATAACGATAATAATAAGTAAATAAAAAGATATCGGGGTCCGTTCAAAAGCCTCTGGCGATCTGGATTTGGCGGTTTGTCTATTGACTACCCCTGGCCTAATCTAATGCCCACTAAAGTCAACGAGAGTCTTAGCATTTGCTTCAAAGGCTGCAGGATCAGATTGTTAGGGACTGCAAAATACCACAGAGCTCTTGATGTCAATGGAAGTTACACACGTGCAAAGAACAGAATGAAGAACTGCCAGGCTGAATTTTGCCCTTAATTTAATAATTAACAAAAACACATCGCCTGGAGTCTAAAAGGGGTTAATAATGTTAAGAAAGGGTTACGGGGACAGGAGTGAGTTTGTGCACACACACAGTACTGGCACGGAGTGAGCATGCACACCATGTGGAGTAAGAGTAGCAGGGAGTCAGAAGTATAGGGGAGCTTTCACCCACAATATATGGCAGCAGGCGTGCGCGTGGCCAAGTTCTGCTCTCATTTCCACGGGTGCAAATCCACAGTAACTTCGCTGGCTTCTCTGGAGTTATTCTGAGTTTACACTGGTGTAAAAGAGCAGAATTTGGTCGGTCACGGAGAGAACGTGCGTGTTTGTGGAAGTATCACAGCAGAACTCCATGAGTCCACTTACTTCTGAATGAAGATGGATATTTACAGGAGGTTCTTCTCACTGGTAAATAATTCAAAACAAACAAATCTAGGTCTGTTTGCATAAGAAACAAAGTACTTTTTTAAAGTGAGGTGGGTAAGCACAGGAGTGGGAGATGCCAGCTGGTGTCTGTAGCTCCTGATGAGTCACCTTCAGCCTGCCAGGGCCCGGTCTCTGGGAAGCACTGCCTTTTTACTTGTCTTTTTTTTTTTTTAACCCTTTGAGATTCCCTGGAATGATCTGTCAGCAGGGTTATTAGCATTTCTCCCTAGATATCGACAGCTTGTCTTGCCTCCTTCCAACCAGTGAGTGATTTCTTCACACGCTCGCCAAATACAGCCAAATCACCATGGGAAACGTATCGACAGAATCATATTAACAGCTGCCGAGCATTTACAGAGCCGTAAATTATAAAAAAAATAAATAAAAAAAGAGGCTGAGGAAAATCCGCATGGAAACAAACCAACTCTGACCAACAGTGACAAGCATTTATTTAGGAGTCACTGGTTGAAACTATGTTTTATGCTTTAATTGCTAATTATAGGCTCCCCCAAAAGGACAGCCTTGGACCAAATTATCTACCATCCTTCCTTAAACCCAGACATGCATGTTTTAAGATACCTGGCTTTGAGTATGACATACCTGGAAGTATCTCAAGGAAGGAAGAAGAGAAGGAATGATCTTTTCAAAATGTTGTAGGGGTGAAAATCCGGCCCAGAGTTCAGAATTCCAACGCAAGGCAGAGATCTCTCTCTGTCTGGGATCCAATTCTAACCTGGAATCACTCATTTTTAAAAGCAGGGTTTTTGTAAACTTAGTCAAGTTATCACATACTCATAAAGGTTAGAGACAAAAGCCAACCTGCTTGTAAATCCATGTTCCACCTAGTGCAGAACTGTTCTCCTCAACACACTTTCCAGTACTTTGTCTGGTCTGGTTTTACGTCTCCAGAGATGACACTTTCCCCACATGGGAGGCCACATCAGTGTTAGACATCTCAGCAGCCAGTGAGATATCCCTCAGATTAAGCCTACATTTTCTTCCTCTTAATTCCAGCCCATTACTCCTAATTATATTCCATTGCCACATCCCTACACTATCTCGCTCCTTTTTAGGGTCTTGCATCTTTCAGGTAAACAATTGTGCCCTGCATTATTGGTAGTTACTTTGCCAAGCTGTTCACATTGAGTTCTTTTAATCTTCCCCGAGCTCCCGGATCACTCTTTTTCTTCTCTAAACTCCCTCCAGTCTGGTAACATCTTCAGGTAGAAAAGACTTGTCTTGTGCAGCATAAGAAGAGTTTGCTCAGTGTTTTACACCCCCTTGCCACAAATGTGAGACACGCTCACCT